>NC_140505.1:136659058-137859058 GCF_964339955.1 Pipistrellus hanaki | reverse complement strand
TAGAAGGGTTCAGGAATCTAAAAAGGGCTCTACTTAAATGAATAAAGAAACTAGACATTAAGTATAAATTTGGAAGGCTTTTTGGGGAACCAGAGGAACCTAGCTTCAGTAACCAAGTTCTCTCAATCTCTGGACTCATAGCTCTGTATTAACACAAATTGCCCTAAAGCAAAGCAGATATACATATCAAAGGTAAGGCTTGGTATACCGTACGCATTGTCAGGTTGGGGCAACTGCCCTTGGCTGTTCAACTGTTTGGCCAGCAGCAGGTAATAACATGTAGACTGAAATGCGCTCAGCTGTCTGGCAGTAGGCAATAATGTATGCATCTTTTTCAGGTTTGGAGAAGTCCTTTTGGCCATTCCAGCAGGCAACAATGTGATTCAGCCCTTGCTGAAGGCTCAAGGTCCACCAACATTTTGATGAACTTCTTGCATTCATTATGACATGTTGGAATTAGCGTCCAGCAGTTTTCTGATTACATTTAAGAAGGAATAAATTCAAAGCTCCGTGTGTGTCATGTTTAGCAGACTTCATATTAGGTGAGTGGGCGGGAGTAGCCATTAAACTAGAAAGCCTCTAAATGCCAGAATAAGAGGAGACTTGCTCTCCAGGTTTTCACTCAAAGAGGTGCCTGGTTTTCCAAAGAAAGATGATTCCCAGTATTTTTTGACCATAGGCACGTGCCAAGTAGTGGGAATACTATTTGGAATGGTAGGAGATTTCTACTCTCTGCTGACCTTGAGGTCTGTGGGTTAAAATCACTCAATCATCTCCTAGAGAAGGTTAAATCTGTCTTTGACTTTGATCTTTTCTCCTGCAGTTTGCGTCCCCATTATTCCAGTCTGTAATTTAGTGTCATGTTTGGTTCATCCTTTTATCTTTTGTGTTTTTCTAAAATGTATGGTTCTTACCCATTGATTGTATCTACACCATTTTCTTCACTGTTGTGGACTTTATACCTCCTTATTTTCTTTACTTTAAATGTAAGGGGTCATAAGGATGAAAAGGCATATATATGACTGGGACCAGTCCACCATTTTGAAACAGAAGTTTTAAGGACAAAGAAAGAGAATACCATATACTTGTATTGTCTTTGTAATGAGAAAATAGAGTGGCAGAGAGTAGTATGGCACTTTAATTCCCTTCATGTTCTTAAAGCCCACTTATTACAATAGATTAAATGCAGTATCTTTACTTGAATCCAATGATAAAAGTCTTCAAGTTCTCTCTGAGGTCATCTTGTCAAACTTTAATTTGGAAGTTTCACTTAATCTGCTTTCAGAACATACTTAATCATCCTCACTGAGTACTTAATGAAGTACAAATCATTGGAAAATTCTGCTTTCTTAGGAACCCTTCTAGTTTAGCTTCTCTTTTAGTTTTACCCACTAATAATAATTTATCCATTAAAAATAGGCACTTCAAAAAATATGCACTTCAGGGGACTCTGCAAACACTAAAAATTGTATATAAAATAATTTTATACATTCATAAAACACTTTATCTGAGAAGAGGACCCATAGGTTTCATTATATTATTCTCAACTTAATCTATAAATAAATAAAACTCTAAAAGTCACTGATTTCCAAACAGTATAGAGAAAGCTGACTTCCTTTAATTTCTGGCACTTCTCCAAATATGAAAGAATAACAATAATCTATTTTTGTTTTTATATTTATAATAAAAGCCTCAAAGTCCTTAAATAGCATGATACTGTGGCTATTTGAATAGGAATCAGATTTTAAAGAGCTCAATCTAAAGTTATTACAAATCTGTTCATGTTCACTACCCATAAATAAAAAGGGTCAGTTAGTAAAACAAAGCAATAAGTTCAATACACTAAATGGTGGGAACATTGTCTTTCTGAAGAAGTGGAATGATCAAGATAATACAGGGAACTTTATGCTCTAGTATTAAATTACCACACTTGTGAACCTTTCAATTATAAAAGATGGGATCAAATCAGTGAGATTTTTGCTCTCACTGATATATATCAGCACTATTCATAAAAACCATTCTGATATTTTGAGCAATTTTTAGAAAACATACTATTTTGTATAACATTTTCATAGCTTTCCCGGCTGGTGTCGCCCAGTGGTTTAGTGTTGACCCATGAACAAGGAGGTCAAGGTTCAATTCTGCTCAGGGCATATGCTCAGGTTGTGGGATCAGTCCTCAATAGAGAGCATGCAGGAAGCAGCTTATTAATGATTTTCTTTCATCATTGATCTTTCTATCTCTCTCTCCCTCTCCCTTCCTCTCTCTGAAATCAATAAAAACATATTTAAAAAAAATTTTTTTTCATGGATTTGTGAAAAGTATCACAATTATCAGGACCTTATGACAACTTTCAAGTTTTTTTATATCTCAGGTATGTAATCTTTCTTCGTTAAATCATTTAAATAATAAGTGATCATTTTAATATAAATTAGAAAAATTAGATAAGACAAAAGTTACATAAAATATCACTACTCAGTGTATTAATATTAAAATTTTGGTTTATATACTTTTAGAATAAAGTATATCCTTTGACCTCATTAATTATCAATGTATTATGAATGCCCTTTCATCAGTGTGAATATGAGCCTAACTTTTTATTTCAAATTATAGCATAGTATTCTATTGTCCAGATGTGCTGCAATTAACTTAATAAACATTTTGTTTTCATTCTTTGCTTCCAAAACAACAGTATAATAGAAACCTTTTGTATGTGTATTATGATTTTACATATTGCCAAAATTCCTTTGAGATAAATTTATACCCCTCCCCACAGTGAATTGGAATCTTTTCCACTTTGGTACACTCAGGCTAAACTAGGTATCAAAGCTCATTTCAGTTTTTACAAATTCGTTAGGCAAACTGTAGTATCTGTCCTTGTTTTATGATGCTTCTTCCTTTTTGGCAGAAAGGCAGCTCATTGTAAAAGACACTGTTTATATCTAGAGGTATAAGGGGTCAATGTGAGTGCCCCTGCTTTTGAAGCTTGTGATTCCATGAATAATAAAAGTTACTGTAAGAAGTCTGCAAAGATCCTATGGTTTTGAAATAGCCTTTGCTTGATAATTCCAGAAGATGAATCCAATCCCTCTCTAAAAAGAGGAAATACATTTTGATAGACCTATAATGATAGAAGGTGCTGTATAAACATCAGTACCTATTATAGTAAATACCCAATTTATGGGCATGAGGGGGTACATAAGGAAAGTGATGCACAGAGATATGGATCCAGAGATAATACAAAAGCTGTTTTTTGACCAATAGCCATATGAATCTTTCATACCTAATATTTCTTCCAAAACTATTACATTATCACAAATAGAATTAAAGTAAAATAATGAACTAAATTAAATTGTATGAAAATCAATTCTTTAAATAACATCCTAGTTTGAAATATAGTTATTAAAAAGCAAGAAGTATTTAAAAGGAGAGCAGGAAGAACAGGGAGACCCAAATTTTACAATGAATCATTTTATGAAATTTTACATAATTATTATTATTCAATTATTTAAATTATAATGCCTTTTTAAAATTATTCTATTTTATTTTAGATGGAGTCAATAAAGTTACAGACAATAGAGATTTTTTAAACTTGTACAATATATATACAGAAGAATATTATTTGTTATTATATTTTAAATACCAGAGGCCCGGTGCATGAAAAATTTGTGAACATGGGGGTGTCCCTCCCTGCTGCCTAGCTTGGTTTTATTTGCCCCTCACTGACTATTCCTTTTCAGTTTTCTCTATCTTTTCTTTCTTTTTATTTTATTACTAGAGGCCTGGTGCATGCATTCCTGTACGGGTGGGGTCCCTCAGTCTGGCCTGCACCCTCTCGCAATCCTGGACCCCTCAGGGGTATATTCAATTGCCGGTTCCGCCTGATCCTTGGCCTGCAGGGATCAGGGAAAACCAGCTGTCCAACATCCCCCCAAGGCACATAGCTTATTTCCTGCAAATCAGTTTAGCCATCTTTCTCACAGAAAGAGAACCCTCCATTTTCACCAAAGCCATGATTGCCCAGAAAAAAAACAAACAATTGTGTACTTCTCAGCTCCTCTCATAGGAGGCTGTTGTGGTTTGAACAGTATCCCCTCCAAATTCATGCCTATCTGAAACCTCAGAATGTACCTTATTTGGTAATTATGCATCTGGAGATGAAGGTTTGAGCGACTGTGGGTATGGCCTACATCCAATGATTGGGATCCTTGTAAGAAGAGGAGAGACTTTGGGGGGGAAAAAACAGACATGCAACAGAAAAGAGGTCAGGGTAAAGACAGAGGCAGAGACTGGCATTATCCTCACAAACCAAGGAACACCATAAGGTAGATGAATAGAGGAGAGATGGGAAGAGATTAAACAAAAAAACCCATATGCATATATGCATAACCAATGGACAAGATAATAGTGTGGTGAAGGCCTGGGATGGGGCAGGGGCTGGGATAAAGGGGGTAAAGGAGAGCGAAATTGGGAAACATCTGCAATACTGTAATAAAAAATAAAATAAAATAAAATAAAATAAAATGCAATTATGTACCTGAAATGTCTTGATATTAACCTGATTTGGATTAATATTTCCAGAATCTGGTAAAGTTAAGTTTATTTTTTTCTTATTTCTACACCCCTATTTAATTGCAAGATTTGTAATATACATGGCATAATTTAATATTCAATATATTAAAACATATGTCACTCCCAAATATATAAATGACTGAGAATATTATAGTTGGTGCTTTAAAAGAGATACCACTATGATACTACTATGCCAATTCATTTGGCTCCCATCTGAGCTGCCTGCATCACAGTGATCAGGCCTCTGTAGCAGCCCTGATTGGTCATTTGCAGCCTAGCTGATCATATTACTAAGTGGGTTGCACATGGCAGGTTAATTTCCTCTTAAGTCAGTCTTGACTGGTTGCTTTTTAGGCCTGTCACACCACTGGCCTCTTGGCACTCCCCTTCGGTCTCATCCCCTTTGCTTTTAGCATTATTTCCTTTGGCATTTCTCCACTGTTGAATGCTCCCATCCCTATTTGGACCCTACACCTGGTTTGATCTTTTATTTTGCTGGAGCTCGTTCTCCTATGGCTTCTTTCCATAAGAAACAGGTTCTAAAAAATATATTTTTTGAGCCCAAGCATGTTTGAAATTTTTTATTCTACCCTCATTTGCGATTGAATTGTGTCAGAGGATAGAACTCAAGTTAGAAATAATTATCCTTCATATTTTGATGTCACTATACCATTGTGTTCCAATCTCCTATGTTTATACTATAAAATCCCATACCATTCTGATTCCTGACATTGCATATATTGTATCCTTGGCTTCTATGTCTTTTAGCTCTCTGGAAGCATTTGAAATCTATCTAAATACTTTTGAAATTTCATGATGATATCTCTTTCTTTAGAGCTTTTTTCACTTATATTTTGCTGGATGGTTTCTCAGCTTAATGTTTCGGTTCTGAAAAAGTTATTTTATTTCTTTTTAATGTGTTCCTTACATATTATCATTTATCTATTATCTATCTATCTATCTATCTATCATCTATCTATCTGTTGTCTAATCCATCTACCTTTCTTTCTTTTCCCAAAAATTTCTATTAGCTAGATGTTGGACCTCAAGTTTTTAAAATCTTTTATTTTTTTTATAACTATTTGTTCTTTCTTCTATATTCTAAATAATTTCCTCAATGTGTTTGATGTTTAAAATGCATTAAATTTTAATAGTAATAGTTATAATTGTGTGATATGATCATTACTTTTCTAAAGTAATCTCATTTCATAGATGCGTAATTTTCTCTTACCCAAAAGCTATATATTTTTAAAATGTCTTCTAACTATAATACTCCCTGCATTTTTCCTGAACTTTCCTAATTCTTCAGAGGTTCATTTCATCTGTTTGTGTTGGTCTGTTCATTCGTGTTGGAAACGTCATTAACTTGCCTGGAGATGCTTCACTGCCCAGTCATTTCTTTCTAGGAGTGGGGCACTGAGAAATGAAGGGTAAGCTCTGCTGGTTTATGGACTCCTGGTAGGCTTCACCTTAGGATTACTGGAATAGAAAGCTGACCATGAGACCTAAGATGTCAAAGTCTGGAGGGCTTTTTATTGGGGCAGGCAGTATATCCGAGGAAAGACCTTACACCTGTGGCCATAAGCTGGTTTGACCTATGAACCAGCGCCGAGGACCTCCACATTCAGCACGTAGACATTCACTCACTTGCCTTCGTCCTCCTTGTTTCAAGAGCCTGAGACTCTCCTTCAGTTTCTCCCCAGAAAAACTTTCTCTTGTGTAAGTGTAGGCAAGGAGGCTATTTAAGCTGTGGGGGAGGGGAGGGAAGGTGGGCCCCATTTACCCCTATGCATCCTTCTGCAGAAACCTTTGTTTTTTATCCCCATTCTTAGTAACTGCTGTTGTGAACTGACCTAATACAATTTGGTTATGAACAATTCTTAACTTCCTCTTGGTAGATAACAGATGCCTACTGAAGAAATTCGAATAGGAATTTCTACTTTTCTACCAGGTTGTAAAAAAAAAAAAAAAAAAAAAAAAAATCTTAAACCAGGTTTCATCTCACCTACAGACACAAAAATAAACAGTTCACATGATCTTTTCTGTTGAATCAAGGAACTACCAGCTCTTAGTTTCTTTAGATGTTTTTATCACCATAAAAAAATTGAATGGTAGATTTGGGCAAACACCAACATCTCAGAGGAGGATTCTGTATCTCAAAATAACTGAAATTGGTCAAAAACATGCCAGAGTTCACAGCTGGACACAGGAAAATTTAGGATTCAGCCCAAAGCACCCATCAAGGTAAAGGGAATAGACCTAGCTGGCTTCTCATATCTGCAAGAGTGGGAGAATCTCTAAAATAGTTTACACAATGACCCTTATCTTGAATAATTTTAATTTTACTAATAAGAATTCATATCTAATATTGATCAAACTAGTCAACATATCTTACCATTTAGTATATTAACTAGCAAACTTTGGATGCTAATTAAAATATGGATAACAGGCCGAAACCGGTTTGGCTCAGTGGTAAAGCGTCAGTCTGCAGACTGAAAGGTCCCAGGTTCGATTCCGGTCAGAGGCATGTATGTTGGTTGCGGGCACATCCCCGGTAGGGGGTGTGCAAGAAGCAGCTGGTCCATGTTTCTCTCTCATCGACATTTCTATCTCTCTATCTCTTTCCCTTCCTCTCTGTAAAAAATCAATAAAATATATTTAAAAAAATAATAAAATAAATAAAATATGGATAACAGAAACAAAGTTAAAGACATAGGGAAAATTTTGGAATTAGTAAAACTGGAAATAGTAGGAATGTTAGTTACTGAAGTATGGAAATAAATTCCTATAATTATGGGAATAACTGTTAGAAGATCTATGTGTCATAAAAGCAAAATGAAATCTGATTTAATTAACTCATTAATTTGCTTAATCTTTAAATAAATGTTGTATGAATACCTACTATGTGGAAGTCTTAGGCTAGGCCTTGCAAGTAGAGTAAAGATGAATAAAACATGACTCTTGCCTGGGGGCACTCACAGTCATGGTCTAGTGAATGATAATAAAAAACTAAGTACACAAAGAGAAGGATTTGTGTGATCAATGTGCTGGGAATTAAAGTCTGGTAAGCCAACTATCCACAATGGCTGATTTATTGATTTTTACCTTATCTTATTCCAGAAAGAATGTTTTAAGAATGAGATTGACAAAATGAAACAGATGTGAAATCTGGGGTATTAAGGGAAAAAAAAAATCACCCTTACAAAGATGGCAATAAGCATGCACCTCCTCTTCCAAAGTGTCCACTCCACCCCAACCAAGTCTGAAGGGGAGATAGACAAAGAAAATACTCAGAAAGAAAAAGAGGAGCAGAATATTTACTTTTTTGAAAGAAAAGCCCCAAAATGTACGTTTTAAATATTAAGTTGACTTGTGGAGGCTTTGAAAAATTAAATATCATCTCTCATTATGAGATGATATCCATAATGTGTTTTTGAACTCTTTAAGAAACAGTATGTGACACTTACTCTATTTCCTATCTCTTTTTGATTTTTTATAATTTGCTGCTTATTATAAAATCTCTATGACATTAAAATTGAAAGATGAAAAGAGATTAAAAGCTTAAATCATTTATTTTCTTACAGCTTCAGTGGAGATTTGAATAAAAAAAAATTATAGTTTGGTGTCATCTTGACTCTAAAACTTGCTCTCAGATCACCTACAAATTTGTCCTATGGCCTCAGGCACTGAAACACCACCGAGCTCTGCAATAATTTCCTGTCAGATCAGTCAGCCAGTTATTCCATTTCCCGGGTGTCCCAGCGACCTATATTATTGGCAACAACAGGAGTGCTTCAGCTAACAACTTAGCTGAAAATGTACAGTGCATTTTAGAGTGAAAGGGTTTGCTCTGCTCATTCATTCTTCTAGCCTTACTCTTGGCATTTGGTTCTTCGTGCAAAAGCACTATTGGATGTTGTATAACAAGAGCATATTAACATGAAAATATAAAGTCTTATCAAAGGTTGATTCAAAGCAATTGTAAAAAAAAAATCTAAAGAATGTCTCCTTTTTACTAATAAAGATGGAAATATTTGCTTAAATGCTTTTATTATCAATAAATATTGAATGGGAATTATTTTTTAAATATCATCTAAATACTTAGAGATAAAGATTCCTTTTGTCTTTTATCTTATAGTTTATTTTTTAAAGGAATTTATTGGTTTATATCAGTATAGGTTCACAGCAAAATTAAGAGGAAGGCACAAAGATTTCCTGTATACAATTGCCCCCATATATGCATTGTCTCCCCTATCAGCATTACTCACCAGAGTGGACAGTAAAAAGGAAAGATTTCTAATGATAATAATTCTTAATACCAAAGTTACAGAAATGCAATTTTTTAAAGTTAAACCAGAGAGATGCATTTTTTTTTTTAATCAGTGAAAACTTAGTGAGCAATGCAATAACATAATTAGAAGGGCAGTTTGTTCTTGAACTCAAAAATAGTAACATCAATTTTCTTTGAAAATGTAGTAAATAGCTTTAAAATTTCAGTTAAGTCATTTCTTTTGATCTTCTGGAGATCTCTATATTCTAATTGGTACATTCAGGCCATTGACAAAGTGATTATTGATATAGCTGAATTAATATCTACAGTTTGTTACTGTTTTCTATTTGTTGTCTTTGTCTTTAGTTTCTATATTTTCCAACTTTTGTGAATTTTTTTTTAAATCCTAACCTGAGGATATATATTTTTTAAATTTATTTTAGAGAGGAATGGAAAGAGAAAGAAACATCAAAAAGTTGCCTCCAGTACATGCTTCTCCTGGGGATTGAACCTGACTAGAAATCAAACCCACAACCTTTTGGTATATGGGACGATGCTCCAACCAACTTAGCCATTGGGTTAGGGCTTGCTTTTTATGGTTTTAACTGAGCATTTTATTTTATTTATTTATTTTTTGAGACTTTTAAAGATAAATTTACTAGGGTAACTTTGGTTAATAAAATTAGTTTTCAAGTGTACAGTTCTATAATACATCATCTGTGTATTTGCATTGCAGTCAAATTGCTTTATCCTTTGCTACCTCCCTCTCTCCCCCTCGCCCATCCCCAGTTCTTTTCCCCTCTGGTAACCAACGTGCTGCTGTCTGTGTCTATGTTAACTGGGCATTATAAATGATTCCATTTTCTCTCCTTTATTAGCACATCAGTTATATACTTTTCTTATATTTGTTTAGTAGTTACCTAAGGTTTTTAATACACATTTATAATGAATACAAATCTACTTTTAAATAACCCAACACAATATTACTTCTCTGACTGTGAGTACTTTATAATAAAATATTTCTAATTCCTCCTGCCCAACCCTTGTATCATTGCTGTCATCCATTTCACTTATATATAAGCATACACAATCAAATTCATTGTTACTATTATTATTTTAGACCAATTAAGAATAATAAACATAAAAAGTTTTTATTATCTTCTCTTAATTCTTCATTGATGCTTTTCCTTTCTGTATGAAGATTGAGTTTCTACATAAAAAAAGAGTTCCTTCTCTCTGAAGAACTTATTTTAGCATTCTTTCTTTTTTGGCAAGACAGGTCTACTAGGAACAAAATCCTTCAATTTTCTGTTTGTCTGAGAAAGTCTTATTTCTCCTTCACTTTTGAAGAATGATTTCATAGAATTCTAGGTTGGTGGTTTGTTTTTTCCTCTCAGCACTTTAAATGTTTGACTTCATTCTTCTTTCTTAGATAGTTTATGAAGAGAATTTGGATGTAATTCTTACCTTTGTTCCTATATAGGTAAGGATTCTCACCCTCCTTCTGGTTTCTTTCAAGACTTTTTCTTTTTTTTTTTTTATAAATATATTTTTATTGATTTTATACAGAGAGGAAGGGAGAGAGATAGAGAGTTAGAAACATCCATGAGAGAGAGTCATCGATCAGCTGCCTCTTGCACACCCCCTACTGGGGATATGCCCGCAACCAAGGTCATGCCCTTGACCGGAATCGAACCCGGGACCCTTCAGTCCCCAAGCCGACACTCTATCCATTGAGCCAAACCAGTCCCGGCAAGACTTTTTCTTGATCTTTGATTTTCTGTAATTTAAAAATAAAGTGCCTAATTGTAGGTTTATTCATTGTTTGGTTTTGTTTTGTTTTTTTGCATTTATTCTGCTTGTTGTTCCCTGGGCTTCCAGAATCTGCAGCTTGGTGTCTGACAATAATTTGGGGAAATTTCCAGTGATTATTGTTGAGAGAGAGTAAGGGAGAAGGAGAGAGAGAGAGACAGAACCAACAATGAGAAAGGAACATCATCAATCAACCGACCCCTATTGGGATCCAGCATGAAGCCTGGGCATTTGCCCTGACCTGGAGTTGAACAGGTGATCTTGTGGTTTCTGGGTCTATGCTCAATGGCTGAGCTATAATGGCCGGACTATTGTTTCAAATTCTTTCTTTCTTTCCTTTCTTTCTTTCTTTCTTTCTTTCTTTCTTTCTTTCTTTCTTTCTTTCTTTCTTTCTTTCTTCCTTCCTTCCTTCCTTCCTTCCTTCCTTCCTTCCTTCCTTCCTTCCTTCCTTCCTTTCTTTCTGTTTTTTTTTTTTTTTTCCCAGTCTTTGTTCTCTTTGCTTTTCAGTTTTAGAAGTTTTTATTGGGAAAACCTCAGGTTCAGGCCTGGCTGGCATAGCTCAGTTATTGAGTGTCGACCTGTGAACCAGGAGATCACAGTTTGAGAAAGCCTCATGTTTAAAAATTCTCTTCTCAGCTGTGTCCAGTCTACTAGTAAGCCCATTAAAGGCAATTTTTATTCTTCTTTTGTTTTTTTGTTCTTATGATTGTCATCTCTCTGTTTACATTACCCATTTGTTTTGTTGTTGTTGTTTTTGTTTTGCATTATGTCTATTTTATTCATTAGAGCCCTTAGCATATAAATCATAATTGTCTTAAATTTCCAGTCCATGTCTGGTTCTGAAGCTTGCTCTGTCTTTTTAAATTGTAGTTTGGGGCCTTTTGGTATACCTTGTAATTTTTTCTTGATAGCTAGACCTGTTGTACTAGGCAAAAAAACAAAAAAACACACACAAAAAAACTCTTGTAAATATGCCTTTAGTGATGTGGTTGTGAGGTGGGAGTAGGAGAGAGGGAGCATTCTATAGTCCTGTGATTAGGTTTCAGCCTCTAGATTGCAAACTTCAAGAGTGTTCTTAATTTTTTATTCTCATATTGGAGGGGGGTGGCTAGAATGGACTAGAATTGGGTATTTCCCTTCCCCCAGGTGAGCGAGGCTCTGATAAAACCACAGCAGATTAAAATTCTGTTAACCAATTCCTCTTGAGGTAAGACTTTGTTAAGAAGACCAGAGTGTATTCTGGGTATTTCAAAATGATTCCTTTTCCCTCTGCTGCCAGAAGCATGAGGGATTCTTTTCTCTAAAATACTGTTGGAACCTGGTTGAGCTCCTGGAGGTAACTCTCACAAAAATTGCAGTGCCTCCTTGTGACAGGGTCCTCCAAGAGGTCTTAGCTCTCAGAATTGTCCACATTGAGCCTCCAGCAATTTGTCAATGATAGTTCTGATCTCCCTACACCAACACTGGTTTTCCCTGTGGTCTTAACTCTTCAGTCTCTGCTCTGTGTTTTCAGTATTGGCACGTGGGCCTCTCCAATGCCGGGAGCAGGGGTGTGCTCTGTGTTTTCACCTCTCAATATTCTAAAAGGGTTGTTGAATTTTTAGTAAATTAGGCTTTAATTATTTTTTTAGTAAAGTGGTGGCTTATAAGATCCTTCTATGCAGAACCAGAAATTGGAGGTCTATCTTTCACATTTTAAAAATTCCATTTACCTTTTCCCCAATAATATAGAATAATTAAATATCCTTTTATATTGTCTATGTAAAAAATTTAAAGATCTTAACAGTGTAATCCTATTTTATAATATTAAAAATCAGGTTACAGAAATACTAAAAATCCTTATAACTTGGATTCTAGTAATTAAAGGTGATAAAAGTTGAAGAGAAAGGAGCTCCCCTGGTCTAAACATAATCAATGATTTTCATTAATCTGAAGTCAACATTAAAGTTTAAATGGCTGGTTCTCTGACTGGCTATATTGCATTCATTAAGTCTCTATTATTTACAACATAGAATAATATTTATCCTTAAAAAATACTCATTAGTCCCCTTTGCTTTCAGAGCTCTAATATGTATGCCTATTGGAAATCTATACCCAAGCAACTTGGAATACCAGCTTGTCATAAAATATAAACTCTAGGCTTATAAATATGGTATACTCCCCAAAAGTCAGATGCATGCCTTAATCTACCATGGAATGTATATTTCATGAATTCCTTTTTCTCCTGTTTGTATTAAATTAAGGAGTTGTGGTCTCCTGAGGATTAATTTTAGAATTGATTATTTAGAATTGATTATTTAGAATTTATTTGTTTAGCAAATATTGTATCTATTTTATGCCAGTACTAAGAATCAAGAACAAACACATAGGATGATCTTTCTTAATGTAATTTACCACGAAGTGGAGAATTGTAAGGTCATTGTTCAAAAATTATTACAACATATTATATAATCTTATTTTATACTAGAGGCCTGGTGCATGAAAATTCATGCACTGGAGGGATGGTCCCTCAGCCCAGCCTGCCCCCTCTCACAGTCCAGGAGCCCTCAGAGCTGGGAGGCAACCTGGCAATCAGGGGAAGGAGATGCCCCATCCCCCTCTGCTGCTGCCATTGCTGGCAGTGCAAGCCTCAGCCAGCCCTGGTTATCCGAGCCTCGGGATGCCATGGGTGGCTGGGCATCTGCCATTCGAGGCTGGCCTGCACCTCAGGCCAGCCCTGGGCAGCTGGGCAGCTGGTCAGCCAACAACCAAGGCTTGCCTGGGCCTCAGGAGGACTGGGGGACTCCAGAGACAGGCACACACCTGCCACCCTGGTGAGGCTGAGGGGACTGAAAGCTGCCATCTTTTGGCTGTGGGTGTCGCCATCTTTGAGTGTGGGCCAGTAAATTAGTATATTCCCTCTTTATTGGCTGTGGGTGCCATTTTGCAACAGCGTGAGTGTCAATTAGCATATTTCCTCTTTATTAGATAAGATATCCATAATAATGGAAGTCACATTTAAGGAGATCATATATAAGAGGCATATTTTTCATATTGGTTCATTCAACACTCAGTCATAACTCTTTTTAGACTTTATTTTTGTACTATAGGGTCTGCAAAGATAAAATCTACATTTTTCAGCCTTCTTACACCTGGGACTCTCCTCATAAGCTAGATGCTATTTGAAGAATCATCTTGATCTTATTAGAAAGGCACAAGTGGGAAACCAAAGGCCACATCAGAGGGAAGCAGAGCTCTACTAGGAACACAGGAATGGGGCAGTGGACATTGGTTGCCATGGGCGTTTCATTAGATTGCTCCTAAGGTGTGCCTGTCCATTTCTTCAAAATGTATGGTTCTTCCTTCGCTATATAGCAACCTACCTGTTTTTCAGGCCTAGAAGAAACTCTTTGTTATCTTAATACCATTTAATGATGCACTTTTTTTTAATGAATCTAGCTAAAGGGGAGTCTATTTTCTATAACAAAGATCATGACAATAGAGCTTGCTTTCGAAGTTCCATTGAAGGTTTTTTCTCTAGGATCCTAGGTTTTCAATGATCTTCAGTCTGATCGTATATGTTAATTTATGAACATAGTTGCATAAATTTGTAATCTTCACCAATCTGTGCTGAAAGCCTGGAATTTTATTTTTGGTGGGTGTTTTTTTTTTGTTTGTTTTTTTCTTTAACTTGGATGCAAGCCTCCATCCAAACTAATAGCAAACTTTCTTGAAGAGTAAATTTTATTCTTTTTTTTTTTTTTTTTAACAGACTATATAAGTTTTTCAGACTCTGAGATTTATGAAGTCCCTCTGACAAATACTGGATTTAAAATGCTATCCCCCGGCCTTTAAAACATTATATCAGGATCTGAAATCTTAAGGGTTCTGAGTATCACCTCTCAGTATCATTTATCACTCTCCTTTTGTTTTTCCTTTCTTCATTTCTAGAATATGTGGAATTCACCTTCATTATTTTGAGCTCATAAAATGTTAAAATGTTGTTTAAATTTTTTTTTGCCCTGTAGTTGGTGAGGTCATGATTAATGTCAACTTATTCTCCCACTTTGCTATAAGTCTGTATCTATGAGCATTAATCAAACTGCTTAGAATATATTCTCATTAGACTATAACATTTATGAGCTGTTTATTTCCTACAAAAGGAGCAATGACTTGCATGTAGTTTTAGGAGGAAAAGATATCCAAGGAGAAAATATTTTATATGCATTTCCAGCACCATCTGAGATAGAATCTATTTTTTATTTATTTTTTTAACATGAACTGATTATCAAAAGCTGTGCTCTTCCTTGTAATAGCTACTAACCACATTTGGCTATTAAAATGTAAATTAATTAAGTTAAATTAATTAAAATTTTACTTCTTCATTTACATCAGCCATATTTTGAGTACTCAATAACAAACATGTCTACTGTATTAGACACCTACTATGTTTCGGACACTGTTGTAATATTGGCATTAATGGAACAGAACCCCTCTCCAAAGGAACTATTCTATTATCAGGGAAAAGAGAGAGTAAACACATAACCAAGTAAAAAACATTTTAGGTATTGGCATGTAATGACAAAGACAAAAATAGGATAATATCATAGTGTCCAGAGGGCTTCTTTACATGTAAATTTGTTGTCAGTGGGGGTGTTCTCTGTGTCCCCACCTCTTTTTTTTTTTTTTCCAATTCCAATAATAACTTTATTTTTTACTTATGAGGTATACTTTACTGTACAATTATAGGGCAAATAGGACAAAGTGCAAAATTATAACATAAGGTATGCACAGAAGAACTCCGGGAATTCAAAAGAACAAGGGGTTTCCCTCCCTCCCCTCATTTTTTTTTAATTTTTTAATTTTTTATTAATTTATTTAACAATTAAGGTATCACATATTGTCCTCAACCAACTTATGTACACACATATAGGCCTAACCAGTGGTCAAGGATAATAGGGGGGTAGGGGCATGAGTGGGGGAGTGGGGGATTGGAATGGGGGTTGAGGACAATATCCGTGACCCCACCTCTTAATGGTAGAAGTGGAGCTCTTGGGGTTCTGCAGGACAAGAACTTCTGAAGCTCCCTTGGGAGGATGAGGTATTGGTATCATGGAAAGTTTTATTGATGAAATAACGTTAAGGGAGTTCCCCATCAAAAGTCCCATCTCCCTCCGTTGCACCATGGAGAAGTCACATTTTATCTTCAGCAGGGCTAAGGTCAAAGCCAATGCCCAGAGTTTTCACTCCATATTAAAGCACAATCCAATCTAGCATCTGGCCAGTTTAGCATGTGTTCCCCGTGGTAGTCTACTGCATGTGAGGTCCACATGGCCATGGACCATGTGGCTTCCCATATGGCTATGGAGGAAGCATGGATAAGTATAAGGAAGCAGGATGAACAAGAAAGTGAGAACTCCTGGCTTCTGGTTATAAATAGGAGTTTAACTAATGAAGCCTTCAAGATTTTGCTTGCTTACAGTGCCTCTGCTCCACTAGCTAATTATCTTTGTTTCCAGGTTAGACCAAGAGGCAAGCACCTTCCCTACCTACCTCACCCTGACTTCACTGCACATATGCCCATCTTCCCCTTTGTTGGACCTCTGCCCCCAGTGATCTGCAGAAAATGGACCAGTGGTTCCCTGGGGAGTGGTTCCCAGTTAAGTTGCAGCTTCCTGGTAAAGCTGCCTAGATGATACAGTTATAATGTCTGGCCTCCCCTTAGCTTTCTTTCTAATATTAACTAGAGGCCCAGTGCACGAAATTCATGCACAGATTGGGGGGGGGGGGAGGTTGTCCCTCAGCCCAGCCTGCACCCTTTCCAATCTGGGACCCCTCGAGGAATGTTCAACTGCCCATTTAGACCCCATCCCACTGGGATGGGGTCTAAATGGGCAGTCGAACATCCCTCTCACAATCCAGGACTGCTGGCTCCCAATTGCTCACCTGCCTGCCTTCCTGATTGCCCCTTACCACTTCTGCATGCCAACCTGATTGATGTCTAACTGCTCCCCTGCCAGCTTGTTTGCCCCCAACGTTCCCCCTCTGTCACCCTGGTCACCCCTAACTGCCCTTCCCTGCAGGGTTGATCGCCTCCACCTGCCCTCCCTTGCAAACCTGGTCCCTCTCAACTGCCCTCCCTTGCAGGCCTGGTGCCTCTCAACTGCCCTTCTCTGCTGGCCATCTTGTGGTGGCCATCTTGTGTCCACATGGGGGCAGGATCTTTGACCACATAGGGGCAGCCATCTTGTGTGTTGGAGTGATGGTCAATCTGCATATTACTCTTTTATTAGATAGGATAGAGGCCTGGTGCATGGGTGGGGGCCAGCTGGTTTGCCCTGAAGGGTGTCCCGGATCAGGGTGGGGGTTCTCTTGGGGTGTGGGGTGGCCTGGGAAAGGGGTCTGTGGGGGTTTTCAGGCTGGCCACGCCCCGTGGTGACCCAAGCAGAGGCCCTGGTATCTGAATTCATTTACCTTCTACAATTGAAACTTTGTAGCCTGGAGTGGAGATAAGCCTCCTGCTTGCTCCATGGCTGCAGCCATTTCTGTTTGGATTTGTTTACTTTCTATAATTGAAACTTTGTATCCTTGAGTGGAGGCCTAGGCCAACCAGAGTGAGTGGAAAGCTTGGCTTCCTCTCTTGCCAGGGAAACCCAAGCCTCTCAACTGCTCTCTTGCTACAGCCATCTTGGTTGAAGTTAATTTGCATACTCACTCTGATTGGTTGGTGGGCATGGCTGGTGGGTATAGTGGAGTGGTTAATTTGCATATTACTCTTTTAGTAGGTAGGATCTTAATAAACTAGCTAGTTGTAGCAGTAACCGTTTATTAGCAAAGGCTTTCTAAGTTATCTGTTGAATGATAACAAGACAATAGAACAGAAGAAATCTTAAGGAAGAGTGTATGAGCAGAAAAAAGAATAACTGTAAGTGCCCAAGACAGAAGAAACTTGACATTATCAGGTGCAGACAAAAGGCCAATGTGACTGAAGATTAGTGAAAGGGATAAGAATGGAGGGAGATGAAAGCTGAGAAGTGGGCCTAATAGTTTGGATATTCTTCAGGTTGCAGTGAGAAGCCATTGAAGAATTTCAGAGAAAATAATATCATGATCTAATATATACTTTATTTTCTTTTTTAAAATTTTATTGTTTAAGGTATTATAACTAGTAGTACATATCTCTCTTTTTTTTTCTCTCCACTGACCTCCTCTACCCCCTGCACATACCCTTGTCCCCCAACCCCCAGTATCTTGTGTCTGTTGGTTGTGCTTATATATATACATACAAGTCTTTTGGTTGATCTCTTACCCCCACAACTCTCCCCTACCTTCCCACTGTAGTCTGACATATACATTAAAAGACCAGACCATGAATAAAATGAGAGACAGCAGAACAAATTTAATAGAAAGTGACTGAGTTTTGAAAGCACTGCTTCTTCATCATCATCTATTATTTTGCACATTTCCAGGGTATGAGAAGAGGAAGGTCTGCCTTAGAGTCTCCAGTAATAGACTTTTTTTCCCCACAGGTCACATAGTGGACTTTTTTGGGGGGGCATGGATCTTAGTGTATGGAGAGAGTAGACTGAGGTGGGGGTGGGGTGTGGGTAGTGAATTAGGATGGATGAGCA
Organism: Pipistrellus hanaki; assembly: GCF_964339955.1. Lineage (NCBI taxonomy): Eukaryota > Metazoa > Chordata > Mammalia > Chiroptera > Vespertilionidae > Pipistrellus > Pipistrellus hanaki. The sequence continues at coordinate 137,840,794 of NC_140505.1, read as the reverse complement.
GGTTGTGTTTATTGGAAAAAAGTAATGTATAATAGTATGTATGCCAATTTAGCCAATGTTGAAAAAGAAAATATAAATTTTTACATGTAAATTTTTGTGCAAGTAAATGAAATGTGCCAATTGATTTCTCATTGTATCTTATTAACACAATGAAAACTAAGGGTCAATATCTTCTTTTAAGGATATCGATTAGCCACAAAGAGATAATACCGCACACCTATAAGAAGGACTATCATCAGTAAGTCAACAAACAACAAGTGTTGGTGAAGATGTGGAGAAAAGAGAAACCCCATATACCATTTGTGAGAATGCCAATTGGTGCAGCCACTATGGAAAGCAATATGGAGAGACATCAAAATATTAAAGTTGGAACTGCCTTATAACTCAGGGATTCCAGTTCTGGAAATATACCCAAAGAAACTTGAAATACTAATTCAAAAAACTATATGCATCCATATTTTTGTTGCAGCGCTATTTATTATAGCAAAGATTTGGAAGTAACCCAAGTGTCCATCAGATGAGTGGATAAAAAAGCTGTGCCATGGGATACTACTTGTCCATAAAAAGAGGGAAGTCTTACCTTTTGCAACAGCATGAATGGACCTGAAAAACATTATGCTAAGTAAATTAGGCAGTCAGAGGAAGACAAATACTATATGATTTCACTTATATGTGAAATCTAATTAACAAAATGGACTAACAAAATAGAAACAGACTTAGAGAACAAACAGACCGCCATTGTAGGGGAGGAGGTAGCAGGGCTGGGTGAAAAAGGTGAAGGAATTAAAGAAAAAAAAACTTCATAGACATAGATCATAGTATGATGATTATGTGAAGAAAAGGGAGGCGGGGGAGGTAGAAGAGGGTTTAGGGGGGATAGATGGTGATGGGAGGAGACTTGACTTGGGGTGGTGAACACACAGCACAATATACAGATAAGGTATTATAGAATTGTACACCTGAAACCTATATAATTTTATTAACCAATGTCACCCCAATAAATTCAATAAAAAATTTAAAAGAAAAAGAATATCAATTACCTACCTGCATGTTACTTTTTTTGAAGCCCCATTAATACAACTATAATGGGACATATGCAAGTTCAAAGCACTGGAGGATAATATTTTCAACCCTGTCTGCTTTGTTTAATGAGACAATGAATTCAGTTGACTTCAAATGTGTCATGTCTTGTAAATCACTGGGTTATTAACTTTAACAGGGTGAATGAAGGTACTGCTCCCGTCTCCATTTCACAGCATTAGCAATCTATATAATAGCTGGGGAACATGGGGTGGATAATAATCCCTACATTATTGGCTCTTAAGAATGACCATCTTACATGTGAGGGGTTTAGAAGGAAGATACATGTATGTGCACAAGAGATAGAGAAAGGATTATGAAAATTTAGATTAAAACAATTTTACATTTTCTCTGTTCAGTTGAGACATTAATTGGGTGGCAAATAAAAATTGGTGTTATTGTTCAATTTTGCTTATTTCCCTAATCTTTGGTAGTTTTATGAGTTTTAATGTTAGTGTTGTAGTGGGAAAAACAACAACAGCATAATTGCTGTATTTCTCTTTTTCACTTAGAGAGAGTCACCCCAGAATGTGCTTAAGCTATTTCCTGCTGAGTCGGATTGCCTCTGAATAGATTGTAGTGCTCCATAATATTGCTCTCGTGGTCCCCAAAAGTTTCAGCTATCCTAGTGCATTAGTGACTAGTGCCTGTAGCTTGGGTAATTTAAATTGTTTCTACAGAGCTCAGTATATTGGAAACTGATTAAACATTGATATTAGCTTGGCTGCTTAGGGGTGTGAGCAAATTCTGCATTTCCAGGACTAATTGATGTATCAAGAGAATACAACTGGCATAATTAAGAAGTAAGGACATTTAAGCCACCATACACACAAGACACTGCTGTAATAAATTGAACCTACAAAATGTGCAGTGAGTGGCCCAGTTATCCATATGCAATCTCATTTCATTTACTATCTCTTTTTTATTAGAGAGTGAATCTAGCCTTAGGTATTGGGCTGAGGAAGTATTATTACTTGGTTGCCAAATGGCAAGGATTTAAGATTCTCATCCACTGGTAGGTTTGTGAGCTTTATCCAACAGAACATTATGCAGAGGTAAGGAGACACTTTCTTTTTCTTTTTCTCTTGACTAAATTACTTAATGACAGAAGACCTGGTTCTGAATCACACCGGTGCCGTTGTGTAGTAAAAATCATGAGGATTTTCTAGCCATCCTCTAAAAAATGCTAACTTCTGTATCATTATTGGAATGAGAGAAAAAGTGGAATGTAAAGTAAAACACAAATCCAGATTAACCTGGCAGTTTTCTGGGTTTTCCTGGATGAGCCAATCTCAGTAACTTTGCACTGTGAATTCTTACTTGTCTGTACTAACTGTATCGAGAAAGGAAAGTTTCTTGCCCTTTTCTTTCTCCTGGATTTAAAATCAGCGAACAGATGCAGTGATATAAGCCTGCGTTAAAGTCCCTTTTATTTGTCTTTATGGACACAATTGTGAATTGTGTTCTTCCTACATTTATAATTAGAAGGTAAAACAGATGGCAAAGGCTCGGTGTAAAGAGATGTCCATTAAAATAACTTATGCTGCCAAGTGATTGCTCTCTCAATGAAGGGAATTCAATTGCCTCCATGCAAAACAAAGCAGCAGCACCCACTCACTTTGAAGGAATTTTGTTGTGCGGAGCAACTAACACAGTAGCTGGACAATACATTTAAAATATTAAAATATAAATGCATAAATTATTTTTTATGTTTTAAAAATATATTTTTATTGATTTCTGAGAGTAAGGGAGAGATAGAAACATCAATGATGAGAGAGAATCATTGATCTGTTGCCTCCTGCACACCACACACTGGAAACTGAGCCCGCAACCCAGGCATGTGCCCTCGACAAGGAATTGAACCGTTACCTGGTTCATGGGTTGACACTCAACCACTGAGCCATGCTGGTCAAGCAATCTTTTTTATTTTAATTTTTTGCAATATTTTATTTTTTAAATAAACGTTGTTGGAGGTGGGAGTTGAGGCTCAGATGGAAGCCCTTCAAAGTACAATTTAATCTTATCTGCTGTAAGTCTGCTGTGGAGAATACAGCAAATATGTGAAATAATTTTTTTTCTCTCTGAATTTCTAGCCATGCTTATGGAAGCAAATAAAGTATCACTTGTAGTGATTTTTTGGGGGGTGAGAGAGGGGAGTTTTGCAGTGATTTGAGATATATCCCTTATGTGTTACATAGATACATAAAAAGGAAATGTAATTAAGACATTTTCACTATCTCATGAGGCAGCAAATGAAACGGTTAAGAATGAAAATTCTGGAATCAGTCCCTCTGGGTTTGAATTGCACCTGCCATTTACCTATTGAGTGAAATTGGGAAAATTACCTAACAACTATGTGCCTCAATTTCTTCCTGTGTCAACTTGGAATAACTGAAAATGCTAATCTTAGTGGGCTGTTGTGCTCAACAGATATTGACATTTTATTATTAAGTAAATAAATAAATAAATAGAATATCATCATAAGAATTTTATTTAACATCCTCCCAACATCCCAATATTTTATATTTACTCAATCTTTTTTTTAACAAAAACAACTTTAATAAACCTTTAGTATTCAGAAAAAGGCAACTCAAGTTTTCTACACACACACAAAAAAAAGTGAATTCCCTAAAATTCAAGGCAGAGCTATGTCTCAAGCTCTAATCTTGGAGAAGTTCCTTGCCTGGTGCCTATGTTTTTGACAGGTTTCTTGTCTTCACAGAGCTGGAGAACTTAAAATATAAAACTGTTATACAACATGAGAATTACGGGGAGATACTCTTTCAGAAAGGAAACTGTACACATATTTTTGTAGCTGAGTATGTGGGAATCTTCTATTTGAGTGGCACAACCATATGTGTCCTTATCAACCAATAGAAAAACTATTTTTAATACCCCATATTTTGTACTATTCTGGGCACTGCATTTTGAAAGCAACTCAGATTCTGCTCACAGGGGGCTCATATTTTAATAGAATAAACACTTCTGTCTCTTCAGCCTTCTTCTCCCTGCAATAAACACAGGAAAGGGGGAGAAATACCCACAGACCTCTGGCATCATCTATGAGGTTACTAGAACCTTCCAGGATTTACTCAGTCTGTAAAGCTGCAACTAGAATTTGAATATTGTGTCTTCATGTGTGGCCTTGGTCAAGTTTCTTTATCTTCACTTTTCAAGATCGCAATTCTTTATCCTTGAGAGTTTTTATGAAGAATGATTGCATTAATCTAGTACAGTTCCTGGAACATATTTGATATTCAATAAACAGATTAAGATGAAATATGTTTTTCTCTTTTCATTTTAGACCCTGCACCAATTCACTCTCTTCAATGCCTGTGGTTCAATGCACTACATTGAGCTAAATAAAAGATTCTCACATACTCAGCTCCTTCTATTCAAGCCACGATTTAAAGCCTATTACTATACAATTCTTTTTGCTAATATTTAGTGACAGATGGTCCAAATTCCAGATGTGTGTCTACCCCTGAGAGCATCAACTCTTACATCAAATCCCATACTTAATGTCAAAGTAGGAATAATAATAGCTAACATTATATGGTGCCGACTATATGCCAAGCACTGTTTTAAGCACTGTTTATATACCATTCATTTAATTCCCACAACAGCCCTGTGAAATAGGTAATGTTATTTTTCTTTTGGTTCAAGAAGATATAAAGTTTCTCAAGGTAATTGATGAAGTCAATATTTGAACTTAGAGTATGTCTAAGAGTCGATGTACACAAGCATTGCCTCTCAAGTTCCATAAAGTCAGGAACAAAAAAAGTATCACATTTTACACTATTTGACTTGCAGTCCTAAACTCTGCAATATAAACAACAAACATTAAATAAAATATCGAAGAGAAAAATGTAAAAGCATTTTTCTAAGAAGACAATAGTATCCTGTATGTAATAATTCCAACACAATCACCTGACAAATTATGAGAAATATTAAAATAGATCTTATACAAAAATCAAAAGTAAAAAAAGTCATCTATACTAATAAAAGGGTAATATGCTAATTAGACCAGAAGACCTTCTGGACATCCTTCTGGACAAAGCCATGGTGGTAGGGCAGAAGTGGAGGAAGTTAGGGGTGAGCAGGCTAGCGGGTGGGCAAGTGGGAGGGGGGTGGTAGTTGAGGGCAATCAGACCAGAAGAGGGGACACTTGGGGGTGATCAGGCCATCAGGCAGAGTGGATGTAAAATCTCAATATCTAAAATTTTAATTTTCAAAATAATATTTAAAGTTGATACAATTGTCAAAAAATTTCCAACAGGATTTTTTTTATGGATCATGAGAATCAACTCTAAGATTCATATGGGGGAAAATACAAAAGAAGAGTAAAAATAGTTTTGAAAGCAGTGATGAATGTCTTATCAGATATTAAAACATAATTGAAAAATGTAGTAAATAATACATTGAGATATTTAACAAAACACAAAAGAGTAGTGGACAAATAGAAATTTAATATACTAAAAATGTCTTTTCAGATCAGTAAATAGAATGGAGTTGGGATAATATTCTATCCACTCAGAAAAATAATAATAGAATCCTTATTTTTAAAGATTCACAAAAATGTGTCCCAGACGAACCTAAGACCAATATGTAAGAATAAAACCAAACAACAAAATGAAAGTATACAAATACCCTCTACAATAAAAGCCTAATATGTTAAGTGTCTGACTATTTGTTTGACCATTCGACCAGTCACTATGACATGCACTGACCACCAGAGGGAAGATGCTCTTACTGGTAGGTTAGCTTGCTGCTGGGGTTCCACGATCAGGACTGGATGAGACAGGCTGGACATGACCTGGAGCCCTCCCGCGGTCCCCTCGTGGGCCTGATTGTGCACTGGTGGGGTTTCTTAGCCTGGCCTGCACTCTCTCACAATCCGGGACCCCTCGGGGATGTCAGAGAGCCAGTTTTGGCCTGATCCCCGCAGGCCAGACCGAGGGACCCCACTGGTTCACAAACCTGTGCACCAGACCTCTAGTATCACAATAAAAGAGAAAAATGCTCTGTGACCTCAGAGCAGGGAAGGTATTCTTTTAAAAATGTACAAAAAGAAAACACATAAATAAAAATGTTTACCTTTGGTCATGTCAATTATATAATATTTCCCCAACATTGTTGAGTACAAGGAAAGCTGTTAGAAAACAGCATACAACATATAAAAATACTTAAATATCAAGAAGAATAAGACAATAAAAACAGAAAAAGATCAACCCCACTTACTCATATTTGGAAAATGAAAAGAATGAGAAAGCATTTCCATAAGTCTTTAAGTACCAAGTGCTAACAATTGTGTGGGGAACAAGTGCTCTCTTTATTGTTAGTATAAATACATGTACTAATATTGCAGGGCAACTGCATAGTTTCTTTTTTTTAATATATTTTATTGATTTTTATACAGAGAGGAATTGAGAGGGATAGAGAGTTAGAAACATCGATGAGAAACATTGACCAGCTGCCTCTTGCACACCCCCCACCAGGGATGTGCCCGCAACCAAGGTACATGCCCTTGACTGGAATCGAACCCGGGGCCATTCAGTCAGCAGGCCGATGCTCTATCCACTGAGCCAAACTGGTTTCGGCTGGATAGTTTCTTTGAAAAATTTTTAAACATTCCTAATTTTCAATAATTATACTTCTAAATATCTACTCGGATATATCCCTATATATGTACAAGGAGGCATGTTCAAGAATTTTTATAGTATTAGCTGAAATACAAAACCAAAAGAAAATAGAAACAACCTCCTAAGTAACTATCAAAAAGAAACTACTAAATAAATTGTATGAACTGTGATCTATTTATACCAGGGAGTATTTGGGGCAGTAAAAGATAAATAAATAAAAGAGGTGAAACTTATGAACTGCTATGAAAAAATGTGTAAGATATACTTTTGGGTGAATAATGCAAGTTTCAGATTGACATGTTTGGTGTGGTACAATTAATAAAAGACACATGCTCACATTTAGAAAATAATACTATCTATCTAATGCAGAATTGGCAAAAAGTACTAAAAAATGCACACAAAATGTTATCTGATGAGATTAGGAGAGAGTCTCTCACATTGGGATGATTTTGAAAAACTGGGTTTAAGATTTCTTATAACTTTTAATATTTTCAAGGTACATATACATACATATGTGTGTGCATTCTTCATAATCTATGTACATCCTCCTATCTAATAAAAGAGCAATATGCAAATTGACCATCATTCCAACACACAAGACGGCTGCCCCTGTGGACATAAGATGGTCGCCACAAAATGGCCGGCAGGGTAGGGCAGTTGTGAGCGATCAGGCCAGCAGAGGAGGGCAATTGGGAGGGACCAAGCCTGCAAGGGAGGGCAGTTGGCGGCAATCAGGCCTGCAGTTAGGGGTGATCAGGCCGGCAGAAGAGGACAGTTGGGGAGACTAGGCCTGCAACGGAGGGCAGTTGGGGGGGACTAGGCCTGCAAGGGAGGGCAGTTGGGTGGGGACCATGCCTGTAGGAGAGGGCAGTTGGGGGCAACCAGGCTGGCAAGGGAGGGCAGTTAGGGGCAATCAGGCAGGCAAGCAGGTGAGCGGTTTGGAGTCAGCAGTCCTGTATTGTGAGAGAGATGTCCCAGATTGGAGAGGGTGCTGGCTGGGCTGAGGGACACACAACTCCCTGCACAAATTTCATGCACCAAGCCTATAATATACCAAACAACCAGTCACTATGAGGAGACCACCAGAGGGCATGAACAGAACATGGTGGGCCCCACTCACACCCACTGCTGGTGCCAGAGCCTCCGCTCACACCTGCTGTCAGTGCCTGATGCTGGTCCCAATTACTTGGTGTCATCAGCAGGAGTGAGCACTGGCTGCCGGCCCTTATCACCCCTGAGGGTTTTCTTCACCTCCCCCTGCTCCTGAGGGGTAATTGGGGCAGCAGCTGCCACTTGCACCAGATGATGGCGCCAGCCATGCTCACACCTGCTGCTGTCACTGGCCCAATCATGCCTTCAGTGTATGCGAGTGGGGCAGGGCCATCAGCCTGTGGGAGAAGCAGCAGCAGGAGTGGGACTGCCAGCAGACAGGTAACCATGGGCGTGGTGGGAGGGGCTAAGTGGGGATGCAGATTATGGGCTAAGGCCTGCCTCTGTGCCCATTGCAGCCTCATGGCCCACAGTTCCTGTCAAGGTGCAGAATTCTTGCACTGCGCCCCTAGAATGTTATATTTATATTTTGAACTGACTATGTTGTATTTTGTTCACTTCATATCCCATTGCCTTGAAGTACAGTATTTTCAGCCATTCAATATATCTCACTATTAATTTGGAAGTAATCTAGAATATAATGATAGTGCATGCTAAAATAGCAGTAGATATCTTGTAGCTTCACCAAATATTTATTAGTAACCCTCTTATCTTGTGTTTTTTTCCTTGAGCTCATTACAGTTTGATGTTAAAATAGCTGTAAAAATAAGGTTATATCACAGTCCTTACAAAGGCAAGTATCATGGTCCTTACAAAGGCAATTTAGAGAGGAACTCGCTACTCCTGCTGCCTTTGTTGTTTAACATTGCAAATATTTATCAAAGTATTGAACTTTAGTAGTTTTATTTTAATTTTATTTTTTTTAATATATTTTATTGATTTTTTTACATAGAGGAAGGGAGAGAGATAGAGAGCTAGAAATGTTGATGAGAGAGAATCATCGACCAGCTGCCAAGGTATATGCCCTTGACCGGAATCGAACCCGGGACCTTTCAGTCCACAGACCGAAGCTCTACCACTAAGCCAAACCGGTTTTGGCGAACTTTAATAGTTTTAAAAATTGGCACACGAATATAACTATTTTTTAAAAGTCATATCTAGCTCACTTAAAAATTCTATTGTAACCTTGTCAATTTGGAAATCCTAAGGTCATGGCCAAGTTATTTTGTTAAGATATAAAAGTATTTACATTTGGGAGCAATGTTTTTTCCGTAGAGAGTGCTATGAGGAATTTTCCGCTGTACTAACATATTGTCAAAAAGAGATTAAAAAAAGATATTATATCTCATTTTTACAAAGAAGGCAATTTTCCTAGGCACTGCCCTGGCTTCTTAGATTCACCTCCACATGCAATCGTGTTTTAATGTTGGATTAGCTTCGGGAATCAACCCTCAGGGACACAGCTGCTCCCTGAGCAGCTGGGCTCTGAAGCTTCGGTGTCTGACCCAGCAGAGGGGATGTACAAGGAGCGTGGGAAGCATTAGTAAAGAAGCAGAGCATCTTTGAAACTTTGAATTTATTTTTCCTCTTAAAGAAAAAAAATCTTTATCCAAATCTTAGAAGAGCATGTTGGTGAACTAACAGCTTGAACTTTCCAATCAGACAAATCTCAGTTGAATTCTGACTTCATCTTCGCTAGCTGCCTGATCACAGGCATTTTCCTTTAACTCTCTGAGCCAGACCTGTAAAACGGCGATAACAATACCCATGTACAGGTTGTAATGATAACGAAATGAAACATTGCATGGAAGGTACTTAGTACCTGATGTATAATAGTTGCGCGAAATACGGTTTCGTCAGCTTTCTGGTACCATCATTGTAAAGTCATTTTATGCACCACAGGTGAAGAAAGAGACTGCAAATTATGCTACCATTCAGAGATATCGCCATTTCAGAATGCTAACATATGAAAAATGTGTGTATTAGAAGAGGGGAAAAAAGACACAGATGACCTCTTTTATCAGACTGTTGTTCTATCCAGGAAATGAAACCATTGTAAGGTATACTTGTCATTTAAATTGAGTCTTGAACAGGCATTTATTTTCTTAAACACTACTTTTATCTGGGAATATATAAAAATAAGGAGCCATGCTCCTTTCTTCAAAAGCATTTATTACGTGTTTGGGAGGCCGGTGTGTATCCATCTTTAGGTAGGTCAGGCTTCTTAAGCAGAAATACCTTCTGCAGTCTTTCTGGCCAAGAGTCACTTAACCCATGAGTGGCCACATCCCAATGCAACTTTGGCTCAGTAGCCTGTTCTGCCTTTTCCGATCTGGATAGACTAGTTTTTAGAATGTTATCATTCCTTATGCTGTATCAAACCTGTCTCAAAAAGCCATGATATGGTTTAGTTCTTTTCTTTCACACGAAATGTTAACTAAACGCCCCACATAGTAGTATGACAAGTAGTAGATGATAGTTATTCCGTCTGATTTACCCTTTAAAAAGTTGTCTCTCTCCCTCTTTTTTTTTTTTTTTTTTTTTTTTTTTGGTATATTTGTAATAGTTAATGTTTTCCAAGAGCTCAGCAGAATTAGACAGTGTCCTGCATGGCATAGGTGGCTTCCTTCAGGTAATCTTCCGGTGATCCTTCATGCTTAACAGTGTATTAATGTCCTAATTTACGGTGGAAGAATTGTTACAGAAAAGTGAAGCAACCCTCCACAGGGTTCTGTGGTGATAGGAGGTGGAGGCCTCAGGCCTCTCATTAAGGAAAGAGAAGAGAGTGATGCTTTTAAAAATAGTCTCATTCCTTCCCAGGTTTCTCATATGATACAATTGGTATCACATTTCCTGGGGTATGTTATCTTATCTAATAAAGAGGGACTATGCTAATTCACCGTCACTCCATCACAAAGATGGCTGCACCCACAGCTGATGCCAAGTTCCCATAAGGAGCCTTAACAAGCAATCAACAGGGACCTGAGGCTATGCCCTCCACCACCTGGCAGGGCTTGACAGGGGACTTCAAGGTGCACTTCCTGTCTTGGTGCTGGGCTAGGGGACCTTAGGCTGTGCCCCCCACCAGGTGGGGCTTGACAGGGGACTTCAGGCTGCTCACCCCACCCCAGCACCAAGCTGGGGGACCCCAGATTGCATCCCCTGCCCCAGCACTGGGCCAGGGGACCTGAGGATGTGTCCCCCTGCCTGGCAGGGCTTGACAAGGGTAGGACTGGCTGGGTCTGGACCTAGCCCAATTGGGTGGGAGGGAGGCCAAGTCTGGGTCTAACATAATTTTGAGGTGCATGTGGGTGGGCGGGGACTTGACTCTGGGTCCTGTGGTGAGCCCCAGACTCTGACAGGAGGAAGGTTTTCATATACATTTTACTAATTTTCTTTCATCTCTGACACTTCTATTATAGAGAAAGGGCAAATAGCAATATTAAATTATTTCCTCTAATTAATACCCTTTAAAGTGCATGAATTTGTGCACCAGGTCACTAGTAATTAATAAAAGTCCTACTTAAAATATAGAATCTCAGACTAGTCTTGGGTGGTAAGTACACAATGCAATATAGAGCTATATAATAAAACTCTAATATGCAAGTCAACCAAACAACAAAACGACCAGCCGCTATGACATGCACTGACCAGCAAGGGACAAAGGATCAATGCAGGAGCTGCCCCTGGTGGTCAGTGTGCCACTCACCTGGAAGCCAGGCTCACGTCTGGCGGGTGCAGGGAGCCTCTCCTGCCTCCACAGCAGCACTAAGCACCCCTCGGGATGTCTGCCTGCCGGTCTCAGACAGACATTCCCTGAGGGGTCCTGGACAGGAAGAGCGTGCAGGCCAGGCTGCAGGGACCCCCTCCCCCCAGGGCACAAATGTTGTGCACTGGGCCTCTAGTGATGCTTATAAAATTGTACACATGTAACTTATATAATGTATTAACCAATGTCACCCTGATACATTTGATCATTTGATTTAATAAAAATGAACACATGCGAGTTCTCTTTCAGTCTCTCTCCCTCTCTCTCTCTCACAAATATATATATATATATATATATATATATATATATATACACACACTTATACATTTATATATCTATATCTATATCTATATCTATATCTATATCTATATCTATATCTATATCTATATCTATATCTATATCTATATCTATATCTATATCTATCTATATCATTATTTATATTTATATTTATATTTATATTTATATTTATATTTATATTTATATTTATATTTATATTTATATTTATATTTATATTTATATTTATATTTATATTTATATTTATATTTATATTTATATTTATATTTATATTTATATTTATATTTATATATAGCATCCCATACAGAAAACAGTTCAGAATTGGCCTGATTCCATAAGGGTGAGGGGAGCCTCTGGCCAGCCTTGGCGTTGAGATAGCAGCACGCTGTTTGCAACCTGAGTTCACACTTGCTTCTCAAGCATATACTGCAGGCAGGAGGCTATTTTTGAATGAGTATTTAAATGAAAACCTGAGGGTCTTATTCTATAAGCTTCTGTCAAAATTTGCGGCTTTCATCTCTTTAGCTTATGTCCTTGTCTGATCATTTTTTCAATCTACTTTTTGAAGCAATATAGACATTGGCATTTGTGCTTATTAAAGTTCACGGTGTGTGTGGAGAGTTACTGAGATGTTTTAAATTTAAAGTTTACTCCCCAATGCGTTTGTAGATTAACTAGTCCCAGGAGGACTAACTAAGTTTAATGTTTCTTTTGTTTTTATTTCCTTTACGTATGTATTTGTTATAGAAAGTTGGGACATCTTTAAAAATAACTCTGCCTCTGAGCCACCGGTATTCAATGTGGCAGAGTAAACCGGCTGCTGCATAGTTTCTGCATGCGTCTGCTTTTCTACATCAGAAAGCCATGTGACCATTTTTGGGGGGGAAATGTTCACTGTGCCTAACATTGTCGTTGTTGTGAAGATCTGATGAAGATCCTTGCAGTTATGTGGGAAAGGTTCTGACAACCCCTAGATCCTGATGGTAATCTTTGTTTACCACGCACTTTTGAGGGGCTGCCTTAATCATTTTTTTATGATGACAACCATTTAAAGTAAAATCACCACACATTGTTATTAAAACTGCTTCTCTAATGGATACTTTTTACTTCTAAGATCTGGGACTCGGTCAAAAGACCTATCTCCTGCAACGCAATACACCATCCTATCACTTGGTTTTCATTCTTTGCATTGAAATTTCATCTGTGCCTCTGATCTGCCCAGTGATTTTCTGAACAGATAAACTAACCTGTGTATTTTGCTAGGAAAGGGGAGAAAAATTTCAGGAAGTAGTCAATGCAAGTGTCTGTAGGGCGGTTGGCTCTAAGGAACTGGAATTTCCACATCTTTGTTTTGTTTTTCCTTCTTGATAAAACTCAGTATTTGGACTTTGTTACATCTCAAAGGTTGAGAGAATAATTTTCAGTGAGTTTTCGTTATGAAACATAACTGATGGTGTAAAACCAATGCTCCTTCTAATTCTTTGAGTCAATTAAAAGAAAACAAAGGGTATTATTTTAGTTTTACCCAAAGTGGCACTCACATGTTCTCCTAGCTTCCTGCCTATCCCCCATTGCTTCACATTTACCATGTGAAGGGCTTGGTATGAATCTGTAAACATAGATTTCTCTATGCAATTCCTTTGTAGATCATAATATATATAAGTAACTTTATATTTTGAGGATTTCCATGACTAACATTTTCTCTGTTCAGAAAAGTGCCCATTTGTTCTCGTTTCTTTATTATTTTTCAGATGTAAAGAAATGTTTCCCCAAGAATGCACATTTTCCCCCAAAAGGACCAATTTTTTAGGACCTAAGGAGTCATTTGCTTCAGGATCTGCCCAGTGATTGAATTTACTTAATGAAGAAACACCAATTTATTTCTAAAACACATGCTATGGAATTGGTCCACATGAAACAAAGGAACATGGTTATTTAATGAGAATGCCCTTTGTCTTTCATATTTCACATGAGAATATGAAATTGTAGCTCATTTAAAAATTTATATTGTATTTTTAAAAATCAGGTATAACCTGAGTAACCTAGCCATTCTATAAATCACACTTTATGATAAATTAAAAATGACCCTCTGGTCTGGAACTACTTTCTCAAGAGTCCATTTTGGAAAATGTGATGACTAGACAACAGCCAATTATAGGACCATGCCAGTTAATCAGTTTTATTTTTGATGGGGTGTGCTGGAGATTGGCATTGGTCATTTTAGGAAACCAGTAAATGACACAATTGTTAGGATACGCAAAAGGAAACACATGTGTACAATTTCTTAAAGAGCTCTATCCTAGCCTGACTTCATTAGAAATAGAGTTTACTATACCTTACCTTGCCTTGGGGGCTGCTATCCTAGGAAAGCAGAATTCTGTAAGGGGAAGAGAAATGAGAGAAGGACAGCAAAGACACAAAGCTAACCATAGCTTCTCAAGAAAACACGATTGGCTCCTGGCTCACTCGTGACTTCTCAGAAGAGAAATGGGTGAGATTTACTTGGTAAGACCTTCTACTTCCTTTGTTTCTCATCCGCCAAGGCCTGATCCACTAGATGTTAACACCTCTGCAGAGTTAAGTTATTTATATGGATTCTTATGGAAGTTCCTGGGGAAACCAGAGACTGTAATGGAAAAGACCCGTCCTCACCCCCGAAGAAGCTGAGGTTGTAGTGTTGTTAGTAGATGAAGTGGTCATGGTCGCTAGGGAGCTATGACCATGAGATCAGCTTGAGCAGTCACTGGGGCCCCGCGCACCCAATGATCAGGCAAGGCATGTGGCAGAGCCCTGGACAGGAGGTGGACATGTGCAGTACTGCATTTGGTGTAAGCTCCCCATTCTGCACTACTCCAAAAATAATTACATAATTTCCCTTATTAAATAGGACAGTGCCAGGAACTTTCCAGCCCCATAGAACAAACTAATCTCACTTATTAGAAGATTGTGGTCTAAGAAAGAAGTATCTTTTGATTCCCTACTAACTTCATGCCATACTTACAAAGAGTCATTTATACAAACGACTCTGCATGTTGTAAATGACCAAGATCATTATCATCTAATTGCAATCATTATCATTACCTAATGGTATTTCTGAAGGAGACCATCTGCCCATTTCTAAGCAGATGCACCAAGTGATGGATTGGTAAGTAGACCATTGCATTAGGGTACATGAAAATAGGTTAAGAATTTAACTTGGAATTAGACCAAGATAAACTTGCTACCTCTTTTCCCGTATAGTAAATGTATTTAGAGGAAGAGTGTTTTTGGAGTTGATGAAATTTTCAGATAGTTTAAAATTTTATTTTTGTTTTGTTTATTTATCTGAGAGGGCTAAAGAAAATATACTGCAATGAAAACAAAACAAAACAAACCAACAAAAACCTATATTGCCTTGGATGGTGAGGCTCACTTGGTTGGGTATCATCTGTGCACAAGAAGGTTGCTGGTCTCATTCCAGGTCAAGGACACAAGGGGGCTTTATCCCTGGTATGAGGCATACGGGAGGCAGCCAATCAATGTTTCACTCTCACTTCGCTGTTTCTCTCTTTCTCTTCCTTCCATTTTCTCTAAAATAATAAATAAAAACCAATAAGCTATTCTAAAAAAAAAAAAAAAAAAAAAAAAAAAAGGAAAAACTATGTTAATTCTGTCTGGGAAAAGTAGCATACATAGAGATTGGTAAAATGAATAAAATAGAGCAATTAGCAAATACATTAATAGCTAATGTTTCAAATTTACCATTTGGAAACATTAGGTATTAACACATAGTCTCCCTCTCAGAAATAACCACACATTAACTTGAAAGGCAGGAAGAATAAAGACTGGCCAGCTGAATCATTATTAGAAAGTCAATCAGTGAAGTATTCAAATACCAGTTCAGTAATATAATTGCTGACTTGAGAAAAATTAACACTTTTAAAAATATTTGATTAAATTGTACAAATGAAGTTTCAACTTAAGCCAAATAAATTCTTTTTGTGCAGCATACGTTTTGCTTGCCTACCTTGGCACATAATGTCCTCCACATATAGACTGCCCATTGTAGAGTGAAGTACTCTAACTGCTTGTATCATGACTACTAGAAAATGTACTAAGCAAGAAGCCTATTCCATTGAATTTTAGAAGCATTCAGGAACACCAACAGCCTCTTATTTTTCAAACATGCTTAGTGTTACATGAATATAAAATAGTTCCCCCTGCGCATCAACATGACCTTTTCATAATAAAAGAGGGACAAAAGGATCCATTACTTTACAGAAATTATCTTCTATAGCCCATACTCTGATAAATTCTACCCTCAGGATTTTTTGTTGTTGTTAATCCTCACTAGAGTATATTTTTTCCATTGATTTTTAGGGAGAGTGGAAGAAAGATGGAAAGACAAAGAGAAACATCAATGTGAGAAAAACACATCGATTGATTATCTCCTGCAAGAGCCTCAACCAGGGCAGGGCAGGGGAAGAGCCTGTAACCAAGATACGTGCCCTTGACCAGAATGGAACCCGGGACCCTTTGGTATGCAGGCCAACACTCTATCCACTGAATCAAACCAGAATAGGTCTATCATCAGGATTTTATAAAAAGCACAGACTATGAGGTGAAAAAAGACATTTTTCTCCCTCACACATGATAATATTAGTTGAGATTGTGAAGAGTAGATGATCCCAATCATTTTCAAGGCAGACTTTTATATAATAAAAAATTCTAACTCTATGGGTATAAAAAAAACATAATGGTGAATCAATTTTTAACATTTATTTTAAGATTAATTTTATTAGTAATTTAAAAATAAAAACTAGTGTTAATATAAATTAATAATTTATTTATCCTCCAAGGTTACAGAACTGGCTTGTTATAATTTGCTGGATATTCAAAAAGCATAGGTAGACAAAGAAATTTGTCATTCAAAAATCTTCAACATTTGAGCAAAAGTAATGTTTGCAGAGAAATGAGTGGAAAGTTACTCATATCAAAAGTATAAATGTCATTTAACATCTATACTTTTGACATCTATACTTTTGATATGAGTTAAATCAAAAATTAAATGACATCTATACTTTTGATATGAGTAACTTTCATGTGAAAAAAAATCTCCAGATGCTCAGTAAAACAAATAATCACAATTTGCAAAGGCAATATTACATGGTTATATAAAGCAAAAGATCGAGACTATAAAAGCAGGCCCTAGCTGCTTTGGCTCAGTGGATAGAGCGTCAGCTCCTAACTGAAGGGTCCTGGGTTCGATTCCAGTCACAGGCACATGTCTAGGTTTCAGGCTCAATCACCACTAGGGAGTGTGAGGAGGCAACTGATCAATGATTATACTATAGATTAAGAATTGGGAATAACAGGATTAAATGGTCCAAATAAAAGTTATAATACTGCCCTAGGTAGTTTGACTCAGTGGACAGAGTGTTGGCCTGAGGGGTCTCAGGTTCGACATGCAGGAAGCAGCGCTCAATGATTCTATCTCATTATTGATTTTTTTTAATTTCTCTTCCCTCTCCCTTCCTCTCTGATATCAATAAAAATACATTAAAGAAAATAAAAAGCTACAATACTGACTTTTGGGTGAAGATGATCCTTTTGCTGTCTTGAGACTTTGCTACCTCTTCTCATCCCCTGACTTCTTCAGTTCAATAGCCTGGAACATACTAGGCTTTAAGTCATCTTTGAATATAAGTGATTCAAGCTTTTTATGACCTGAAAATCCACCGCATTTGCCCTGATTGATACAGAAAGTAATATTTCTCCCGGAGAGCAAACATGTATTGTGATTTTAGGAGGAAGAGAGGAAAACAGAAAGAATGAAAGGCAGATGAACAAAACTGATTGTGAAAGAAATGAACACTTTGCAGAACACATTGAAGTCCTCAAAAATATGAGTTATTGTTATTCATATGTGATGAAATAAATTTATACTTAGGAACTTCATTAACCTATATTCTAAGAGGCCATTGAAAAAGCATTGAAATAATATTAAATGAAGTCTTATGAATATGTATTAGAGGAATCTGCATTTGAATATCCATGTTTGAGTTAAAGTGCTTTTTTTTTTCAGTAAATCACTTTTATTTGTATGCCATCAACTGAGAGCTCTCTATGAAAGTCCTACACCAAATACCTCATCTCCTCCTGAGAGGTTACATGTTATGCATCCATTCATAGGAAAAATATTGCTATAATGTGTATTTTCTCTTTGAATCACAGGCAAAAAAAACCAAAACAAAAAACAAACAAACAGAAAACACACACACACGCACACACACACAAAACCACAAAACAAAACAAAACAAAAAAAACACCTATTAGTATGGAAATCACTGTGGTTTCTACTGATTTTAATAAATGTATACTTACTAAAATCAGAGCATATGTATATGACAAAGAAGAAAATCTACCCCTAAGCCACTAAAGAACAATAACAAAAATTAGGTGGAAGCCAGTGAGGAAGTATAGATGCATGTGTGTGTCCTGGCAGAGGAAATGGCATGGAGAGTGTCCGGCGGGGTGGGGGTGGGGTGAGAAGCATAACTGCAATCATCATGACACATAAAATAAAAAGGAGGCTGCCATCTCATTGCCGAACCAAACAATTACTGGTATGCAAGTATCTTTGTCTCTATACACAAACTGATGTGATAAAATACACACAGAATGAAGTTATCTGTAATAATAAAAGGGTAATATGCTAATTAGACCGGATGTCCTTCCAGGCATCCTTCCTGATGAAGCCAGGGCCAGAGGGAAGCAGCCGGGGTTGAGTCCCGGGTGCCTGCTGGCAGCTGGAGGAAGGAAGCCTGGGTCGCGGGTGCCAGAGGGAAACCGGTGCTGGCAGCTAGCAGAAGGAAGGCCTACTCTTGCACAAATTTTCCTGCATCGGGCCTCTAGTCTAAATATAACGTGTTAATTTCTATTTGAGTTATTGTATCAGAATTTTCACTTTCTCCTTTAAAAATTACAGTTTCAAAATTTTAAATATAAATTCATTCTAAATGTTAACTTTAAGACACAGAAAACTAGACAGAAAAAGGTAAAGGTTTGTGAGATGGACTAGCAGATTTCCTGAGAGACACTGTTTTCACACTTTCAGCCACTCATGGGGTGACATTGTCAAGTTGAGATTGTCAATGTTTGGGGAAGATCATTTTGCAAGTGCTGCTGCTCCAGTTCTTTAACTTGTCAAAACGGACTGATACGGTAGACAGACAGATTTTAGCATTTGGTTAAGTGTTTGTGAGACAGATCCTCAGCATGATGAGCTGGTAAAACCTCAATTTAAGAGCTTGAGTGTTCCCATTCTTTATTGTTTTTTATCTTTGTGAAAATTTTTTTATTTCTTCAAAAACCAAAGTGTCTTTTTTTTTTTTTCTGTTGCTCCCCTCACCTTCATTACAGCTTAAAACTCTTAGCTTGCAATTTACTTCAGGGACTTTGCTTCTAGCCTCAATGATATTTTGTCTGTGTATGTAAATGTATTTTCCAGGGTGGAAGACGGGGTGGAGAAGGAGTAGAAATATGTAGTTTATTCTTAAATGAGTTTTAATTCCCAAGTGTTTTCAGATATGTGGGAAAATAAATAACTTACAAACTAAATGACCTATTTAATCCACCTATATCTTCCCTCTGAACACATGAGGAAAGGGATTTGAACAGATAAAAGACTCATCCTGAATCTAATAGAGCAAGAAACTGTAGGGCATATAACCAACACCTGCATGATCCTGCTCTCCATGACTTATCTGGCTAAATAAAGTTTATTCCTTCAGTTAGGCTATAATTTTTTTTCAAATCTTGATATACTAGCAGTGAAACCCAACTCTCTGTTTTATGCCATATCCTCAAAATCACATGTGTTAGAGTGTCAGTTTCCTTTTAACACAATGACATAACAGATGGTATTCTCTGAAAGTCATTAGTTGACAATGTTTGGCAATAAAAACTCCATGGAAGGTTACTTTTTTGTTTGAAAATTTTAGAACTGAGTAAATAGTGTGGTTGTTGTCATTAAAAATAATTAATAAGAAGGCAAGGTTGCAAGACTTTAGCCAACTTTTTCTCATACAAACAAAATTCCGCAAAATAAAAAAAAATAAAAAAAAAGGTCTGGGATACTTTACTTTTATGTCTCTGTTTGGGTTCATTTAAAACTGGTTTAATTGAAGGAGAAAGTTGTATGTCATGATATAAAGACACTGCAATCTTGGGACAACTATACTACCATGCAATTCTAAATCAAGGACCACATAGGATTTGTGAGTGAGCTATAAACCTTGCTAGTGCACTTCCTATCCCCAATTCCAATTCCTTATTATAATGCACATCCATATCTCCTAAAAGTCTTTTCAAAAGGAATTCCTATTTTAAAAGAGGAACCTGAAATAGCTCATACCTGTACAAACACCCTCTATTGTTTTAAACACACAGTTAAAGAAAGGCATGGCCCAGCTGGCCTTCATTCAGCTAATATACCATTCAGTAGTTTAAAAAAATAAAACAAAACAAAGAAGATTCTTGCCTGAGTTTAATTAGGAACAAAAGAATGGAGAAAAGGGGAATAAATGAATCCTGAACAAACACACACACACACACACACACACACACACACACACACACAAAACACAAAAAAACACACACACACACAAAAAATGAGGGTAAAGAATTAGAAGGCAAACACTTTATTTTTCAACTTTAAGGTTAATTACAAATAAAACAGTACAGTTCCAATCAGGACCCTCTGATATCGCTGTGCAAAAGGCACAGGACTGGCTAAGTGACTAAACAAGCATGCCATGAAAATACTTGCTCCCCCACCTCTTTGTTCTTCCCTTCCTCTTCATTTACTAAAATTGGAAGACAAACTAGGCAGAGAAGCTGTAACACTCTGGAGTGGTCCAAGTTCTGATCATCAAACCTCACACAGATTGGGGTCACGGAAGGTTAAGCAGTCAAATGGGAGAAGATTAACTTGTCAGACTGAGGCTGTGAGGCGGCTGGCCAGGCTGTTAGGTCCCTCCCTGTGGCGGCAGCCCCTGACTCGGAGGGTACCCAGCAGGGAGCAGGTTGCTCTCCCTGAGGCGGTTGACATTCGGCTGATTCAGCCACCAGTCCAGGGTCAAGCTAGTTCTACTAAGTAATATCTCAAACTAGGAGTTGTCTGACAAAGTGTGTGTAGGAAGATAAATTCCAGTCAAATGCATCCCAGAGACAAGTTTGGTGGTTGTTTTTTCCTGCTCTATTAACTCCAGAAGACCCTGGGCATGTGTTTAACTAGCTGATGTGCAATCCAACACAAGAAAATACTTGCTGTGGAACAGTCAAGGGGAAAGGAAGAAGATGATTTATCTTTTTTAAAAATATACAATATTGAATTCTTTCAGTGAAGAGGGGAACTTATTATTTTCATGTTTGATATTTAAAGGGACCTCTTTGAAGCACAAGGCATTTTATTTATTTATTTTAATTTTAATTTTATTTTATTGTTTAAAGTATTACAAATAGTAGTGCATATGTCTCCTTTTTCCCCATTGCCCTTCCCCCAGCCTCCCCTACCTCCCCTTACATATGCCCCGTGCCCCTCCACCCCCCTCCCTGTGTCTTGTGTCCAATAAAACCTATCAGATTGGCAGAAATGCAAAAGTTTGACAGCATAATATGTTTGGTAAGGTGGTATGAAAGAAGCAGTGTCACATATTGCTTGTGGAAAAGCAAAATTTTTCATCACCTCTCCCTTCCTCTCTGAAATCAATAAAAATATACATTTAAGAAAACAACAACAAAACCCCACAAGAATTTGATTACACATTCATACAGAGGCATACTCTTCAAAATAAAATTTGAAAATTTGGATGTAAGAATGAGTTGCAATAATTTTTTAAACATATATTTTATTGATTTTTTTTTTTATACAGAGGAAGGGAGAGGGATAGTTAGAAACATCAAAGAGAGAGAAACATCAATCAGCTGCCTCCTACACACCTCCTACTGGGGATGTGCCCACAACCAGAGTACATGCCCTTGACTGGAATTGAACCTGGGACCTCTCAGTCCACAGGCTGACGCTCCATCCACTGAGCCAAACCAGTTTCAGCGAGTTGCAATCATTTTATTGTTGGCTTTTTATTCTGAGATTGATGCATTTGTGGAATAAAACATATAAATAATTATGTTGGTATTTTGGGAATTAGGATTTTGGGGCATTAGAAGAAGGAGAAAGAGATAGAAGATAAATGAAGTTAATAAAAAGGCTGTAGATTTTTTAAAAAAAAATATATTTATTGTTGCCCTAGCTGGTTTTGCTCAATAGATAAAGCGTTGGCTTGCAGATTGAAGGGTCCCAGATTCAATTCTTGACCAGGGAACATGCCCGGTTTGTGGGCTCGATCCCCAGTAGGGGGTGTGCAGGAGGCAGCAGCTGATCAATGACTCTCATCGTTGATGTTTCTATCTCTCTCTCCCTCTCTCTTCCTTTCTGAAATCATTAAACATGTATTTAAAACATCTTAATTGTTAAGAGTATTCCAGATGTTCCCCTTTTCCCCCCATTGTCCCCTTCACCTGGTTCCCTCCCCATCCCAGGCCTTCACTACCCTATTGTCTGTGTCTATAGGTAAAAATGCTATATTTTTTTATTTGAATTTGAAATACCAGAAGGAACTCATATTGTGTTTTATCTAAAGTAATAAGAACTTTTTGATAAATGGCTAATTTTAGTTCTGGGATGAGAAATGTTTGAGATAAGCCTGGATATCATTCCATACCTGAAAATAATGAGACTTTAAAAAATTAGTGGCATTATATCAAAAGAAATGATCCATTCAAAGAGGTTCTCAGTTGACAAAGATGCATGAATTTATATATGAATAAAAACAAAACTGCCATGAATTAAATACACCAAATGTATTTACTTCCATAAATTCTAATGTTAATAGCAGAAATCATTGAGTTTGTAATCTAGATAATTCATCCAATAAATGAAAAAATATACATAGAATTAGAATATCATCAATAATGGATCTAGGCAAGGACCATCAATAACTCTGATATCGTGAACCGAGACAATGTGATTTTATGTACTTCCTATGGAAGCATACACTGCCACCTGTGAAGCATTCTTGCCAAAAAATTCAAACCGAATTTGGCCATACATAAATACTAGAGGCCCCATGCACGAAATTCATTCAAGAGTAGGAGGCCTCGCAGCCCTGGCCACCTTGACCACTGCCTCGCAGCCACAACGCCTGCCTTGGCCCTTGCAGCCCTGGCTTTATCCAGAAGGACATTCAGACAGTGGTTCCACTGTTCCGCTATTCAGTCGATTTGCATATTATACTTTTATTATTATAAATAACTACCATTTGACAGAAAATATAGAGAATAAAGCAACATATTAATTAGGGGATACAATCAGAAAATTCCAAACTATAATAAATGCTATCGGTCAAATGACTCGATCTTTCAAATAAGTGTATTTCAAGGGAATAAAGGGAGAGGGGAGAGAAGTAGTTTAGAAGAGAGAGAACCAATGGCAGTTGATCTTATTTTAATCCAGATTAAACTAAAGGAACCATTAAAAATACATAAGACAATCAGGAAATTTGATGATTTAAAGCAATTATTATATTTTAAGTGCAATAATGATATTGGAATTGTGTGTTTGTTTGTTTTTTAAAAGAAAGGTCCTATCTTTTAGAGATATCTACTAAAATTTTTTGATAGCTAAGATTGATTCACAGTTACCCAGGGCAGGGACATAGATGAAATAAGATTAGCCATGTATTGGTAACGGTAGAAAACTAAGTGATGGGCATGTGGGCATTTTTTATATTATTCTCCTTTTGTACCTGTTTGAACTTTTTCATCATGTAAAGTTTTTAAAAATGTATTTGAAGTACTGACTGCTTTGCATCTCTTAGCTCTTGGGCAGTATTTTCTTTCCCCATATTGTGGTGCCCCCTATTGGTTATGAAAATTATTAAACCTGGATTTCCTACAGGGAGTAAGGAAAATCTTTTTTTTTTTTTCCAACACAATAGGTTCATAAATATTATATTTTTCCTATTTTCTAATTTGTAATCATAAAACTAAGTGAAGGTGAAAAATCTAGGCAAAAAAAAACCACAAAAAAACAAACAAACACACACACACACACACACACACACACACACACACACACACACACAAAGCTGAAACCGGTTTGGCTCAATGGATAGAGCGTCTGCTTGGGGACTGAAGGGTCCCGGGTTCGATTCCGGTCAAGGGCATGGACCTTGGTTGCGGGCATATTTCCAGTAGGGGGTGTGCAAGAGGCAGCTGATTGATGACTCTCTCATCGATGTTTCTAACTCTCTATCTCTCTCCCTTCCTCACTGTACAAAATCAATAAAATATATTTAAAAACAAACCCCACACAAAATAAAACTAGCAACAAGCAAATGAAAACACTGCTTCAGAACTGAGCATGTTGTCAGAGGCAGGACAGAGGGAAGACTGTGTTGCTGAGGTCTGTAAATCCTGATTCCTTCTCCAGGCCTTTCACTAATAAGGGGAGTGACCTTAGGCAGATTATCAGCTGTCACGTGAAATGGTCTCCCTGAAATTTAGTCCAGTCCAGTACTACTCCAATTCAGTTCAGTTCTGCTCAGTTCTATTTTCTTCTACAAACTATTTGCTTAAAAATGCAAATTGCAACAAACAGATGTATCTATCTTGTCTAGAAATGACATTTGCTGGCAGTAGAGAAGATATTCTTTTTCTAAATAAAAATCTCATTTAATATGGCTGCCATTAGGCTAAGAGATAAGTCATTATATTTAAATATCCTCTCCCATAATTATATGACACATAAAGTAATACATCAGCCTTTCAGCCCTTCTGTGGAAAAATATAAGAATTCAAAGGAAATTCACACTGACACTGTATGGGGTGGGGCAACAGTAGGTATACAGTTGTGACTATGCAAACACAACGTTTATTCTTGTATTATTAATTAATTATTGTATCATTTTTCATATGAACAAGTATAAACCTACTTTTGCTCCACCCTGTATTTCCTTTTTTTGTACTGTGATGGAAAAGTTCTGATCTATTTGTATGACAGCCAGGACATTTTCACAGGACGATTTTAAGTCTGAATCTTTCTGGGACAAATGTTTCAAACGTTTGTGTGGAGTAGTCATTAGGAAGCATTCTCCTTCATTGAGTATGCACACACAGTGTCTGTGTATCCTTGAGGGTGACATGTGACCTCCACTCCTGTTTCCATGGGACAAGATCCCATTAGAGTAACACTCTGGCCCCTTGTGCTCCTATGGTCCTCACTCACTCCTCCAGAGAGACACGAGTCTCCTCCTGGGCTGGTGAGTTCACAGGAAGATGGACATGC
Organism: Pipistrellus hanaki; assembly: GCF_964339955.1. Taxonomy (NCBI): domain Eukaryota; kingdom Metazoa; phylum Chordata; class Mammalia; order Chiroptera; family Vespertilionidae; genus Pipistrellus; species Pipistrellus hanaki. The sequence goes on along the minus strand of NC_140505.1, from coordinate 137,815,572 downwards.
TTGGCTGGCCCCTTCCTCATCAAACCAGCCTGACCACAGAGTCAGTTCTGAGCAGCCTTCATTCTCTCTGGGGAGGACTGCAGATGACCAACTCTGCTAGAGACTAGATTGATCTGCCTTTTTGTTTTTGTGGTGATGCGTCAGCAAGCCCGTTTGTCCTCAGACCTAAAATTTTGTCGTATTTAGTAATCTCCTAAATTGTGTTTAATATTTATTCTTCATGCAGTGAAAGAGACAATATAAATTTAATTTTACAGATGAGTAAACTAGGATTCTGAGACATGACCAGATCACATTACTAGCAGATGATAGAAGGCAATCCCAGTCCTTTTGGGAGTTCTCAAGAGGGTCAATTAAATAGCATCATATCCCTTTCCCTAAACCCAGTTATGAGAAATTTTAGAAATCAATCAGGAACCGAAGGTAGAGGACAAGAATCAACCATATGTATATTGAGAGTTAAGTTGGAACACATGTGCTTGCTAATACCAAATCCCAGAATTGAGCTGATTTTCCTGTCTAGGACTGGGACAGACCTCCCACCCCCACACCACTTGGCTTCCTTTCCCCTTCCTTCCTTCTTCCTTTCTCTCCTTCCCCCCTCTCTCACCCTCTCAGCAAGGAGAAAGCTAGCTCCCTGCAAGTAGCTCACTCTCACAGTTAGAATCTCAGTGAGGAGCTGAACACACTTAGTCTCCCCCAGTTTGCCAATCAGATAAATTACTCAGCTTCCCTTGGGGGTGGAGTGAATGGAAGGTCAGAGAGCAGCTGTCGAATAACTCTAATAGTTCTCTAGCCACATGGCAGGAAACATCTGGAGTGGGGAATAAGCATTTACCCCCAAATTCCCCAGATTAATTTTTCTCTTAACCTCATACATTCAAATAATTATACCATGCCTAGGCCTCAGAGGAGATGCACAGGCTCTCAGGACAATTTTACTCTTATCTTTATGGCATTGTTCTCCAAATTATTACTGCCTGCCCTTTTGGGTTCTCCGGGGACTCCAGAGTCACTATAAAGTTTGCCTCTAGAATGTTCTAAAATAGATTTAAGTCTCTCAACTTTAAGGCCAGTCTTATTCCAAAGTTGGGAATTCTTTCTCTATTCTATTTCCATTTCCAAATAACGTCCAGCTTCACTTTCCCGGAGAGTGTCAGAGGCTCTTCAATAAGATTTAATGACAGCAGAAAGATAGAAACCATAAAGTTTCTCTAGCAAGGAGATGTTAATGCCATAAAAATACCCCGAGTCTGAACATAACGACCTGCACTATTAGGAAAGACCCAGGGCAAAACTGGGAGTTCAAAGATTAAATCTCTTTTCAAGTTAAAGTCAAAATATGTTAAAGTCCAAATGACGTTAAGTCTGATATCAAATTATTTTCCCCTGTGGAATTAAATGTTTGAAGTTTAAAATGTCTAAGTTGTAATGAAGACCCAAACCATCCTTCCAAATTTATCATTCAGCTCAGTCTCAGCACAGGGATGCCTGGGCTGAAAGCAGCTATCTTCTGCAATGCACTCGTAGGGAGGCCTTGGGAGGCCTCAACCCAATCCAGGTCTTTGTCACAGAACATGAAGGAATTCAAGAGTGTGACAGAAAGATTTAGCAAGCACAGTGCATTTATGAAAGCAATAGCACACACTTGACAAGTGAGAGTGGGCAGCCTTCCAGAACGAGACATGCCTATGGGGTCTGGATGGAATGTTTTTATTAAATGTGGTAAGTGGTCCCCTCCTTCTGATGCTGGTGGGGTGACCACTGGCACAGCTCATCCTTGTCTCTCTTCTCCATATATTGATTTCTTTTCAGTCCTCCCAATTAAAGGAAATTGGGGAGGGAGGAAACTGGGAGACAGGTTGTCAGTGAAGGCTGCATCTGTGATGTCTCAGCCAAGATGGAACAGGGGAGGGATAGAGCTTGAGGCCTTTGTTCCCTATTCTAATTCTCTAGTCTCACCTTCATATAGACTTTCTGAATTTGTAATGTCAAGTCCCTGATACACTTTATAGAATCCAAAGGATTAATAGGAAGCTAGATATTATTTCAGCATTGGCTTCATACCCACCAAACTTAGAAAACAAGCTGATCTCTGACCCTAGAGATGTTATCCCATACAGAATTATGTTTCCAGAAGTCAGTGTCACCAAGACCATAGCAGGGACTCGGTGCCCATGAGAGAGAGATGCCGATCTGTCCATACCAATTGTCTGCAATCCATTCCCTATACATTTAAACTCCACTGAGATAAATATTAGAGTGAGAGGCTAATTGAGGCACTATAATTTGCATATCTAGACATAGAGAGGCTCCTCCTGTGAATACTGCTTTCTCAGAAAATTGGTGTAAGTCCTTACATGAGTGGAGAAATTTGCACTGTTGACAGTCCCAAACATGAGGATTTAGGACAGTGGCTTTCTAGCCTCATCACAGAACATTTAAAGCCTTGATTTCTGCTGCTTCCAGGACTGAATGTGGATTCTGTCAGGTGTCATCTCATCTTTCGTTGTAAGCAGGCATTAGCATTATTTTCTGGGCCACTATTGCTGCTATGATCTTTTCTTTAGTCATATTTGGTCCCCCAAAATTGTTTCCCTACGAATATTTGTCATTTTGATTATAATTCATCAGTCTAGAATAAAAATAAGTTTGTAGACAAGCCTTATGAATCCAAGACTAATATCAACATTTCCTTTTGCAATCCTGATGACAATTCAAAACATAAAAAAAAAGAAAAAGAAAGAAAAACAATACTTTGTGAAACCTTCCCAGGCCTGGTGCTAAAAATATACAGCCAGAACCTCATAGCTGCTCTCTGTAATACCCCAAGAACTCAGCTCTCATTGATTCTAAAGCAGCAAATATTCTGTCCAGCAATTCTTAAGACCTTTAACAATGGCATGTTACCTCAGCCACTACTTGGAAAAGCTGTGCCTGCTTCTCATGGTGAACAGGGGCTACCTGTAGCTTGCTGAGGGCCTCCCAGTGGGTCTCTATTGCCAGAGCCCCAACCTGCCAGTGACTTAACTGAGGCCAGATCTTTACCAAGGCCAACTCTTATCTTAAGTCCTGCCTCTATAAAAACAAAAACAAACAAAACCACTCACTTGTCTTTGGACAAACCCATCAAAGCCTATTTAAATCCACCAAAGTCAAAATACAATGTTCTCCAAGGTTTAGCATCTCCTCTTCATGTCCCAGCAAGTTAAGGTCTAACCCCATATACACTGAGTGGCCAGATTATTATGATCTCTGAACGCATAATAATCTGGCCACTCAGTGTATATCCTATATAATAAAAGGCTAATATGCAAATTGTCTCCTCAACCAGGAGTTCAACCAGCAGGCAGGCTGGCCAACCGCCCATGTCCCCTCTTCCTTGCCAGGCTGGCCAGACCCCACCCATGCACAGACAACACAGCACATTTACTGGTTTCCAAAATGGAGTTTAAGGTCAAAAGGAGTTTCGGGTGTGCCCAGATCCTATTCATAAAGATCTGGGTAAGTTCCTCATTTTTTGGTACAAGATTTAGCATATCAAGATCTGGGTAAATCAAGGTCCTATTTGTTCCTCATTCCAAGCACATGGATAAAGATGAGAAATCGGTACTGATAACAGGATTCTGCCAGTGCCCTCGGGCTCAGCTGATAAGAATTAAAAGAATGTCTATGTGCCTTCCCAGACAGCTCTCTACACTGTTCTAAGGCAAATGCCTTTAGTTTAGCCCCAGAATGCCAAGGGACTAATGTAGCCCACAGGAGCCAGCAACATTACCACACTTCCCTTCCCACAGCCTCTGGAATTAGAATGGAAAACAAGACCACGAGAGACTATGCACGTGAAAGGCACTGCCACACAATTAAGGTACAGTGCATAGCAATTCTCTCTCTCCTTTCCTCAAAAGAGACATTCTTAATACATTCAAGAATGGAAAAATGAATGGAACTTTATTCTTTATGCTGGGATGGCATTATTTATTTAAATGATTGATGGCACTTGGAGCATAATGACTGTAGTTGTAGCTGGAAATAAGCCATTTTCAACCTTCTTTCTTCTCTATTTCTTAACAGAGGAAGAAATTATGAGAAACCCAACAAAACTGGGCATGCAGTCCTTATTTGACTACTAGTATGCCTGTTGATTCTGATTTGGCCCCAGAAATTTTCTTCTTTATTGTGAAGAAAAGGAGCATGCTGGGATTATTAGCACTGGGGAGTTGGAGGGCAAATAATGCTGATGGAATAAATAATACATCATTTATTAAAACTGTCCTGGAGGGATTTATACCAAATCACTTTAGCCTCAAAGCATAATATTTAGCAAGCTCTAACAAGTTTCAGGGAGAGATATTACTTTGTAACTCAGCAAGGATTCTTGATATACTGCCTAAATTAGACAGCATATTAAAAATTAATGGCAGGCCAACATTCTACAATTATACTTTTATCTGGGGAGCAGACTACCTGATTTGAATGATATTAGTACAATACTTTTTGGCTGTGTGTCTTCTCTACAGTTTCAGCTGACTGAGTTTGCCTTTTTCACACATGAGCATGAAGATAAGCAGACATACTGAAAGAGGTGTGGACTACAAGGTGGAACTGAGGCAGGTTAGTAGGGAACTAGGAAAAATTCCCTGGCAATAGGATGAGGGAACTGACACAAATAGCAAAACAAGTGGCCATAGGTTGAGCAACCAACAGCCAGCTAATACATCACAAGACCCTACCTTCCCTAACCCAAGTTGCCCATGAACAGATGGTTTAAATCACCTCCATCAAAGAGGTAGATAAAAAAATCTAGTTAGACTATACTAATTGAAGATGGAGGTGAAGCTGACCAGAGAATGAACCTAAACTCCATTGTAGGCTCATTTTATTTATTTATTTATTTATTTATTTATTTATTTATTTATTTATTTTAATACATTTTATTGATTTTTTTACAGAGAGGAAGAGAGAGGGATAGAGTTAGAAACATCGATGAGAGAGAATCATTGATCAGCTGCCTCTTGCACACCTTCTACTGGGGATGTGCCCGCAACCAAGGCACATGCCCTTGACCGGAATCGAACCCTGGACCTTTCAGTCCCCAGTCCGACGCTCTATCCATTGAGCCAAACCAGTTTTGGCTGTAGGCTCATTTTAATACATCAACATGCTGGGGCTGACCAGCAGCCCCTGAACAAGGGATGAACAGATTACTCAGACACAGTTTGACTGTGAAAGAGAGGGCTAAGGGGCTTGCCCAGCTCTAGTAGCCAGAGCAGCCTGGATTGCCTGCCTCATTAGGCTTTATTGGAACGTTTATCTTCAGATACAATCAGCAGGGTGAGTAATCTTGGGAGAACACGTGTGTTTCCATTGTTCTCTAGGTAAGGGAATCCAGGGATTAAGCATAAGGGTTCCAGTGAACACCCGGGGGTCTGCATGTGCACAGACTTGTTTGGAAAGGTCAAGGGAAAATTAGGGGCACTGCCTTCCACAAATCCCCGAGTCTTTTCTAAGTTGGAATTCTGATAAACAGAGCAGGGGGCCTTCCACATGCTTCCCTTTTCTCAGAATGTCCTCCTTATGAACTTTCCAACCAAGTCTCTTGTGCTCCCCAACTTCAGCATAATTGTCAGCACACCCTGTGCCGCTGTGATCAGAAGCAGGAAGACCCATAAAGGTTACACGACGACTGATGGAGCTCGCCTGAGAAGTCTTCACCCCTTTCTCAGAAATCAGATTAGTATTCTGTTGAGATATTTCCTGGGACCTGCCCTAAAATCCCTGCCTGGAGAAAAATAGACAAAAATTCTCAGGACAAAGGCTGTCACTGCGTGTTCTTATTTGAGCATGCCCATGTCTGTTTTTCAGGAGAGTACCTTTGCTTCCTCTATTCCAAGCTCTAAGGGTTCCAGCAAGACTTGCAGGGGAACAGAGCTCAGGACCAACTCCTCCAGGCTTACCCCCTCATCATGTCTACAAGGCCCCTGCCTTTACTTCACTGCCCCATCCCTGTTCCTCATGCTAATGCCTATACTGGTATCTGCTTTTGAGTGAACCTGAATTGCAACAGGCTGCCAATACAAAATTATATTCAGAATAAATTTTTTATATGTATACACACACACACACACACACACACACACACACACACACACACCCCTACACAGTTAACACCTACTAATCTTTTACATCCATCTGTTGGCCTATGGGGAAGATCACAGATATATAGCCCTCACTTTTCCTATCGGCCTGCTGTACCCGTGAGCAAGAGCAGTGTTGCTATAAGTGATAAAATACAGAGATATTTTATTGGGCACAATCTTAGGGGCTAAATGCCAATAAATTTAACAAGTCAAAGTTTTAAATGATACAAAACACCAAATCTGTCAGAAGAATAAATAGAAAACTGAATTAGACCTGTACTCATTAAGGATATTAAATTCTGAATTAAAATAGCTCCACAAAAAATGAATAATAAATAAATTAAATATCTCCCCAAAGGTAATTTAAGTCTAGATAGCTTTCCTGCTAAATTCTGTCAAATATTTGAAAACAAAACAATCCCACCAAAACCGGTTTGGCTCAGTGGATAGAGCCTCAGCCTGCGGACTGAAAGGTCCCAGGTTTGATTCCAATCAAGGGCATACCTTGGTTGCAGGCACATCCCCAGCAGGGGATGTGCAAGAGGCAGCTGATTGATGATTCTCTCTTATTGATGTTTCTAACACTCTATCCCTCTCTCTTCCTCTCTGTAGAAAATCAATAAAATATATTAAAAAAACAAAAACAAAACAATCCCAACCCTTCTCAAATCCTTGAAAAAAGTGCTTATAGGAGAGAACATTTGCTAACATATTTTGTGAAGCTAGTATTATAGTGATAGTAGACTTATAAGGAAAGGAAACTACCAAAAAAATCATAGGTACAAAAAGTAACTCTCAAAAAATATGGGTAGAAAAATTTTATTTATATATTAAAGAATGAAACATACATATGCATAAATATATTTATGTAATATATATGCTTAATTAAAACATATATATATTTCCAATTAGCAAATAATCTATGATGATTAAATGTCTCTTGTTGCTGGAAAGCAAGGCTATTTAATAATGGAAAATCAATGTATTTACCATATTTACAGAATAAAGAAGAAATATAGATGATATCTCAATAGATTCTAAAAAGGTGTATTTGATTATATTCAACCCATTTTATGATAAAAGCCTCAATAAAACCAAGTATAACAGAACTTCTCAAACTAATGAAGGCCATCAACGAAAGCTCAAGGACTAACATCCTAAAAGTTAGTGAGGAGTAAGGAACAGTACTTGTTCTTACCACTTTTTAAAAAAATATATTTTATTGATTTTTTACTGAGAGGAAGAGAGAGGGACAGAGAGTCAGAAACATCAATGAGAGAGAAACATCGACCAGCTGCCTCCTGCACACTCCCCACTGGGGATGTGCCCTCCACCAAGGTACATGCCCTTGACCGGAATCAAACACGGGACCTTTCATTCCGCAGGCTGAGCTCTATCCACTGAGCCAAACCGGTTTTGGCTGCTCTTACCACTTTTATTGTTTTTGATATACTTCACAGTGCAGTATGGCAATAAATAAAAAAAAAAAGAAATTAAAGTTTGTTTTTCACAATTTGGAAAGTTTGTCTTTTATTGTTTTGAATATGCTATCTGGTTTTTCATCTAGGTAGTCAAATTTTGCAGTGTTTGGATCCTCTCTGCTTTTCTTTCCTTTTTACAATTTTTCTCTCTGAGCATTTTTTATTTATTTTTAAAAAATATATTTTATTGATTTTTTACAGAGAGGAAGTGAGAGAGATAGAGAGTTAGAAACATCAATGAGAGAGAGTCATTGACCAGCTGCCTCTTGCAAGCCCCCTACTGGGGATGTGCCCACAACCAAGGTACATGCCCTTGACCTGAATCGAACCCACAGTCTGACACTTTATCCACTGAGCCAAACCGGTTTCGGCCCTCTGAACATTTTTACTTCACTCTTTATCTTATGTTTATATGGTTGTTGTCAAGCCTTTCTTCAACTTCTCTTATTAAATTATAAAAGTTTTAGTTGAATCTAGTACACCATGTAATTGGGCACTTGTCATTTCGTTTTCATAAGATCATTTTGTCTTTTCCTTCAATTCCTTTCTGAATTTGGTCAAACTCTATACCTCTTCGGTTTTGTTTGTTTGTTTATCTAGTTCTCTTCTGAGTTCTGAACTTCTGATTTAAGTGTGTTGTTAAATATCTGCAAATGCTTGTAAAGATATATTTAGTCCAGACTAGAGTGCTGCTTTGCAATTTAATTTTCTTCTGCTTTGGCCTTGTTTATCTTTGTTGGGGAATAATTTTTATCTGCTAGATTACTTTGACTTTAGTTTTTGTTTTACAAGATTTTAATGCAAGTGGACTGGATTTTTCCTTTTTATACTTAAGTCTACATTAACAATTTATGTATTCAGGACTAAAGGGTTTGTCGGACACATAGGAGTAGAGGTTTATTTTTGGGAAAATGGATTTTCATGTCTTTGGATTTTGTTATTCTCTTTTATCTTGTCAAACTCTTAAATTCTCCCCTTCCTTGCTTCCTTCCTTTACCACCAAATCTACAAAAGATGCCGTCCCAATCCTATTCACTTCATTCATCTCCAGAAGAGATTGCGCTGTGAATTCGCCTCTTCAATCCTGCATACTTTTATCGGGGCCCAGGGCAGGCTGCCCCCACATATCCCACCATGGCATGTTGGTCACTTTGAATGAAAGTCACTTGACAAGCTGCTGTTGCAAGAAGGAAGCAATGATCCTCCCTTGCCTTCTATAATGAGGAAAGAAATCATGCCTCTTAAAGGAGCTTTGGGGTTCCAGGGGAGAGAGACACTCTTATCTCTAGAGTTAAGGAACCCGGAACTGAAAACTTTACATAAACAAACCTTCTTACTTCTTTACTAATTCACTATTCAAGTCCAAACCTTGCTTAGATTCCTTACTAATGTGTTTGGGTTTTTTTTGTTCTGTCAAATCTTCACAAATTCATTGTTTTTTCATCTAGAAAGGATAAAAAGCTGGTTGGCTTATCATTTCTCTGATTTGAGCATCATCTATGATCTCCCAGGTACACATATTCAATGGACTTTTCTCCTGTTAATCTGGTCTCCTTGTAAAAGTTGTTGAAGGTCAATCACGAGAATTCAGAGGTGGAATTCTCGACCTCCCTCCCCAACACTTTCAAGTACCTTTATTGTAGCCAATGTTCAGATCTACCAGGTCTGAGACCAGGTTTAGAACTCCTCATTATATTGAATCTTGTCATTCTGGATACAATTTTTTTTTTTTTTTTTTTTTTTTTCCGGAGGCTCTTTATCCACACAGGCTATAGAGTGAGCTCACAGTTAGGTCTGCTGAAATTTGGTGTTAATTTCTTTCCTTATATTCAGTTTGAAGACCGTGGCACTCTCTGTGTTGAAGTTATACCAAAGAAAGCGGTTTTATTGGCTCTCCTTATTTGTTTTTTGGATAAAAATTTTAATCTAAGAAACTGGCCTTATCCCAGGGCAACACAAAAGTACATCCCACCCGTAGCAAATAAGTTTTTATTACATTGGTGTGATTGTTACCTGGTTAAGATAATCATGTATGAAATTGTTGGAAAAAGCAAAATCTATAGAGACAGAAAGCACATTTGTTGTTGCCAAGAGCCAAGGAGGTAGAGGTATCAGGACTTTCTGCTGCTGGACATATAGGGTTTCTTTTCTTGTAAGAAAAGATTTGATTTTTTTAAAAAGCTCTATCAGCTTCACAGCAAAACTGAGCATAAGACATAGAGACAGTTTAAACAATCTGTCCATTTACACTTGAATGGCTACACCTTTTGATAGCCTAAGGGCAAGTTTACCTGTAAACAAGTTTGCTCTCAATTCCCAGGGCAGAAAAAACAAGGTTTAAAATTATTAGATTTTAAAATTTATTCTTAGAAGTGTAAAAGTTTATTAATTAAAAAAACAAAAAAAAACAAAAAAAGGAGATTGAAAAACCTGATGAACAATAATAGCGGTTCATTGTAGTAGAGTTGGAGATATGGGAGGGGAGTGGACTGACTGTTCTGGGGGGGAAAGGGAGGGAGGAAGAGACTGAACATAAACTGTGCACCTATGGATGAGGGCAATGGGGGGTGGGGAGGGGGCGGAGGATGGGGTGGGAACCTGGTGGAAGGGGGAAGAAATGAGGCACCTTTGTAATAATATGAACAATAAAGATTGATTAAAAAAAAAAAAAAAAGACATAGAGACTTCCCACATACTCCCTTTCCCCCCGCCCCCCTGCTTCTGCCACACCCACACCCTGCTCTACTGTCAAACTCCTGCACTCGAAGGGTACATTTGTTACAACTGCTGAATTTCCATTGATATATTATTATCACCAAAGTGCATATTTTACATTAGAGTTAACTCTTAGTGTTCTATATTCTATGGGTTTGACAACCATTATAATTCCCTGTGAAACCTTAGAACATGGGTGCTAATTTTCAAATTATGTTTTGGTTGTGAAACTGTTTCCTTAATGATTACTGGACCATTTGGATCATGAGTTCAGTAATATCATAACAGTAGTTTTGTTGCCCTAAAAGTTCTTTGTGCTCTGCCTATTGGGTTTCTGTCTTAGGATGAGGAAAATGTTGAAAATTATATTGTACTGATGGTTGGACATCTGTGACTATTTAAAAACAAACAAACATTGAATTGTACACTCTAAGGGATCAACTGTATGATATGTGAGTTATAACTAAATAAACCTATTAAATAGTTTGTGAAGTTTCAATGTTTTCTTTGTTCAGAATTCTGGGTATGTATGTACTCAAAGAGTCTTGAATTTTTAAAATTATTAATATTGGAATATTTCTAACCTTTCCCTTCTTTTACCGAGTAAACAGATCCTTGCTTTGCTCACAATTTTGTTCCCATCAACCTCCTCCTTGGTGGTTTATAAGAAAAATTCTTCTTTTCTATCTCTCATGCAGGTTTAAAAAAAAAAGAGAGAGAGTGATATTAAAATAAGGCATGAATATTCTATGATTTCAATGGGAATTTTTCAGATAATTTGAAGAGGCATTTATCTTCCTATAGGAAATGGATGGGAAAGAGCTATTACGAAGCTTTGCTGTGATCTAAGTATCATTTTCATATTACTTGACAAATTGAAACATAAATTTGCTTATTTTCAAATTATGTTTTGGTTGTGAAACTGCTTCCTTAATGATTACTGGACCATTTGGATCATGACTTCAATATATTTATAATTTGGGGGAACATAAGACTTGGGGCCTCAGCTGAATCCAAGAAAAATAAAACAAAATTCTAGACTTCAGCCATTTGATTATTTTTGTCCATCTTCAACTGCCAATAGAAATTAGAGTGCGAAAAAATAGAAGGCGGTGAAGGTGCAGCTGAGAGGTGTCGGGATATCATCAGAACGAAAGAGACATGGTAGAGACAGTGCTAAGGTCAGAAGTGAAAACTGCGGGGACATCTGCTTTTCTGGACTTGACGTACCAGCCAAAGAGCTGCACTCATACATGGCTTTGTGTCACATGAAGATGAGAAATAAAAAATTAAAACACCTCCTGGAAGTAGCAAATTGGGAGTTAATTTTTATTTCAAAAACCTATTGGTGTGCACTCTCTTTAGATGCCCACCAGTGGTTAATGCTAAGTGTAACTGCATGATGTTCAACAATTTTCTTAATCTCACCAAGCCTCAGGGTTTTTATTTGTAAATTCGGGATTATACTAGAAGCATCTTGCAGTTAATATGATATTCAAATGGAATAATATAAAAATCAAAAGTAGTTGAATAAATGCTAACTTCATTAATTCCCCCTTTCCTTTCCTCTTTAGGCAGATTTTCTACTACTCTCAAAAGAAGCCATACATTTACATGAAGATCATAATTAATTTACATGCAGAAAGATAATTTTTACTCAATGAGCACATATAAACACACATTAACAGATATCCCATTTTATAGTGGCAAAGGCTGACTGCCTTACAAATTCTTGTTATAAAACACTAGAGGCCCAGAGCACAAAATTTGTGCATGGGGGGTGAGGAAGGGGTAGGAGAGTGTCCCTCAGCCCAGCCTGCACCTTCTTCAATCTGGGAGCCCTCAAGGGATGTCTGACTGCCCATTTAGGCCCCAATCCCAGGAGAATTGGGGCTGAACAGGCAGTCAGAAATCCCTCTCACAATCCAGGTCTGTTGGCTCCCAACTGCTCACCTGCCTGCCTTCCTGATTGCCCTTAAATGCTTCTGCCTACTAGCCTGATTACCCCTAACCACTCCCCTACCACCCTGATTGATGCCTAACTGCTCCCCTGCCATCCTGATTGCCCCTAATTGCCCTCCCCTGCAGGCCTGGGTCCCCCCCAAAACTGCCCTTCCCTGCAGGCCTGGTCACCCCTAACTTTCCTCCTCTGCTGGCCTGGTCACCTCTAACTCCCCTACCCTGCATACCTGGTCACCCCCAACTGCCCTCCCGTGGTGGCCATCTTGTGTCAACTTAGGGGCAGCTATCTTGTGCGTTGGAGTGATGGTCAATTTGCATATTACTCTTTTATTAGATAGGATTATTAGATAGGATAGAGGCCTGGTGCATGAGTGCGGGCCAGCTGGTTTTCGCTGAAGGGTATCCTGGATCCGGGTGGGGGTTCCCTTAGGGTGTGAGGCAGCCTGAGTGAGGGGCCTGTGGTGGTTTGCAGGCTGGCCATGCTCCCCGACGACCCAAGAGGAGGCCCTGGTATATGGGATTTATTTATTTTCTATAATTGAAACTTTGTAGCCTTGAGTGGATGCGTAGGCCTGCTATGGTGTGCAGAAAGCTTGGCTTTCTCCATTGCCAGGGAAACCCATGCCTTCTGCTCACTCAGTGGCTGCATCCATCTTGGTTGGGTTAATTTGAATACTCACACCTGATTGACTGGTGGGTATGGCTTGTGGAAGTAGTGGCGTGATGGTTAATTTGCATACCACTCTTTTATTAAATAGGATGACATTAATCCAAGCTAGTTTTGATGCTGATGTAATTTGAAGTGATTCCACTCAAACTCTATCTAGAAAGGGCAAATATTCATTAATAGAAGCAATTGGGGGGAAACCCCTGTTGCTGATCTTACCTATATTAGCTTTTCTGTCCTTGGGAATATGGTTAACCAAGAGAATAAGATACTGAAATAATTTGAAATCTAATTCTTAATTAGTTAAGATTTCAGTTCTTAGGATTTTACTTATATTCAAGTCATTTCCCAGATTACTATTTTATTAAGGAATATTCTCATATAGAAAAGCAGATAGAGATATTTTCAGCACATATTCTATTAATTCATCTGTAAATAAAGTTTAATTTTATAATAACACGCATTGTATTTCGATATTGTATATCTTTATGTCTAGGCCAGTTCCAAGAGGAAGTTATTATATCTTTAAATTGCTCAGAGCTGTTTTTATAATGTCTAGAATCATGCCTGGCACACGTGGGGTCATATATGGAGCATAGTTGTTTAATATGGCATGAACCAAGCTAAGGTTGCTCAATATGATTGTTTGGAAGAACCCAACTTCTTCTATTTTACAGCTATGTAATCTTGGTCAGCTTACTCAAACTCTATGCGCCTCTATTTTCTCATTTGAAAAATGGACAGAAGAGTATCCTTCTAAAATGGTGGGATAGTATCTAGTACATGATAAATGCTAAATTTGGGCTTGCTAAATATAATCAGAAAAACAAGCAATTACAATTAACTGCTGGGTAATCCAAGGTGTATGAAGTTTGTGGTTCTAAGAATGACCTTTGATGATCCTAATCCTTGTATAATCTCCTTCTACTCTCCTCCTGTGAATATGATGAGAAATCAGTCTTCTGTGATTATGTTATGGTAAAAGAAATTTCTGCACCTTCAATTAAGGTTTCTAATCAGTTGCTTTTGGGTTAATTAAAAAGGGAGAGTATCTAGTAAGCTCAATCCAATTACATAGGCTCTTTAAAAACAGGGTTTACTCTGGTCGTAGCAACAGAGGAAGTCAGAGAGATAGGACCATACGAAGGATTTAATGTACCATTTCTGATTAAAAGATGGAGAAGTCCATGAGGTGGGAGGCCCCTGGCAGGTGAGAGTGGCCTTCATAAGCCAGCAAGAAAATGGGGATTTCAGTCTCAAAAGCACAAAAACTGAATTCTGCCAATAACCTGAACACACTTGGAGCTGATTCTATGCTGGAGACTCCAGGGAAGAGCACAGCCTGATTGGCTAAAACCTTGACTCAGCCTTATGAGTCCCTAATTTGAGAGTGCAGTCACCAACAGAGAGATTTCTGCTCCACAGAATGTGAGACAGTGAATGGATATCATTTTAAGTCACTTAGTTTGTGACAATTGGTTACATATCAATAGAAAAAGAAATAACACAGGGTCCTGTGGGAGTAGGATAGCAGGCTCACCCAACTTAGTCTAGAAAGATCCTAAAGGTTTCCTAGAGGCAATATGTGAAGCTGAGACCTGAAATGATGAGTAAGCCTTAGGAAGGAAAAGGGAGTGGGAAAAGGAGGTTGATAATATACAGAGGACTTAAGGTGAGAAAAATAAATATTCTTGGAATGGAAATAACATCACATGACTGTCAGGATGAGAAGAGTGACAAATGAGCATGCATGATTTGCACTAACTAACCAACCAGGCCAGGATGGGTCTTTTAAGCCAAATTATTGCATTGGCATATTATCATTTTTAATATGTAACAATTAAACACACACACACACACACACACACACACACACACACATCTTTAGGAAGGCATGTGGTTAGAACAGTGTGGTTAGAATTTTCCTCCAGCCGAAACCAGTTTGGCTCAGTGGTAGAGCGTCGGTCTGCGGACTGAGGGGTCCCAGGTTCGATTCCGGTCAGGGGCATGTACGTTGGCTGCGGGCACATCCCCAGTAAGGGGTGTGC
This sequence comes from Pipistrellus hanaki, assembly GCF_964339955.1. Classification (NCBI taxonomy): domain Eukaryota; kingdom Metazoa; phylum Chordata; class Mammalia; order Chiroptera; family Vespertilionidae; genus Pipistrellus; species Pipistrellus hanaki. Next base: position 137,800,559 of record NC_140505.1, on the reverse strand, counting down.
AAGAGGCAGCTGGTCGATGTTTCTCTCTCATCAACGTTTCTAGCTCTCTAGCTCTCTCCCTTCCTCTCTGTAAAAAATCAATAAAATAAAATAAAATATTAAGAATTTTCCTCCCGAGAATATCCTATTCATATTTCAAGTGCATCCTTTTTTGTAAAGCTTTCTGTTATCCCTAACATTAACCTAAGGACTTCTTTCTATGTTCTTCCAGACTTCTGACGTCTCACGTTCACTGAGTGTGGATTGTTTCAGGGCAGTTTTAGAGACTTTACAGGTACTAACTCGGGTATTCATTCTCCAACCCCATGAAACAGGTATCCATACTTATCCCCATTTCACGTATAAGTATTTATCGAGTGCTATTTCACAGCTAATCCAGGGCTAGTTTTAGGAAGGTTTGGATGCTGCAATCTGAAAGAAATCAATCTGCAAGATAGTGTATGTTCCTGCTACATACACAAATTTGATTTTAAAGATAAAGATTAATCTTTTTTATTTTAAACGTGGTATTGAATACATATGACTTTTGGCTAAACACTCCTTAAATGAGCTACACGGAAGACACATTAGCTTATTATTTTACACTTTTATTTATTTCCATATTTTCCCTGAAGTTCTTGTCTGTGTTTTTTGTTGTTGTTTTTCTTTTTGTACCCTAAGAATATTGGAGAGTTATGCTAAGTATTATAGACAGTTTTAATCAAAGCTTCATTGTGCACATTATATACTTGGAGAAATCCACACCTGATTATGCCAAAGCAAGTTGAGGGATGTTTTTCATTTCATTCAGATGTGGCATTTTTATTAGCCTCTGATTGCTTACTTTGCCTTAGACGTTTCCTATGTCAATTAAACTGATGATGACTCCCCCACTTAAATTCTTCCTGTTTAGAGAGTTGAATAAATAGGAGAATGCCTTAGAGAGTATTTTTCAAAACTTTTGTGTTTTAACTGCAATGTGCATATGTCATTTAATTTATCTTTATAAGCATTGAAATTCCAGAGAGATAAACATTTGGAGTTTAATTTATAAATTCTTAACTGACAATTGAAAAATTGCTTTGTTGAATAACAGAGTATCTCTTTTTGATGTTAACTAAATTTAGCACAATGTATAAACCTCTTTTTAACTATTTTAAGAAAATTTTATAGAGAAAGGTTTTGAAGTAAGAGCTAATGTGATATAATTTCATGACACTGCCAGACAAATTTTGCATTTAGTTGTACTTAAAGTGGAATTTTAGGCTCTTCAATATTTTTTTTTTCTGTATTTGAAAGTAAATACTGATGTTTAAAAACATTTTTAAATTTTTCTTAAAATCCTTGCCATCAATTACAAAATGATTTATTTCAGATAATATGACATTTCAGAGTAGAGAGAATGAGTTGACTGTATTGTACTAGTTATTTATAATTATAAAAAGCAGGAATCTTTACTCTCATTCATAGATGGCTGGTGTTTCCCTTTGGCTACAATTTCCTTGCAATATTAGGATTAGAATAATACCTAAGTTATTATCCAGTTTTAGCAAATATGGAGCAAGAACCATTGCATGCCTCTAGCAATGAATACTTTTTAAGTAAATAAAGTAAATAAGCCTTTACTTCTCCAAGTAAAGAATGGGACTGAATACCTGCTGGCCTAAAGCACAATTTAAAAAATATATTTTTTATTGATTTTTTACAGAAATGGATAGAGAGTAAGAATCACAATAAGAGAGAAGCATCCATCAGCTGCCTCTTGCACACCACCGACGGGGATGTGCCTGCAACCAAGGTACATACATGCCCTTGACCAGAATTAACCTGGGACCCTTCAGTCCCTAGGCCAATGCTCTATCCAGTGAGCCAAATCGGCTAGGACCTAACGCACAATTTTGACGTCAACCAAGCAGTGACATTTGTGTTAAACAAATCCACAAAATTTGCCCCACTAAGGCATTTGGTAAAACTGTCCATATGTGAAATTGCCTCCTAAGTGCTGAATGACTGCAAATGAACCATTGTGTGATGTTTTTGAAATGCAAACACCACATAAGTGCTGATCACCATCCCATCTTTTCCTCCTGCTTATTTTTGCTCTGCTGAAATCTATATGGACAACTAAACACTCCCCCTCCCTTCCCTGCAATTGCTTGCAGGATTCTCCCTTTCTTTCATCTGCCAAGACCATGCTCTTTTCTTTAAAACCATACCTCGCTGTTACAAGAAATAAATACGTTTTTTAGGAGGACATTAAGTGGGGCAAGAAGCGTTTTTTTTTATTCCAGAGGCTACAGTGGAAAATATACTCTTGTTCATTGAGCATTGTCTTTAAAAGTCATCTTGTAAATGCACCTCAGTCTGTGTCACTTGGCCATGAACACATACACAAACGGTATGTGGTTGTATGTAAAAAACCTGAAAGTAACAACATTTCTGCAAAATTGCTCAGAATGAAGATATGTTTTCCATCATGTTTAATCTTTATCATTCAGCAAATCTACCTGATTCCTACTTTACTTTGAAAGCAGCAGGTAGTTTTGAAAGTCTTCTGTCACAAGAATGTATTTCTAGAAACTGAGCATTAAAAGATAGTCTAAAATTCTATTTGTGCCCATGGCAAAAACTTAAGTCCTTAATTTTCTTTGTGTGAAATTGACATCACTTTTATTCAGATATGTACTGAATATGATGATAACCAGAATTCTGTTGGGAGCTGGGAAAACATTGTTTCCATAGCCTCTGCATTTAAGGAGTTTGCAATTTGTGTTAGTTATCTACTGCTGCTTAACAGTTGACACACACTTAGTGCCTTAATACAGCAAACATTCATAATCTCACAGTTTCTCTGGGTCAGGAATCTGAACGTGACTTAGGTGGGCCCTCAGTTGAGTCTTCACAGGCTAACATTTAGGCGTCGGACTGGGCTGGGTTCTCATCTGCAGGCTGCCATCAGGTCTTTGTCATGGGAAACTCTCCAACCAACATGTCCAATATCTGTATAAAGATATCTATTGCTCATTTAAAGCTATATAAGCTTTAATTATAACTTTTTCATATCTATTTCTCATTCTGATACACACACACATTCCTCTTTTTTTCTTTTATTTCTTTATTATCAACTATGCTTTCCCTAAGAACTCCATAGCCTATAGCATTTCACATTTGTGTTTTCAGGTATTTTCTAATGAGATTTGTCAATTAGTGAAAACCTCTATCCACTAATTAGAGCCGTGGGGTTCTGGGCACATTCTCATAGCAGAGGAAAAAAAATAACAACAACAAAAAAAACATGAACCTAAAACTCAAAATCCTCAACATGCCAGAAAAAAAAAAACTGCCCTCAGGTTCTGACATTAGCTGTGTCAGTGAGGAAGCATTTTTTGTTTCTTTACAATTTATATCATCCCACAAAAAAACAAACAAACAAACAAAAAGACCAAAAAAATTCCCACTGAATAAAGTTTTGATTTGATAATGATTCAAGCGAAATTATTATAATAAGAAATGATTGATGAATAGAGTTGTACTTACTAAATCTGCACAATTGAGATGTCAATTACGTTCACTTTGTCAACCATCATTTTGGTATCTGATGAATCTTAATATGTCTCCTTCAAGTCAATTATAATAACTTACAACAAACTATATATTTTTTCTACCACATCAACATACAGGTGTAGCACAGCATGTTGGAAGTATCTATATGATACCCAAATGGCTGAATGAAAAATTTCAATTAGTTATTCAAATATTTAGTTAACATGATACCAAACATCTGGACACTGAGAAACACACACACACACACACACACACACACACACACACACACACTGGACTACTACTCAGCCATAAAAGTTATGAAATTTTGCTATTTGCAACATGGATGAAAACTGAGGGCATTTGTTAAATGAAATAAGTCAGATGGGAAAGAGAAATACCATGTGGTTTCAATATATGTAGAATCCCATAAAACAGCACAAATGAACAAACAAAACAAAACAAAACAAAACAAAAACAAACTCATAGATACAGAGAACAGACTGGTGGATACTAAAGGAGAAGGGTTTTCGGGAAGAAGGCAAAATGGGTGCAGGGAGCCAATTGCATGGTGATGATGGTAATTACACTGATGGTGATTTTGTATATACAAATATTGAATTATAATGTTGTACACCTGAAACTTATGTAATTTTATATACCAATTTAACCTCAATAAAAAAGAAAAAACGTTCTTTAAAAAATGGTAAATATTACTAAAAGATTCTTACTTTCTCACACAGAACTTTTAGAAATATTATATTTACTTTTACAATTAAAAATCAGAACTCAATTAAATTGACTAGCACACATATAAATCTGGTAAAATTAAAGTAATTTATAGGAATGAGAGTCACAGAAGAGAGGTTGATATGTCATTGCCTAAATATTAAATATTTGTTGAATTCTGTCACTAGGCAAAGTGTTGTATCTTTTTAATCTACTCATGTTATGCTAATTTACCACATTTGAATAGAAAACATAATGAAATCATTAAGAGCAAAGGGGTCATTAAAATACATGTACAAATGGGAACTAGGCCACAAAAAATATTTAAATATCTGCTTTTACAACTGTGAGCTTCTCTTTTATGTAGTATTCTGGTTTATGCAGCTGTTTTCATTTGACAGACTTTTCCAGGTAATAAACATACAGCAGGCATAGTGGTAAGACTTTCAAATACACTTAAAAAAAAAAATGGGGGGGAGGGGGAGAGGCAGGAAAGGGTCTGAATAGACAGTTTTTCAAAGAAGACACACAGATGGCTGACAAGTATATGAAAAGGGGTTCAATATCCCTAATATCATGGAAATAAAAATCAAAACCACAATGAGATATCTCCCCATACCTTTTAGGATGGTTAGTGGGGGAAAAACGCAGGAAACCACGAGATAAGTGTTGGCAAAATTGTGGAAGAGGGAATCCTTGTAAATTAGTACAGCCATTATGGAAAACAGTAAAAATAGAACTACCTATGGCAACAATTCCAATTTCAGGTTTATATCCACAGGTAATTAAGTCAATAACTCAAAGAGATATCTGCACTTCTGTATTCATTACAGTATTACTCACAATTGTCATGATATGGAGTCAACCTAAGTGTCCATCAATAGATGAGTGGGGTTGGGTAGAGGGAAGGACAGAAGATGAATGGATTTTAAAAAATGTCTTTTTTTTTTTTCTTCTTTCTATATACAGGGATGGGGAAAAGTAGATTTATACTTGTATGGAAAGAGACTTGCAGCTTAAATAAATAGTAATACAAGAATCAACTCTGTGTTTTGCATACTTACAACTGTAAATCTATTCCTGCCCACCCCTGTGTATATAATGTAGCGTTATTGAGCTATAGAAAATAAGAAAATTCATTTGTGAAAATGTGGGTGAACCTTGAAGATGGTATGCTAAGTGAAATACTGTATAATTTTACTAATAGGTGGAATCTAAAAAAATCAAACTCATAGAATCAGAGAGTAGCAATGGTGGTTGCCCAAGGGGAGTAGAGGTTGGCAAAAATCGGGAAATGTTACTCAAAGAGTGCAAACTTTCAGTTATAAGATGAATAACTTTTGGGGATATAATGTATTTTAGGGAGTGGCTACAGGGTCAAGCCTCGGACTGACCTGTAGCAGGGCCACAAAAAAAGTCCCAGCTTGGAGAGCAGAGCCCTCCTGGCAAAATTAAGCCTGACCTTATAGTCCTCACTAGTTTCTTCCTAGGTAGCTAATGGGCTGTGGGCTGTGCAGCAAGTGCTGCCAAAACAAGTGAAACTCACAAGAACATTGTGAACATGTCTTGTTTTGCTTTGTGTGCTCTGACTATAAAATAAAGCTTCGGCTTGCAGGCTGGGGTCTCTCTGTGTCCTTATCCCAGCACTAGAGATCCACACGGCCCCAGCTGAATTCTTTTGTCTGTCTTTTCTGATTCTTCACTGCCCTCCCTCCCAGCCTCAGGTTCACCCATGGCTGTGCTGGCACGGCACAATGTATAAATGGTTACATAGTTGATAATACTGATCTGCATGCTTGAAATTTGCTGAGACAGTAGATCTTAAGTGTTCCTTAAAAAATTTAAGTATGTGAAGTGATGAATGTGTTAACTTGATTGCAGTAATCATTTCACAATGTATACACATAGCAATCACCTCATTATCTATATCTATCTATATCTATCTATCTATCTATCTATCTATCTATCTAATTTTGTCAATTATACTTCAATAAAGCTGGAATAAAAAATAATTTTTCTTACAGTTTTATTCACACAAATGCCCTAACATTATGTACATGGGGATGTTGAGTAGGGTAATAGAAGCTAATAAAAGCCATCTGACTTCTGATGGTAGAGAAATGGCTAAGATATTATCTATTAAAATCCTATGCAACTATGCAGTGTGTAGCTGTTTGAAGATGATGTATAGATTTATATATACTCATAAGGATACTTGCCCGCTTTTAGAGATTAAAAAATAAGAAATGGAAAGCTCATGATCATATGTCCAATAAGACACATATTTCATAGTTTCATAAAAGAAACATCATTAAAATATCATAGTGTAATGTTTAGAAAGATATCTAAATTGCAGAGGAAAGTTTTAGTGAGTTTTTAATTCTCTTGAAAGTTTAAAAGGCAAACCAAGTTTATCAAGCAGCAAATCCTTGTTCAATGAAGCTTTCACAAAAAAAGAAGAGTAGGTAACCTTTCCATTTCCTTATTACCAATAAAATACTTTATGAAAGACTACATGCCCGAGCTCCGGAGAAAACACACGATTGTTTTCTATCTCTTGCCCTGTGCTTGAAGCGGTGGACTTGGAACAGGCCAGTGAGCAGAAGTACTGGAGGAATACAGGTTTTCTTATTTTATGACAGCAAGTGGGAAATGATTTTGTGTTAAAAAACGGAATGATTAGAGAACAGTTTTACAGTATGGAAGGCAAAGGGAACACAGCACCCTAGGAATGTGTTTTGGAAATGCTTCCATTCACCAAAGCCCATGTGAAAGAGGGGTTTGGGGAGTGGGGAGAAAATGAACTCTTAGCTGAACTCATCTCTCCCTCACTATTTATGAGAGAGGAAATTTTTAAAAATGCAAATGAAAGTGATATTTCTGCGGAAAACAGCACAAGGTCACGTTGGATCAGATGATTTGTGAAACTATTAGTAACCTCATATTGGTAGGATTGGCCCTACCTTTTGTCTTCCTGCCTTTTTATGCTGTGCTTTCTGCATTGATTCTTTTTTAAAGACTCCACGTATGGAAATTGGGCTGAAGTGCCTAGCACCAGGAAAATCAGAGAACTATGTCAATAAAAAAACGAATCACTCTCTTTTTTAATTAATTTGATTTCTCAGATTTGAAGCTAGATAAACGGCTGCTGGAGTTTTCATGTAGTTCTCCCATTGCTGTTTTAATTTATTGACTACCTCTACCATACTCGCTTAGTTAATTTTGATATACTCTTCAATAACTCTAAAGCCCCATTGTTATTTGTAAAAGCTTTTTCAATATCTGCCTCTTTATGTCCTGTGTAAAAATGGTCAAGTTCAAGAAATGGCACATTATAACATGGTTACATTAACTAATCAACGTCTCCTTTATAGTGCACAAATGAAATGGTAGAAATGGTAAGGAAGAAGAACATTGCCAGAAATTATATTTCTCTCAACAGGGAAATCATTTCTTTTGAAATAACTAATAGTTTCTAGTTTCACTGTATGGATAACAGTATTTGTCCTAACTGGCTCTTTAAAATGTATCTTTCTCTAAAATGAGGAAGATAAAATTAAATTTGTATCTTAACCTTAACCCTGGCCTACTTCTAGAATTTTGTTTAATATCTCCATATAGTAGGATCTATTATTGACAATTGCATAGTACTAACTCAAAATGACATTGTGTCCATTAAACTATTTTTTAAAGGCATTATTTACATAACATTTATGCATGTGTTGTCAACATCAGCACTTGGTACAGTTTTACCTACTCTTAAAGTCAAGTTCAAGGTCAGCAATTTTAGCACACATTGATTTTCCTACTTCTTGTTGTGCCAAACCCTCTATTAGTTCTATCATGAATTTTGATACTGGATTATATGCCAAGTATATATTGGAAACATGGTCAATTAAGAATTAAACTCTTTAGTACAATAATCATATGATATTTTTATTCTCACTATTACCAACACAATTTGGAAACTCAAGAGAGTTTCATCAAATGCTTCATTTAGACAAATGAAAATATAAGGCCAACTCCCCTACAACAGATGATGTTATTCAAGAATGATGACAGCCTCAAATTTTCTTTTTCTCTTCCTCTCATCCATCATCCTTCATGGTATTTTCAACATTAGGCTGGTATAAAGACGGCTTCTTTTCAGATATCAAACAAGAAAAGGATGGGAATTTATCTTTTCTTACACATCTCTCTTAAGAACAAGATCCTTTTTTTTTTTTTTTTCTCCAGACACTTCGGTAGATGTCATGTCTCATTAGCAAATATTGGGCAACATGCCCAAGCTTAAGGTAACCTCTGGTGAAGGTGATGAGACTACTATATTAATTACTATATTAGAAAAATTACCTGCTTTGAAATAGAGTCAACCACATTTTTCCTACACAAGGTTTTCATTTTTCCCCCCAAACTTCATTGAGATATAATTAGCATATAAAATCATGTGAATTTAAAGTGTATGTGTTAATTTTATACATTTATATATTGCAGAATGACTACCATTACAGTGTTAGCTAACACCTCCATCATGTCATATAATTACCTTTCCTTTTTTGTGGTGAGAACATGTAAATCTGGCCTATTTGTTCTTCTTTACCAAATAATTAACAACTACTAGATTTTAACTCCTTATATATTAAAGGTAAGTTATGAGTCACTTATCTTATGTTAACATCACACTGTATTTTATAGGAAAGTTTTATGAGGACAAAAATCCAGGAAACAAATGAAAACTTCATTTATTTATTTATTAATTTTTTAAAAAGGAATTAAGAAAAAAAAAAAAGGAAGAGGAGTTCCTTATAGAAATGTTGATTTGTTTGTCTATAATCTATACACATCCTTAGAGTGCATTTTTGTATTTTTTTTAGACTTTGCAAAAATTGTTTTAGATTTACATTCAAATTAGTACATGAGAAGTCCCACACACTCGACAACAATCATTTCCTATGTCGTTATGAGCTTATCTAAAAGTGCAGCTGGTTGTTTTCAAGCAAAAAGGTACTTTTGGCTCTGCTTGGTGACAAATCTTTATTCTTTTCAAGGTAAGAAATAATAAACTGAGGGTTTTAAATATATATATTTTCTTTCTTTCTACCATGCGCATTTAGGGAGTAATGTAATGTGTAATCCGTAAAGTAAATGGGCAGTTATTATACTTTTATGCACACAATGATTATAATGAAAGTTATACAATTGTCAAGATAAAATAATAAAATCAAACAGAAGCAAAGCAAGCCATGGGATGTGTAAGGTTTTTGCTAAAACAGAGTTGCATCCTGAGAAAAATAGTTTCAATAAGCTATACCAGCTGAAGCTTCACAGTAATTGAAAATTTCTGATAATACTAGGAGCTCATCAAACACACACACATTCACTGGCAATCATAAAACCTAAGTAAAAAAAAAATATTGAGGCTTTTCTTCATTGCATATTTAGAGCTGTCACCAATATTTGGTGGTGAATATTAACAGTACAAAATGTATAACACAGGAAGCATGTTTTCTTCTGAATTTTACTGTTCAGAGAAATTTTTTTGATTCATTTGTTATTTAACTCATTAAACAAAGTCCCTGACTAAGTACTTTACTGCCCCATGGGGGCAGGATAAGAACTTGTTCCTGGTCTTCTGATTAAATTATAAAACTAATTCTTCTGTCTGCAATCCCACAATATACAGTAAATAGATAATAAGAATGTACAGTCCCAGAAACACAAAGAAAACGGGAGAATGAATGTTAACTGCCTTCGTTTTCTTTTATTCTGCTCTGCTAAGGGCAGCAGAAGGGAAAACCCAACAAAAATCAACATGCAGAACTCGGCAAAGGCATGGGAAGGTCCTTCAGACCTACTTTAAGTCTTTAATCTATTTTTAAATATACTCTTATATATCATGAAAGAAGGTGCTCTATAAGTAAAGGACCAATATGTAGAGGTGGGAAGTGGATTGGTTGAAGGTGTTCCTGTTGAAGAGTTCCTGTATTCCAAAAAAGATAAAGCAAGCAATGACAATGATGATGACAATAAAGATGTTGCAAAACACTCATCTAATAGGCACAAAAGCATGAAGAGACCAGGGCACAACTTTTTTTTTTTTTTCTTGTTTAGAACTACAGGAGCTCAGGAGAATGCTGAACATTTTCCCTCTGCTCTTTGTGGGGCTGAATTTGAATTAAGAACTTGAATTTGGTTCCAGGTGCATGTGCACTAGAGTTTGGCCATCCCAGAGATATTTAAACGTTGCTGCACTGGGAGCCATGCAGGGGAGGAGTTTCTCTCCTGTGATCCGATGTGGGCCTCCTGGGTGAGCAGGATCCAGCCTGGATGGTTTAGGGCAGTGGTCGGCAAACTCATTAGTCATCAGAGCCAGATATCAACAGTCCAAAGATTAAAATTTCTTTTGAGAGCCAAACTTTTTAAACTTGAACTTCTTCTAATGCCACTTCTTCAGAATAGACTCACCCAGGTCATGGTATTTTGTGGAAGAGCCACACTCAAGGGACCAAAGAGCTGCATGTGACTCCTGAGCCGTAGTTTGCCGACCACAGGTTTAGGGGAACCGCAGTCAAGATTGCTTCTTGCTATGGAGAGTACAAGCTAAAAGAAGAGGGCTCTGCACCCACAGATGCAGAAAGAAGCTGAAGATTTTATTTGCTTTTATCAGCTTTGATTTGTTTGTGTTTTCAAATGTCCATCCAGAGGAAAGGCGGCAATTCATTGAGGCAGGTGCAGCCAGCCATTCCCACTGGGGGACCTCAGAAGAACGAAACTCTAGAGGGAAAGAGTCAACTCTAAGCATGCTCCAAGCCTAAAGAACACAAAAGCCTAATAGGGACCTTTCTTTTCCCTATCCCCAGCTGTGGAGGAATTGAGAAGGCGGGGTAGACAGCTGGTGGGAGGGAGCAGGAGATGTGCAAGCTTGGAATATAGAGAAATAAGTAGATCCCCCATTCACATACTGAGCTGTTTAGAGTCCAGTATCAAAGGGGCACAGAGCTGGAGAAAGGAACACTAAACTTTAAAGTCAGACAACAATCTGTGATTATGAAGTTTAATGAACTTTTTCATTCTAAATGGATAGTTCTTGGGTCTAAAAGTGACTAAATGATTTTCTTTCCAATTGTGAAATATCCCACATAGCCAGACGAGTGTATAAACCTATGTGACAGATGTGAAGCTACATAATGAGTCTAAAATAAACACTGCAAACTACTACCCAAGTTAAAAAATGCTAGTATAACATTTTCAGACATTAGAAGCCATATTTTTGTGTGTTGTCTCTATCATCTCTCCGTCCTATATCACTTGCCATTTGTGACAATAATTTTTCTAATTTTCTCTTTAGTTTTACCATGACTTACTCATCCTTTTTACACTTGATGGATAGCTGAGTTGCTTCCAATGTTTTTCTTTTTTTGTACTTTTGGGATTCATGCTGCTATGAAATTCTTGTGTGAATCTCTTAAAAGGACAGGTACATTAGTTTCTCTATTGATTATATTGAAATCCAGATATATAAAATGCAGTTCTATACTAGCAGTTTAACAATTTAGACCCTTCCCCACAGTGCATATTTCTTGTTCCATGTGCTCACCAACACTGATTGCTATCTGCTTTTTCAACTTTGCCAATCTCATGGTTATAAAATGGTGTTATGTTGTAGTTTTAAAAAGCATTTCTTTGATCATCCATGAAACTGATTACCTTTTCTTATGTTTATTAAATCTTTGGGTTTCCCTTTTTTCTGATATGCTTGTTTAAATATTTTGCCCATTTTTACTTTAGGTTGTTTGTGTTTTTCTTACAAATTTAAAGGAGATCTGGAATTTTCATTTATAACCAGTATCCTGGGATGATTCTTTCAAGTTTAGGAAACTCCAGCTTATGGTACTTATATTGGGTCATTAAGGATCTGGCACTAGTGGCAAAAATATATTGATTGGCTTAGATTCAAGTAGCTGCTTGTGAAGAGGCTACTCTACACAAGCAGGACCAATGGCAGGCCTAGGACCGAAAAGACCAGAAGCTTTAATTTCAGTGTTAAGGGTACACAAAATGATTCAACTAACTGCCAGAGGAAAACTGGCACCACATGAAACATAGGCAGTTGCACATCACATAGCACTTTATTACTCACAAAAGTTCCTGATGCTGAGGGTACAGGCTTGATGGGATACCGGTGGTGCTGTTTTCTGGGGTCCAGATGCAGGGGGCCAGCGTTCCTCACCTGAGAGCTCAGTCGCATCTCAATCAGGAGGTATTATACTAGCCGTTCTTCTGTGTCTGGCAGAGAGAGGAGCGTGGAGTGGTGTTGCCTGCTGGACTGACAAAAGGACGTGCCTTTGTGGCTGTCTCCACAGGCGAGCACTGTTGGCTGGCCAGGATCTATTTTTAAAGCCTTTTTCGTACCCACAACAGTTCAGGTGGCTATCAATGAATTGTATCAATGCATGCATGTTAATCTCAAACAGGGGCTACATGTGGGTACCTAGGGAGAGTACATCACTCATACAAATGGCTATTTGGCGAGTCATTCTGAGTCAGTAACTGAGGTTCAAATCCTTATCTATGGCATACACATACTTCAGGGAAGTGGGAAGTGTGTCCTTAATATCACACTCTAAGTTTCAAGAGAGTTAACTCAAACATTTTAAAACCTTTTTTAAGATTTTAGATATATTTAAACATTTCTATATATTACTACAACAATGTGGTACAGGGAAAAGTGAGGGAAAGAAAGAACAGAAACAAAGGAAACCATTTAACAAACAATAACTTAGGCAGATGACAAAAGGGATCCAAAGTAAAACAGCAGTAAGATTAGAGGAGAATATGTTTAAAGAAATATATAAAATATTCACCAACATTAAAAAAAAAAAAGTCAGCTCTGTGGGGGGAAAGTGCCTTCAGATTTTACTTAGCACACCTGTTTCAAGAAACGCTCAGGTCCTAAAATATTCTACAAAATCAGGTCACTAATCAAGAAAGCGTTCTTTAGAAAGATTAAAAAAGAAAGGACCAAAGATTTGTGAAATATATTGTCCTTTGTGGAAAATGTCAGGCCCTCGTTTATATTCAGCAGGAGTCATTTCAGCAGATTTCTCTGATGCAGTCTTCTAAAATTTTGTCAAGATGACAATACCTTGTTTATCCCCTGATTAATGTACTACTTTTAAAGAACAGCTGAGGAGATCCGATGTGTCAGTTCATTTAAATGCTGCCATTTTGCTTTTGTTGGAGGAGCAGAGCAATCACCCTCACAGCACAATAAATAAAGCTTTGGCAGTAGCTGTTGTAAATACCTGATCAATCTTCATGCCTTAGGCAGACAAAGGGGGAGGGGGTGGAGAAAGAGGAGGAGCTTCTTTCTATCCATATTCTCCCCAGCTCCACGGACAAGTCTGTGCAATTTGTGATTTATGTTGTGCTCAAAGGGAGCTAGAGAATGGTTCACTTCATTTGCAGCTTAACTCCTTTGAAAACAAAAAAATACAGAAAGAAACTTGAGCTGTCAGCAAGTCAGGCAGATGGCCATACCTTTTATGTAGAATAATCAATTGTCTAAGTGTTAGCAAAGAAAATTATAGGATTTCTTATGTTGGCATTAGTTTAGTTTACATATGTGGATTGATTTGGCATACCGTACCCTGCGCTTGAGGAATTTATTTTTTCTTCGGAGTCTCTTACCTTGTTCAGAATCACCACTGCCTATTTGTTCAGGGTTATGTTAAAGAGTATGTAGTCATTCTTGTTTCTTCCCCCTACTCAAAAACATCAACACTATATTTCCTGTACCCTGTCTATTCCCGTAGTCTAGTTGACTTTGCTTTTATCAGCTCTAGTTCATGTAATTTCATTAAACTTTTAACACGTGTTTTTCACTCCTGTTTCCCCTTCAAACCAATTATTCACACTGCTCTAGAGGTTAGCATGTCCAAAGATAAACTGATTTATTTCATATGTGTATTTCATTCACATCTCCTAATCTCTACTCTCACCTCTAGAATTTCTTGCAGGGATAAGTAAATATAACACCTATGCAAGATTCTTCAGGCTATTTTTCTGACCATGTGATTTTCACAGTTGCCTCCATGGACTGCTTCCTTTTGTAAACCCAGACAATACATTGGATGAGACTCAATATAAATGAACCTTCCTTCATTTAACTTTCTCATCTTCCTCACATTTAGGCATAGCGAACGCTTACTCTGTTTCCATAGCACGTCTACATATTTTTATGAGAGATTTTTATTTCTTTGTAGTTATTTTATGATATGGCATCTTGTCCATGCATAAGACAGATGGTGCTTTATTCCAACATTTCATACCTAATTACCACTAATCACTAAGAACTCTGGTACTATCAAAATGGAAACAATAAAAGATACTGTCAAAATGAAAACAGTAAAAACTGTTGTAAGTTTTCTTTTTATTCCCCCAGAAAAGATATAAATATGCTTCTAGGCCATTTGATTCTCAACTTTTTCTGTCTTATTTTACTTAGCATGATATTCTCAAGGTCCATCCATTTGTATAAAAAATGGCAGTATTTCATCTTTTCTTATGTCTGAGTACCACTGATATTCTTCCCTTAAGTAGTATCACTGATTGGAAACTACCAAATGATCCTTATTATAACTCAAGTCCTTAGCACAGTTTCCAATAAATAATAATCACTCAAAAGGCTTGTTAAATGGCTGAAACAAAGTATAATTTTTAATTTAGTTGTTTCTATAGGTCTGTCTTACCTCCACCTTGTCTCCCACAATCAATCAGGTTTGAGGTCTGTCTACTTTATACTGATATTTGTTCCCATTTGTTATTGCCCTTGATGAAAGCTTTACTGTTTTCTCCTTGAACCATTTCAGAATTCTTCTAACAACACTGTCCAACATTACTTTCTGCAATGATTTTTTCCCCTTCTAATTTACTTGAGAAACTGAAGTTTTAATTTAAATTTGAAAAGTCACATGTGGCAAGTGGCTGCCATATCAAATCTCATACTCCTGATCCCTTACCGCTTAAACCATGGCCCATGGACCAGCAAATCAGTATTGCTTGAGAGCTTGATAGAAATGCGGGTTGTTAGGCCCCACTTCAGAGCTCTGAATTATAACCTGCATTTTTACAAGATCTCCATCTGACTTATAGGAATATTCAAGTTTTAAAAGCCTAATTCAATTAAACAATTTCTCCATTCTAATCTAAGTATATAATTTTCCTGTATAAAATTCTTCTGTAGGTTTCCATTGAGGATATTATAGAGCAGTCAAAATGATTGAATCATAGCAAAAAAGAGCAATATGAGTTAATCATAGCAATAAAATATTGAGTGTAAAAGCAAGTCCTGGTTTATAATATATAGCATAACTATGCAATACAGTTAAAAACAATCAAAACTAAAAATATATAACTTTTTAATGACATGCTCCTTCAGATTAGAGGACAGAGCATCATACATATAAGATTCAGGAGAAGGTTTCCTCTGACCCAATAATTGGCACAAACTATTAAAGTGATGCAAAGCAAGGGAAGCATCCATCTTATATAAAAACTGCTGTTTGAAATTTTAACCCTGCTATTTTGGCTTCTGTAAACACTTGCTTGCTTAAATAATAAGAAAAATAAGGTTACTCCCATTCCAGAGAAGCCATGGACTATATGCCCCAGACAGAATTGTAAGTGCTGACAGCAGGCCAGGCCTTGAAATATGGTCTCATGGCCCCTTCCCAGCACGTATATCTTCTTTCCCAGAAGGCCCAGAAATCTCATTTCAAATTTAGAAGACAAAAGAGCTAGGAAAAGTATAAATAGCAAAGGGGAACCAGAATTTGAAAGGCACATTTTTCTCTGGCCCTGAACTTAATAAAACATAACTTTCTTTCTCTAAGCATGGCTTGCTTTTTTTTTTTGTTTGTTTTGTTTTGTTTTGTTTTGTTTTGTTTTGTTTTGTTTCTGGTCTTCTTTAACAAGAACATACAACCAAGACTTCTCTATCCAGCAAGGATATCCTTCATAATTGAAAATGAGATAAGGAGCTTCCCAGACAAAACAAGCTAAAGGAGTTCATCACCACTGAATCAGTATTACAAAAAATGTTAAGAAGACAGGGAGACAAAAGAGCATAAATCTGAATAATAAAATGGCAATAAATATGTATCCACCAATAATCACTTTAAATGTAAATGGATTAAATGCTCTAATAAAAAAAAAAAAACAATGGGAAGCTGAATAGATAAAATAAACAAATGACCCATTTATACGCTACCAGAGACCCACCTTAGAATGAAAGATACACATAGATTGAAAGTGAAGGGATGAAAAAATTTGTTTATATAAATAGGAACAAATGGGTAAAAAAGCTGGAGTAGCAATACTTATTCCAGAAAAAAAATAGATTTTACTATAAAGGTAGTAAGAGACAAAGAAGGAAATTACATAACGATAAAGGGAGTAATCCAAGAAGAGGATATAGCTCTAGTAAGCATTTATGCACCCAACATAGGAACACCTAAATATTTAAAGTTAATATTGATGAACATAAAGGGAGAATTTGATATTAATTCAGTCAGAGTAGGGGACTTTAACACCCCCATTGACATTACTAGGTAGTTCTTCCAGACAGAGACTCAACAAGGAAACAGCGGCCTAACTGACCAGATGGATTTAATTGATATTTTTAGAGCATTTCATTCCAAAGCAGCAGAATATACATTCTTGTCAAATGCTTGTGGAAAATTTTTAGGGTAGAATAAATGTCAAGCCACAAAAGAAATCTCAGTAAGATAAGAAGTCTGGATCATATTGAGCATCTCTGACCACAATGGTATGAAACTAGAAATCAATTATAAGGGGGAAAAAACTAATTTGCATTCATAGATATTCTCCTTCTATACTCTTTAATACCATGGCATTACTGATATAAATATCAATTCCTTGAGAATAATGGTGAAATAAGTCCCGTAGTAACTTTACTGTCATTCTGATGTACACATCTTACAGTGTTAGCCTCTTGTAAAACACTTTCAGATCTTAGAGTCATTCACTCAATGCTTGGTTAAGTTGAAGTAGATTCACTTGCTATTCCCACATATTTCAAATCCTTTCACTTTTTTAATGTGAATTACTGACTGTCTCTTACAATAGATTCTTTCTACCCAGAATTCTTCTTACTTGCTCATAGTCATTAAAGTCAATTTCTTAAATTTGTCAGTTCAAAAGCTCTGTTCTACTAGAAGCCTGTGCAATGACCTGAAATCAAGATGCTGCATACTAAACTAAGACTATACTAACAATCATAAATAGAAAACAAAGAAGGAAGGCAGAACATTGTCATGAAAAGAAATGTAGACATCACACTGGACTAGGAGACAAAGTCACCTGCTTTTGTGACTGAGCTATCGTGCAAACTTATTTTTAAAAGACAGGTGTTGGGTTTTGTGAAGAGCAGCTCTCTTTTGTACTTACTACTTGGGCAATACTGCTCAAGCAAAACTAATATACAATATGGAGAGACTTCTATTCACAGAAGTGATAAAAGCACAGAAATGTATCCTCAAGCTCTGTTGCATCTGTTGGGAATGTCTCTAACACTATTTATCCTCGAAGCATCAGTCAAGATCACTTCCTCAACGGGGTTAGATGCTCTACTTGGCTCTACTCCTTGGGCTTTCCATAACTCTTCCACAGCACTTTCCATACTGTAAAGTCATATTGGTTTTGTTGCTGTTGCTTTTTATCAGAACACCAATACCTTGAGGGAAGGAGCTGAATATTATTTATCTTTGTATCTCTAGCACCAAGCACTGTTCCCAGTAGTTTCATTGACAAATATTTATTGAGTACTTACTCTGAAGACGTGCTAAAATGGGAATATTGAAGAATATAAGGTTGTGTAAACACCACCTTTAAGGAATTTGATGTTTATTACAAACAATAAATGATGAAGAGCAGCTGAGTTTATACATCCGTAAGGCCAAATGTGCACAGAGAGGACAGATACAGCAGTTTCCTTAGAGTAACACTTAGAGAGTGAAGATATATTAGAGTTTAATAAACACATTGTGTCTTCTAAGAAATCATCTTCATTGTATGAGCCTCCTAGAGCTTTGCTTTCCTCTTTTAACACTCCATATTCAATAGAAACTTAAAATGAAGGTGAGAAATCTACAAAAAAGAAAAAAAAAAAAGAAAAAAAGAAACCTTTAAGAACTCTGTTAAGCCCTAGCCTATTTGGCTCAGTGAATAGAGTGTCAGCCTATGGACTGAAGGGTCCCAGGTTCAATTTCAGCCAAGGGCACATGCCCAGGTTGTGGGCTCAATCCCCAGTGTGGGGCATGCAGGAGGCAGCTGATCAATGATTCTCTCTCATCATTGTGGTTTCTATCTCTCTCTCACTTCCTCTCTGAAATCAATAAAAAAAATATATATATTTTTAAAAAGAACTCTGTAAATACTCTGTTTAACAGCCCAATGCCATCTGTCATATTTAATTAAAATACTCTATTTCATTAGTTGTTTTCTTTGTAACCATATTTTTATAAGCTTTTTTTCTACATCATTATATTGTTACATCCATTGTTTTATAAATTATACCTTAAATTTACATCTTTCTTTCCTCTCTGATAGTTATTTTAACCACCAAGGACAACATCAAATCAGTAAAAACACACATAGCATCTTTATGGTGGCAATTATTGAGTTTGTTTTTACTCAAGGAGACATCAGTATGCATTCACAATTAAGGACCTCAAAATTTTTTAGTTTTAACTTTGTTCAAATCTATTGACACTATTTTTATTCAGTTTGTCTGTGTTTGCCTATTTTGAGGAAAACTCTGGATCCTGTACCTTGATTGAGTGTGGAACACATGGTGATTGTAGAATCCAATGGAGTATAAATGACTATAGGCCTGGTACACAAAATTTGTGTACAGGGGGGAGGGTCCCATCACCCCAGCCTGCACCCTCTCCAATCTGGGACCCCTCCAAGATAGGCCCTAAACTGGCATTTGGACATTCCTCTCACAATCCTGGACCACTGGCTCCTAATCGCTCACCTGCCTGCCTGCCTGGTTGCCCCTAACTGCCTACCCCCTACTGGCCTGATTGCCCTTCACTGCCTCTGCATACCGGCCTAATTGCTCCCACCCTTGCCGGCCTGGTCACCCCTAACAGCCCCCGCTGCTGCTCAGGTCTCCCCCCACTACCACTTCATTATCAACTTGGTCTCTCCTAACTGCTGCCCCCACTGGCTTCATCACCCCTTACTGACCCCCTCTCACCACCAGCCTAGTTGCCCCTCACTGCCCCCCCTGTCAGCCTACTCACTCCCAAATTCCCTCTTGCCAGCCTGGTCACTCCCAACTGCACCCCCCTTGCTAGCCTGGTCAACCCTAAATGCCCCCCTTCTGGCCTGGTTGCCCCCTCACAGTCCCCTGGTCACCCCACACAGCATGCTGCTCAGTTGTTTGGTTGTCCCTCACTAGTCCCCCTGCAGGCCTGGTCACCCTATGCAGTCTGCTGTTTGGTCATTTGCTCGTCCCTCACTAACCCCTTGCTGGCCTGGTCATAGGCAGCCATCTTGTGAGGGTGTGAAGGTTAATTTGCATATTACCTCTTTATTATATAGGATCCCTTGCTTTTCACTGTATTTTTACATTTCCCAACATATAGTCTAGATGTTTCCCAAAGTGTGATACTTGTACCCCCAGGGTTATGGAAAAGTTTGGTGGGGGTACGCGTTGCACCAGAGTTTGGTGGGGATATGCACTGCACTGTGCTTAGCTGCGCCTAATTCTACATTCTCATGAGTACGAGGGGTACTCAGTGTTACGAAAATTATAGAAGGGGTTCACATATGTCAAAATTTTGGGAAACACTGGCAAAAGCCATGTAGAAGTATCTATCTTAAGTTTGGGAAACACTAACATAGTTCTTAGTTGAAGAAATGATTTTAATTTTAATGCTCTAATGATGATATAGAAAAGAAATCCATTGACATTGCCCAAAGTATTTTTCCATAAACATATTTTATCATATACACCATATTTTCTAGCATTATCTATTAAACTGTGGAGCTAAACCTTTAGAGACATTTCAAGAAATGCTAATATGGTAAATTCTCTTCACCTTAATAAAGGAATCAAATGAAACCTTCATTTATAACTAGAGGCCCCATGCACAAAATTTGTGCACTGGGGGTAGGGGGTGTATCCCTAAGCCCAGCCTGCACCCTCTCCAGTCTGGGACTCCTCAGGAGATGTCAGACATTCCTCTCACAATCCAGTTCTGCTGGCTTCCAACCGCTCACCTGTCTGCCTGCCTGATTGCTTCTAACCACTTCTGCTTGCCAGCCTTATCATGCCCTATCCATTCCCCTGACAGCCTGATCAATGCCTAACTGCTCCCCTCCTAGCCCAATCACCCCTAACTTCCCTCCCCTGCCAGCCCGATTGCCCCCAACTGCCCTCCCCTGCCGGCCTGGTCACCTCCAACTGCCCTCCCTGCCAGCCTGATAGCCCCCAACTTCCCTCCCCTGCTTGCCTGATTACCTACAACTGCCCTCCCCTGTTGGCCATCTTGTGGCAGACATCTTGTGACTACATGGAGGCAGTCATCTTGTGCAAGGGTATGATGGTCAATTTGCATATTACCTCTTTATTATATAGGATTACTATATAGGATGACATAATATCATTACTAAGGTAGTTATTGTCAGAATTTGGAGCATAATCCAGCTCTTCTTTCTCTTGGTTTTGACCATAGTCCCATGTTTATATGTATATTAATTTTAGAGAAGATGAGAGAGAATAGAAACATCAATGATTCAGTGATGAGAGAGAATCATTGATTGGCTGCCTCCTGCACGATCTCCACTCAGGGTGCCCCCACCTGGAATCAAACCATGACCTCCTGGTTCATAGGTTGATGCTCAATGACTGAGCCACACCAGTCAGGCCAGGCCCAACTTCATTATACAGACTGATAGATATGCAAGTGCATTAAACAATCTGTAGAGGCCTTATAATTAATTACTAATATACCATATTAAAAAAAAAAGATGGCTATGATTTAACTAAGCTTATGTTTACTAGTAATACCACATGTAATGACTAAGATATATTAGTATTTTTTATTGACATTTAATAATCTACTTGTAAGATCATATGAAATTTATGGCACCTTCTCAGTTTGGCTATGGTAAATAACTTAAAATTGGGTTCCAGATGGGAGGACAAGTCAAATATAGTGCATATAATGAGACTATATTTTAATAAAATATTTATCAGAGGTTTTTTATTATACTTGTGTGAAAAATAGAGAATATTATTAGGATGGTTATATAATTAGATGAATTAGTAACTAGCTAAAATTCTCTACTCACATAGTGCTAATTAAAGAATTGTGGATAACTTGGAGGGAGCTTTTTAATACTATCTTCTTGGTCCTATTTTATTTAGTGTTTTTATTAGTAACTGGGAAGAAAATGTAAAAGGGGCAATTATATAAATAACTGACTGAACAAATCTCAAAGAAGCTTTGAATTATAAATCAGAATGCGGACTTAAAAATATTCTGTCAAGCTGAAGTCTGTCAATATTTTGAATCTAACATGATAAAATTCAACAGGGATAAATATAAAGTTCTCATGATGAGTAGAAAGTAAAGGAAACAAAGAAACCAAACACAGAAATATGTAAGTCCAGGATTGGAAAACATGCAACAGTCTTAAGATCAAGTGCAAAAGTGTAATAAAAGTCATTTAATAAATGTCATTTTATACTCTAAGCTTTTAAGAATGGTGAGAGTTAAGTGGAAGTGGGAGGACACATTACAGAGTAATGAAGAGGAGACAGGCTTCAGACTCAGGAATTCAGTGTTTATTATGCATGTTCAAATGGCAGTCCCATCACTTACTGGTTATTTGCTCTTGAGCAAGTTCTTCCCTTCCCTTTAAAGTGGAGATATTAACAACTATTTAAAAGATTTTTCATTCATGTTTTCTCTGTCCTCTTCTCTCTTCCTCCTCCACTTGTCTCCTCTATTTCTCTTATCTCTGCTCATACCTCATACTTTTCCTTTTTCTTTTTTTTTTTCTATTTCCTTCCACTCCTCTTTCTCTCTCTTTCTAAAATTTTCTCTGAGTTTTTTCTAAAACTTCCATTGTCCTATACGTATCACTAAACTTTAATTTCTCAGCCCCTCTCTTAGGTGCCGTTCAAGAATTTTGAGCCCAAGGTGACAGCTTCATTGCCCTGTCACTGCTGTGGCTATGGCCTTGCCATCGGCTTGTAGAGCAGTCATACTGATGGAGCTTGGCCCTAGAGTTCACAGTGCCAAAGTATGTTTAGTGGAGCAGTTTGTGGTAAAGTGGGTTGAGGGAAGGCAGTTTATTTGTGTCACTATTAACACTGTGATAATCGTTATAATATTGAGAAAACATGCATTTATATCAAGTTTTCTAAATATTTTAGTGTAAGACCGCTATTGGATATAATTGAATGTGTGCAAATATATTCTTTTGAGAGTCTGAGAAAAATTATCTGGAAAAACACTCTGGCCCTAGAGTCATTACTGAATATAAATAACTTGGATAACTTTATTTGGTTCTTCTATGTTGCTTGGTCCATTTAGGTCTTCTAATCCTAATCAAATATATTATTTATATGTTTTACTTAGGCAGAAAAGCTCACATTGAAATTAAGATTTGCCAATTTATTATCATAAAGTTGTACACAATGTTCATATAAATCTCTATATCAATTACTATAATTCCATTTATTTTTCTATTTTTGGTTTTGTTTTCTTTGAATGTTTTTATAAATTCTTATGTTGACTATTCCTTCCATTAGAATCCGACTCATGTCTATACTATTTTACATTATATTCCCGGCACCTAAATTAATACTGGTGTATAATAGATAATAACTATGTGTTGAATTAATTATTTTAGTTATTTTAAAATAATAAAACCATTTGGGGCTAATATTTATCTTTGGTCACTAATTTTATTACATCTTATAATGGTTTATGTAATATATTTTCATGGTTAATATGAAAAAACTACAATTACTAATCTAAATATTTTTCTCATTTAAATTTTTATTAAGTTCCTATTATTGCCATACATAGTGTTATGGAGAATGCATCTATCATATTTAGTACATACATTTTTTTTCCTCCTTAGGCCCTATTGTGTGAGGGTACAATTACAAAGGAGTTTTAATATGTTCCCAAGAAGGTTCTAAATGCTGATATGTACACAGTGTGAACATGGAGAAGGAAATGCCTAAAGCTAGCTGAGGACAATTTTAAGTTTTATACAATAAATGATACTAGACTTTGCTGTGAAGGATATTCAGGTATTATCCGTGTGTACTATCCTAGGTCAGGATTCTTTGGAAACAATTTATTATAGGAGTCCTCTCAGGAGAAGGGGAGAGAGGGAAATAGGATAGAGTAAGAGAGGAAAATTAAGCAAGGTCACAGTTTCCATTGGAGATTAGCTTCTGCCTGATCCCATGGGAATCTCTGAAGCATTAATTGTACTAGATGGTCCCACCTCGAAGCAAAAGAGACATCTTTTGTATGCCTACATCAGTCACAAATTGGTTATCCCTCAGATGGTGCAGGTTGTCACTTCAGGAAGTGGGGTTAATTTCCTAGCCAAGGAAGCTCCTGTTCAGTCAAGAAAAATTCTCTGGAGAAAAGAGCAGCTCTGAACCAACAGCACAGAAGTTGGAGGTTTTGGCCATTTACTCTTTAAGAAAGGATTTGGATGGAACACCAATGGCATCATCTATATGGACAAAAGTGGAAAGGATACTCAAGGGAAAGACAACAGCATATGGAAAGTATGAACATATAAAGCAACAGACCATATTTGGCTCTATAGGCATTTTATATGATATTTATCATGATGGGAGGGACAAAAGTAGGTTTGCATTATGAGTACACAAAACACAGAGTTCATTCTTGTATTAATTTTAAGTTATTATATTATTTTCCATACAAACAACTGTAAACTACTTTTTCCCCATCCTCTATAAATGTAATATTTACATATATCTATACTGATAAAAGCCTAGGTGACCCTCACGCATGATGTTGTCACAAGATGGCTGCCACAAAATGGTCACATGCACAGCGGAGGCAGGGTCCAGTGGCCACTCCACATGGTGAGGCCTGAGGGTCCCACAGCTCCACACAGTGTGGGGGAGGCCAATACCCAATGCCTCCGCTGCCTCGTGCAAAGAAGGCGGGTCCCGGCGGAGGAGGCGAATCCCAGCAGAGGTGGGTTGTAACAGGGGAGAGCAGTTGTGGGCCATCAGGCCAGCAGGGGAGGGCAGTTGTGGGCAATTGGGTCGGCAGGGGAGGGCAGTTGGCAGTGATCCGGCCAGCAGGGGAGCAGTTAGGCATCAATTGGGCTAGTAGGGGAGCAGTTAGGGGGCAATCAGGCTGGTAGGCAGGCAAGCGAATGGTTAGAAGCCAGGGGTCCTGGATTGTGAGAAAGATGTCTAACTGCCAGTTTACCTAAATCAGCAGTCAGACATCCCTCTCTCAATCTGGGACTGCTGACTCCTAACTGCTCGCCTGCCTGCCTGATTGCCCCTAACCTGCTTCGCCTGCCATCCTGATCACCCCCTAACTGCTCCCCTGCCAGACTGATTGACACCTAACTGTTCCCCTGCTGGCTCAATCACCCCAACTGTCCTCCCTTGCAGGTCTGGTCGCCCTCAATAGCCTTCCCCTGCTGGCCATCTTGTGACAACATGGGGGTGTCCATCTTGTAATGACATGGGCATGGGGGTGGCCATCTTGTGGAGGCCATCTTGTGATGAAATGGGGTGGCAATCTTGTGACAACATGGGAACGGCCATCTTGTGATGACATGGTGTGGCCATCTTGTGAGGGTGTAAGGGTCAATTTGCATATTACCTCTTTATTATATAGGATAATGGAATGTTGTTTTAGTTATTTTAATAAATGAAGTAAATTTGTTAAATAATAGTGATATAACTAATAATTACATTAATAGCTAAATTACACTAGTTGCCTTCCAACTGCTAGTCAGTATGGTAAATTCTTGACATATCATATTTAATCCCCAAAATAACTGTATGTGGTAGATGCAATCTCCATTTCACAAACAGGCAAGAGTTAGAAAGGTTAAATAATGTGCCCAATGAAACATAGTGCTGCTTGGAGGAGATGGTATGTATAATATATTCAGATAGTCCAATTGCAAATACCATGCACTTCACTGGTACTGATTGGATAGATGGAACAACCCATAATAATTTAAGAACTCATCAAATTAAAGGCAACTTTGTATGTTGTGAGTTCATTTTGGGAAAAAGTGTATATGTGTGTATGTGTGTGTGTGTGTGTTTAAAAGATGGGAGTATATGTAGCACAGCAGGTGGAAATAAAGAGAACAAAAATTACTGAGTCTTTGCTAATCGTAGGATAGAAATATAATTTCATATCCTTGTTTCCTATCAGGAAAAAGCATGCCAATACTCTCAGAAAGGAGTGAGAGGAGAGTTTGAGAATACAAGCGTGCGGATGATCAGTTCATCTGTGCACAGGGCACTTCTCTATTCTGCAGTCCTGGGAGGGCTTCCCGATCTGATCATCCCGGGGTGTGACAGATCTGCTGTCACGAGTTGCTTCTAGAAAAATTACATTTGGTTCTGAACAGGAGGCAGAGAGAGAGAGACACCGAGATTTCAGGATTGGGAATGACTAGTGTAGAAGGGCTGAGAAAATT
This sequence comes from Pipistrellus hanaki, assembly GCF_964339955.1. Classification (NCBI taxonomy): domain Eukaryota; kingdom Metazoa; phylum Chordata; class Mammalia; order Chiroptera; family Vespertilionidae; genus Pipistrellus; species Pipistrellus hanaki. The sequence continues at coordinate 137,774,531 of NC_140505.1, read as the reverse complement.
TGTTTTATCTGACAGGAGAAAGAACAGTGGGTGGGGAGAACGGACACCTATTTCCTTTCTCTCTCTCTAACGTTGTGGAGGGGAAGAGACTTGGAGGAATATAGGGCCTTGGCCTCACGGAGAATACAGTACTCACAACTCAAAGTGCTCATTAAGCTGCCGCAGTAAAAGGGCTTGGGAGCTCCTCACATGAGGAGGCAGCGGGATACTGACAGTAACAGTCAGCGGATGGATGGCAGCATTCAGCTAGTGGGAAGCAGCCGAGTCCTTGAAAAGAGGTTCATGATTAGAGCCCAGCAGTTCTGACACACTGCAGTCAAGCTGGAGGGAAATGGCGAAGTCGGGGGATAATGAACTTGTCAAAGGAATAAAAACCAAGTATACATTCAGGTAGAGCCGAGGCATAAGCTTTCGGGAAGGAAAAAGCAATTAACCAAACTAATTGCAGACAGCATTGTTTTCACTAGATCCAACTATTTTGAGATGAAGAAATAATCCATTTTTTGAGGGAATAAAAATAAAACTATTTATGGGAATTAAAGTGCCCCAAAGAAAATTACTCCCTGATTAGAAACGAGAAGGTAACTCTTTCAATGGAAATATAAGTGGTGAAATATTCTAAAGTGATTTTTTTTTCATACTGAATTGCCTATTCTGTTGTTTTAGGTCAGATATATTTGTTGTCTAATGTTTCAATTCAAAACCTATTTTTGACAAAGAAAGAAAAAATATGTTTTGACTATGGAAAAAAATCATTGCAATACAGCTGAGCTATTACAATGACTACCAACTCATACTAGTCATTAAAACTTATTGAGTATTTATGGTGTCACAAGAAATATTCTAAGTACTGTATTCACATCCATTTATTTAGTCCTCACAAAAAAAATGTAAAAGGTAAAATTAGCTACTGTTTGAAGAGGAAATACTGAGACACATGTTAGTTAAGTAATTTATTCAAGATCACGCATATTGAAGCCACAATTTTGACCTGGACAATCTGGCCCCAGAATCCCGGCTCTGGGCCCATTACCTCAGAGGTAATTAATAGAGAATTAGGTGTTATCAACATACACTGGTCTCCTGATAATAGCCAAATACAAGAAATAGCTCTAAAATAAGTAACTATGATAGTGTAAAATACGTTCACAAATTCTTTTCTATCCTCCTTTCAAGAGTGGAGCTTCAACATATCCTAGACCAGTGGTCGGCAAACTCATTAGTCAACAGAGCCAAATATCAGCAGTACAATGATTGAAATTTGTTCTGAGAGCCAAATTTTTTAAACTCAAACTTCTTCTAACACCAGTTCTTCAAAATAGACTCGCCCAGGCCGTGGTATTTTGAGGAAGAGCCACACTCAAGGGGCCAAAGAGCCGCATGTGGCTTGCGAGCTGCGGTTTGCTGACCACTGTCCTAGACTGTGGGCTGGCTTTAGTCATCTGCTTCTTAGGAAAAGATACAAAAGGAGGAAGTGAGCATGTGAAACTTGGGAGACTAGGTCCTAAGAGACAGTGTGGCTCTGCCTCCCTCTCTCTTGGACCTTTCTCTTTCTGGGAGAAGCCAAGTGAAGTGTTTTGCGGACATTCAAGCAGGCTATGGCGGGGAGGGAGGGGGCTCCTGTGTGAGGACACCTGAGGCCGCCTGCCAACAGCGATATGAATAAGTCTTCTTGGAAGCAGTTTCTGCAGCCCCGGGAACCCTTGAGAGGACCAACACCCACACAAACTTTCTGACTGCAACTGAATGCAGCGCCATCTTGCTAATCTGCTCCTGTCTCCCTGAACTACAGAAACTGTGAGCCAATGAATGTTTATGGTTTTTAACCACGAAGGTTTGTGAGAAATTGCCAGGCAATTTGCAACTAATACAGTACTTATGAAAAAGTATTTTAAAGGCTTTTTTTTTTTAGTCACAAAATGTATAATGAAATGAATTATATGCTACTTCTTTATAAACTAAAATCTGTGAGTTCAGACATTTTACTTACAAAATAAATCAGAATGCTAGGAGATTCAGGAATACATTTTACAGTAAAAAGGCATAATAAATCTTATTTGATGAAAACTTTTCATTTAAATTACTTATAAAAGAAAGTAATTTCCTAAATTATAGCATACATTTATCTGTTGTTTCTATGTGGATTTTAATTTTTTTTAAAAGAGTGAGTTGCTGTTTTATGTTCTTCAGTCACACATAACTCTACTAGGATGAAGATTCTGCATATTGATTTATAGCAATCTAGAGGGTAGATATCTAGCTTTGTTTTTTATTTATAGAGATTTTACTCACCTGCATATTTTTCTGGGGTATTCTATTGGGACCTGCTTGCCTACTATTATTTGCGTTGTATTTTTCTCTCAGGAAATAAAGTACTGAACAAACTTTGAATTACCTTTACAGCTGCCTTGCACTCTACCCCTTAAGGGACTCTGATCTTAATCCATAGTTTAGAACTAAAGGCTAACTTGCTGAGGAAATAAATGCCAGAGATGAGACAATTTAGATCTCCACATTTGTTAGGTCGATGCTGAGAGGAATCAGGCCGAAGGAAATTAAAAGCAAAATATATTGTTACATCTGCGAACAAGAAAGGCTGAGACCAAAATGGCATCCGTGAGCAAGAATAGGGAGAGAAGGATGTTTGTGTGCAGGTCAGGCGACTGGTTGGACCAGGTGCAGGCAATAAGCCAGGTGCAGGCAGTTTGCTGGAGACTGGAAGCCGTTAGTCATGTCCTGTGAAACTTACAGTGAGAATAATCGGAAAACTGCTGGGAGGGCTAGAGCCCCAAGCAGGGCGTCATAGAAAAGTACTGAGTGCCGGGGAAAGGTAGAGAATATGCCAACACACATTTCCACAGGACACTTGTTGCCCAAATATAAAATTAGCAACCTTGAACTTTTCATTAGTGCTACATTCTTGGAAGGAGACCAAGTTCCAAATCTTACATAGTATTTGTAGTGCTTGCCATAAAATAGACACCCAAGGAATAAATGGTTGAACTTACAATGAATCGTTTCTTTGTTTTCCCACATTCCTGCAAGAGTAGTTTCTATTCCTGTATTAATTTTAGAAGTAAAGAAGCTGAGTTATAGAAAAGTTGTTTCGCCCAAGGACAGATAACTAGTAAGTAGAGAACTGTAGAATTAAAGAGAAAAAAAAAATTTGGGGGGGGGGGATGTCAAAAATTACTGTGACTTTCATTATCTTTATTTGTTAATTTATTCTTTTTAAAAATATACATTTTATGATTTTTTACAGAGAGGAAGGGAGAGGGATAGAGTGTTGAAAACATTGATGAGAGAGAAACATCGATCAGCTGCCTCCTGCACACCCCCTACTGGGGATGTGCACACAACCAAGGTATGTGCCCTTGACGGAAATCAATCCTGGGGCCTTTCAGTCCTTAGGCCAACGCTCTATCCACTGAGCCAAACTGGTTTCAGAGGAAATTTATTCTTTTGAAAGAACATTTTGCATTATGAGAACTGCTTTCTTGAATGTTCTTATACATTTTAAATGTCCATAATAGATGCTTGCCTATATGTTGTATTGCTCAGGAAAAGAACCCCACAGAGCCAGGACCACTTGCTAGCTTGAAGAAGAGAAGGGTTCCCTGGCTGGTGTGGATCAGGTTGGAGCATTGACCCACACAGCAAGAGGTAGCAGGTTTGATTCCCCATGAAGACACAAACCCAGGTTCCAGGTCCAATCCCTGGTCAGGGCATGTTCGGGAGGCAACCAATAGATGCATATCCTCTCTCTCTCCTCTCTCTCTCTCTCTCTCTCTCTCTCTCTCTCTCTCTCTCTCTCTCTCTCTCTCTCTCTCTCCCTCTCCGTCTCCCTCTCGCTCTCTCTCCCTAAAATCAATTTTTTTAAAAATGAAAGAGAAGGATAAGGGATTCAGGCTCAAATTCTGCCCCACCCCTTTCCACCCTGCCACATTGACTTCCTAAACCCTGGGCAGCCCACATAACCTCTGCATCTCCATTTTCATTATATGTAATATTAGGTGCTAGTAAGTGCTGAGCTTCCTTACAGGATTGCTGTGAGGGGCAATGGGTAAAAATCCTTAAAAGACTTCTGCAAACATGGCATCCAACATAAATTTTAAACTCCAGCTAGCTATTGAAGTTTCTTGTTCTTTGCCTGGTATTGCTGTGGCCTACAAGATTGTTGATTTTAAAAAGCTGAGTTTCTTTTCAAAGAAAGTATTGCTTTCTTATAATTATACAGCATGACAAACAGGTGTGTAAGGAGTACTACATTTAAATATCATCATCATAGGAAAAATGATGATAGCATTAAACACAAGCCAGGGTCTATGTTTTTTGGTGTGTTGATTTTAAGATACTTGTATAATAGGTGTCAAATTGACACATACATCTAGGCCATTGCTATGATAACATGGTGTTTTTCTGTGAATGAAGAATAACAGGTTGTAATCTCTTACTAATTATATCTAAGGATTATATAGCTACCCTGGGGCCACAGTATTTTACCCTGTTTGGCAAATTACTTATCTATTGTGCTAGAAATTCTAGGAGACTTCCCCTGCTGGGGAGCCTAGGGAGACCTTAATTAAAGTCAATTGAGCTTGTCTGTGAGTCTTTGATACTAAAGGAAATATACTGATGAGTTCCCTTTAGAGGCTGTGTCTATGCTGTTTCCCACTGCCATTTCAGTATTAAATTTTCCTGATGTTCGAGGAAGCCACCGACGCCTTCCTTAGATGGCCTGTCCATCGTAATATTTCTTTCAGTAACTAAGACACTCAAGCAGTTTGGAGAGAAAAAACTAAGTGAGCCTAAGTATAAGTAGTCTTTGGAGGCTTCAGTTTGAGCTGTACTTTATTTTTGAACTGCCTTTTTTTCCTTACCTTTGAAACATGGCAAAAAAAGAAATTCAAATTTTTCCCAAGTCCCAGATATAGCTGCTCTGTGAATGTTGGCAGGGACAAGGAAGAAGTGAGGAGACAATGGAGGGGACACTGGAAGTCCTCTGGATGGGACATGATGGAGGCTTGTCCTGGACTAGAAAATGTCCTCAAGCCTTTTTTTTTTTATTTCATGCTCATCATTTACAAAATGTGGGCAAATTCGCAAGACATTTTATCTTCCTAAAAGAAAAGGATTAAAATGTCGTTTCTGAATGATTATATAGTTGGAAGACTTTAATTTATTAATTCATCTAACAAATAGTTGTCAGGGGCTTATTGGGTGTCAGCTATTTTGCTAATCGTAGGGGATACAATAGTGAACAAAACAGATACTTTCCTGGTCCTCATGGATCTTACATCTAACAGGGGATACAGACATTAGACAACTAAACCATTAGATATAAAATCCGTAGTCGTGGTAAGTGTTCTATAGGAAAAGAACAGATAAAGGAACATAAGGAGTCTATTCAAGAATGAGTTCTCCACAAGGGCCTATTTAAAGAAATGATACTTCATATAAACATAGAAAGTGAGAAGAAGCAGTCCCGAAAAGGAGCAGTGTATGCAAAATTAAAGGATGTGAAGGAGTCAGTGTATCAGAGAAAGAAGAAGAATGTCAGGGTGTCTGAGGCAGAATGAATTCAGGGAAGAGCAAGCAGTGAAGATGGAGTCCAATTAGACCCAGATTATGCAGGTACTGGAAGAATATGATAAGAAATTTGGATTTTTTTTTTATATGGCATGCAATGGAAACTCATTGAAAAGTTTTGAATGTGATCTTACTTACATTTTTAGACTATTACTCTGGCTACTTTTTAGAGAATTGTTTTTTGCAAGAAAAGAATGAGAAGGTTATAGAAGGGGTCTGGGAAAGATCTGATGATGGCGTGTACTAGAGTCATGGTAGCAGCATGGGAGAGGAAGCACATAATATACTAAGTGTGTGAGTTTTCTGGCTTAAACAATTAGAGGTTCAAGATTAGATTGTTTTGTCTATAAGCATATTGGGAGAAACTGGAGAAGAGCTATTATGTGTTGGAGGAAGAATTGATTAAATGTTCAGTTTTGCACATACGTGATGGCTTGGGGCATCTCTTTGGAAATTTCAAAGGCAAATTTAACATACAAGTTCAGAACTCAAGTAAGAGATTGGGTAGAGATGTAAACTTGGGAGTCATCTCATAGAGGTGATCCATGAAATTCAACATAAAAGTAATGGCATTGTGCAGGATTGGGTACAGAGAGAGAAGGGAAGAGATGTAGGAAATAGCTGAGTAAATTGAAGATTTTGATCTTAGAAGAAGGATGAGAAATGGACAAAAGAAGCCAAGAATTTGTCACACAAAGAGAGGCCACAAGCTAGGAGAGTGTCATAAGATTTAATTAAGAAAAAAAAAAGTTATGTAATGTATCAAATAAAAGGAAGGACCTGGTCAAGGTAAGCACTAAATATATGCTTTAGGTTTGAGAAAACCATAGTTGTCTTCGGCCAGATATATTACAATGGATTCATAGGGACAAACCTTATAATGGAAGGTAAAGAGATGAAGAAAAGCAGGTACCAGACTATTCACTTCTGCTTCTAAGAACTTTCTGTTCCCAGTACCCCATTTTCTCAAAATTCTTTTGCTTTCTGCATGAATTATCGCAATGTATAAAATGATCCCTATCCTCCTCACAGCCCCACTTAGAGATGCCTAAGAGATTAGAATCCTTTTCTTCTTCTACCGTGTTTCCCCGAAAATAATATATCCTCCGAAATAAGACCTACTTACAGGTTTCCTTCTGAGTGAAATATAAGGCATCCCCCGAAAATAAGGCCCTCCCTAGGCTAAACATGAGGGATTTGGTCCACTAATTCTGAAAGAAATGGAGTCACAAGAAATTCACCAGGAAATTCAGGAATTGGATTGTTTATGATGATGTTCCAGAAGATGATGACATGATTGTCATTGAATAAATGAGTAAATTCTTGATACTGTAGGATTCACAGTTTGTCTGGTTTGTGTTAACAACTACCGTACTATCGTACCGTATACAGGTAATAAATTTCCTTTATTTTCATTTAACAATAAATGCGTACCGTATTCTTCTTCATGGAAAAATAAGACATCCCCTGAAAATAAGACCTAGCACATCTTTGGGAGCAAAAATTAATATAAGACACTGTCTTATTTTCGGGGAAGCAGGGTGTTTACTTTTGTTACAAATTTAATTTTTTATTATTTTTCTCCTGATCGATAGGGTGAGAAGCAAAAGATCAGGCTAAGGGTACAATGCTCTGTCACAGGACATTTATGTGACATGCTCTGTCACAAGGCATGTGTGCATAGGGAACACAGAAATATCCACCCGCCAAGAAAGGATGTGTTCAGCCGAAGTAAGTTAAAGTAGATAACTCTGTCAGCCACTCAGGGGAAGCCTCACTCCACATAACTGCCTCACCAGAGGTCTGGCCTTCAGACAGTGACTGGCTGATTTGTGGACAGAAAGCAGGTAAAACAGGACAACTATTTGGATCTAAAATAGGACAACTCTTACAGGCAACTTTTGTTTCAGAACTTTTCACTGGTTTGGCTGATCTTGTGGGACCTGCATGGCAGTTATACTTACCCCTCTTCCCATTCTTGCTTCCCCGTCTTCTATTTTCCTTTCTTAAGATGTTTCTTCTTGCTCCCCAATAAATATCTTTCACCCAAACTTCTCAGTATCGGCTTATAGGAAACAGTGCATGTGTAGAGGATGATGTTTGCACACTCTAATGATTTTATTTCCTCAGATGAATTAAAATATACTCAAAATTAAAGAAGGAAGGAAATAATTTTTTGGACACTGGATATTTCTGTTTAGTCTTTTTTCTGTTGTGCATTGTTTATATATTTAAATTTGTACTGGATATGTACATGCATATATAATTAAGTTTCCACATTTAGCACCCAAGATCATAACAAAAATGCTTAACACATTTATTACACACTTGGATGTAAACGTGTTAATTGTTTGTGGAAGTTTCTGGGTGCCAAGTCCAAGCTTATTTAACACGTTATAATAAATCTGGGGCAAGGAATGCAATGTGAAATATAAAGCTATTTAATATAGCTCTTCTTCAAAAAGACATAATACATTAGTAGATTTCAAACACATTAAGTGCCAAGAAGAAAAAGTGAGAGAATTTCAGTGAGACAAAGTAAACTGATGCACCTGGAAATAATTGCTTCCAGTTTCTCAACCCATCAGTCAGAGTGATCTAGTTAAAATGCAATTCAGATTGTATCATTTGGCTACTCTAACTCTCCATCTAGCTATCCAAGTCATTCAGAATAAATTCCAATCTACATACATAAAAGCCTAAGTGACCATTACTATGGAATGACCAGATTGTCCAGAATGACTGGTCGCTATGACACACATTTACCACTAGGGGGCAGATGCTCAATGCAGGAGATGTCCCTGGTAGTCAGTGTGCTCCCACAGTGGGAATGCCACTCAGCCAGAAGTCTGGCTCACAGCTGGCGAGCGCAGCAGCAGGGGTGGGAGCCTCTCCCACCTCCACAGTAGTGCTAAAAAGCAAGCAGCGAGCAGTTAGGAGCAAGCGGTGAGCATTTAGGAGCACCAAGCCTAGTTAGGGCTTCTCCCCAGCTGCCTTCCACTCCACACACTGCTGCATTTTGGGGGGATGTTGAACTGCCTGTTTCAGCCTGATCCAGGCTTGTGGGTATCAGGCAGAAATGAGTAGTCCTACATCCCCCGAGGGGTCCCAGATTGCAAGAGGACACAGTCCAGGCTGAAAGACCCCAACCAGTGCACAAAACTGTGCACTGGATCTCTAGTATCCTTATAATTGCCTACAACAGCTGCCATTATATGGCTTCTGATTACTTCTCTTATATCACCTCTTTCTACTTTCCACACTGCACCATACTCACTAGCCTTGCTGATGGTCAAACATACATGCACATTCCCACTGCCGGGCCTTTGCACTGGCTGTTTCCTCTGTGTGGTATGTTCTCCGCGACTGATGTGTGCAGGACTCATGACCTTATCCCTTTCAAACCTCATGTCATTGAGGCTTTCCCCTGCAAATTTAACTCTGCAATTCCTACCTGCCATTCCCTGTTCCATTTTACTCTAAATTGTTTTCAGGGCTACCCACTATCCTCTCTAACTTACAACTTTTCTAGCCCCGCCACTAAAATATGAGAGCAGATAATTTGATCCATTTTTTGACAGTTTTCATTTGTTTTGTTTTTTTGTTTTGTTTTGTTTTTTTAATATATTTTATTGATTTTTTATAGAGAGGAGGAGAGAGGGATAGAGAGCTAGAAACGTCGATGAGAGAGAAACATCGACCAGCTGCCTCTTGCACACCCCCTACCGGGGATGTGCCCGCAGCCAATGTACATGCCCTTGACTGGAATCGAACCTGGGACCTTTCAGTCCGCAGACCGACGCTCTACCACTGAGCCAAACAGGCTTCGGCTTCATTTGTTTTTTTTATTGATGATTTTTTTTTTCATTTATCTTTATTGTTAAAAGTATTACAGCTGTCCCATTCTTTCCCCTTTGGCCACCTTCCCCATCCCCTCTCCCCTCCCCAGGCCTTCATACCACTATTGTCTGTGTCCATGACTTATGCATTATGCATTTAAATTCTTTGGTTAATCTTTTCCCTCCCCCAATTGTCCATTTAGTTAATTGTGTCAGACATTTGAACCCAAACAAATGTCTGACACATAGGTATCCAATAAATATTTTTTGATGATTGAATAAATTTACCCTATTAGTATAAAAATGCAAACTCTTTTTTTATTAATTTATTTATTTTATTGATTTCTTACAGAGAGGAAGGGAGAGGGATAGAGAGTTAGAAACATCGATGAGAGAGAAATATCAATCAGCTGCCTCTTGCACACCCCCTACTGGGGATGTGCCCACAGCCAGGGTACATGCCCTTGACCGGAATCAAACCTGGGACCTTTCATTCCGCAGGCGGACGCTCTATCCACTGAGCCAAACTGGTTTCGGCAAAAAAATGCAAACTCTTTTGTCTTTAGAAGCTTCAAATAGCAACAATTTAAATTCCCTCAAATGAGGATGTGTCTGGGAGAATTCTAATCAGTAACATCCTAATTTCTAGATGGGTATCTTTTTTAAAAATATGCTTTATAGAGGCAATCCAAAAATGGTGTCTACATCTAGAATTTAGGTATTAAAGCATCTTAATATATAAAGAGGTAGTATGCAAATTAGGCCAGGACCCCATGACAGAACAACTGGACAGGAGGAGGTTGCATGCGCAGGTGAGACAGTGACAGGGGAGTCTGCCCAAGCCGGTTTGGCGGCTCAGCCAGCCCTGGAGCCGACACTGGAAGGGGGGCAAAGGAGGCCTGGAGGGGGAAGTCAGGGTGGGTCCCAGCCATCCTCAGCACCAGTGAGGCGCGGGTCCAGGCCACCCAGGCGGCAGCGGTCTGGCCTGACCCCCACAGTGGCTCGCGGGATCCTCCTCATACGGCAGGAGGTGGGCACCTCCACGTGCGATTTCAATCATGTGCTGGACCTCTCGTTTTTTATTGAAAACTAGAGGCTTGGTGCAAGAAAATTTATGCACTTGGGGAGGTACCTCAGCCTTGCCTGCACCCTCTCGAAATCCAGGACTCCTTGGAAGTTGTCTGCCCGCCAGCTCACTGCTCCTTACTGCTCAGCTCGCTGTTCCTTAGCGCTGCCTCGGAAGCAGGAGAGACTACCACCACCACTGCTGCGCTTGCCAGAGATGAGCCCAGCCTTTGGCTGAGTGGCTATCCCCCTGTAGAAATGCACTGACCACCAGGGGGCAGCTCCTGCATTGAGCGTCTGCCCCCTGGTGGTCAGTGCACAATATAGCGACTGGTTGTTGCACCATTTGTTCTATTTGCACTTTAGGCTTTTACTGTATAGGACTAGAGGCCCAGTGCCCACCTTGGGGGAAGGGGTTCCCTCAGCCCAGCCTGCACCCTCTCCTATCAGGCACCCCTGTGGGATGTTTGACTGCTGGTGAACCAGCAGTCGGACATCCCTCTTGCAACCTGGGACCACTGGCTCCTAATCACTCACCTGCCTGCCTGCCTGATTGCCCTTAACCACTCTGACTGCCTGCCTGATTGCCCCTAATCACAACTCCCTGTCTGCCTGATCACTCCTAACTGATCTCACCTACTGTCCTGGTCACTCCCAACTGCCCTCCTCTATCAGCCTGGTCACCCCCACTCCTCCCTTCTGGCCTGGTTGCCCCTAACTGCCCTCTCCTGATAGCCTGATCACCTCCAACTACCCACCCCTGCCCATCTGGTCACCCCCAACTGCCCTCCCCTGCTGGCCTGATCACCCATAACTGCCTCTTCCTTAGGCCCCACCATCATAGCTTTGTCCAGAAAGAAGTTGGATGCCTGTAAGATGGCCAGTTGACTCGGTATAATTAACATATTACCCTTTTATTAGTGTAGATAGATTATATTGGAAAGGATTGCTTAAATTGGGGAGGGGGGGGCGGGGAGCAAAAGTCTTTTTCAGCAGCTCTTGGCAGACAAAAATACATAATCCCCAAATCTGGACTGATAGCCAGCCATATGCACTATACTGCCTAACCAGTCATTAAAAAGTTGAACCACTTTCAGCCGAAACTGGTTTGGCTCAGTGGATAGAGCATCGGCCTGCAGACTGAAAGGTCCCAGATTCGATTCCAGTCAAGGGCATGTACTTTGGTTTCGGGCAGATCCCCAGTAGGGGGTGTGCAAGAGGCAGCTGGTCGATGTTTCTTTCTCATTGATGTTTCTAACTCTTTATTCCTCTCTCTTTCTCTCTGTAAAAAATCAATAAAATATATATTTTTTTAAAAGTTGAACCACTTTCTTACACCTTATACCAAACAGCTGTTGTCCTTAAAACCCCTCCTCAGCCCCCAACTTAGGTTCTGCCTTCACAGTTCTCCCAGATTAGGTTCTGATTGGTCAGTTTCTATGTCAGTCAGTGTCTAAAGCTCTGCCTCATAGGCAGCCATTGGCTCTTCTCAGTTCACCAAGATTTAGTTCTGATTGGTTAGTTTCTATGCCAGTCAGTGACTCTGGGCCTATCTCTGGGCTTGATCTGCAGCCATCATGGCAGCTGGGGATCAGGCCTTGCCTCTGTCTCTCTCCAGGCCTCACCAGCAGCCATGGTAGCTGCTGATCAAGCCCCACCTTTCTCTCTTTGGGCCTTGCCAGCAACCACAGTGGCTGCAGATCAAGCCCTGCCTCTCTCTCCGGGCCCAATCTGCAGCAGCCACACCTGTATCACCCTGCCCACCCACCCAACCCTGCCACCCCACCTGCCCACAGGCCACCAGTCCTGCTGTGATAGGAGCCTGTGGGCCATGGGGGAGGAATGGAGAGGTGCTCTATGTACTTCCTGGTGACCAGTGGTCCATCTGATTGTTTAGGTCATGACAGTCCCTGGCCTTTTATAATGTAGATACTATAAAATGCACCATTCTTCTTAAGAGTATTTGCATTTTTTTATTAAATTATTATCTGTGTACACATTTTAACATTGTCTCCCCCCCGCCACACCTGCATCACCCTGCCCACCCACCCACCCCCCGCCCCATCACATACAAACCCTCCCTCCCCAGAGTTTTGTGTTCATTGGTTGTACTTATATGCATGTACACAAGTCCTTTGGTTGATCTCTTATCTCCTCCAGATCTCCCTCCCCTCCCCTCTGTAATTTGACAGTCTGCTTGTTGCTTTACTGTCTCTATATCTATCTTTTGGTTCATCAGTTTATAATGTTCTTTATTATCCATAAATGAGTGTGGTCATGTGGTGTTTCGCTTTCATTGACTGGCTTATTTCACTCAGCATGATGTTCTCCAATTCTATCCAGGTTGCTGCAAATGATGAGAATTTCTTCTTTTTTATGGTAGCATAGTATTCCATTGTGTAGATGTACCATAGTGTTTTGATCCAATCATCTGCTGACGGGCACCTAGGCTGTGTCCAAATCCTAGCTATTGTAGATTGTGCTGCTATGAACATAGGGGTGCATATATCCTTTCTGATTGGTGTTTCTAGTTTATTGGGATATAATCCTAGGAGTGGGATTACTGGGTCAAATGGGAGTTCCATTTTCAGTTTTTTGAGGAAACTCCATACTGTTCTCCACAGTGGTTGCACCAGTCTGCATTCCCACCAGCAGTGCATGAGGGTTCGTTTTTCTCTGCAACCTCACCAACACTTGTGGTTTGTTGATTTGTTGATGTTGGCCATTCTGACAGGTGTGAGATGGTACCGCATTGTTGTTTTGATTTGCATCTCTCGGATAATTAGCGACTTTGAGCATGTTTTCATGTGCCTCTTGGCCTTCCTTCTGTCTTCTTTTGAAAATATTCTATTTAGGTCCATTGCCCATTTTTTAATTGGATCCTTCATTTTCCTTTTATTTAGTTGTATAAGCTGTCTGTACATGTTGGAGGTTAAATCTTTATCAGTGATAACATTTGCAAATATGTTCTCCCATACAGTGGGGAGTGTTTGCATTTTTAATACAATGCACATAAGTAAATTCTTTAGAACCTTTATTAAAGGAATGTGGTCAAAGGCCTTGATTAATGAGGTGTCCTTGTGCTAAAGATGATGTGAAACAATTTTCTGAGGAGAGTCTTGATTTTTGTAAGCAGGTTCTACAACCAAGAAAATTGGGAGAATCTGGAATCAGAATCCTTAGCTTTCCTCCGAGATAGGTTGTTTTTAAAGCTTATGAACTTTAATTTTACTGGTAACTCAAAATAGACACATTTTTAGATTAATATGTCCCCCATTATCAAGCTGGGTACTTAGCTCAGTCTTGATAAATATTTGTTGGTAGGGTCAGTGGTTGAGCATCCATCCATGCACCAAGAGGTCACTGGTTTGATTCCCTGTCAGGGCACATACCCAAATTGCAGGCTCAATCCCTGTTGGGGACCTTGCAGGAGGCAACCAATTGATATTTCTTTCTCATTGATGTTTCTATTTCACTCTCTTCCTCCCTCCTTTTTTCCCCTCTAAAATCATTATTTTTTTTTAAGACTGAGTTAAGCAAAGGACCTCTTGAAGAGTGAACTTACCTATTTGGTCAGGTCTTCTAAAATGTATTCTTGAAACAAGCTGTGTCATCAGGGAGCTGAATGCCATGATGGTGTTGTGTTGCCAGTCTCCACCTGGTGCCACTGAGCCTAAGCCCCATTGACGGATGTTTAGAAAGCTCCTTCCCAAGCACTAAACCTCATAAAGGATGTTTAGAAAGAGTATTCTGAAACTTTCGTTTATTTGTAGAATGTTGTTGAGGAAAAGCTCTCTTATACCAATGATAATTGTATGTTTCATGAGTAAATGGTTCTCTTTTCTTTTGTGGACACTAAGAATTATATAACAGATCCAAACTTTTTATGATATCATTAACTAGAAAGATATTTTGGGAAGCATTTGGAGGAATATCAGGAATTGGCAAGAAAAACAAAAGCCATTCCAGGTTTCCCTAAGAGTAAGGGTTTTAATGCAAAGAATTAGTGGTTTACACAGATGCTGGCAGACGAACACAGCTGCAGGCAGGCTTGGGACATAAAGCTGAAGGTGTAGGGCACAAAGAGGTATGTTACATAGAGAAGCTCCCTGGAAACCTTGCTAAATCTCAGTCCTCTCTGCAGCTCCCAGTCTTAGCTGGCTCCTAAAGGAGGTGAATATCAACACCTTGTCTTCTGCCCAGGTGTTACCTGCAGTGGCCTCCAGAGGCCGGCGATGGTGTCTCCTACTCTCCCACCTTCCAAAGGTTATCCAAGCAGAACCCTACAGGGAAAGGGGCAGGGGTGAGGCCCAGTGGGCAACAAGCATGGGGCACCTGCAAGCACCGGGTTACTTATTAACTCTTTATTTATTTATTTATTTATTTATTTATTTATTTATTTATTTATTTTTAAATATATTTTATTGATATTTTACAGAGAGGAAGGGAGAGAGATAGAGAGCTAGAAACGTCGATGAGAGAGAAACACCGACCAGCTGCCTCTTGCACACCCCCTACCAGGGATGTGCCCACAACCAATGTACATGCCCTTGACCGGAATCGAACCTGGGACCTTTCAGTCCGCAGACCGACACTCTACCACTGAGCCAAACCAGCTTTGGCTATTAACTCTTTTTTTAAAGACTGAGTTAAGCAAAGGACCTCTTGAAGAGTAAACTTACCCATTTGGCTAGGTCTTCTAAAATGTATTCTTGAAATTAGCTGTGTCAATAAGGTGCTGAATGCCATGATGGTGTTGTATTGCCTGTCTCCACCTGGTGCCATTGAGCCTAAGCCCCACTATGAAATAGTTTGTGAAAATACACATGGCAACAAAATGCCACTAAAAGTATTATTCAAGTCAGATGCTAAAAACTCCTGACTGCACTGTCTGCCCACCTCCCTTTAGGATTGGACAATTCATCACCATGGACTTAACCTTACTAAGAGAACCAGGCTTTCAGCAAATTTAGATCACCTAATTACATCTATATTTTTTATTTATTATGTATGGTGCTTCATTGAATTTTTTGTGTACAGTCCTATTCTTTTTTTTAAATTTAAAGTTTAACAATTTCTTTTTCTTAGAAAGTATATTTTATTGATTTTTATATATAAGAGAGGAAGGAAGAGGGATAGAAAGCTAGAAACATCAATCAGCTGCCTCCTGCACACCCCCTACCAGAGATGTGCCCGCAACCAAGGTACATGCCCTTGAGTGGAATCGAACCTGGGACCTTTTAGTCTGCAAGCCGATGCTCTATCCACTGAGCCAAACCAGTTTCGGCAACAGTCCTGTTCTTAACATTTTAACCCTTTCCATCATCACCACCTATTCAATACAAATCTAACCTTGCAGAGCAATATTTTTAGTCATCCAACTAAAGGCATTGCTCCACTGTAAGTTTCATTGTGTATCTCAAAAACTGCAACTTCCTTTGGGGATTTCTCACAAAACTCCAGGAGATTAGACCAGAAAAAATAAAAAAGTTCGGTGACCATCTTCCCAACTAAAAATTTAGACCAAATTTGTTACTCATACATAGCAAATCCATTTATTCCCTTATTCTCCAGACAAATTTATAACCCTATGATTTTGCTTGTAAAATTAATCTCCGTTCTCTTATTTCATTTGCAAATTATTGTAAACTACCTATATTTTTCTGGGACAAAAGTAATATATGTGCAAACAAACACATACATCTTTCATTTACTTGAAAATAAATGGGATTTTATTTCAAGTAATTTCTGCTTCTAAAGAGATCATTTTAGCTTCAACTCTCCTGAGGAGAACAGGGAAAATGTTTTCTCACTTTTTGCTGAGGTGAATTTTTCTTTAATCCCCACCTGGCTGTGTAAAGTGCAAGCCGACTGCTATATTTATCACTAGAATTGTTTATAAAAAGTTTCAAATAAGTAAGTAGGGGGCTGGCTTCCCCCAGGTGTTGAGGACTGGACAGTGCTGAGGACTGGAAAGGGTGGGACTCAGCTCTAAAGAACATCAAAACCTGAATGGTATTTCGGGGAGCTGTCAGCACACACCCTGAGGGAGCATCTGGGGGTGGCAAGATGACAGAGCAAACAGTCAGGAATCCTAGATTCAAGGTTTTGTCAAGAGGAATTCAATTTGTACTCTCTCTTATAATGGCTCATTTGTAAATCACTTAATTATAACAAACTCTCTCCTATAAAATAGAGATATTTCTGTATTCACTGACTCAAAGAATTCTGGATTTGATGAAATATATGGTAGAAAGAGCGTATAATGTTGAAGTCAGGAGAAACTAATTTGAATTCCTACACTGCCCTTTACTAATTTGACATTGGAGAAATTATTTAGCCTTGGGAATCAATTGTACTTTCTAAAGCTAATTAAATTGCCTTCCCTGGTTAGTAATAGAATATAAGACATACCTGCCAAAGCTGTTAGGAGGATTAAGTGAGATAATGCATTGAAACAGCTATGAAAACTCTATATATAATAGTACACTTTTTCATTTAAGGTGCCAGGTTAGGAGGCAGAGAGAAACTTCGATGCTTTCCATAGACTCAGTGGTAAGAGTCTGTTGGCATGTTAAATGAATTCAGTGAGGGGGAAAGAGGCACTCACAGGGGTTCTCCAACAACAGCATCCAAACCAAAATAGGTAACAGTGCTTTAGTGCCTCCTACCAAAGTGAAGCTGACCCCAGCAGGGCAACACTTAGTCTCCATTAGCATTCTCTTGCCCTTCCTAAATTTTTGTATTAGTTTGACAAGTTCTTGGCATGTTGACATATTGTAATTAAGTTTTATTACATTAGCCTAAACCGGTTTGGCTCAATGGATAGAGCGTCGGCTTGGGAACTGAAAGGTCCCGGGTTCGATTCCGGTCAAGGGCATGTACCTTGGTTGCGGGCATATCCCCAGTAGGGGGTGTGCATGAGGCAGCTGATCGATGACTCTCTCTCGTCGATGTTTCTAACTCTCTATCTCTCTCCCTTCCTCTCTGTACAAAATCAATAAAATATATTTTAAAATAAATAAATAAATAAATAAATAAATAAATTTTATTACATTAGTGTCCATGAATCGTTCACAAAGAAAATCATCTTACTGTTCTAATTAATGGTATAAGAGCTTTATATTCCTAATGTTAATAAAATCACTATGTATATATTTTTCAAGATGCAGGTATATGTTTGGATGATAGATAAATAGATAGATAGATAGATAGATAGATAGATAGATAGATAGATAGACAGAGGATATAATTTTTCAGTTTGGAACTGTACTACCCTGTTTCCCTGAAAATAAGACAGTGTCTTATATTATGTTTTTCTCCCAAAGTTTTGCTAGGTCTTATTTTCAGGGGATGTCTTATCTTTCCATGCGCTAGGTCTAATTTTCGGAGGATGTCTTATTTTCAGGGAAACATGGTATGTGCAGCAGATATTATCAGTGAATAGCAATATCTAGTTGTCTTTCTCCACAGAAGATTGTAGAAAGAGTCCCTCTGTTATATGTTCCACTTTCCAGTTTTTGAAACATTTATATTATTTCCAATAGTAATATAGTCAATATACGGTGCAATAGAATATAAAGCACTTTTTTACAAATATTATCTGTACCTTGACAACTAGGTGCATTTCTGATTGCTGCACCTCAAGAGTAAAATGTAGATTAAAAACATTCCAGATAAAAAAAAATAATATCACACGGCAGTGGAATATTACTTCCCAATGCATAAAACCCCTATATTTTGTTCATATAGTAGTCTTTTCTCTATGATTCTTCATACACTTTTTTATTTATTAATAAATATTTTTGAACATTTGTCATGTACCGTGGACTGGTAGCAATGCTTATTTATTTATTTTTTTAAAGTAGAAAGTCAGCTTGAGAGATAATGTTACTCTTGTATTTGGTATATTAATTTAGGAAATACATAAATAGAACTCAACTGCTTTTTTAATCCTATTTAATAAAAGAGTAATATGCCAATTGACCATCACTCCAACACACAAGATGGCCACCCCCCTGTAGACATAAGAGGCCAGCAGAGGAGGGCAATTGGGGGAGACCAGACCAGCAGGGGAGGGTAGTTAGGGGTGACCAGGCCTTCAAGGGAGGTCAGTGGGGTGGGGGGTGTCACCCAGGCTTGTAGGGGGAGGGAAGTTAGGAGTGACCAGGCTAGCAGGAGAGGGCAGTTAAGGGTGACCAGTCCTGCAGGGGAGAACAGTTAGGGGTGACCAGGCCTGCAGGGGAAAACAGTTAGAGGCAACTAGGCCTATAGAGGAAGGCAGAAGGGACCACCAGGCTGGCAGGGAAGGGCAGTTAGGGGCAATCAGGCCAGCAGGGGAGCAGTTAGGCATCAATCAGGCTGGCAGGAAGAAGCAGTTAGGGGCAATTAGGCGGGCAGGCAGGCGAGTGGTTGGGAGCTAGCAGTACTGGATTTTGAGAGGGATATCCAATTGTTGGTTTAGGCCTGATCCCTTTGGGACATCTGGAAGTCCAACATCCCCTGAGGGGTCCCAGATTGGAGATAGTACAGACTGGGCTGAGGGACACTTACTCCCTATTCACTAATTTGTACACTGGTTCTCTAGTAAAATATAATCATGGACCCCTTGCCAGTGTAGTTAGAGAATTGTCCTGTGCACCAAAGGGTCTCAGGTTCAATTTCCAGTTAGATACCCAGGTTGCAGGTTCAATCCCTCATTGATCCCTGGATGATCCTTCTCAATCCCTAGGGCAGCCGATCGGTATTTCTCTCTCATACTGAGTTCTCTCTCTCTCTCTCTTTCTCTCTCTGTCTCTCTCTTCCCCTCTCACTCTCCCTTCCTCTTTCCCTTTAAGAATATATAATTTACAGTTAATATGTATTTATCTCCATCTATCCATAAAGAGAATAAACAAATAACAAAATGAATAACAAAGTGGGACATAATTACAGATGCAGCAGAAATGTTTAAATGATACCATAGGACATACCAGTTTATTTAATGGACTAGAACTCTTTGGATATAAGCATAAATGAACTTCTTTTGTTTCTTACACTTCCCTTATGAGATATAATAAGAAAATATTCTGTTGAATGAAACCTCTAGCAAGTCTATAGTTTTTTCTGGTCTCTTACAAAAACAAACAAACACAAAAAAACACAACACTTATGTTTAGTAATAAAAGTCCAGTTCTGGTTAATATTGATGCTCTGAACTTCTTAAAATATTTCCTTCTTCTTCCAATTCAGACCCAGTCAGTATTCAGTGAGGGTGGGAGTGGGTGGATGGATGATTGTCTTCTCTCTTCCCTGCTCCACTTTTCCCCCCACTGGGAAGACATTAGGATAAAAGAGACTAAAAGAGAACAAGAAGTGCTTATGTGACTAACATTTCACTCTGGATATGGCAGAGGCACTCTTATTTGTATTTATTTTATGAGCACTTGCATGTTTTTCTCAGACATTCCCCTCTGGGGATCCCTGATGTCTGGCCATTTATAACTTCCCTTCAGCCCTTGAGTTTCTAGCTGGGTTACATTGTGGAAAGATTGGAAACATTGGAAAGACTCTTTCCAAAAATCGGGACTTTTTAAAAATGCTGCAGGGCGCGGGAAAATTTGTTAGAAATCAGGACTGTTCCGCCAACACTTGGACGATCTGGTCACCTTGGTCCTCTTGGATTGAATCCCTTTTGAGGTGATGCTTGGCTGACTCCAAACCACCTCTTGTTTTTGTTTTTAATATGTATATTTTTATTGATTTCAGAGAGGAATGGAGAGGGAAAGAGAGATAGAGAAACATCAATGATGAGAGAGAACCATTGATTGGCTGCCTCGTGCTCGCCCCCTACTGGGGATCTAGCCCGCAGCCCAGGCATGTGCCCTTGACTAGAATCAAACTTTGGACCCTTCAATTCACAGTCCCACCCTCTATCCACTGAGCCAAACCAGCTAGGGCGCCACCTCTTGTTTTTGATTTGTTTCTATGAGAATTAAGCGCCATTCCCTACATAGTCTCAACTCCAGGAGTCATATATGAATTTCTCTTTTTGATTCTTTTTTACTGATCATTCCTAATCATTCAACTTCCTAAGGCAAGAAGAAAGGAAATTGTTTCTGAGCCACACAAAGCGAGGAGGATGTGAGTTCCCTTCAACACTTACTCTTTATACCATGACAGTGGAGGTGAAAAATACAGGCAATATCATAAGTGGTATTCTTGCTTTATGAAGTGAGGTGTTTGGCCTGTCTGGTGTGGCTCAGTGGTTGAGCATCACTCTATGAAACAGAAGGTCTTGGTTTGATTCCTAGTCAGGGCACATGCCTGTGTTATGAGCTTGATCCCCAGTAGGGGGCAGCTGATCAATGGTTCTCATCATTGATGTTTCTATCTCCCTTTCCCTTCTGCTTTGAAATAAAAATACATATTTTTAAAAAGCGAGGTGCTCAATAGCTATTGTGTTGTCTTGGGTTTTCAGCTAAGGCTGAGACAGAAGAAGTTCCATTGTAACAGCCTGCTATATCACAAGTAACTATATGCCAATTAATCAAAAACTTAGAAAAGGGGAAATTTTTTTAATAAAAATATAATTTACTATAGAAACTCAAGAAAAAGTTTAAAAAATAAATAATTTACTCATCAAAGAAACTAAATAAATATTCACAAAGTTACTATTCCCTCAAAAGAAAAACAAAGTGGAACAAATCTGTATTTCACTCTCTGGTTTCAAGATTTTAATGGAGATTCTACCAACTGAAATAAGACCAGAAAAAGAAATCAAATCTTTTAGAATTCAAAATTTTTAAAAAGCTATCATCGTTTAAGAATAATTTTATTTTTCCTACATAGGAAACCATAGAGAAAGTGCAGAAAAATGAGCAATTATGAGCCTCCCAATATTCAGAAATCAGTCACATTCCTATGTATAGGCACAGAGAGTTTAAAACATAATTTAAGAAAAGAGACTTCATGTGGCTCTAAATAAACATATTACAACATATGGAAGGACTTTATGAAGAATTTTACAGAATTTTGTTGAAGCAAAATCAAGGGCATCTAAGTAACTGGAGAAAGACATCAGATTCAAGTATCAGAGTGCTGCTGTTATGAATATGTAAATTATTTTGTAAAATATGAGGACAATTATGAAGGAGTTCACATGGTAGCTCATGATATGGAACTCTATACCTTAAAACTAACCTTATTGCTGCTGAGACTGGTTTGGCTCAATGAATAGAGCGTCAGCTTGGGGACTGAAGGGTCCTGGGTTCGATTCCGGTCAAGGGCATGTACCTTGGTTGCGGGCATATCCTCAGTAGGGGGTGTGCAAGAGGCAGCTGATCGATGACTCTCTCTCATCGATGTTTCTAGCTTGCTATCTCTCTCCCTTCCTCTCTGTACAAAATCAATAATATATATATATATGTATACTGTCCTATTGCTGTATGATTGGAAAATTTATGCGTGCCCACAAGGGTAAACAGACTCCTGTTTCAAGACTACTGCCATAAAGAAATTCTTATTTGTATAGAAATGATAACTTATGCCATAATTGTTACAGCAGCATCCTTTGTAATAAAAAAATAACTGGAAATGACTAAATATTCATCAATAGTCAAATAAATGTTACACATATGTCATGAAATACTATTCACCAGTGAAAATGAACTAATTAGACATGCATGTTTTAACATGGGTAAATCTCACAAACATAAGGTTGGTAAAAAAAAAAAAAAGGTAATTAGCAGAAAAATATATACAGTGTGTGATTATTCATATAAAAGTAGAAAAACAATTACATGCATGACAATGATAAATATGAAAGATTGGATAGTAATTGTTTTCAGTGTTGGACAGGTGGGAAGGGTTAAAAATGTGAATTGTATTATTTCTAATAGCAACAACAAAATGTAATGGAAGTTTTAGTTTGTTTCAACACAGTGCAATGAGTCATTTTTCCTCCTTTTGTAAAAGAGCACTATTTTCAGATCAAAGTAAGCCCTGTTATATTTTCAACTCGTCCAGTAGATTTCATAATTTTATCTTTATTCTTCTTCAAAAGCAAGCATGAACAAAAATCTGGCTGTACCCTATATAGGGTAGCAAAAGACTCTACCTCAGATTTAGAAAAGGATAATTATTTAGCTTCTACTCCATGCAGTGAGTAAACTTTAACAATATTTTTTAAAACACCTATCAGAAAAGTAATTTGTTAAATAGCAATAGAAACATTTCTTATTCTGTGGCCTTAATATTAGGCCCTTTATGTTCTTCAATGGGTCCCTATTTCTACCAGGATTAAGTGAACCATAAGACACGAGGTATCTAAGGATAGATTTGGAAGATTCCCAACCAGCTAAGATATTACAAATAAAATAGAAGAGAACATTAACAAAACACAGCAAGGCATCTCAGAAGTAGCAGATGGAGAGAATTTTTTTTTCTAGTTATCAGTCACCTATTTAAAAGAAACCCCTGAAGGGAAACCTGTATCCATACTCTTTTCTTGTCATAATTAGTATATCCTGAACGTTTTCTTTTCTTCACATCTTGAATTTCAATGCCATACTAAAGAATGATGGAAAAGTCATCTGCTGAAGCCAATGATTGCATTTCATTTTAGTGTGTGTTAATTGGGTTCATTAAAAATTACATTTTGGATTTCTAATGATCTTTCTAATCTATGTAATGTCATTCATTTTCCCAGGTATCATGTTGCAATTAAATTTGCGTGGGGGGTAAATTTCATTTGTCTTTGTTGCTGAAACACTGGAAATTTGCACAGCAAGTGCAGGGTAGTTCTATATGTATGTGTAGAAAATAAAATATTCCTTAATTGTAAAACAGTGCTGTGATTGTAATTACCATTGCTTAGTAGCATGTCTCTGAGTGACAATGAGAATTAGCTGAATAATTATTACATGAGCTTCTGCTTGCAATATTTTCTCAGTGTAGTTCTGATCCCTGGGTAGAAGTTGATGACTTAGGTGAAGACATTTGAGCCAAATACTGATCCTGCCCCATAAATTGTCAATGTAATCAGCCTAAGACCAACAACAGCCTGTAATTAATCACATACTAATTGGACCATTCCTTCAGTGTCAATACATTAGAACCTGTCTGCAAAGCATTTGGGAAAAAAATGTTTACCAGATCTAAATTTCTCTAGAGAAATCAAACACTGTACAATTAACAAGGAAAAAATAAAATGTTTGGTCTGTGGTTTAATTAGAAATGTACCACATCTAAAGTACCCTCTGCTGGCTTCTTTCAGTGTCTAATTCTGCTGATATCCCACAGTTATCTTTCAGACAAGTAGATTTTACAGCATCCCTTCCCCTGGATCAGAAACAAATGGGAGGGGTGGGCAACCTTCAATCAGCATTCTGATGTTCCTTATTCTAGACGATAGAGCCATCAAGCAAATTTACTATTGGAAAATTGTGGGTTTATTTTTATTTCTCCCTAGCATCTAATGTTATGCTTTCCAATACCTTCTTACTACTAAAATAACTGATGTTTGGATAGAATGATTTTTTAAGTTTATTTTTATTGAATTTATTGGGGTGAAATTGGTTAATAAAGTTATATAGGTTTCAGGTGTACAAATATATAATTCATCATCTGTGTACTATATTGTGTAGTCACCACTCCAATTCAAGCCTCCTTCCATCACCATTTATCCCCCTTTTACTCTCTTCTACCTTTCCCACACCCTTTGTTTCCCTCTGGTAATTACCTTGCCGTTGTCTGTCTATGAGTTGATTTTTTTTTTTTTTTGCTTAATTCCTTCACTTTTTTTTTTTTTAACCCCTGGACAGAGTAATTTTTTTCTTTTTTTCTTAAATCTTTATTGTTGAAAGTATACATATGTCCCATTCCCCCCTCTCCCCGCCATTGACCCATCTAGCCTTCCCCGCTTCACTGCCCCAGGCCCTCACCACACTCTTACCTGAATCCACTTCTATATACATGCACACAAGTTCTCTGGTTGATCTCTTCAAATTAGAAATGCTATCTTAATGATTTATTAAACACAATTTTATTATATTCAGGTGTGAACCCTTCGAATGCTCTAAATAGGCTAATGTGGCTTTTCCTGTGATGTACTTCCACCCAAGAATTAGTGCTATTATTGATTTTTTTTGCCCAACAAAGATGCAAAAGTGAAAGTGTATATATATCCAAATGTTATAACTTTATTGCCTTTTAAACAGTGTTGTATCTTAGTAATCTCATTTCAGCATCATTTAAAAAATATATTTTTATTGCTTTCAGAGAGAGGAAAAGAGAGGGAGAGAGCAATGGAAATATCAATGATGAAACAGAATCATTGATCGGTTGCCTCCTGTATGCCTCCTACTGGGGATTGAGCCTGAAACCCAAGCATGTGCCCTGACCAGGAATCCAACTGTGCCCTCCTGGTTCATAGGTCTATGCTCAACCAATGAGCCACACTGACCTGGCTCAGCATCATTCTTTAGTTGACTATATAAACATCCATCTCTCAAGGCTTCTTGAACAAGCTTTGTCAGCTTGGTAGTACCTATTAATATATTAATAATTTAAATATTATCTGATACACGATCACTATCTATAATAATAAAAGCATAATATGCAAATTAGACTGGACAGCCAAATGATCTTCCAGACGTCCTTCTGGACGACCTTCCTGACGAAGCTGGGGCTGTGAGGACCTAGCCCTTTACATGAATTCTGTGCATCAGACCTCTAGTATATTTACATGAGACTTAGATGCTTCTTAAATTTTGAAATGTTTTTTAGGCTCAAAGAAAAATTTCAAAAACTCCAGAGGTCCCATTTACCTTTCATCTACATTCCTCCAACGATAACATTATAAATAACCATAGTGCAATAGTCAAAACCAGGACATTAATATTAGTGTACAAATTCTATTAACTACAGACCATGTTTGTATTTCATCCGTTTTCAGTTTTTTACATGCCATCCTTTGTTTGTATTCTATGAAATGTTATGATACACACATTCATGTAACCACTGCCATCATTATAATAATGTGTTGCACCACCACAAAGGAACTCCCTCATAGCACCACTGATCTGTTCTTCATCACTCAACTTTGTTCTTTTCAGATTGTTATGTAGATGAAATCATTCCATATATATTCTCTTGAGAATAGCTTTTTGCACTCAGCATAATTTTCTTGGAATTTATCCAAATTGTAGCAGGCATCAATAGCATGTTTCATTTTATTGTTGGGTAGTATTCTGTTCAAATAATATACCTTGGTTTGTTTATCCATTTACCCATTGAAATATATTTGGGTTGCTTCCAGTTTTTTACTATTACTATAAATTAGGCTGTCATATCCATGTATTCATGTAGAGGTATTTGCATGAATACAAGTTCTTATTTCTCTAAGTTAAATACCCAGGAGTGGGATTTCTGGAAATTTGATAAATGTATGTTTAACTTAAAAAGTTTTCCAGAGTGTTTATACCATTTTTTGTTGTTAATCCTCACCCGAGGATATTTTTCCCATTGATTTTTTTAGAGAGTGGAAGGGAAAGGAGGAGAGAGGGGGGAGGGAGGGAGAGAGAGATATCAAGGTGAGAGAGACACATTGGTTGGTTGCCTCCCACACGCTCTCTGACCAGGGCCGGGATCAAACCCAGGCACATGCCCTTGACCTTAGGTGCACAGGCTGATGCTCAACCACTGAGAAACACTGGCCAGAGCTTTTTGTGACATTTTAAATTCCACAAGCAATGTAGGAGAGACCCAGTTGCTCCCATCCTCCCCAACATGCTACAGTAAGTAGTTCGTGTCTCAGCAATTTCAGTAGCTGTAAAATCATATCTAACAGGGGTTTGAAGTTACATCTAATTAATGGTTAATGATGTTGGACATCTTTTCATGTACTTATCTCACCTGTGCATAGGGAAGAGTCTGATTAAGTGATTGCCTACTTTTTAATTAGGTTGCTTATGTTCTTACTCTTAAGTTTTGAGAATTCTTTCTGTATTCTAAATATATGGTCTCTTGAGCCCATCCAACGAGTTTTTAAATTTCAGCTATTTGTCACGTTTAAGTCTTTATATGGCATTATCTGTTTCTTTGCTGAGACTATTTTTTTTCATTGGTTTCCAGGGTATTTATGATTGCTTACTAGAGCATTCTTATAATATCTGCTTTAAAGTTCTTGGCAGATAATTCTACCTTTGTTTTCCTGGCCTTGTTATCCCTTGTCTTTTCTCAATTGGCTTGAGATTTTCCTGGTTCTTGGTAATTGTAGTTTGAATATTTGGAATGTTATACTCTGTGCCTCTGGTTGCTATTTAAATCGTTCTTCTCAGTTGGCAGTATTTAGGTTCAAAATGTACATCCATCTCTCATATGTGGACTGGTGGTTCAAATGGCAGTGCGTATTCCAAAGCCTTCGCAGTGCTATTCCGGTCTGCCTTGTTCGTCAGGCCAGAAAACCCTGCTTGCAACCTGGGTGGTATTCCACACGATAGTTCCGTAATCAAAGCTTTAACTATTTTGATTATGTTGGGTTTTATGAATGGGCAACTTGGGGAAGAGCCTCAGCTTCCTACAGAAATGTACTTGTAAAGGATTCCTTTCTCTCTTCTTGCTCTTCTTATAATCCTTCCTCAAGCTACAGCTGAGAAAGGAAGGGACTCCAAATCTCTGCTGTCATTTGCTTAGTGCAGGCCAAGGGCAGTCAACAGGGATCCTCCCGTAGACCCCATGTTCCATTATCTGCAAGAATTTCCCTTTTCGTTTTAAACAGCTTACTTTATATGTCAAAACACTGCATACCAATGGTTTCTCTCTCTTTGTCTAATAATCCTTTCTCCTCAAAGCCACACTGGTACTACTGACTGCTTGAAGGCAGCCTCAAGATGTATAAGAAAGAGAGAGAACAGATTAATATTTTAAAATTTTATTATATTTCTATAGGCCATGTTCAATGTAGATGGCCCGTTAGCTATGAGAGTGTATGCAGTGTGTTTCGATTACTATGCTCAGCATTGGCTGTATGTTTCCATTACTGTTGACATATGTTTCTAGATGGTTCCTCTAATATCTACTTGCTGATTTTCACTCTAATGCTTTCTCTGGAGCTGAGTTGTGAAGTGCGTAGTCATAAAGTTTTAGTATCTTTACCCAGTAATAATGATGCAATTGAGGATTGCAATCAGATTTAGTATTTGAACACAAAAAAGTCACAGATGTGATTCATAAAAAGACTTAGTAGAAACAACAAGGATTTCACAGCTAAGCAGCCTGTTTTCAAACCCTAGCTCTGCAACATGAACTTGAGGAAGGCTACAACTTTCTGATGGCCTGTTTTCCCATTTAGGATGGGAGCTGATCACAGCAATAAAAGGGTGTGCGGCCTAGTTAACATTGAGTGACCATCAGGACACATCCACTCACTCTCTAATAGTCACAAAATCAGAAAATGATTATAGTATTTGGTAATAATGTATATACATTTAATATATAAATTATATTGTATATATAAATCACACACATGTATATATATATAAATCACACATATATAAATTATATATATAAAATAGAGAAGTATGCTAATTAACCAGGATGCTGTAACAGGTTGACGGGACAGGAGGAGGTTGCATGTGTAGCATCAGGGGCGGGTGGCAGGGGCTTCCGTGCGCCTGCGCTGGGGGAGGGTCTAATCAGCAGCAGTTGTGGCTGCTTCAAGGGCCGGAGAGGGAGGCAGGGCCAGACCAGCAGTGGTCATGGATGCTGCGGGGCCCGTGGAGCGAGGCAGGGCAGGACCAGCGACTCGAGGGTGGGCGGCACCACGTGATTTCAAATCACACGCTGGGCTCCTTGTATTAAAAATAAAAGTGATTACCCGCTCAGTGAATAGAGCATTGGCCCTCGGACTGAGAGTCCCGGGTTCAATTCTGGTCAAGGGCATGTACTTGGTGCTGGTTTGATCCCCATTAGGGGGCTTGCAGGAGGCAGCTGATCAATGTTTTTCTCTCTCTGTCCCTCTCCCTTCTTCTCTGTAAAATCAATAAAAGTATGTTTTAAAAAATAAAAGTGATGATCTAAACCAGAGAATCATTTCAAATCAAAAGGGACTCTCCGGTGCAACTCCTAACTTTACAAAGAGCAAATCTAAGGCTTGAGAGAGTTAAATGACCTATCAGGAATATTTCATGTGTCCAAGAGCAAATTTGGAACCAGCTGAGTCACCTCCTCAATCGCTTTGCACAGGCCTTGAAAAGGAAACTTTAAGGAAAATATAACTCCCTATTCATACATAAGAAAATTAACCCCCTGTGCACATAAGTATATGTGTTCTAAGATTTAAAATAATATGATCACTTTTCAGATTAATTCAGGTGCTCTATCTATCAAGTTGTAGGTCCCCACTATCAACACTATCTGTATTATTCAGGGTTCTCCAGAGAAACAGAAGCGCGCGCACACACACACACACACACACACACACACACACACAGAGAGAGAGAGAGAGAGAGAGAGAGAGAGAGAGAGAGAGAGAGAGAGAGAGAGAGAGAGAAGTGTTATTATAAGGAATTGGCTCACACAATTGTGGTTTTCGATGGATTGAATGATGCCTATCCACACTGGGGATGGGAATCTACTTTCCCATGTCCACCAAATGTTAATCTCATCCGGAAGCACCTTCACAGAAACACCCAGAAATATTGTTTAATCTGGCCACCCTCTTGCCAGTCAAGTTGACACGCAAAATTAAGCATCCCACCATCAAAATAAGCTGGAACAGAAGAGGAACCGAAATGGCAGCCTGGCGGTTCACTTGTGGCATATTCACAATGCACCCATTGGGAAATCGCAGCCCTCCAGAAGAATATGAAGAAAATTGGTCTTCAAAATAGAAGAAAAGAAAAATCCAGGGAAATAGTGGTTTTGTGACTCCCCCTGTCCCTCTGCTGGCTGGTGTGGCCAGGGAAAGATGCATCACATTTTCTTTAAACGTTATTATGTAACTGTTATTTTAAAAGGGAGTGTTAGAGAAATAAAGAAAGGTAGGAAAGCCCACTTGAGAGATGTGTAATTTGGGGAGAAAAAAATGGTCTTTCTTTTGTGATTTTCTGCTGTTGGGGGCAACTTTAGACATTTTATAATATTGATTAGTAAAATTTACTAATTTTTTTTTTGAGACACTGTTAAATGGGTAGGTAAATGTCCTGAGTTGTATGAACTGTGACTTGAGTGCTGTACCCCAAAGACACATATATAAGAAAATGTTGTTTTTATTTTTCCCCTCAAAGCCCCAAATAACTACTTCTTCTATTCTTCAGGGGAGTATGCACCAGGAAGACTAATTCAATGACAAAAATGTGTTTGCACTTTTTTTAATGCAATAAATTTCCCTTAGGTAGCTTAAGTGTTTGCCCCCTTAAGGCAGAAACAGGTTAGAATGAAGAAGGTGACACTGAAAAAGAAACAGTTCCATTTGGAAATGACATATACCGCCACGAGTGTTGTCATTTTCAGCTTTTATCCTGAGAGTCGAGTGTACCTGGGTAAGCGTCTCTTCTCCCCTGCACAGACTCCCTCTCCGCCCATGGAAAGTGTTAGCAAGTTCCGGCTCCTGACGATCAAAATGAAGATAAAAACATCTCGGAAGCAATGAAATCGATGAATAAAGCTTTAATTTACAGTTTCAATTCCACTCTGTCTGCACATCTCTGTGAGGTCTCTTCACCTGCATCAGTCCCGCAGGTCTTGTTACTGGCATCTCTAAACTAAGATGCATTCCAGAGCCTGTTCTTTCTCTGCAAAGGCCGTGCAGACACTGATGGTCATCCTTTTTGTTATCTGTTTACTGAATACCAGCTGAGTGGTTTTCATTGAAAAGCGTGAGTAATCGAACCAGGCTAGTCCAACTTCTGAAACCATAACAGTAACCAAGCTTGGAGGATTATTATGAAACAGAAGTCTCTCCAGAGCTGTCTAGATGCACAGAATGGTCTAGGAAAACACACACACACACACACACACACACACACACACACACACTCATGCACACTGTCTATATACAGACATGTATAAGCATATGTATAAACTAGATAAATATCCTATATAATAAAAGGCTTATATGCAAGTGACCGAATGATGGAATGACCAGTCACTATGATGCACTCTGGCCACCAGCGGGCAGACACTCAACACGGGATCTTCCCCGCTGGTGGTCAGTGTGCTCCCACAGGAGCAGCACCACTCAGCCAGAAGTCAGGCTCATGGCTGCGGAGCATAGCGGCAGTGGTGGGAGCCTCTCCTGCCTCCGTGGCAATGCTAAGGAGGTCTGACTGATCGCTTAGGCCCACTAAACCATCAGTCAGACATCCCCTTAGGGCTCCCGGACTGCGGAGAGGGCACAGGCCAGGCTGAGGGACGCTCCCCCAGGTGCACAAATTTTGTGCACTGGACCTCTAGTAAATAGATCAAATGAAATGAGAAGAAATATTTTTTTTTTACATAAACACACATACATACAAAGATTAAGGATTGAAAATTTGCATATCTCACAGAACATTGGCTGTACTAAAATATTTCAAACGAGTTGCTTGTTATCAAAGGAATACTTTTGTGTCTATTTAAGGCCACCCAGCAAATACACCCCATTTTTCCATATGAGCTCACTAGGTTAGAGAGAGGAATGAAGCACGTACAAAACAGAACACCATCCCCTTAACACTCTATGGAGGCTGCTGATAGGTGAGTTTCCTTTATACTTCCTAAAAATGAACCTCAGTGTTAGACTTTTCTATCCAGCCACAAACTATGCTGTGCACTCCAGTCCTCCTCAAGGGAAAGCTCTTGGAACCCAGAGAACTGGGTAAGAAATTTCTCTGAACATTAATATGTATAACTATATTTGCTTGAAGGCCCTCTATATGCCAAAGCCTATGATAGTCACTATATGTAAAGCAACTAGTTCATAAAAGATGTAGAATACTAATATTGTCTTCATTTACTTATGAAGAAACTGTGGTATCTAAAAGTTAAATAATTTGCCTGAAGTTAGTTTAAATAAGCAAACTAAGGCTCAGAGTTTAAGTAACTTGCTCAAAGTCACAAAGCTCAGTGTCAAAAGTAGGGCCACTATAATCAGCAACCCAATCTGTTTCACCAGGTGACACTGCCGTGCAAAGAAATACAATAGGCTTTGTTTAAATGTTTACCTAATGAAAGCCCCTCAGAGAAAACTGCCTTTATCAGGGCCTTCTGAAGGGCAGCAGGTATGTTTTATATCACAAGACCCTTCACTAATGGCTCCCTGGAGTAGGACTGGCCTCTGAACCAATGGTGACCATCCATGGACTGAATAGCTGATTATATCAAGAAAGATGAGGTCAGTTAAATGGAGTTTTCTGAAGAATTGAAACAAAGGAACTGACTGACAGGAATTTAGGTGGTCTGAGTCATTATTACAAAGGATTGCCTGATGTTGAGCAAAATTCCTGAAGCCATAATAATTACCAATAAACTTCAAAAAGAAGGTGAACTTTAGAAAACTAGCAAGTGATTCTGTTTTATGTATATATTAGAGGCCTGGTGCATGGATTTGTGCACAGGTAGGGTCCCTCAGCCTGGCCTATGCCCTCTTGCAATCTGGGTCCCCTTGAGGGGATGCTAGAGCCCAATCATCACAGGCCCAATCCAGATAGGAGGGAGCCTGATCCTGTGCATTGAGTGTTTGTCCCCTGGTGGCCAGTGCACGTCATAGCGACCAGTCACTGGTCATTTGGTTGCTCAGTCACTTAGGCTTTTATATAGAGAGACTACAGGCCAGGTGCATGAATTCATGCATAGGTGGGGTCCCTTGTCCTGACTGGCAATCAGAGCAGACTGGGGGGTCCAGCCAGCTTGGGAGGGACCACAGGAGGTTGGCCATCCACCCCCACCCCCATTGGGGTCAATGGGGGTGGGACTGGCCAGTTGTGGGGAGAGACCACGGGAGGTTGGCTGGCTGGCTTGGGGGAGGGACCATGGGAGGTTGGCCATCAATGGGAGTTTGGATATGGGAGCACACTGACCACCAGGGGCAGCCCCTTCATTGAGCATCTGCCCCTTTGTGGTCAGGGCACATCATAGCAACTGGTTGACTGGTAATTTGGTTGTTCAGTCATTCAGTCGTTTGGTTCCTTAGGCTTTTTTATATAGAGATTATATTTAAATATAGAACTTTATGTTTACTAACTTATTTACTTTTTTAACAAATAAATTAGCAAGTGCTATAATACTAAAAAGTTATGTAACTAAAAATAACTTTAAAAGATATTTTTAAAGTTAGATCTTAAATTTTACCATTATGATTAATTATATGATTTAGTAGAATAATATTTAAAATCTACCATTTTTCACTGGCCATGAAATTAGGTTAAATGCGTGCCTCAGAATATTTAAAATGTAAAGAAAAAAAAAACAACTCATTTTTTTTCTCCCTGAAAGTATGGATGTTACTGAACAAGCATCATTAAGGAAGCAGTTATATGCTAGAATAATTTAAATTTTTTTTTTCAGGCACTAAATTGCCCTTTTAAAATGGTAATAGATAAGTTAAATAAAAATTCACATAAACTTGTCCTTTTCATAGCTGACTATTAATATTTGTCAACTTTTATAAAATAAAATTATTTTGGCATTTCTCTAGCATATCATATACCAATGATTGTCCAAATTTCATAACTCTACATAAAAACTTAGAAAGGAAAAACTACATGCTTTAACAATCATCATTAATAATAATTGGGGAAAGCAAATAGGAAAATAAATTATTTCAAAATTCAGTAAATAAAAAAGCAGTAATGAGTTATGGATAGGTGGGATGAGAAAATTAGATTTAGTATATTAAAATTTAGGGAAGATTTTTATGATGTTAGCTTGGAAGCTGGGAAGATACCATAAATACTCATGAATATTAATAAACATATTTTTTGGAAATTCTAAAGTTCATGTAACAACAGTTAATATTTTAGTTTTATAAATGGAACTATTTATAGGAAAATACTTCACATTTTCTGCCACAATTTTGACTGTGAACTTTTAGAAGAGCTTTTAAATACCAAGGATTTCTGATAACCTTGGCTTACATAGGGAAATTCTTTCTTTATTATGTAGCTTCAAAAATAGCCATTTAGTTTTCTCTCCTTTGGTTTAATGGATATCTAGAAAGGACACTCAGAGATTTCTGGCTAATGCTTTGAAAGTGCACTCATCCAAAAGAATACAATGAGAGATATGCAAATGAGCATTTTGTCTTCAGTTATATATAGAAAAATATTTTATTAAATTATTGAATTAGTAACTATGGCTATTTCAGAAAAGTAAATCCATATTTTATCACTGAGGGCTTTTAAAGAAAAATATGGTTTTTGAAAGAGCCAATAAAATAGGACAATAGCTACAACTTTAACCAAAATACCATATGTAGATGACTATTAAAAATTTTCAACCTTAAACAGATTATTAAAACATATTCCAAATTTTAAGAAATTAAAAAATAAAAAAAATGCAACTAGATAGGATTACAAACATAAATCTGTGTACCTAACCAGAATATAAGGAGTAGAAATGAAACCGTGGATACCTTAGAAAACACTATATGTATTATATATTATGTATGGTTTCACTTTCCTTCCATGGTTTCAGGTACCTGTTGTCAACTGCAATCTGGAAATACTAAGTGGAAAAGTCCAGAAATAAACATTTCGTAAGTTTTCCATTTTCTGCAGTTCTGAATAGTACAGAATCTCACTCCATCCTGCTCTATGAGCCCAGGACATGGATCACCCCTTTGTCCAGACTATTGGTGCTATTTACTCTACACACCCATTAATCAGCTAGTAGCTGCCTGGGACATCAGATTGACCTATTCTTCATTTTGTTTTTTAGGATACTCTTGAAACATGGGTTCAGTGTGAATATTCTTCTTCCATGGGTCCTCATAACAAAGTTTGAAGAATAAACTCTTGGACTAAAGGCTTCTTTAATAAATATGTGTAAGTTTATTGGAAGTATATACAAACTTCCTGGGAGAGTTCACCAAAGGGGAACTCCCCTGGAGAGGAGTCCCCAAATAGAAAAAAACCTGCTCTCTTGCTCTTACAGGAAAAATAAAATAAAAAAAATCTTAAAACCCATCTCATGTCCCTGTGTCTCAGTTCTTTGTCTGAACCTGACCTTTCTAATTGGACCCTTCCTTATTTTAGGATCCCTGTGCTTTCCTCATTGGTCATTCTACTATATATATAGTATCAGGGTTTTTTTGTTTTGTTTTGTTTTTAAATATGTTTTATCGATTTTTTTACAAAGAGGAAGGGAGAGATATAGAGAGCTAGAAACATCGATGAGAGAGAAACATCAACCAGCTGCCTCTTGCACACCCCCTACAGGGGATGTGCCCGCAACTCAGGTACATGCCCTTGACCTGAATTGAACCTGGGACCTTTCAGTCTGCATACCGAAGCTCTACCACTAAGCCAAACCGGTTTCGGCTATATAGTATCAGTTTTAAAGTCCAAAGTGCACGTGGTGCCCGTTAACTTGCAACTTTCCTCTAGTCCTTGTGAATGTATGCCTTCCTCTTCCCTTATCCTGTGGCAGTTCTTTATCCTCTGTGAAAATAGGTCTCTCTCTTCCTGGTACCTTGTGACTTTTCTTTATCCTCTGTGAAAGCATTCTGGCATCCTGGAGCTATTTCTGCTCTTCACATATGCATTCCTCTCCCATGGACCCTCTTCATACCCTAACACTGCCTGTCCTGTCTCTAAAATTCACCACTGAAATCTTTAAAATTTTTAAATCCATATTTTAATTTTCCTCTGCTAATACATTGTCATCCAAAACTTAATTTTTCTTATGATGGACTGATTTTTAGTCCAACCTTGTCCAATTTTATTTGATATTAAATTATAATCACTAAAGAATGGGGACTAGGGTACACATTAAAAGCACCTTGAATAAAGTACTACTATTAGAATATTCAAGTAAAATATCACTTGCATGTTAATATTTTTTCTTTTTTAGTTAAACTAAAAAATTTTAACTCCTAACAATTTTTTTAAAAATAACTGATGAAACCAAGAATGATATTTGGGATAGTCACAGTAATAGGTTGTCATGGATAATGACATACAATAGTCAATATAATTTAATTGGTGAAGTGTGCAGTGTTAAAAAGACCTAAGGCTTTTAACTTAATTAACATTAAAGAATAAATTCATTGTAGCAGATGCATTAGAAATAACATTTCTGATTTGATGGACTGTTTAAATAACTAGCTGGTGTCTATTTTTGTGAGTGACAAAATGACACGTGTAAGTTAGACAGCCACTTAGTCAAACTGCTACCCTCCTACACACTGGGGAGAACTGTTTGCCTTTCTTAAACAGCTATTTCAATTCATTTTAATAGAATAATTAAGTATGCAAACACCAAATATTTGTGAAGTTTCAATATAAACTGATTGCTGGACTCTGGCCCTTTTATTAATGGCCAGTTAAATAATACAGAAAATCACGGAGGATATTAGTAAGTAAATTTCAATTAATTTAAGTGGGGAAATCCTTTATTCCTGGTTTTTATTTAAAAATCAATAAGAAGAAACAGTCTTAAAGTACAGTGACAATTTTGGATAACCTCATTTCACATAACTGATAAACCAACTCTCTATCCAGGCAAAGAGAATGAATTATTTTTTCTGGGGGAAATTGGACAATTGCATTACCACTGGGTCATAAACTAATGCAGACCAGAAGGATAATTAGGAATAAGTCACTTAAACCACACAGGGGTTGTTTCCCTGGAATGAGATTTTTATCAGTGCCCGTGCATTTTTGTCTCATGTCTTGTTCTCTTGTTTTATTGTGTCTTGCACTTAACACGAAAACACATAGAGGATTGATCTTGCCCATCCAACCAATGGCAGATCCAGCCAAGTCTCTGCTTTCTGTATTCCATCTTCTCTCTGTGCCTCTGAGTGACAATGCAGACACTTCCTGGAGCAGGGTTATCTTTAACTAGGGGCAAGAGAGGAAGAAAATTCTTCATTTTGACTTCAAGCCCAATTTTTTTTTTAATTTACCTTTTATACTTTTTAAACTGTGCTTTTATAGAATTGATATTTCAATCCCCATTTTTTCTTCTCATAATTATTCTTAGTTGTTCAGAACACGGAAGGGAAGAGGAATGCTCAGTTGAAAATAATCTCCAACAATTTACAGTCAACCAGTCACCCACTTAGTGTGAAGGGTGGAAAAGATTAAAGCAAAATGGTAATAGCTAATAGCCAACAGATTCAATTTTGTTTTTTACTCTTTCTGAAACCTCATTTCCTTTTCTATATTTTGAATGTATATGTCATTCCCAAGCCTCACTATTATACTTGCCTTCATTTAATTCTTAAAATTTTCATGATTATATTTGTAACTAGAGGCCCAGTGCACAAAATTCATTCACAGGAGGGTGGGGGAATTTCTAGGCCCAGCCTGCACCCTCTCACAATCTGGGACACCTCGGGAGATGTCCAACTCACAATTTGGGATCTCTAGCTCCTAACCACTTGCCTGCCTGCCTGCCTGATTGCCTCTAACCACTCTGCCTGCTTGCCTGATCACCTCTAGTCTGCCCCTAACCCTGATCTCCACCTCAGATCTTTACCACCGTATTGTCTGTGTCCATGGGTTAAGCATATATGCATACAAGTTCTTTGGTTGGTCTCTTCCCACCCACCCACCTTCCCCTGCCTACCCTCTGAGATTCCACAGTCTGTTCCATGCTTCTATATCTCTCAATTATATCTTAGTCACATATCTATTCCTGACTTCTTTCTATCTAAATTAGATCTCTCATTTCTATTTTTTTAAGAAAATCTTATTTGTTTTCTCTATACCACTTGCTATGATTTTAAATTACATAGTAATTTATTTGCTTTCTTGCTTAGTGCTGTTCTTTTCACTAAATGCT
This sequence comes from Pipistrellus hanaki, assembly GCF_964339955.1. Taxonomy (NCBI): domain Eukaryota; kingdom Metazoa; phylum Chordata; class Mammalia; order Chiroptera; family Vespertilionidae; genus Pipistrellus; species Pipistrellus hanaki. The sequence goes on along the minus strand of NC_140505.1, from coordinate 137,737,068 downwards.
TTCACTCATTAAGGCAGAAACCATGATTAACATCATTGCCATAGGTCCTAACACTGTTAATTGTCGGTGTAAGTAATTATTGAGCAAATGAACAGGGAATGAAACAAATAAACAAACAAACAAAAAAACATGGAACAGGTTACAAATAATAATATTCATCTGCTGTGCTTGAAAAATACACAGTATATTTGTATACTGTTCATTAAGCCTTGTGCTGTTCTTAAGAAATCTATATATAAAAGCCAAGTGACAGGAATAACTGGAATGACCAGAATGACCAGAACAACTGGAACAACTGGTCATAACTATGATGTGCACTGAAGCAGGCCAACTGGCCTGATCAGGGACAGGGCTGGCCAACCAATTTCCCATAGCCCCTCCTCTCAGGAATCTCCACCCCAAATGACCCCCGCACACCTGATTTGAGGTGGGACAGTGGGCCAATCTTTCACATCCCCTCCCCTCAGGCAGACCCACCCATGCAGGAATTCATGCACTGGGCCTCTAGTCCATATATATATGAAACCCTAATATGCAAATAGACTGAATGGCAGAACAACTGAACAACTAAACAACGAGTTGCTATGACGAGCACTGACCACCAGGGGGCATGTGTGGAACATGGTGGGAGTCAGCAGCAGGTGGCAGAGTGCAGAACATGATGGTCATCAGCTGCAGCGGGATGGTGAAGCAGGTGAGCAGGGACACCAAACCTAGGCAGAGTGCCAGTCGCTGTCATCAGGTGGTTACTGAAAATTCTTTGCTGGACCGAAGCCGGTTTGGCTCAGTGGTAGAGCGTCAGTCTGCGGACTGAAAGGTCCCAGGTTCGATTCTGATCAAGGGCATGTACATTGGTTGCTGGCACATCCCCGGTAGGGGGTGTGCAAGAGGCAGCAGGTCGATGTTTCTCTCTCATCAACGTTTCTAGCTCTCTATCTCTCTCCCTTCCCCTCTGTAAAAAATCAATTAAAAATATGCTTTAAAAAAAAAAAAGAAAGAAAAAGAAAATTCTTTGCTGGTGCCAGAGCCTCCATTCGCACCTCCTGCCAGCTCCTGGCATCGGCCCTGATCACTTAGTGCCGTCAATGGGTGTGAGCAGCAGCTGATGGCCCCGATCGCCCCTCAGGGGTTCTCTACCTCCCTCTGCTCCTGCGGGGCGACTGGAGCCAGCTGCCACCTCTCACATCCACTGCTGGTGATGGCCCCACTTACACCCACTGCTGGTGTCAGGTGCCAGTCCCGATTGCTTGGTGCTGTCGGTGGATGTGAGTGGTGGCTACTGGCACTGATCAGCCCTCAGGGCTTCTCCACTTCCCCCTGCTCCTGAGGGGCAATCTTGGAGGTAGCCACTGCTCACACCCACTGCTGGTGCTGGCCCCAGTTGCTCCACACCATCAGTGGGTGAGAGTGGGGCTGGCGCCATCAGCAAATAGGAATGGCAGTGGCAGCAGGAGCAGGGCAGCCAGTAGATAAGGGACCAGTGGCAGTGGCAGGAGAGGCCAGGCTGGGGCACAGATGATGGACTGAGACCTGCCCCTATGCCCACTGGAGCCTTGCAGCCTTCAGTTCCTTCTTAAAGTGCACAAATTCATGCACTGGGCCCTTACTACATTATATTTGTCCAGGGAAGTTTTAGTTCAGTAACTTATAAATATAAGAGAAACCTTGCTAAAAGGTGAGATAATTATCTATCATTTTCAAAAATTAAATTTGTGCTTATTTCTGGCTACAAAGTTCACTCCACTGTTGCATCTCAGTCAGAATGTGGTTCTATACTGGATGGGTGGTTTCTTAAAGACACCCTTCACGTAGCATTAATTCACGCCCTTCAACAATTGTGCCTAGCAACCTCTACTGGAGAAAAAGCCATAAGGAAATTGTATAGCATTCCTCCTAACATGACTCTTGAGGCTAGATTATTAAATAATGTTGTGAGGGGAAGGTCTCCATGTAAAAGATGTTAACTTATTTTAAATAGAGTTGTTACTCAAAAATAATTATTTCATATGGAACATTAAGGTTCCAGCAAAAACTTTGCACATATTGATTAGGTGTCATCATCTGTCCTGTTAGCATTTTTAACATAATTTAGTGCTCATCATTTGACATTGCAATAGACATTATTTAAGTAAGATGAAGAGAATGTATACAGTTCTAGATATTCTTTTGGCAGTTTTATGCTTACTCAATGCAATAACAACTAAATTATTCTCATTTAGAATGCATTGATTTTCTGTCTTTGGGCAACTCTAATTACCTTCAAGATAAGAGACATGCAGGCCTACTTTCACACTGAATGCACACCTCTTCACAGTTTATGCTGCTTTCAAATGCCTCCTTCGTAAACCAATATCTTATTTTAACTCTGGGAATTTAAATCAAGCACATTAAGCAGTTGTAAGTAATGAGTTACCTGCACAAAGGAGCCACACTGTGAAGTTTGGGCAACAAATCACTCTGACATTTAAAAAGCAATTCAGTGAAAACATAGCACATAAAAGGAAGATACCCTGAGATATGAGTTTTTTCATATTTTTCCAGATGTAATTTTAAAAAAGTCTCCTTTTAGTTACCCAAAAAGGCATGTCATCCATAATCCTCTGATTTCATAGGTAACTCTTCCAACCTTTTGCCATATAAAATTTTAACTCCTATATTTCAAAATTCTTCACCTTCACATTAACGGAAGTGTTCACACATTGGAAGAGTTTGTCACTGATGTATATTTATTTTAAATCTTTGGCATTAAACTTTTACAATCAATGCTTATAAAATAAACACATCAAGGGCTTGATATGCATATTTCTGATTATTATTGATAATATAGCATATGCTCTTTTTAATCTTCACTGAAGATATGTTTTTTATTGTTTTGAGAAAGAGAGGGAGAGAAAGAGGGGTAGAGAAACAGGAGGGAGAGAGAGAAGAAAAAGAGAGGGAAAGATGGAGAGAGAGAAACATCAATGTGAGAGAGAAACATAGATTGGTTGTCTTCCATATGTGCCCAGACCAGAGATTGAACCTGTAACATATGTGCCCTGAGCAGGATCAAACCCTCAACCTTTTGGTCTATAAGAATGAACTCAAACCAGCTGATCCAACAAGCCAGGGCTGGCATCTGTCTTTTTATGTTTATTAGATATATGTGTATTTATCACATATGTTTGATACTTCTGTAAAATGCCTATTCATCTTCACCCTGTTTCCCGGTTGTGGGCTTTTTTGAGTGTGTATTTTTTAGGAGGGACTGGGGAAGGGGTGTGTCTTTTGAACATTGATTTTTTGTTGTTTACAGTGACTCTAATATGTAAAAGTTTTTAATTTTAGTGAACAAAAATGTAGTAATTATTTTGTTGTTGATACTAATGTGTCTTGTTTAAGAAATCGTTTCATACTACAAGTTAAGAAATATATATTTGTACTTACTTCTAAAAGTTTTAAATTTCTAACTTGGACATGCAAGATACTACTCCATTTAAACTTCATTTTTGTGATGGTGTGAGGCAGAGATTTATTTTGTTTTTTCTTCTTATGGGTAACAATTAATTCAAGCTCATTTGTTGAATAATCCAACTCCTAAACTTGATCTTGCTACATCCTCTCTGTCTTCTGACAAAAATTCCACATAGGCATTATATGCTTGTAGATTTTTTTATTTTGTTTTATTTTATTTTTCTGTCATCGTATCAATAACGTGCACTTTATTTGCTTTTAAGACCTATCAATAAGTCCCTATATTTTGTAGAGCAAACCCTTTCTCTTTTTATTTCCTTCCTCATCTTTCTTTTTAAAGTCTTGGCTAATTTTAGCAACTTGGTCTTTAATACAATTTTTAAAGTCAGTTTATCAAGTCCTATTAATAAAATCCTACTAGAACATAAATATTTCATCAATTTAATAGATACATTTTTGGAAAGTGACATCTTCAAATTATTCTCTATTCTCTATAAGTATAGGCTACTTCTTCATCTGTTCATTGTCCTTCAGTAAAGAATTTCAGTTTGGCCCTTCGCAATAAAGGATTCTAAATATTTAGTCAATTAGTATAGAAGAAGATGAACTCTTAGAAAACATTCTGACCCTGTGATCAAATTGCAAACAGACAGAAGTTAGACTGGAAATATCAGGGAAACTAAAGTTTTCTTTGAAGAACCAAAGTAAAGCTCTTAAGGACGTGTAGGAGCACTGCTAATTTTTTTCTTTCAAGGAGTGTCAGTTGAGGAGACATAAACAGATTTAAAAATAGCTCTCATTTATCCATTGCAAAGCAGGACAGTTGCAGCCCGGATAACTAAAATACACAGATGTGTGAATGGACTCCAAACTATGGAGCTCGCATAAAACTATTTTTTATACAGAAATATAATGTTGAAGTCATGGAAACAGCGACAGATGCAACATTCTGCTGTCGGATGCAGCATTCTGCCACTTAACGTTACCCACAGACAATTACCAAAGATTATTATTTCCGATCACCTTCTGCACCAGAACATTTACCAGAGCTAAAAAATAGCAGAACTGACTAACTTGAAATTATCCTTCTGTTCCTCTCCTAATTGTCTTGATTTGAACAATTGAATCATCTAAATATAGGCACGGGGGGGGAGGGGGGAAGAGTAAACTTCAATTGGAAAGCAGCTAGATAATTATCTGATTAGGCATGTTAAAATTTTCTTAACTGAACAACGCCAGAAAATCAGTAATATTAATAATGGATTCCATAACTTTTCCATAACTATTGATGATATTTTTTTTAAATTATCTTTATTATTGAAAACACTACAGATGTCCCTTTTATTCCCCCCCTCCACTGACTCCTTCCACACACCCCCCCAGGGCAATTGCATTATTGTCTATGTCCATGAGTTATGCATATATGTATATAAGATGTAATATTTTTTTAATATATTGGTTTTTTACAGAGAGGAAGGGAGAGAGATAGAGAGCTAGAAATGTCGATGAGAGAGAAACATCAACCAGCTGCCTCCTGTACACCCCCTACCAGGGATGTGCCCACAACCAATGTACATGCCCCTGACCGGAATCAAACCTGAGACCTTTCAGTCCGCAGACCGACGCTCTACCACTGAGCCAAACCGGCTTTGGCTAAGCTGTAATATTTTTAATGACATTTTCATAGACTCACTGAAATGTAATATCTGTCTTATAGCATAACACAAAAACATTTGGTCAGTCTGTTAGGTACTAGTGTATCATTAGAAAGCAGTTGCCTCTCTCATGTGGCCAAATATGATCATTTGCATATCTGCCTTCAATGTTTACATCACTAGAATGTGAATTGTTGACACTACCAGGAAGAGCAAACTAGGATTGTCACTGACTGCGCTGGGCCAGCTGGATCCAGACACTGCACTGCCACAAGCTCAGTCTGTTTCTATGGGCTTCACACCGCCTACTGAGAGAGATGCAGGTAGCCCCCAACCCTAATCTTCATGGCATAGAGAGCAACACTTTAGCTAAACCTTAAACATTTTTATATTGTGAAACTTTACCATTAGGGTTTGGTGTTTTTATCCAAATGTTAAGAAAAAAAAAAAAAAGTCTTGAAAAATAACAGTGGAGAACAACGCACTACAAAAGGCTGGACCCCGATGATTTAGAATATAAGTAATTCTTTTAAAAATAATTAATTTTCATTATGTTGCTTAATAAAAAAAACTAACATTTATTTTTATTTTTTGAATATACTTTTATTTATTTTGAAGACGAAGTGAGAGGGAGAGAGAGAAAGAAATTTCAGTGATGAGAGAGAATCATTGACCAGCTGCCTCCTACTTGCCCCCTACTGGGGATTGAGTCTGGGGCCCGGGTATGTTCCCTGGCTGGGAATTGAACCATGACCTCCTGGTTCATATGTTGATGCTCAACCACTGAGCAACACCAGCTGGGCAAAAACAAACATTTAGATATCTTGAAAATGCATATTGATGGTATGATATTAAATGTATTTCAGGATATTAAGTTCATTTTTGTAAATTTGATGAGTAAATGCTTATGTCACACTCTAACAGATTCTTTAGACCCCCTGTTGGTCCTCCTTAAGATCCATTGATGACAATAATCATCAATCAAAATTTTTATATACTTATAGATTACAAGTATATTCATCCAACAAAAATGGTTCCTTTGTGCCAGGCACCTGGTTCCAGGTTTTATAAATAGAATATTAAGAAAAATTTTCATTTCATGACTCTCAAATTCAGATTAATGAGAAAAAGAAATACTTCATTAATATAGACTAAAACCCAGGATTAAATAAGAAATTACTCATGGTTTTAATGCAATTCCACAAACGTATTTTTTTTTTCTTTTCCCCTGATAATAATGTGGCCAAACTTATCTAATTATAAACAATTGGTTTTTTTTGCTCCATATTTAATGATGGTTTTGTGAAATTAAAGGAAATAAAAGTCAGCAATATAATCAGTTATTTGAATAAAAGAGCAGTTACTGGAGCTGCTGAGCATTTCAGTTAACAATATACCAGAAGTAAATATGTTTTAGTTTCCCAATGCTACCTTTGCATTAGCCCTTGAATCGGAGCACCATACACAGTCCGCGAACTAATAGCATAATCCATTACATGATTGCCGTAAATGCAACTTTCTTTACTGATGGCTCAAATTAATGTGTTTAATCACTGTAAGCAACTGTTAGTCTGCCAACACTAATGTGCTTTTTCAAGTTATATTAAAAGTTATAATGGTAGAAAGACTAGACTATAATTTATATTTGAATCAAAACTATTAATGAGCCCTGCTGGTACAGTTCAGTGGTTGATTCCTGGTCAGGACTTTTGCCTGGTTGCAGGCTTGATCACCAGTAGGGGGCATGCAGGAGGCAGTTTCTCTCTCATGGGTGTTTCTCCCTCTCCCTTCCTCTCTTTCTAAAAGTCAATAAAACATGCATATTTTTAAAAAATATTAATGAAAGTAAATACTTTTAAATTTAGTGATATGCTATGTTACCCAAGGTATGTAGGGATGGGGACTAGGAGGCATGATCAAGCCTGAACATATTACTTATGCATAAAATCACCCCACAGAATGAGACCAGGAACTGATGGTTTCCTAAAATGATATTATCTGTAGTAAATTTGGAATCTCTATGGAAAACCGTCACTAGTCAGATTAAGTTTTGTATCATTTATTACTAACATGTATTCTTATTTTGTTTTTATCACATTTTCTAAATCTAGTTATGGGCCTGTTTCCTGACTTCTGTTTTCATAATCTAGAATAACAGAAGGCAGTTTGTCCAATTAAATGTTTTTTTTCTCTGATCCAGATTAAAGTTAGTGTCTATAAGGTTTACATAACTTCTCAAGGTAAAAGGTGACTGAACTTTCTAGGAAGATCTTACCTAGGAAATTGTCATTTATCTCTTAATACAGTATTCTTACTGTTTATATGAAAGGAACTTGTCAAAACATCTAGTTTTCAGGACTTTCACACTGATGGTGATTTTTGTTTCTGAATGAAATGGGTCCTCTTGGTCTAGAAACAAATCAGAGGACATTAAGAGCTTGTGGAGTAGTTAATGAATATGAATTAAGTGGATAAATTCACTTCCACTTAAGAGTATGAGATTTGGAGCTGGACAGACTTCCTACCTCTGCCACCTGCTGTTTGGGAAACTGAGATTTACTTGCTTCCCTAGAGCAGAGAGTTCCATAGAAAAAGCAGTCATTGCATTTGTTCTTAAAGGACATTAAGAGCTTGTGGAGTAGTTAATGAATATGAATTAAGTGGATAAATTCACTTCCACTTAAGAGTATGAGATTTGGAGCTGGACAGACTTCCTACCTCTGCCACCTGCTGTTTGGGAAACTGAGATTTACTTGCTTCCCTAGAGCAGAGAGTTCCATAGAAAAAGCAGTCATTGCATTTGTTCTTAAAGGTACTGGAAGGTCAAGGGGAAGTAAAACTGAGGAGCTGATATCTAAGCTGGACCTACTATGTGTCATGCCACGTGTACTTTGGGACTTACTAAATTCTCAAAGCAAAAATGAGATAATTTTGAAAGGGAAGTGTGTGCAAAAGGAAATAAAAATAATTTCTACTGTTTTATGGAACTACAACAAATTTTTTAAAAGTCAGCCTATCTGGGTATCTCTACTAATAAAAGGGTAATATACTAATTAGACTAGATAGACCGGATGTCTTTTGGACATTCTTCCAGACAAATCCACTGTGGCAGGGCTGAGGCAGAAGTGGTTAGGGGCAATTAGGCAGGCAGGCAGAGCTCTTCGGGGTGATATGGCTGTCAGGTAGCAGTTAGTGGCATCCAGCAGGCAGGTAGAGGCAGTTAGGGGCTATCAGGTAGGCAGGCAGGTAAGCGGTTAGAAGCCAGCAGTCCCAGATTTCAAGAGGGATGTCTGACTGCCGGTTTAGGCCCAATGGACATCCCCCAAAGGGTCCCGAATTGGAGAGGGTGCAGGCCGGGCTGAGGGATTCCCCCACCCCCATGCATAAATTTTGTGCACTGAGCCTCTAGTAGAATATAATATAGAAAGGAAAGCTATCTAAAAATAAAGATGTAGAAGTTGAAAGGAGCCATCTATCAGTTTGGATGAAAAACTAAGGAGTGGGTACATGGCGAGTGAGCACAGGGCCTTGGTTTCAAGAGCCGAGCACTGCCTAAGTCTAAGGAGCTTGTTTCTTCAAGCTCTTCTGGCAGCTATTCTGACTGTGAAGTTGACAAAAGTTAAAGAGAAAAAAGAAAGTTACTTCATAGAAACCTATAAAGAAGCAAAAGACTTGAAACTTCAAGAGCCCTGTCATCTTCTAAGCAGAGCAGCAGCCGCAGAAATACTGTTTCAGGTTGGGAAGATGAGGTCCATCAGCACTGGGGATTTTAAAGGAACAGTCCTAACTGATCTGAAAGAATATCGGAGAAATGAAACCAGAAAGAAAAGGTACTTCTTGAAATTCTGAGCAATGGGGCCAGCTGAAGGAATAGATTTCTGACACTGATGATGCAGTAAGAAAACTAAAATCAAAGCCCTATAAAACCTGTACTATACTAGTTGTTTTGATTTTTTTACATTGGCTTTGATTTTTTTTTTAACATTGTTTTCTAAGCTGTTGTATATTTGGGTTGCAGAATAATTTTTAATAATATTTTTAATGTGCATTATTGCAAATGTTCTGAGTGAAGCCAATTGTCAACTTTATTAAGGGGGGTTGCTTTGTGCTCACCACCTTAGTGTAAAAAACAATCAAACAATGCAATCTTAAATATTGAGGCCTTCTTTAATCACAAAAGTTGGTACTATTGAAGGCCCAAAGTTAACAGTTTATATTATAGACCTTTTCATTTAATCTTGTCTTTTACATTCCAAACTATTTATATTGTATTGAATTTACATTAATTTGTGAAATTCATAGTTGATTTGCTTTCTTCTAAACAAATGATTAGGCTTTGATTTTCCACCCCAGTGATCCTTCACTTTCTCCTTCTAATCTTTACTTCCTTTTCCTTGAATAGCTTGTCATTTCACTATTTACTCTTCTTTCTTGAATATATTTTGCTAATCTGGAATGTCAGTGAAACTGTCGAAATGTTAGTTATCTCAATAAGATACTTGTAATTAAAATATTATATGAGAACTACGATCCCTAATTGAACTGTATTAAATATTAGGAGATAACAGTTTGATAAACAACACAGCTTGTCTGAAAACTCTGAGCAAGTAAGTGTATGTCATTACCTGTAGAGTTCTGTATAGGAGTTACCTTATTGCTTACTCTGCAGAAAATACTGACTTGGATGTCTGATTTGCTTTCATTTATTAAACATGTTCACCATAGGATGATCTCTATAAAATAGATATAAAGTTAGACTAGGATTTAATAAAAACAATGTAAAAACTTAAAAAAAAAAAACCTTAAGAGTGTTAACATTGTTTTTAGATAACAAGGATGGTGTTAGAATAGTTTATTAAGTTAGCATCTTCTGTGAGATCTTTTCTCTAAACACAAAAGAGATCAACTCTTTCCAGTAGGCTGACTTGATAAAACACTGAGTTCCTTATATCATGAAGTTATTCAGAGCAAATTACAGAGGGGATAAGGTACCAGTTCTTTAGGTTGTGACTTCTGTTTTTGTTGCTATATATTCCAGGGAGTCTCTATAATGGATACTTTCTTAGAAAATAACTATTTTCTGCCAGATATATAATACCTCCATCTTAACTTGATACCTCTAATTTCTGTTTTTTATAAGATACAACTCTATTTTTAAAATTTATTGGTTTCAGAAAGAAAGGGAGAGAGAGAAAGAGAGAAATATCAATGATGAGGGAGAATCGTTGATCAGCTGCCTCATGCACACTCGACATGGGATCAAGCACCCAAGCCAGACCTGTACTCTGAGTGGGAATTGAACCTTGACCTTCTGGCTCATAGGTCAACTTTCAACCACTGAGGCACTCCAGCCAGGTGATACCTCTAATTTCTGCTCTCAGTGGGACGCATCTTCATCTAAGTTTTAGTGGCAACATTTAAAGTGCGTCTGACGTGGAGGATTTACTACCCACTCCTTGAAGCAGTTTCTTAGAACATTTATAATATAAAAACATACTGATTTTTTTCTAATACCGTAGTCTCAAAACCCAGAGAATATACACGTAAAATCAGTGTCAGTGCTTAGCATCTGGTATTTTCCCTATCCATGGAGTTTTAAGAGAGCTTATCTCTTTCCAATGAGTTATGTAAACCTCTCAGTTCCTCAAAATCTTGTCAGAAATGCTGTTTATCTTATTGAGTTGCCTCTCCATCAGAATCCCACAAAACAAGTTCTGTGTCTGTTAGATAACCCCAAACTCACCATGACAATCTATGATAGCCAATATTTTATGAAGAGTCATCAGATAAATTTGGACATGGACAGACAGATAGATATATTTTCTTGACTAAGGTTATGAAATTTCCCATCTTGTGAACATTTTTTTTTAAATTTTGTTTTCCATCATAGGATTTTTGTATTATAGTTTGTCTTCTATGCCCAAGTACACACTGAACTTTGATGGAGAAAATGATATAAAATTTTTACCAAAATATTAGGGCAGGAAGGGGAGATTCAGGCAATCGTTCCACTTAGCATGCATTTTATATTACCTCAATTATCTCAGGAGCAACATCATAGATATTTTTTTTTCCATTGGGAGCTCATGGTGACTTTATGATGCTGCTGATTATATTTTAATCTCCAGATTAAATGCTTAAATCTAATACTATCTCTCAAAAAAATCTATGTACAATGCTTAAAAGAATTAATAAGAAAGTTTATATTTGAATGAAAATAGAAAAGATCAACAGCATTTTGCTTCAGTTTGTAAAATATATGTATATACACACTTTTTCCTACAAAAATATCTATTTACTTACTAATTTACTCTCATGAGGAGAAAGCCCTAAATTTGAAACTACCAATAGGATTATTTACTATTAATAGATTCACATTCTATTATAGATTAATTTTTAAATGTGTTTTCTTGCAAATTGTAGATTGCTACTGATAACCCAGTTGCAATATTAAATACCAGCCACTCAGACTCCTTAAAAGAAAGCAAAAATTTCTCTTTGATAATACAAAATTTCTCAATGTAGTATAGCATGATGTTTATAGAAAGAACCATGGAAAGTTATCATCATTTTAAATATATCCGAAAGATCTTTGTAGAAAATACCCAGAGAGACAGAAAATTTCTTCATATGAATTGAATAACCAGTACTAAATTACATTGTGACATTACCTAAGCATGCAACATAGGGTATCTCATGCATGGAATATACCACATTCCAATGTATATGACAAACTTTAACATACTGTATAATAGCTTGGTGTAAGACAGACTGATATGGAACTAACATCAAAGAATTCTTTTAAATGAAGCTAACGTGAAAGAAGTGTAGCAACAAAAGCTGACCATTCTTCATCAGGCGATTTAATGTGATAACAAGAACCAGTATTATTTTCTTTGCAAAAAAAAAAAATGCCTATAAGAAGTAATGATTGTGGAAGCATGAGAATTTACTGCAATAAGCTGAACAAAATGCTTAAAATGCAATTCACCCTAAAGAATTCGAGATTAAAAATGAAATACCACTCAGAATATACGTATTTATACTTATCTCTTGTAGAGCATATGTTTCCTTCTAAGCTATGTAAGGATTTGCCATTTGGCATGTTTTTACAGTTAAATATTGTTAAGGGCTCCAAGGCACAGTTCATAGCTGCTTTAAAGATTAAAACTAGCAAAAAATCTGTTTTAAATACATCCTTGTTATTTGACACATTAGTGGCTGTAAATCATGCTAAGACAGCCTATTTTATTGCTTTGTGAGTACTGCAAATGTTAGCATATTGAATAATGATATGATCATTAGCAAAACATCTAATCCAATTGTATAGCTTTTTAATTCTACCAAGTAATACACTAGATACTTTTACAAAGCTTGGATAAATATCAGTCTTGAATATTCTTTTTGCTCAATATTTGCTTCTTATGTGTACAACTATGTATTTATATTTTATTATTTTTTATAAATAACTTTGCTTTATTTTATTTTTTAATTTAAATTCTTTATTATTTAAAGTATTACATATGTCTCCTTTTCCCCACATTGACCTCTTCCTAGCCACTCCCACCCCCCAGTACATGCCCTCACCCCCCTACTGTCTGTGTCCACTGGTTATGCTTGAGCCTTTATAAGTACAAAGCATACTTATTTAATATACAGAATATCTTTTGTATCATTTTTAACCTTTTCTTTTGTCAGGACTATTATATTTGAAATTTGGAAGTATTGTATCTTGGGTCATTTCTATATTAACAAGTGCCTTAAGTATTATATCTTGGGTCATTTCTATATTAACAAGTACACTACAAAATAATAATAAACTAAAGGCCCCGGGCATGAAATTCAGGCAGGGGGGTGGGCAGGAATTCCCTCAGCCCAGCCTTCACCCTTTCCAATCTGGAACCCCTCAGGGGATGTCCAACTGCTGGTTTAGGCCCAATCCTTTCACAATCCAGGACCGCTGGCTCCTAACTACTTACCTGCCTGCCAGCCTGATCACCCCTAACTGCCTCTGCTACTGACATGATCACCCTTAACTGCCCCGCCTGCCAGCCTAATCTACTCCAGCTGCGCCCCCTACTGGCCTTGTCACTCCCAACTGCACTCCCCACTGGCCTGGTTGCACCTAACTGCCCCCCAATGGCCTGGTCACCTCTTACTGCCCCCCTTGCTAGCCTGGTCACCACCAACTGCCCTCCCTGCCAGCTAGGTCAACCCTCTCAGTCCCCCTGCCAGCCTGGTTGTCCCACGCAGCCTGCTGTTCAGTCATTTGGTCATCCCTCACTAACACCCCTGCCAGCCTGACCATAGGCAGCCATCTTATGAGGGCATAAGGGTTAATTTGCATATTACCTCTTTATTATATAGGATATCTGCATTGTTACTACAATGCTACAAATAGGTGAAAATCTTGCTGATTTGTTTATGCATATTGTAGTAATGTTACAATTTATCTTTTTAATGTATAAGTTATTTTTGTTTGGTATATCCAGGCAGTTATAAAAACGTATAATATATGTTTACACTAAAAATAAGAATCTTAACTCTCAAAAATATATCCATTACTCAAAAAAATACAAAAAACACAAACATTTGCAGACATGTATTACTAAATGTACTTATATCTAAATATCCAATATAAAACATTAGCTATTTAATAAGTTAGGGATACATAACTGTGTTTAGTAGGGCATTGCACTATTTAAATGCTGTGTAGTTACCCTACTGAGATTTTAATTTTTTTTTGTAATTGACTCATTTCTTAACAGTGTTCTAGGTTATAATTATTTTTTATACTGTATGTTCTAGAACAGAGCCAGAGTTGCTTTCTAAGGGAATCTTAATTTTATTAATAGAAAGCCTTCCATTCAGTTCTTATCATTCTCTAAGCCCATAGTATCTACTATGTATACCAGTTAATAATGCGGATTTTTTTTTCAATAAATGGAGTTACACATATGTTGATGCATATGCAATTTGATATGTATGCTATTTTGTTGTATTGACAGCAAGCTTCAAAACTTCATATGTCAAATTTGCTGAAGGTATTAACATCATAGATATTTTTACGTTAAAAATGTCAAATTTTGTGCCAAAACAAAGAGCATTTGCAGGAAGTTTTAATTCATTACTTTATTTTGAAGAAAAGTGCTGCCAAAAGTTATTGTATACTTCAGGAAGCTTATGGTGAACATGCTCCATCTCAAGATACTTGTAAATGCTGGTTTAAATGTTTTAAAAATTATGATCTTGATGTGAAAAACAAAGAATGTCCAGGTCAACCGAAAAAGTTTGAAGACCCACAATTACAAGTATTAGATGAAGATGTGTGTCAAACTCAAAGACAACTTGCAGAAGGATTAAACATTGATCATTTACAAGCAATAGGAAAGATTTTAAAGGAAGGAAAATGGGTGCCACATCAACTGAACGAAAGATACATGGAAAACTAAAAAGTCATCAGTAAAATGTTGCTTCAACAGCACAAAAGAAAGTCATTTTTGCATTGAATTGTGACTGGCGATGAAAAGTGGAATTATTTTGAGAATCCCAAATGCACAAAATCAAGGATTGATCCAGGTAAACCATCAACATCTACTGCAAGGCAAAATCGCTTTGGAAAGAAGACAATGCTCTGCATTTGGTGAGATCAAAAGGTGTGATGTGGTATGAGCTTCTAAAACCAGGTGAAATTATTAATATTGATTGCTACAGACAACAAATTATCTATTTGAACCACACTTTGATAGTGAAATGACCAGAATGTGCCAGAAGACATGGCAAAGTAATTTTGCTTCATAATAACCCACCATCACACACTTCAAAACCAGTTAAAGACACGTTAAAAGATCCTGCCTGGGAAGTATTAACCCACCTGCCATATTCCCCAGACCTTGCTCCTTCAGATTACCACTTGTTCCGATTGATGGCACATGCACTTTCTAAGCAGCACTTCAAAACATAGAAGAAAGTGGAAAATTGGGTCTCTGAATGGTTTGCGTCAAAACAAGAAAAGCTCTATGTGGATGGTATCCACAAATTTCCTGAAAGATGGGGGACATGTGTAGCTAGTGATGGACATTACTTTGAATAAAGCACTTTTGATGTTTTTCTTGAAATTATCATGTTTTCTTTGATTACAAATCCCACATTATTAACTGGTACACCTAGTATATAAATAAGAAGAGACAAAGAAGGACCCAGTGATTAAACTTCTGGATATTTATCTGAAGAAATCCAAAATTCTAAATAAAAAAAGATATATCGCCGAAACCGGTTTGGCTCAGTGGATAGAGCGTCAGCCTGCGGACCAAAAGGTCCCGGGTTCGATTCCGGTCAAGGGCATGTACCTTGGTTGCGGGTACATCCCCAGTAGGGGGTGTGCAAGAGGCAGCTGATTGATGTCTCTCTCATCGATGTTTCTAACTCTCTATCTCTCTCTCTTCCTCTCTGTAAAAAATCAATAAAATATATATTTAAAAAAAAAAGATATATGCACCCACATGTTCCTTGCAGCATTATTTACAATAACCAAGATATGGAAGCAACCTAAGTGTCCATCAAGAGATGAATTGATAAAGAAGAAATGGTGCATATATACAAGGGAATATGACTCATTCATTAAAAAGAATAAAATCTTGCCATCTACAACAACATGGATGGATGGAGAGAGTATTGTGCTGAATGAAGTAAGTCAGACAGAGAAAGACAAATGCCATATGATTTCACTTATATGTGGAATCTAAAAAGCAAAATAAACAGACAGGCAGACCGGAAACAGACTCATAAATACAGAGAACATTTTGATGGTTGCCAGAGGAGAGGAGGGTTGGGAGGATGGGTGTAAAAGGTGAGGGATTTAGAAGTACAAATTGGTAGTTACAGAGTAGTCATGGAGATGTAAAGCACAGCATGGGATATAATCAATAATATTGTAATAATTATGTGTGGTGTCAGATGGGTACTAGAGGCATTGGGTTTTCACTTCATAAGTTATATAAACACCTATTAATGCACTAGACACCTGAAACTAATATGATATTGTATGTCAACTGTGATTAATAAAAATTAAATTTTTAAAATATAAAGAAAAAGAAAGAGATGTTGTTTGCATCAAGGTGAGGACTGAGGAATATCAATTGATTTGCTGACATTAAATGTATTGGAATTCTTCGATAGAGTCGAAAAGAAAGGAAGCCAGACATGAAGAGTCTAAATGTAAGGTATGAAGAGATGTGAAGAAGTCTTCTGAAAACTCGTAGGGCCATCACGGGGCAGTAGCTGGCATGGAATGAGGGACTAAGGAAGGTTTTTTTAGTCAAGACTGTGTAATTTAAACAAAGATTTCTTCCTATTCTTTTCAGTAAAAAATAAAGATTTCTCCCCATTGTTCCTATTCTTTGCAATTAAAAACAAACAAACAAACACTAGGAATAATTCAGTGAGAGAAAGGGTTAAATAATAAAAACAGGATAATTGGTTATTTATAATTTTAAAAGAGAAGAGGAGATAGAGTCCAAAACTGTAGAATCATCTGCCTTAAGGGAGTGGGGGGGGGGGCAGATTCTCTACTTAACAGTATAGACTGAAGAAAATAGATGTACAGATGTGGGTAAGATGGAATGTTTTGTATAAATGAAATTAGGAAGTTTCCATCTGATGGGGTTTTATTATTTTTTCTCTGTTTAAAATAGAAGTCAAGTTTACTTGCTGAGAGTAAGTAGGATAAGGTTCACCCAATGTTTGGGGGGAAAAAATCACAGAGAAGTACAAGATAATTGTGGAGAAAGTAAAAGTGAGTTATCAGAGAATTAAGGAAATGTGGCAGAGCTGAGAGCCCATTTGAAATTGTTCCCTCTCAGATTACATTGGAATTAATATATTGTCTAATGAGACATTTTCCAGTGGTTTTAGAATAATCAGTGCAGCCTTAGAGAAAACAGATGGTTAGGTTCATTCAGAGTAGGGATTTGGGCAGATGTGTTCAATTAGAAAGTAAGGCAAAGGAGTTTAGTTTTGCAAGAAGGTTACAGAAATGATGTACCATGAAATCCAAACAGAAAAGAAATGAAGGGACCCCAAAATAGGCAGTCTCTCTCTCTTTTTTTTTTTTTTTTTTTTTTTTTTTTTTTTGTTAAAGAACAGAAGTAAATAAGCAAGTTGAAAAGAGAATAGGTAATATTCAGCGTGAAATGTTTGATTATTAGTTTTATAGTTGTTACGCATGTTGACAAGAACCAAAGCCATTGAGGTGAATGATTTGAGTCACTGGGAGGCCGTTGAATAGAGCATGCCATTCATGAGACATGTAAGTCACCACGGCGATGGCTAGATATGAGGTAAAGAGGGATACAGAGGGGGTCTGTGAATCGAGGGATAAAATTATAAACAAATGAGAGGGGGTGACATAAACGTTGTTAAATAAGAACAAGGAAGGGAAGAGAGTACTGTAGCTGAAAACCATAAGTCCCAAAGAGACTTTCTTTTCTTTTTTTTAAGAAGATGGAGAAATTATCTTTGGTAGAGGCATTGGTGATGGGAGGAGGGGCAAAGATCACACACGCCAAGATTACAGAGAGATTTCTGAAGCTTGAGAAGATTTGAGAGAAAATAGGGTGTGCTGGGTGGAACCAATCTCACTTATCAAGGAGGTTGAGAGAGCACCTTAAGGAAATATAGGAAGCTTCTCCCTAAATCATGGCATTTTTATAGGTCAAAGTTTGAGTCCTGGGTCAGGTCATTGAAGTACTATACTACAGTTTAGGAACTACAATGTAGGAAAGGCTCGATGGGCACGGGGCAAGTTGGATTTTGATAGGTAGACATTGAAATGTGGGCAGAATGGATTTGGTTTCAACAGGTATTTTAAGAAGAATATCCTGCATACAGCAGCTACATAAAATGTTCACTACCTCAGCCGATGAATCTCCATAAAGCAATTTAGAGGATTAAAAATATTATTTATGCAATGAGAAACAAAATAAAAAATAAAAAGGTGGGACTACATCAAACTAAACATTTTTTGCACAGCAAAGGAAAGCATCAACACATTGGAAAGATAACCCACTGAATGGGAGAATATATCCACCAATGATATATCAGATAAGAGGATAATATCTGTATAAAGAACTCATACAAGTCAATATCAAAAAACAATTGATCCAATTATAAGTGGGCAAAAGACCTGAATAGACACTTCCCCAAGATGGCATACGGGTGGCCAATATGTATATGAAAAGCTGAACATCAGATAAATACAAATTAAACCACAATGAGATTCACCTTATACCTGTCAGAATAGCTATCATCAACAAAATAACAAACAACAGTGTTGGTGAGGATGTGGAGAAAAGGAAACCCTCATACACTGTTGGTGGGAATGCAGATTGGTGCAGCCACTATGGACAACAGTATGGAACTTGCCCATTAAAAATGGAACTGCCTTACGACCCAGTGATTCTACTTCTGGGTATATATCCAAAGATATCTGAAACACTGGTTTGAAAGAATATGTACATCCCTATACTTATTACATATTTTTACAATAGATAAACTATGGAATAAAACAAATGGTGGTGTATATATATGCAATGGAGTACTACTAGGCCATAAAAAATCCTACCTTTTGCAACAGCACGGATGGACCTAAAGCGTATTATATTAAGTGAAATAAGTTAGTCAGTGAAAGACAAATAACATATGGTTTCACTTATATGTGGAATATGAAGAACAATATAAATGAATAAATAAAAAAGAAACAAATTCAGGGAATAGACTAATGATTGCCAGAGTGGAGGAGGGGTTAGTAGACTGGGTTAAAAAGGTACAGATTGGTAGTTACAAAATAGTCATAAGAATGTAAAGTACAGTGTATGAAATATAGTCAATAATATTGTAATAACTGTGTCTGATGCCAGGAGGGCACTGAAAATATCAAGGGAACCACTTTGTAAATTATATGAATGTCTAACCACTATGCTGTACACCTGAAACTAATACAAAATAATATTGAATGTAAACTACAATTGAAAAAATTATACTTCAAAAGATGATTTATGTAAATAATTTTATAAAATAGGAAGTAATATTCAAGTGTACATTAACAAAGTATCTTTATCAAATTTAATAAAACAATTTAAATATAAATTTTATTTCTAAAGATATAAGCATTATTCACTGCCACTAGAGTTAATAATAATATTGAAGAGCATGTGATAACATAATGTAAAAATCTAAATTTGATCAAATTCTGTTCTTTTAAAGGTGAAATCTCATCATTATTCTAGATTCTTCACTATATACCATAGTTCTAATTTTTAAAGCACCAAATTTCCAGGTTTGCTTCTTCTAATCTCTCTGGCCAATGCTGGCTAATTCTGTTTATGGCATCATTTGACATTTTTATTTTGAAAAGAGAAACAATAAACCATATGGTGAGACTATTTTAAATGTCAAATTAAACATGTTTCCAGAGCCATGAATAACCTCCAAAGCATGTATTATTTAAAGGCTTCCTTCAAATACTGACCTTTTCTTCATTATATATATATATATATATATATATATATATATATATATATATATATATATATATATACATATATTACCTACCATATATTATGTTTCCCCTGTATGCTAAATGTTTTACCATATTATTTCTAATCTTTGCAGGAGAGAAGAATATGCCACCCCAAAATAGGTCACTTTGGCATATTGATTATTTTGAATTAAAACTACTTAAGAAACAACCTGTACAAGAAAGATATACTGTCCTCCTGTGTCTCCTGAAAGTAGGAAATAAATCTCCCATAGGAAAGTTACCAGGAGGGTAGAAGGCATCCTTATTACCAGACATAGGGAATTTATAGCCGACAGGCTGTATAAACAGGCATTGGGGTAGCAAATACAGAAAGACTTGCAACCCCAAACTCCAACCCCTTTTTCTTGTAAATTCTTCACAAAAGTATTGTTCCCTTGTCTAAAAGGTATCAAAGCCGCCTGTGTTTGGTCTCTTCATTGAGTCTCATATGTTTATAGGCTCTGAAATTAAATTCATTTTTCTCCTGTGTTCTCCTTTCAAAGTAATTTTGAAAGACTGCATCCTTCCCAAGGACAGTGCTAAGGTGGGATAGCAAAGTAAAGAAAACTTGGTTGTGCATAAGTTTTGGGTCTTGGGGGCTCAAGAATTTAGAGTGTGAATGGGAAATTATATACAAAAATACTTTATAAACAAAACACTTTGTTCATTATTTTTTCACAGTTAGGCTTTATCCACACACTTATTTATTTATTTACTTATTTAGGCTTTACCCACCCTTGCAAATCAAAATAGCATGCACAGATGGGATTTTTCTTTTCTGCCTACAAAAAGTGATCATAATATTGCAAATCATGTTTGATTTTTGATGTACTGAAGATAAATGGATCTTCCCTTTCTTTTATGTTTTCATGCATATCTATCAATCCAACTAATCTCCTATGATGTGCACATTTAAACAGTTGATTTTTAAAAGAGAATAATTTTCCAGTCTTTCACAAGTATCAACATGGTAAAATGGTTTTCACTTTAAAAGAAACTCATTGCTATTGCTCTGTGTATTCTCTGGATGTGAGCTCACTTGCCTAAATATATATAAACTTAAAATCAGATGTTCTCAGGACCCAAATGGTTTATATCATCTTATGAAGACAAAAGTAAGATAATTTCAAAGTTACTTTTTATTAAGTTACACTAGATTATCATTTGTTAATTCACCACACATTTATGAGGCTGCTAATTTGTAAAAATTAATTATTTTGGTTAAGTTCAATATGTGTACCCAAACGTTACAAATACACATGTATGTATGTGCATATGTATATGTATATATATTATATATAATAGTATATAAGTATCACATTACAGTGAAGTGATACCTTTGTCTCCTTTATTGCCATTTAATATCACTGAGGGAAATCCTGCTGCTTATAACCTTGAACTGCTTCACTAAAATCTGACAAAAGTTGTGTTATACATATTAATATAGAAAGATTTAAGTGAATAAGTCTTGGTTATCACAAGTCCTGAAAACCCAAGGTATTTTAAGACCTGCCTTTCATACTGAGATTTAGTTGGTTTTTACCAAGAGTGGTTTTTACATGAGGAATCCCAGTCTCAGATTAGTACAGAAAGCACAAATGCTACACTCTGGTATTGTGTGTGTTTTTTTCCTCCCTAAAAAAGTATGTTTACTTTTTCTAATTCTTCAAAAAATAAAAATTGAAGCCTATGTGAGAAAAATGATAGCGATGTATATAATGCAATAGGATATAAATAATTAACATTTCATAATATTCTGAAAAGTTGCTTTATGGGCCAAAATTGTCAATATTTAGATATTTATTTATTGTCATTTCTAGTGCCTTCTATAGATTTATAAATATAAATTCATTTAAAAAATAGTGTGGATCCTTATTTACAATATTTTCTTTTAAAAAGAAGCAAGAATTTTTAGAGTATAAGAAATGCACTTTATTGCCCTGGCTGTTGTTACTATTGTAAGTGGTTAGAGCATCGACCCATGCACCAAAGGGTTGTGGGTTCTATTCCAGTCAAGTTGGAGGTTCTATCCTCAGCTCCGATGGAGCTATGTGTGGGAGGCAACCAATTGATGTATCTGTCTCATCTGTCTGTCTCATAGATGTTTCTCATCTGTCTGTCTCATAGATCTCTCTCCCACACTGCTGCTTTCCGCTGTCTCTAAAAATTAATGAGGAAAATAAAATAAAATAAAGTAAAGTAAAATAAAAATCAATGGGAAAAAATATCCTCAGGTGAGGATTAACAAAAAAAGAAAAAGAAAAGAAAAGAAATGCACTTTATTCAGTCATTGGTAAACCAGTATTTCACATGCTTTAGAGACAAAATTTAATTTTGCAAGTGACTTGCTTTGATTGTGATACTTAAGCAAGTCTTCCAGTCTCCTCACTTGAAAAACAGGGAAAAAATGTTAATCTCATGGAATTCTCAGATGGAAAAGCCAATGAAAATAGTAGCTATACATAATTGTAGCAGCAAGAAAAGCTCTTGATCTAAAGTGTTTAAGATCAGAACATCTAGGGATTGATCCAGATGATGTGTTAATGCCAAACAACCATGGGTATAATTAAAGACTTTTCTAACCTAATAGAAAACAGAATTCTCCCATGAATAGCAGAGGAGAAGATATGACCTGATTAAACAACCTGTACAAATACAGGAAACAAAAATGACAATTTGTATTATAAGGAAATTTTACTAAGCCTTGGCCACATCTTTCATTTTGAGGAATTATTCATTCATGACCCTCACATGATGTATATGACCTCTTTAAACTGTAACACGGAAAAGTAGAAGGCTATTTTGCTATATCTGTTACAGTTCACTACCCAATCTTTCCTTTCAGACCAGTATCATAATTGTTGTATTTTATATTATTAATAATCAGTTAATTTTGCGAGGTATAGAGAAAACAGTGGTTGAAGAATACAATAAATTTAACAGTATCCTCTTTTGGCTCTGCATTAGAATATATTCTTACTATTTTTTTTATTTTTTATTGTCAGACTTCAAAGACAACAAATAAATTACACTGAACTCTTTGCTTCTTCTGGCACAATGTGCATTGAAGTAGTTCTCTTTTTTGTAATTAATCAAGATCTTATTCACAACCAGCCTACAGAACTCAGAGCCTCCAGGGCCACATATAGCAAAAACCTGAAGATAAGAATTCTAGGTCCAGAGTTTTTGGGAGAGCTCATTAAAATGCTGCTCTTCGCCCCACACCATACCTAATGAATCTGTCCTCTGAGAACGGGGCCCAATCATCTACATTTTAAATCAACAATCTTTAGTTAGAGCACACCCACCGGAACCTATTCTTGGGGAAGTACTATGCCCTGCAATAGTATAGTACAGTGGTCGGCAAACTCATTAGTCAACAGAGCCAAATATCAACAGTACAACGATTGAAATTTCTTTTGAGAGCCAAATTTTTTAAACTTAAACTTCTTCTAATGCCACTTCTTCAAAATAGACTCGCCCAGCCTATGGTATTTTGTGGAAGAGCCACACTCAAAGGGCCAAAGAGCCGCATGTGGCTCGTGAGCCGCAGTTTGGCGACCACAGGTATAGTAGAAAGAGGGAATTCTAACTGAAAGAATAACTGGCAAATTTGCTTAGTAAATCTCAAATAGCTTAGTTCACCTCCTTCAGAAATTATCTGTTTGTTGCCTCTGATACTGACTTAATTTTCCCCCGCTCACTCACTGCTTCAACCCAATCTTGGGCTGATTAGAACATTCTTTATTTTTGTTTTATATCTAATCTCTTCCCATTCTTTTTGGGTGTGTGTATGTTTTGTAATAGACGCCTACTCATACCCATGTAATTCAACTTCAACCCAGCATTTCATGAGTCCTTACATAATTTTGATATTAGTTACTTGAATCAACCCTGGTCACACTTTTCTAGAAAGTTATAGTTGCTTTCTCCCTTTTAATATATACACATTATTAGCTCAAAGCCTGACAGCTCCTGCATCTATGCAAGGCATGGGATGCCTCTTTCTACCATTATCTTATTTTGGTACCTCCCACTTTGCTTTTCAAATCTTGTAAATATTTAGGTGGGCATCTCAGAAATAAAGATGTTGCATGGGTCTCATCTTCCCTTTAGTCTTGCCTTTGGTTAAGAAATCTAAAGACTGCCTTGGCCTTTTATTTGTATGTTCATTAGCTTTCTGTTTAGCCAAGAAAAACAGGGGGCTTGAGAAATGTGCAAAAAATTGTGAAAGTTGTTTGCACTCCACTAAAATATGTCTTTAGCTGAAGGGCATAAAATCAATAAAATATGATGAAACCATATGCTCATTATTTCAAAGGAGAGCAGCTGCTTCGGGGAATAGTATTGGGAGATTTATTAATTCTACCACTACCTCTCATTAAGGCTAGATATCTCCCAATCTGATTTCCTAAATTAAGTGCACCTCACTAGGAAAAGCACACTTGTAGAATTTGTATTGATATCCTATTAGATATATTTATATTATTAGCTTTATGGTAGGGAAAGCATTGTATAATCTAAAATTATTAAGCAAAAAATACCATTTAATTAAGGAAAAGGTTTATAGCATAGCCATGGTTTGGAAATGCTATGGAGAAATGTGTCTTGGCAAAGATGAATGCGTACTGCTATGGGCCATATGTGCATTTAATTGAGTTTGCAACTTTCCAGGCAAGATGCCAAATGCATAGTCTACCGTCTGGTAAGAGAGGTGATGCATTTTGTCTTCTTGTTCTCACCAATTTCAGATGCATGAGAAGACTCAAATTTGTACTTTGAAAGACTTCAAGTACTTAAACGAGCAGAACAATCAAATAACCAGTGTATTTAAGTGTTTAATTGGGTTTAAACTCATGTCACTTACCCAGGGTAGGTCAAAGTCATGAAAAATTATTGCCTAAATAGTTAATCCCAATTGTAAAATTTTAAAATAAATGACCAAAATGGTTCAATGGGGGGAAAAAGGAGGGGACATATGTAATATTCAATATTGAAGATTTTTAAAATAAAATAAATAATAGAAAGGAGAGATTTAATCTAACCACCTATAACTATTTCTTTAAAACAAAACAAGCAAGGAGAAACCAAGATGGAAACATAGGTAAACACCTGAAATTGCTGCCTCACCCAACCACTTCAAAACTACAACTGAAAACCAAAATGGGTATCATCCAGAACCACAGGAATGCTGGCTGAATGGAAATTCTACAACTAGAAGGAAAGAGAAAAGCACACTGAGACTCGGAGGAGGGGTGGAGGTGCAGAAATAAAGTGCAGCCGAAACCGGTTTGGCTCAGTGGTAGAGCCTCGGTCTGCGGACTGAAAGGTCCCAGGTTCGATTCCGGTCAAGGGCATGTACCTTGGTTGCGGGCACATCCCCGGTAGGGGGTGTGCAAGAGGCAGCTGGTTGATGTTTCTCTCTCAAATCAACGTTTCTAGCTCTCTATCCCTCTCTCCTCCTCTCTGTAAAAAAATCAATAAAATATATTAAAGAAAAGAAAAGAAAAGAAAAGAAAAGAAAAGAAAAGAAAAGAAAAGAAAAGAAAAGAAAAGAAAAGAAATAAAGTGCAGAGGTACGGAGGTGCATGTGGAAAGAGCTGGCAAATGAGTACGCAGTTGTTTTTTCAATCAGGAGGGAGACACAAGCTCTCAATGGCTCTGAACTCCAGTTCCAGGTGAGATGCTGGGGACCCAGACTCAGACTGGAAAAAACTGGACTGACTGGCATAGGGCGAAACTAGAGGGTGGCTTTCTCTCAGAGGTGCTTGCAGCAATTACTGAGGGACACTGAGGCCCAGGGAGTCTTAGGGCAGGGCGTAGAATCAGCCATAGCCGTTTGCTCCACTGGTTAATTCCCTGAGACCCTGTCCGACACAAGCTGTGCACAGAGGCTTTTGCATATGAATGGCCTGGCAATCTAAAAATACCTAACAAACTGCAGCTGGGTCAGAGAGACCCAGAACATCCAAAAGAAGGGCCAAGGCCCCACACCAGCTTGCTATTGCTTCACAGCTGGGCCTCATCTGGGCTCCTCCAAACTCCAAACAAAGAGGAATCTGCAGATCTCTCCATAGCTGGTGCTGGGTGGCCGCAGGCAGAGGCTAAATTAGCCTCATTTTTATATCTACAATTGCAAGTCTGCCATTAGTAGTTGAAGATCTATATTCAACTGAACCAAAAGGAATGATTGGTAATGGAGAGCATGGAAACAGACTTGCTATGAGAATTTAGTTGGAATAAATAGGAGCAGTGAAACACCTGGCAAAGAGCAGATGTTTATACATGACTGTTATTTTGATGATAAATTTTGATGGTAGGCAGGAACTTTTGTTATCTTAAAATTATATCAGCTTTATATCCTATTTTTTATGCTATATAGCTTAGCTTATGAGCATGAAATTTGAGAAGATAGGAATATAATACTATACCTATAGAGTCTAGTTCCAAAGCATGTCATTATTACCATTATTACTTTTTTATTTTTATTTTTTTTATTGATTTTTGGAGAGGAAGGGGAAGGGAAAGAGAAATAGAAACATCAATGATGAGAGAGAATCATTGATCAGCTGCCTCCTGCATGCCCCACACTGGAGTTCAAGCCCACAATCTGGACATGTGTCCTGACCAGGAATCAAACCTGGGACCCTTCAGTCTTCAGGCCGATGCTCTATCCACTGAGCAAAACCAGTTATAGCTATAATTATGTTTCTATTAACTAAAATATTTGAGTAAAACCAAAACATTAACTGCCATAAGAATATTTTTGAAAGTAGAAAAAAAGTAAATTAGACATCTTAATTAATACTCCTTAAAAAATAAAGTACTATTAACTATTCAATGGATAGAGTAATCCATGGACATGAACAAAATAAACAATTAAGAGTGAATCATGTAAACAAAGTTATATATGGCAGTAAGAATAGACAGGTTAAAATAAACCATCACTGTTTTCACAGAGTAAGATTGCAAGATGAGTTTAACTGAAATGGTAACTGGTAATTTAAAATTGACTATTTTTTTCTGTTAAAAAACAAATCATTATTACCTGTTTATCAAAAAGCATAATGTAAGGATATTATTCTGCATTTCAATGCTATCTCAAGAAATATTCTTGTGCAACAACACATGTTAGGAAATTTTGTGTGTGTAGGTTTCATATTTTGTTTTTGCTTAGACAATGCTTATTTATTACTAGAGACCTGGTGCATTAAAATTCATGCACTGAGCAATTGGTGGGGGTGCTATCTCAGCCCGGCATGCCCATTCTCACAGTCCAGGAGCCCTCAGGGGTGGGAGGTGACCCAGCAATCAGGAGAAGGCGATGCCCCATCACACCTCTGCTGCTCCAATTGCCAGCGGCATTAGCCTTGGCCAAACCTGGTTATCTGAGCCTCGGGCAGCCCTGGGCAGTTGGGCAGCTGACATTTGAGGCTTGCCTGCACCCTGGGCTAGCCCTGGGCAGCTGGGAGGCTGAAGGGACTGGGTGCTGCCATCTTGTGGCTGTGGGTGCTGCCATCTTTGAGGGTAGGGCAATCAATTAGCATATTCTCTCCTTATTGGCTGTGGGTACCACCATCTTTGAGGGCAGGGCAATCAATTAGCATCTTACCTCTTTATTGGCTGTGGGTGCCACCATCGTTGCGATGGTGTGAAGGTCAATTAGCATATTCCCTCTTTATTAGATGGGATATCACATTTCTTTTTTCTTTTTTTCTTTTTTTTAATATATTTTATTGATTTTTTACAGAGAGGAAAGGAGAGAGAAAGAGAGTTAGAAATATCGATGAGAGAGAATCATCAATCAGCTGCCTCTTGCACACCCCCTACTGGGGATATGCCCGCAACCAAGGTACATGTCCTTGACCGGAATCAAACCCAGGACCCTTCAATCCCCAAGCCGACGCTCTATCCATTGAGCCAAACTGGGTTCGGCGGATATCACATTTCTATAGAACAAAAGATTGGACATTCCCTGATGGACTTTCTGTTTAAGGTCACACAAGACCAATGTCAAATGTTGGCCTCTTCTCTGGAAGCTTTGAAGAAGAATCTGCATCCATGTTTTTCTGGTTGTTGGCAGTACCTCACTCCTGTGTTTATAAAACCAAGGTCTCCATTCTCTTGCTGGCTGTTGGCCAGAGATCATTCACAGTCCTCAAGGCCAACCCCCAATTTTTACACATGGTTCTTTCATCTTTAAGCCAGCAGCTCTGCATTGATTTTTCCTGTGCTTTGAACATATGTGATTTTGCCTACTTTCACCAGTTGGAGAAAAATCTTAGAACACCAGCTTATTGTAAAGACTATAATTCAGGAATAGCCAGATAGAAGAGATGCATAGGGCAGGGTGCTTTCATGATCTCTGAACATGCCATTTTCTCCAAATCTCCATGTGTTCACCCACCAGGAAGCTCTTGAGCTTTCTTTCTGTAAAGAATTTTGTTAAATACTTTCTGGAGTATTCAAAGACTAATGAAAAACTAACACGTTAACAAATAATTATACTGTGGCAGATGGTATAATAGAAGCACAACATTATAAAATACTATGAACATAAATGAGAAAACCCAAAACTTTTTTTTTTTTTTTTTTTTTTTGCATGGGGAAGGGAGGGAATAATATAAATTTAAGTCACTCCAGACTTGGACATTGTTGTAGGGAAAGAGCAAATGGGTAAATACTTCTATTTTTGCCATATGGGTGACAGTTTATTTTTGAGCTCTCTGAACCGGGCAGCATTGTGGGCATGTGTGCACTTATGCTGGGGGGGCTGCCCCCTGTGGCAGCCTCATATCCTGGTAGCACAAATCAAGTCCCTGCCCCCATCCTCATCCACCAGCTCCTGTGTGCCTGCAGCCTGGTCATGACTGTGACACCATTAGGACCAATTAGCATATTACCTCTTTATTATATAGACTAGAGGCCCAGTGCACAAAATTTGTCTCAGCCCAGCCTGCACCCTGTTCAATCTGGAACCCACAATCCACCACTGCTGGCTCCCAACTGCTCACCTGCCTGCCTTCATGATTGCCCCTAACTGCTTCTGCCTGCCAGCCTGATCACCCCCTAACCACTCCCCTGCCATCCTGTTTGCCCTTAACTGCCCTCCCCTGCAGTCCTGGTCACCCCTAACTGCCCTTCCCTGCAGACCTTGTTCCCCACCCCCACCCCCAACTTCCCTTCCCTGCAGGCCTGATCGCCTCCAACTTCCCACTCTTGCAGGCCTGGTCCCTCCCAACTGCCCTCCCTGCTGGCCATCTTGTGGCGGCCATCTTGTGTCCACATGGAGGCAGTCATCTTTGACTACATGGGGGCAGCTATCTTGTGTGTTGGAGTGACAGTCAATTTGCATATTATAATTTTATTATATAAGATAGAAGCCTGGTACATGGGTGGGGGCTGGCTGGTTTGCCCTGAAGGCCATGGTGGTTCCCTTGGGCCATGAGGTGGCATGGGCAAGGGGCCTGTGGTGGTTTGCAGGCTGGTCACGCCCCTCAGTGACCCAAGTGGAGGCCCTGGTATCTGGGATTTATTTATCTTCTATAATTGAAACTTTGTAGCCTTGAGCAGAGCCAAGCCTCCTGCTTGCTCTGTGACCACAGCCATTTTTGTTGGGATTTATTTGTCTTCTATAACTGAAACTTTGTAGTCATGAGCGGAGGCCTGGGCCCACCAGGGCAGGCAGAAAGCTTGGCTTCCTCCATTGCTGGGGGCAACCCAAGCCACTTGCTCTCTCCATGGATGCAGCCATCTTGGTTGGTTAATTTGCATACTTGTTCCAGATTGGCTGGTAGGTGTGGCTTGTGGGTGTAGCAGAGGTGTGGTCAATTTGCATATTACTCTTTTATTAGATAGGATGGTCAGCACCATGAGAGGTGTGCAGTAGTGAGTGATGAAACAGGCCTGCTCTATGTGAAGCAGGGGCTGATATTGGAGAAGATGGAAAGGCTATCCTTCCAAGTGCTTCAATAAGTGACGATTGCCAGGAGAGGCAGACTGTACCCTGCAGAGTGGGTCTCTATGTGATGTATTATTACCTACATGAATGCTAATGAGTTAATGAATAAGCTGAAGTGGAAAATTTGAGGAACTTATTCCTGAGTACTTGTAAAATAGCTCCTTGGAGAGCCCTCAGAAATAACCGCAGGATCTTGTGTAAGGAGTTTGGCTGTCAAATTTAATTGGGGTGCTTAATGATAATATGAACCAATTTCCCCCACTATGATATGAAGCCAGGATTTATTGTAATGTGGAAGATAATAAATATCAATACAAAGCTTTGGGTCAATATTGAGAGAAAGAAAAGAGTCTGTGTCACCTTGAATCTGAGCTCTTCCTCGGAATGGAAAATCCGTGGCTCTAAAAGGAAGCCACTCCCAGCCAGCGTGACTCAGTGGCTGAGTGTCAACCCATGAACCAAGAGGTCATCAGTGTGATTCCTGGTCAGGGCACAATAACCACAATGACTGGAGGGAAAGCCCATGGCCAGCGGCTACAGAAAAGGTGGCAGCACTTGCTTATAAGGAGCCACTTTATTCTAATAAGAATGTGAGACAAACTGTAAAATTTCAGAGGAACTGTTTTGGTCTCATTTCCCCCTGTATTTCCCATACTTTGCAGAGGACTTGACACTCTGGGAAACTTTTGACAAACTTGGTAAATACATTTTCTCACTAAATAAAATGAAAACTTTTAATTTTTACAAATTGGTCTCCATTGTTAAAGGAACGAATCACAAACTCCAGAATGGAGCCTGGCTTCAATCTATTTAAATGATCTTGTCTCCCAACCCTTCTCTATGTGAACTCGATAACCATTCAAGCCCCAGCCTTTCACTAACCACATCTTTCCCAGTCCTGTTCTGCTCGGCTCTTACCTTCATTAGCTATACATTTCTCCCCAGTCCCACTGTCCATTATATATTTCTATTCGACCTCAAAGGCTGGGCTCATTCTTTTAATAAGTGTTGAGTCCCCACAGACTGAATTAATAATTTCATCATTTTCACTCCTATAATACTTTGGACTTTGCAGGAGTGTGATAATCTCTGATAGGTGGTTATGCCTTACACTTTTCTTCTTAGCATTAGCCAGAGAGAGGTTTGATGTATTTGTTTGTTTATTTAATGTACATTAGTTCATATCACTCTGTCGCTCAAAATCCTCCAGTGGTTTGCCATAACCCTTAAAATTCAAGTTGTCATCATGTCTGTCAATGTTCACACTGGTGCGTGGCCACATCTCCAAAGTCATCACCCCTGAACCACTCCCTTCAACCACTGCTTCTTGTTCCTGAGCCTGGCAAGTGCATTGCAGCTTCTGGGCTTTTTCATTTGCTTTCTCCTCTGCCAGGATCTACCATTTTTAAAAAAATATATTTTATTGATTTTTTGTTTTTTTACAGAGAGGAACAGAGATGGATAGAGGGTTAGAAACATTGACAAGGGAGAATCATGGATCACCTGCCTCTTGCACAACCCCTACTGGGGATGTATCCGCAACCAAGGTACAAACCCTTGACGGGAATCAAACCTGAGAACTTTCAGTCCACAAGCTGACACTCTAGCCACTGAGCCAAACCGGTTTCTGCAGGATCTACCATTTTTACTAGGAGCTCTTTCTGTGGCCGGCTTCATTATTTTATGTCTGTTTCTGGTTAAATGTTGTCATCTTAGAGAAATGTTCTCCGATATTCCTAATATAAAATAGCCCCAAATTAAAACCTTTATCCTTCCTATTTTCTATCTATTCATTAACAATGAGCAAATACATACATCGTATACTGAAAAATTCCAAAGGCTATCTAGTCAAATGTTAATGTATTTCTACAATAAAAGCCCTACAATAGATTAGAAAGAACTTGCTTAGTAATAAAATATTGAGAGTAACGTAACTCTCTAACTAATATGTAGCTGTTTTGTTCAACAAATTGAACCTATAATAAAACTTAAATAAAATCTTACCTCCTAGAAGGGAATAGGTTGTATTTTCTTTTGATCAGTAAACTGCAGGATGATTAGTTCAAATCCAATCTCTCTTCCATGAAATATATCAGGATGGAGTGAAAATAGACCTAGACAAGTGTGTGTGTGTGTGTGTGTGTGTGTGTGTGTGTATGTGTGTGTGTGTGTGTGTGTGTGTAGTTTTGATATATGCTCTTGGTCTGGATGAAGTTGATTCACTAAGCAGAAAATTTTGTTATAATCAGATAAAACTTATTTATATTTTTTAGCCTTAAATTGCATAAATCTTCACCTTCTAACCTTGGTTTAACCTTGGTTAAAACCTTAGAAAGTCTCTGTCCATGACTTTTTAACCATGAAGTTTCTTTCTGTGTATAAAGTGAACTTGAATTTCCTCAGTTTCCCTGGGTCTTCAGTTGTTTCTAACTGGCTGCTAGAAGTATATGGCTAGTTTCAGTTGAAACCATAAAATTTTAATCCCCCAACTCTTTCTTAGCACATAAATAGGTTTTGAGGAGCTTAGTTAATTCTCATCCTGCCAAAAGAGCTTTCAAAAATTTTATATTACTTTGAAAATTATTTTGTAGCCGAAACTGGTTTGTCTCATTGGTAGTGCGTCGGTCTGCGGACTGAAAGGTCCCAGGTTTGATTCCGGTCAGGAGCATGTACGTTGGTTGCGGGCACATCCCCGGTGGGGGATGTGCAGGAGGCAGCTGGTCGGTGTTTCTCTCTCATTGACGTTTCTAGCTCTCTATCTCTCTCCCTTCCTCTCTGTTAAAAAATCAATAAAATATATTTTTAAAAAATCAATAAAAATATATTTTAAAAAAGAAAATTATTTTGTAGTGTGAAATTGTGGTGTAAAGGTTTTTTGTTTGTTTTTTGTTTGTTTTTTGTCACTCTGAAAGAAGCAGAGGTTAACAAATTATACTCTTGTTATTCCATCTTTTATCATTTACAGTAGTCTGCCATTAATAGAGTTAGGGAAAATACTTCATGTATGGATATCTATATATTATTTCACTCTGGGTGAAGTTTAAGTTGAAATAAAGAAGCAATGGGAGCTTTGGTATCCATTTGTTTCCTTTTCTTTATTGGATATAATGAACAAGTATGAAAGGATTATCACTAATGGAAACACAAAATAAAGGGACTCCTATATGCTACCTATCGCCTATGGCAGTTGGCAGCCTTCATTACTCTCTTCTGTTTTTCACTCCACAGCTAGGGTTCGGGTGAAATCTGTGTTTTGCCAGGGCATATACTCATGTGATCACTGGAAGACAGGAAGCAGGTCGATACTTTTCCTGTGGTGACACTGGCTGACACATTCCACTGTCGAGTCAACACCTCAGGAGCATGGGACAGCTGCCACCATTGCAGGGGGCGGGATCGATGATACCAAATGGTTTCCACCTGCTGCGTCATACCTGGCAAAGTGCTGTTTGAAGCACAAAGGCCTAACCCAACAGCATTTTACTCCTCCACCCCTTTGGAAGTTTTCTAATCACCTCTATTCCCTGTATTAAATCTCATTCTGGCCGAAGCCGGTTTGGCTAAGTGGTAGAGCGTTGGTCTGCGGACTGAAAGGTCCCGGGTTCGATTCCGGTCAGGGGCATGTACATTGGTTGCAGGCACATCCCCGGTAGGGGGTGTGCAAGAGGCAGCTGGTTGATGTTTCTCTCTCATCAACGTTTCTAGCTCTCTATCTCTCTCCCTTCCTCTCTGTAAAAAATCAATTATATATATATATATATATATATATATATATATATATATATATATATATATATATTAAATCTCATTCTGCTGAAATTCCCAAAATGGTTTCTGTTTTCTTCATTCAATCCTGCCTGGTTCAGCACTTAATGTCTCTGCATCTTAAGAATACATTGGAGGGTAAAGACCTTTAATGAGAGAAAAGGCTTGTTTATCAATGATTGGTATGCTACCAAACCATGGATTTATTTCAATGCAAAAGACATGTGTTTTCTTTTTAGTCAAGAGTTATTTCATTGCAAATTATAAAAATCCAAGTTTAATTACTTTTAACCCAAAGTGGGAATTTACTGGCCCAAGAAGTAGGGAACCCCAGCTACATGCAGCTTCAGCCCAGCTGGGTGAGGGAGCCAAATAACATCATCAAGACCCCCTCTTTTCTCCTCTCTTGGGTTTGTTATATATATATATATATATATATATATATATATATATATATATATATATATATATATATAACTGGCAGCTAGAAGTATATGGCTAGTTTCAGTTGAAATCACAAATTTTAATCCCCCAACTCTCTTTCCTAGCACATAAGTAGGTTTTGAGGATATATATATATATATATATATATATATATATATATTATTGATTTCAGAGAGGAAGGGAAAGGAAGAGAGATAGAAACATCAATGATGACAGAAAATCATTAATTGGCTGCCTCCTGCACACCCCCTATTGGGATCAAGCCGGCAACCTGAACAGGTGCCCAGGAATCAAACTGTGACCTCCTGGTTCATCGGTTGATGCTCAACCACTGAGCAACACTTGCTGGGCGGGTTTGTTTTCTTTTGTCACATTTACTTCTAGGCAGATTTTCCCTCTTGGTAGCCAGGGAGCTTCAAGAATTCAAGCATCATTGTGGGTACTTAGTGCCTACCTCACTCCTAAGCAAAGCAAACCTTGAGGACCACAAGCACTTTGATAAACTCCTACAGTGTGGGATGGGTGCACTGATTCGAGGGAGAGGATAAAATGGAGATGGCATCAACAATAAAGATAGATTTTTAAAGGATGTGAAATGGTGTCAGTGTCATTTGACATTATCTATTCCTAACTCCCTGACATTTTTTTTTTATTAGTGTGAAGCATAACTTAAAGGAATTGATAGCTCTTCTGTTTCCCTCAAACAGGTAACTTGGTGAAATCCCTGAGCAAGTTCACACTCTGTAGACATTATTGGAATAGTTTAGATTATATTTTATCAAGAAATCTTTACATGAAAATAATTCAGTGTTTTCTTTACAGTATTTTGTTTACCCTAAGACTAAAGATGATGACTAGGACACAGAGGTTCTGTGGCTTTAGTAATCTATTGTGAAGAGCTTTCGAGTGATTGCAAATTCTAATGCTGACCCACTGTTTAGCTCAGGGGTCTTCAAACTATGGCCCGCGGGCCACATGCAGCCCCCAGGGGAGTCTGATCCTGCCCGCCAGGTTTTTTGGGCAGTGAGCGCAGCCAAGGTGTTACAGTAGGGATTAGTAGTTCATATAGTCCGGCCCTCCAGCTCTCTGAGGGACCGTGATCTGGCCCCCACTTTAAAAAGTTTGAGGACCCCTGGTAGGGAAACAATTTTTTTTAATCCCCACTTAAGGGTATTTTTTCCATTGATTTTTAGAGAGAGGGGAAGAGAGGGGGAAAGACAGAGAGAAATATTGATGTGAGAGAAACACAGCAATTGGTGGCTTCCTGCAGGAGCTCTGACCAGGGATCAGGGAGCAGGTCAGGGAGAAGCCTACAACCTAGGTAAGTGTCCTGGGCTGGAATCAAAACTGGGGCCCTTCGGCCCACAGGCTGGTGCTTCGTCCACTGAGCCAAACCAGCTGGAACATTCGAAAATAATTCTGAGGTGATACTTTCTTATCTTTAAAAATGCTGTCCCTTTATTTTCTATTCTGTATCATTTCTTATGAGAAACCTATGATTCTTCCTATCTTTGTCCATCTATATGGAATATATTTTTCCCCTGATTATTTGAAATTTTTTTCTCTTCAGTTTTTTAGTAATTTAATTACAATATATCCTACATTGTTTTTTTTTTAATATTTATACTGCTTTAGGCTTATTAATCTTTCTGGATATGTGCTTTTTATCTCTAGAAATTTATATCTCCCATATCTTTTGTCATTATTTTCATATTTTGCTTTATATCCTTGAGCACGGTTTTAACAGGTGTTTTAAAGTCCTTGTATTAACCTCATCTGTCATGTCTATGTCTGTTTCTATAGACTGATTTTTTTTCTAGTGGCAAATGGGACTTTTTTTTTTCTGCTTTGTGCATATCTATTGCTTTTGGATCGGATGCTGAATATTTTTGCATGCTGAATTTTAGCTTCTCCCTCTTAAGACTATTACAGTTTTTTGCTGGAAAGCAGTTAAATTACGTGGAGATCAGCTTGCTATTTTCCAAGGCTTATTTCTAAGTTCTGTTAAGACAGTGATAGAGCAGCATTTATTCTATGTTTAGCTTATCTCGCCTCTGAAGGCATGGTCCTTACAGGGTGTGCACTGAATTCCCTGACTATTCAACAAGGTTTCTTGATCTTTGGTGGCAAAAATTCCAACATTCTCAGACCTGTGTAGAGCATTATTCTTCTTACGACTCCCTGCTACACATTTCAGTGCACATGTTTGGCTCATTATTTGACAACAGACTCCAGGAAACCTCTATGCAGATTTCTGAAAACACTTTTCATTGCTCCCTTCTCTCTGGTATTCTGCCCCACAAATCCTGGCTGCCTCTTGAACCCTCACCTCCAAGCTTTGTCCTCTCTATTTAGCAGGACCTCTATGATCTTCCCTGCACAACCCTCTGAAAATGTTCTTCAGGAAGGAAACCGTGTCAAATATAAGGCTTAATTAATTTGTTTTTCTTTTCTATGGATCCCTTCCAGCTGTTTAGTGTCTGAAAATAATTTTTCTTATATTTTTTCCACTTTTCTAGTTGTTTATGATGGGAAGGTGAGTAGTTGATTATCACTGCAAGCAGCTTTTGAGCAATTAATTGGCTTATACACTGAGTGGCCTGATTATTATGATCTCTGAACACATAATAATTTAGCCACTCAGTGTGTGTGTGTGTGTGTGTGTGTGTGTGTGTGTATCCTATCTAATAAAAGAGTAATATGCAAATTGACTGTGACTCTGCTGTACTCACAAGCCATGCCCACCAGCCAATCAGGAGTGAGTATGCAAATTAAACCAAACAAGATGGCAGTTAATTTGTATATCTAGGCGCAGAGCAAATACTGAAGACAGCATGGAATGAAGCCAAGCACTGCAGAAGGGAGTGAAGCTGTGGAGAAGCAAGCAAATGGGGCAGCAAAGAGAGGGAAGCAGGCAGGACAGGGGAGAAGGGAGGGAAGCAGGCAGGGCAGAGGAGACTGCCAAAGGAAACCCTATTGCAGGAATCTTCCTGCAACGGGCCTCTAGTATATACTAGAGGCCTGATGCTGGTGCATGAATTCATGCATGGGTGGGGTCTGGCCAGGATGGCCAGGGTTACGGGACATGGGCAGGTGGCTGGCCTGTCTGCTGGTCGAACTCCGGGTCAAGGGGGACAATTTGCATATTAGCCTTTTATTATATAGAATATACACCAACTAGACAGATTATTATGCACTCAGAGATCATAATAATTTGGCCACTCTGTGTATGTTTGTGTTTGTTTTGTTTTTTTAATATATTTTATTGATTTTTTACAGAGAGGAGGAGAGAGAGATAGAGAGTTAGAAACATCAATGAGAGACAGACATCAATCAGCTGCCTCCTGCACACTTCCTACTGGGGATATGCCCGCAACCAAGGTACATGCCCTTGACTGGAATCGAACCCGGGACCTTTCAGTCCGCAGGCCGACACTCTATCCACTGAGCCAAACCAGTATTGACAACTCTGTGTATGTTTGGAGCATTTCTAGATTTCAGTTCATTTTGTAGGCTGCCCAGTATGCTTGGGTGGTTTCCTCTTGCTTCTAAAATGTCTTTCTGGCCGAAACCGGTTTGGCTCAATGGATAGAGCATTGGCTTGGGGACTGAAAGGTCCCAGGTTCGATTCTGGTCAAGGGCATGTACCTTAGTTGCGGGCACATCCACAGTAGGGGGTGTGCAAGAGGCAGCTGATCGTGACTCTCTCTCATCGGTGTTTCTAACTCTCTATCTCTCTCCCTTCCTCTCTGTACAAAATCAATAAAATATATTAAAATGTCTTTCTGTAATGTCAGTCTCAAATCTTTCCAGGTCAGGCATCTATCCCCATGTGTAGAAGTTGCTCACAGATGATCTGCTCTTTCACGAGAGCTTGCCTCTCTTTGGGAATTTGTTTTATCCAAATTTTTTTTACATTCGCCACTTTTCACTATCCCCATAGGACAGTGGGATTTTTATTTTGACATTTCTTCTTATTACCAGTCAAAGAAAATATTTTCCCATCCATCTAAATCCTGACCAGTAGTGAAATTTATGTACTTTTGGGAATATATTTTAGCACATCCTATTAATACAACTTCTTTTTGATACACTTTAATAAATTAATTGGTCTCTTTCAGAGATCAGTGAGGCAAGCATTTAGATTTCTTGAAATATAAGTCAACCTATAGGTTCTTTTTCAACACAATTCTTTGTGACACAGAGGCTGAAGACTCTTACTTTTGGCTCAGCTTTGCTGAACTGCGCTTTTAGTAAAGGGGCACTTTTAGTAAAGTTGAGTTCTTTAGGGGATGCCAAATAGGGATAACAGCAATAACACCTCCTCTTTCTCTTATCCTAACATGCCGGCCCCTTCTTGGATCTTAGTGCAGAGAAAGGATACAGATGTTACATGTAACTCTACCTCCCTGGAGACAGAATTTTCTAGTCTTCTCTTTTCTGTATAGACTTAATCCCTGTTCTTTTTACTTTAATCCTCACCTGAGGATAATTTATTGATGAGAGACATCCATCCTGTATTTGCCCTGATGAGATTGAACCCACAACCTAGTATGTTCCCTGACCAAAATCAAACCCACAATCTTTTGGTGTTAGGGAGAATGTTCCAACCACTTAGCCACCTGGGCCAGGGCAATCTCTGTCCTTTTTAACTTGTCTCAAGTTATAGCCTTAACATTTTGGGTTTATGTAAGGAAACTGGCTCACTCTAGGGAATGAATCTGTAAAGCTTTCAAAAATACAACCTGAAAATGAGATTACATTGTTTTGAAAACAAACTGATATATTGGAGATCGGGATCATAGGTCATAGAAGTAAAGTTTTGATGAAATCACAAAGAAAGAATACAGACTCTGTATATCTAACACTAACACAGAGTTTTGTGTGGGTTTCTTTATTCTACAACATTGGTCTTTTGCCACTCAATCCTTAGTGTTCTTTCATATTATATCACTTGATGTAAAGAAGATAATTGAAATTGTTGTTCTGTTTATATTCTCCAGGGTAAATGTTATGGAGCCAGACCACTAATTTTCAGTTTCTTTTTATTGAATACATTTCTTTAATATGGAGAGTGAGCAGAAATCAAAGGGGAAAACTGGTTTTTGTTGTGTTAACTTCTTATGAATTTCTTGTTTCTTTTGAAGCAAGTTAAATGGTTGAAATATATATGTAGATAGACAAATACATTTATGAAAGAGTACTGATAACAGTGGTAAAGATGTGTAGGAATTACATGCATAACATATTTGCTATTTATTAACTAACCCATTAAGAAAATTGTTTTTGCAAGCCAATACTGCCTTGTCCAATACTGTAGCCACTAAATTCATGTGACTATTTAAGTGGAAATTAATAAATATTAAATACAATTAAAATTTAGCTCCAGTCACACTAAATTTTGGCGGGCTCCGTAGGCATGTATGTCAAAGTCCTCTAGAGGGCAGCATTGCTTAATTCCAAATGTCAACCAGACAGTTGAGTTTTCTCTCATGACGATTTGGTTACATCCTCTCTCAGGTTCTTCCCACAAAATCCAGTTTATTTCAAGGAACCCACAAGCCCTGATTCACCGATTTCTCTACGCAAGTAGCTCTTATGTATCTTCTGTATTTTAGATGTCAATGGGGGAGTCTTCGTGACCTCTTCTCTAACCATACCCGCCCCTATTCCCAACTAATGAATAAATTGTGATGGAAAGCAAAGGACATAGAAGTGAAACAAGTGTTCCTGGGCAAAGGAAGGAAAAAAGAAAGCATTTTAATGCATTTTTTGTAATTATCTTACAGGATGAGGCAAAAGTATGTTTACAGTTGTAAGTATGCAAAGTAAAATTTATTCTTATATTAATATTTATGAATTATTGTACTATTTTCCATGCGAATAACTGTAAACCTACTTTACCCCCACCCTGTATACATTTCAAAAATCAAACTGGAAATGACTGAGACCAACGCTTGAGATTAGAGCTAAAAATAAATGAGTTCTTTGTGTCTTTCTAAGGTCAAAAGGACAAATCAATCCATTAGCTAATAAGTCTTTCATATGGTTTGTATGTACTTTCAATGATGCTCTTGAATAGGAAATATTATTGAGTGAAAAAGGAAATATGTTTTTATTCTTGCTAATATTTTATGTTAAAATATTAACATCTATTATGATGGTACTATGTGATTATGTGATACAATAAAATCATATTCTGCCAAAACCGGTTTGGCTCAGTGGATAGAGCGTCGGCCTGCAGACTGGAGGGTCCTGGGTTCGATTCCGGTCAAGGACATGTGCCTTGGTTGCGGACATATCCCCAGTACGGGGCATGCAGGAGGCAGCTGGTCGATGATTCTCTCTCATCGATGTTTCTAACTCTCCCTCTCTCTTCCTCTCTGTAAAAAATCAATAAAATATATTTTTAAAAAATCATATTCTGGTTCTAGAATCTACCATTGTGAACTCAACTATTTTTTGTACCTATCACTCCCTTGTTCAACTGACTGGCCTACTTTAATTGCTAAATAAATGTAACTATTGCATAAAATTTGGACTTACTTTAAGAACATGTAGCAATTTCTTAAATTTATTATTTGCAGGAAGCATGTAGTAAGCCTGGAAAACAGATTGTCTACACAATCCAAATATTAAACTGAAATTCACTGGGTAATTTTTCAAGTTGCAAACTTCTCTAAAAAAAATCTTTGGGAAACAGTATCAATTGGCATCTGATTTAAAATGAGCTTATATCAAGAAATAATTTTTTTTCTGGCCAAACAAGCTACCTAAAATAACACTAATATGTACTTTGGGAGAACTGCCAGCAATAAGTCCAATATTTATGCCACTTAATAAAGTGAGAATAAAGTTAACTTGTGTTTAGGAAAGAAAAGCTTGTTCTCTATATTTTCTTTATAAACTTTTGGAAGTTCTAATATTTTTGAAGATTAAATGATATTAGGTTTAATATAACAAACCAAGAACTTTCTTTTGCTTTATTTCATTTTTGTTAATATATGTTTTCACTCCTATGCCCTATTTTCACCTAACTGAACTACATATGCAAAATATTAAAATTCTATATACAGGAAAAAGACAATGATATATTTCATCATTAAAGAGCAAATATGGAAACAGGGTCCTAGAATTCATATATTCACTCATATATTCACTCATGCTCCTCTGGCTAATGTATGGGTTATAGTTTTAGCAAGCAAATACACTGCTAAGAAAATAACAAAGTGACATATAACTTTAAAACAAAATAGTAATGCTTACTTTTCATTTCACTTTTACCTCAAGAGGTATTAGAGGGCTTCAGAGGATTGAGAAATCACTTGCACCTCGGGACACATTCAAGAATTTCAAAGGAAAAGTTGAATTTAAGATAAAAGGTAGAAGATAGATAAGATTTCTTTAGGTAGCAATGGAAGAAAAGTTCATTGGTTGGAAAATATAAAAGAAACTAAGGTGGAAATTTTACATAATAGTAGCAGTCATGTAGTACTTACCACGTGTCAGGTAATTTATATACATTATCTCATGTAATTCTCACAAATACCTCAGATCTTCATTCTGTAAATAAGGAAATTCAGACTCAGAGACATTAAGTAATTTGCTGAAGGTCACCCAACTCTCCGATAATAAAAGCTCAATGCATTCCTCAGAGCTTTCTAATCTTAATTACCATATTCAAAAACTCATCCATATAGATCTCTTGTTAATGGTCTGAATTCATACTGGAGAGAACTGGACTTTAAGGCTAGAAAATGACTCTAAGAAAGCCTGTGGGTGAATAACTACAGCTATCGGTAGCTAAGCAATGTCTTGTTTCAATGACAGACATGATATTTACAGTGAAACTGACCTTTTTTATATGTAAGAGATTCAATACCGGATTCCATTTACAATGGCAGGATATGAAATTGACTCATGAGATTTGACCTTCCCAGTACTTTCAAGCGTAGACTTTTAAAAAAATCCTGAAATTGACAACAAGCATATTACAACTAGTAACTGAATGGGAACACTGGTGAAGCATAGCTGCAACACAAAAGTTTAGATAACTTCTTCTTACACTAGACTGCCTGCTGCCTTAGTTTAAGGTTCTGATTCTAGATTCCATGGGGGGAAATGAATTGAGATTGCATCACTGTAAGGTAGCATATCATAAAAATTATGCACAGAATATCCCTATGAAATCAGATTTTCCCCATCATTTAAACCTGAGTGAATTGAAAGTATAAAGACTTCATCCCATAAAATACTTAAATTGCAGTCTAGCTAACATATGCTTGATTATATTCTCATCAGCTCTGAATAAATTTAGAAGGTAAAATAAGAGTGTGGTGTGTGCAAAACTCTGGATTTAACACTAATGCAGTATACAGATGATGTATCACAGAATTATACAGTTGAAAGCTATATAATCTTATTAACCAATGACACCCCTAATAAATTTAATTTAAAAAAAAACTATTGATTATTGAGAAGTTAAGAAGCAAAGGAAATCTATGCTTTACTAGGACTCACATATTTCATAGAGAAAGGTTTCATTCATCTCATATGTGTACACATACACACACACACACACACACACAGACACACACGTCATATTTCTGAGTAAACTCTTATTCTACTAGGAAGGTAGATAATTGCTTTGTTTTGTCTTTGGATAAACATTCTCAAATGTTACCTTGCCATAATACACAAAAGACCTACAATTTGTATTGTAATCTCTTTCTCTTTTTTTCATAGACAATATGATAAAAATCCATCTATAGTACTGGAATTTATTGCAATACTAGAGGCCTGGTGCGCAAAATTCATACATGGTGAGGGGGGTCCCCTCAGCCTAGCTTGCACCCTCTCCAATCTGGGACCCAAGTGGGATCAGGCCTAAACGGGCAGTGGAAACATCCCTCTCACAAACCAGAGCTACTGGCTGACAACTGCTTGCCTGACTGCCTGATTGCACCTAACTGCTTCTGCCTGCCAGCCTGATCATCTCCTAACCACTCCCCTGCCAGCCTGATTAATGCCTAACTGCTCTCCTGCTGACCCAATTGCCCCCAACTGCCTTCCCCTGCTGGCCCGATTTCCCCTAATTGTCCTCCCCTGCAGACCTGGTCTCCCCCAATTGCCCTCCCCTGCAGGCCTGGTCGCCCACAACTGCCCTCCTCTGCTGGCCATCTTGTGGTGGACATTTGTGTCCACCTTGTGTCCATCTTGTGTGTTGGAGTGATGGTTAATTTGCATATTCCCTCTTTATTATATAGGATTAGAAAAGGATATTTTCCCCTATAAAGATAAGTGATAACTTGACATTTTGAGTCTCACTGGATTTACATATAACCAAACTAGATTAAAAAAAAATGTTAGAAATAAAAAGTGAAATAAAAGAAGTTTAAAAGCTGTTCTTGAGGGGACATGAGTGGTTGGCTGGCCTGCCTGCTGGTCAAACTCCTGGTCAAGGGGACAATTTGCATATTTGCTTTTATTATATAAGACTAGGGGCCTGGTGCATGAAATTTGTGCACTGGGGGTTGGGAGGGGTTCCTCAGCCCAACCTGCCCCCTCTCACATACTGGGCGCCCATGTATGCAAAGTAACCGCCATCTTTGTTGGGTTAATTTGCATACTCACTCTGATTGGCTATGGGCGTAGCAGAGGTAAGGTCAATTTACATGTTTGTCTACTATTAGGTAAGATATACACTGAGTGGCCAGGTTATTATTCATTCAGAGATCATAATAATCTGGCCACTCAGTGTAGTCAGGTCTGTCATATTTTATCCATGTCTTCTGGGTTTGGTACTTTATCTCAAAGGTACTCTTCTCCAATATCCTTAAAATATTTCTACATGTTTTCATCAAAATATTATGTTTGAACTTTCTATCCATCTAGCATTCCTTTTTATATATTAGGATTAATAATAAAACTTAATTTTCTTCTAAATAAATAGTCAAGATCCTAACAACATTCATTATATTGTTTTTCCATTCCCCACTGATTTAAAAAGCCTCTTTTTTGCTTACAAAATTTTCAAATATGCTGAATGTATATTTTGGACTACTCATCTGAGTCTAAAATATTCACTGAATAGTGTCTGCAGGACGGGAAAATAATTATGTGATATTGTAATGAAGTGAAAAACAATTTTTAAAGATATTGCCTTGTGGCTCATAATGTCATTGCATTTCTCAAATCATGCTTAAAATGCAAATTTTTTTTCATTTTCTTTATTTTGTTAAAGTACAATTATTAATAGAGCTTACATTATCTTTTGGGAAAATAGAGTGAAATTTAGTTTTTATAAGCAACTACTTAATAGCAAGAATAGATTTAATCTTTCAGCAGCCTGATAACCAGGATAATCTTTTCAGTAAGGAAAACCATTGCTTCCTTCTACTATATTCACTTTACTACCAAGATGATTGAGGATCTATATCTTTTTGGGGGTCAATATGGTTAATTTTTGTGTTAAGACCAAAAGCTACTGAAGTCCATATAAGTGACTTCTGAATCGTGAGTGAGAAAAATCTTGAATACTTACTGTATTTAATGATGGATTACTGTATTTAATGAGGTTTCATCATCACCAAAAAGGTACTTCTCTAACTCCTAAATCTTATTAGATGACTCCCCCAAAACAATTACTTGTTAACTGACATGTTGGTATTGTATCTACTTCAAACTTAATTGGGTCTTGGGTTAGCCTTCAGACATATATACGTAATGTAGTCATTCATAGTAACTACTCTAAAAGATGGAAACTTGATTGCTTTTCCTTTAAGATAAACAGGTAGTGAATGCCCTGAACTCTTTGCCTAATTATACCATTTAATTT
Organism: Pipistrellus hanaki; assembly: GCF_964339955.1. Taxonomy (NCBI): domain Eukaryota; kingdom Metazoa; phylum Chordata; class Mammalia; order Chiroptera; family Vespertilionidae; genus Pipistrellus; species Pipistrellus hanaki. The sequence continues at coordinate 137,692,375 of NC_140505.1, read as the reverse complement.
TCACTATGATCCTGTAAATTGATTTTATTATGTTCACTTTATTAATAGGGAAAAAGCATTCTCAAAGAGATTAAGTGATCTGTCCAATGCCAAGAGCTAATAAAAAAGCAAATTTGAAATTGACAGTCTTACCTATAGGATACCAAAGTCCATGATCTTTCAGCTCTATCATCACTCAAATTAAGTTTCAAGAAACTAGCTGAAAGCTATAAACTGATAGCTCTGAGCAATCACTCTCTTAATTGAATGAAGGGTAGTGGAAAAGCCTACAGAGTCAGGAGGCAGACATTTTGGATACTTCTGGGCACCAACAAATTTTTTAAGAAAATTTAGAGATTTGTCATATTTTTTTTTTAATTCAAAGCATGTGTTCAAAATAAATGTTCAACAGTTACTAAGTGTTCATTTCCCCCCACACTCATTGTTTCAGAACATCTATGTTATGCACTTGAATACAGCATGGCTTCTGTATTTCAGTTTGTATTTATTGTAAATTGTAACCATCTCACAGGGAGTTGTTACTCTCTTCCCCCTTTCTACACTTGTACTCATTTGCAGTAGGTAAGCAATTTTTTTAGTTATAATTTATAATTTCAGTTCCCTTTTTTGAGAAAAAAAATGATAAAGCAAATACATGTATATTTTCTTATTTCAAACATCTTTTTAAAATACAAATTGTGTCACATACCTGATTAATCCCTCACCCCTCAGTGTCTTTCATTATTCTCATACTAGTGGCCTGGTGCACAAAATTCATGCATGGAAGGGGGGGGGGGATTCCCTCAGCCCAACCTGCACCTTCTCCAACCAGGGACCCCTTGGGGGATGTCTGACTGCCAGTTTAGTTGGACATTCGTCTCACAATCTGGGACCACTGGCTCCTAACTGCTCACCTGCCTGCCAACCTGATCTCCCTAACTGCTGTCCCCTACCAGCCTGATACCCCTAACTGCCTCTGCCTCAGCCCCACCACAATGCCTTTGTCTGAAAGGACATTCGGAAGGTCGTCTGAGAGTTGTTCAATCTAATTAGCATATTACCCTTTTATTAGTATAGATTGATTTCAGAGAGGAAGGGAAATAGAAACATCAATGATGAGAGAAAATCACTGATTGGCTGCCTCCTGCACAACCCGTACAGGGGATCAAGCCCACAACCCAGGCATGTGCCCTGATCAGGAATTGAACTCCAGGCCCTTCAGTCCTTAGGTAGAGGCCCTATCCACTGAGCAACATCAGCCAGGGCTACACTTTCCCTTTCCGCTGGGACGTGTTCTGTCTGCTGGAGCTGAAACACTGAAGCTATCTCACTGGGGCAGAGTGGGGTTCACTGGGCAGCTAGGGGCAGAGTGTGGTTCACTGGGTTGGAGCAGGTGGAGCCCTCAAAAGCTGGAGAGGGGCCTTGTTTAACAGCCTCACTATTTAATGGCTCTGCTGCCTTGCAGTTGAGCGGCCACACTGTTGGGTTGTGCCACAGTCAGTGTGAGTTTACACAACTGAGCTTTCTGCACGGATAGCTTCCTCCTCACCGCACCCCAAGCTGGGGCTTCCTCTTAGGGATGAAGTAACACCGACTAATCTCAGTTGGTAGCCCAATCGGCCACCTTGGAAAGAGAGGTGGGGAATCCTGATTTTACGTGAACGCTCCAATTTCTTAAATTGGCAACTAATGCGAACTTCAGATGCTTGGGCCAAACCAGAGAGGAGGTCAGGCCTGGTGTCCAGGCCACTGGGCGGCACTGGGCTCCTCTGTAATGGCTTGGTGACAGGCCCAACCCAGACCCTCCACCTCCCAGTTGTGGCCTCCATCCAGGGCAAGGGCGCAGCCACAGCCTCCACCACCATCCAAGCTGCCAGCCAGGGGCACCCATGCTGGACCAAATCATCTCCTAGTGCAGGGCGGGGGCACACTGCTAGTGGATGGAGCCATCGTCAAGCGAGGGGGGAGCTCCCTACACCAGCACCCCTCCCCGTGGAGCCGTCTGTTGCCCTGGAGCTGCAGCTCCAAACTGTGCTGTGGATAGCGGGGAGAGCCACCTGGGGAGCCAGCCCTGTGCTGCCGTGGAGGAGGGACTGGAGAGGGGAACTTCATTGTGCGGTGCTATCTTGGGGGTGTCTCCACCCAGAGCCCACGCCACCAGGATCTCAGGCTGGTCGGCCGAGAGGTGGGCCCATTTGCCAGGAGTCTGGGGCTGGGCACTGAGGTGGGACCTGAGCCTACGCAGGCAATCTCCACCTGAGCCCGGCACGGGTCCTTCTTGGGCTTGGCACAGAGTTACGTGTTATCATCATGCATTGGGCGGGGAGATTGAGCAGAGCTCAGCCCAGCTGTTAGGAGACCCTCGGCGTCTGGGGAGGTGAAGGGAGTGGGGGCACCCTTGGGTAATTCCAATGTCACCCCACTTGGTTTTAAATGCAAACCCGCCTTGGGGTGCAGACAGGCCTTGAAGGTCTTGTTTCCTTCTGTCTGCTCACATTCTAGGGCCTAGCACTATGTAAGTGGACATGGTGCGCCTGGTGTTTGGTCGTCCCTCTGGTCGCTTGGTCATCCGTTTATTTATTTATTTATTTATTTATTTATTTATTTATTCATTCATTCATTCATTCTATATTTTATTGATTTTGTACAGAGAGGAAGGGAGAGAGATAGTTAGAAACATCGATGAGAGAGAGTCATCGATCAGCTGCCTCTTGCACACCCCCTACTGGGGATATGCCCACAACCAAGGTACAGGCCCTTGACCAGAATCGAACCCGGGACCCTTCAGTTCCCAAGCCGACCCTCTATCCATTGAGCCAAACCAGTCCCGGCCCGTTTTTATTTTTTCACTACATTCCTTCCATGTGCAGTGATCACACTTCATCTGGATCAGGCGTGCTCAGGTGACCTGGAGGAAGCATGGGAAGAGCAGTCACCTCTGGTTGCCCTTGTGCTGCTGACAGTTTCCTTTTTTCCTTGTGGAGCATCTAGCAAGGGGAAGCGGCCACAGTGCCCACGGCCGAGTTAGAGGAGTCCAGCAGCACTGTTGGGATCCTGCCGGAAGCACTGGTCCATTGTGCCTGGCCTGTCCTCTTAAGATTGACCCTGCAGGACTACTCAGGGAGCCAGTCCCCAGGTTCGCCCCATCTCCAGTTCAGTCGAGCCTTCGGTGGTTTGGGACATTTCAGACTCTGGGTTTTTATATATTAGGATAAATCAAAACTCTTTACTTGATCTAGGGTCTAAATGATTGGCCCCTGACTAACTCTGACGTCATCCTCCAGCATTCTATGTAGGTTTGGTCATTCCGTGTATTTGAAAAAAGTAAAGGACATCTTTGGACACACCTAACATTGGCTCATGGTCTTTGAACTTGCTGAACTCTGCCTGGACCGTTCTTCACACAGTTCATCCTCTGACATTATTACATTATTGCAATGTCACCTTCTTAAGCAGGCATTTTCTCACAATGCTATTATTATTCTCTGTACTCTTGTTTGCTTGTTTTCAGAGCATATGGCAGTTCCTAACATTATATTATATGTTTATTTGCTAGTTGATTGCTGTCAGTACCATTCACTATCATTTAACCTCTATGAGGCAAACACATTCTATCATCTGTGCTCATGGAACTGCCTTTAAATAGTGGTGCACAAAGAATACAATGTGGGGGGGAAATAGTTTTATAGTTGTTTGTAAGGAAATTAATACAACAATTAATAAATAACAATATAAGAATAAACTCTGTTTCATGTAAACCTAATTTTCCTTACCCTTTATTTGTCAAATAGATTGATAAATTAATAAATCAATATTTCCTTCATGTCTCTCATTTTTTCCTTATTAATCTCATACCCCATCCTTCTTTTTCTGATTTTTATTTTAAAAACAAACAAATACTATGTTTTCTATATCATTATGCCAGATATCTGTATTACCATTGATTTTTGCTGTTTTCACTGCTTTTAAAAACTGCAATCATGTTTTCTCTTTTCACGATTTCCCTTTTTGTGGTTGAAGTCCTCTAGCTGTGTCTTCTTGAAAATAACGATTTTCTAACACTCCACCTTTTATATCATGAAAACATTATTTGAAAGAAGAATGGTTGCTCCTCATTCTTCAGACTGATTCTCCTTGTTTGAATTGCTGAGGCATTTCTCATCCCAGAGATTTTCTTCTCCTTGTACATCGCTACAGAGGCGGATCTGTGCTCACGCACTCTTGTGACTTGAGATGGGTTCTCTGGAGAGACTGTGTATATCTCTGTAGAATCTGCCTGGCAGAGTCAAAGGGAGAGGGGAATGTTTTATTTATTGTGATTTTATTTTTGGAATCAAGGTATCACGTGGGATGGAACATGGAAGGAGGAAGTGTTCCTTCTAGAGCTTTTCTCAGTCGGGAGCAGCCTCTCTTTGCTAAGAAGGTCCTGGTACGTGTGTTACAGCAGCCATCTGTGCCACCCTCATAGCAAGACTATTGCCCCCAGGAGTATGCCAAATGCAGTAAACATCTTTTTAAAGCTCCTGCTTTTCTATCTATCGTTTTCCCAAGGATTTTGGGGAAATGAAACTGTTCCCCACACATACAGGGACCTACTGTGTGGAGCATTTCTACCACCGATTCCTGCACTTCGGCCTGAGAGTGTGCCTCCAGGGTCCATTTCAGGGGCCGCAGCAGTTCCTTGTCTGTACTGTTCAGTCTCCTGGTTCACAGACTGAAACAGACTTTCCTGCATATTTATATACCTCTCCCCAATTCAGGGAGAATCTGGTGAAGTGGTGCCGATTAAAGACTACATTCAAGTCACTGTTGTTACTGAAAGTTAGTCGCCTAATCTCTTAATTTTTAATGCTATATGAAAATAAAGAAAATAGTATAATTAGCCCTGGATATGACTATAATATATAAAAATATAACTCAATATAATAATATAACTCACCTCCACGTTGGTTTACATATCAAACATAACAACCTGGTGATGGTATTTTTGTTCACTTAACAGATTACAAGGCCAATATTTTTAGATTCATGTCTCTATACTTTGTGATCAGAATGATATATTGCCGAAACCGGTTTAGCTCAGTGGATAGAGCGTCGGCCTGTAGACTTAAGGGTCCCGGGTTCGATTCCGGTCAAGGACATGTACCTTGGTTGCGGGCACATCCCTAGTAGGGGGCATGCAAGAGGCAGCTGATCAATGACTCTCTCTCATCGATGTTTCTAACTCTCTATCTCTCTCCCTTCCTCTCTGTAAAAACTCAATAAAATATATATTTTTTTAAAAAAGAATGATATATTACCTAGAGTAGAAGAATATATTACCTTTTCACTTTCTACCCTGAATATAGTAATATTCTCAGAGCTAAGATTTGCCTTTACCAAATGCATAATTCTAAAATAAAATGAAGCAATCACCTCTGAGAAGGGTGTATAAAGAATGAATAGTAATTTTTAAAATGTTGGATGCAATGTATAAAGTTGTTTTTACTCTTGTCCTGAATCCTCACTGTGGATTGAAAGGCTGCGAGAGAAGGGAAAGAGATAAATGACAGGGGGAAATTCTCCTCAAATTCTACTTTATTACTTTAAATTAGCCTGGTCCACTCCTGACACGGCGGCTAATAGTCTTAACATAACATGCCAATTTCTTCTTGGCCATTGCCCTGGCCTCCCTCACTTTAACTACTGTTTCATATTCCAGGTCTGCCTGATTTCTGACCTTCTCCTCTCCTTTTAGGTTCTGGTCACACACTCTTGGCTCTCAGTAAAATTGCATGGAGGTGGGCGGGGGGGGGGGGGTTCCCTCAGTCTGGTCTGCACCTGCTCCAATCTGGGACATCTCTCTCACAATCTGGGATCGCTGGCTCCTAACCGCTCACCTCCTTGCCTGCCTGATCGCCCTTAACCACCTCTGCCTGCCTGCCTAACCGCCCCTAACCACCTCTGCCTGCCTGCCTGATTGCCACCTAACTGCTCCCCTGCCAGCCTGATCGCCCCCAACTGCTCTCCCCTGCTGGCCTGACCACCCCCAACTGCTGATCTCACCCCTAACTGCTTGCTCCCCTGCCAGCCTGATCTCCCCTAAACTGCCTCTGTCTCAGTCCCTGTCACCATTGCTTTGTCCAGAAGGAAGTCGGACATCGGAAGATGTCCAGTGGACCCAGTGTAATTAGAATATTACCCTTTTATTAGTATAGATGACCTAAAGGCTTATTTCAAGGAAAAGGTAAGGTCATATCCATAAAGCACCCAGGACAGTTGTTAAAGGCATCTTAGAAGTAAAAAAGATAAAATAAAATAGTCCATTAGCCCAGCCTGACTCCTACAAAGTGAGAAGCAACTACATATTTCTTTGTTTCTGGTTTCCAACAAAAAGGACTAGCTCTTAAAGCCAAATCATTTTCTGCTTTGAATTTATCATCTTCCAAATCAAAATCTTTGACAACATTTTTCTCTCTGATTCTTCATGTCATTTTTCCAGAGAGCCTGAATTTTGGCACTGAATAGAAATAAAGTGAATATTTGCAGAATTTAGGGCTATAATTAATATAAAACTGCTTAAAACTACAAGGAGTTTGCATTTAAGGGCATATAAATTATGGGCAACATGAAGCTGAGCACATCATGGGATGATTTCCTGGAGTGGACTTGAAAGCCAGGGCAACTTGCAGGGCCATAAATCCACCATTAGTGGGAAAGATACCTCATTCCAAGTTGAAAGATTAACTCTATTCTTAGCACATCAGATACTATTGATTTACTGAAGAAAGTTGCATTCAATGTTTGTGTGACTTACATGCCTATTTATACTTTTATCAAAGAGGAACCTCCAAAATGTTGTTCACTTTCCCATCTCATTTTCATTTGGCTAGTCCTTGACTGGTTCTCAGTTTCTTCCAATTTAGTATTTCTGGAAACTTATTCGTCCAGATGATTGCATCTGTTTTGCCAAAATTTTGTTAGGATCAAGCCAACATTTTGTTTTTCTTCCAAGTTCAGATATTATCCAAAGATTGAAAATAGCTTAACTAACGTTTATTTATAGCTAATTCTCATTAATTTATTTTTAAAATTCCATCAAATATTTTAATTCTGTCATTTTTTTATTCCCAATTTGTCTGATGTGTTTCTATTTCTATTTTAGATTACTTAACTTTTTCTTTCCAGTTTGTCTCTTGAGACATAATGATTTGAGGAAATGTTATCTTTGGTTTATCATTAGTCTAAAAGGAATTGTGCAAGTACGGATTCTGTTCACACAAAAAGGGAGAAGAAACGTGTGATTCAGCATGGGGTTAGAGCATCATCCCCATATGCTAAGGTTGCAGGTTTAACCCCCAGACAGAACACATACAAGAATCAACTAATGAATGGGCATAAATTAGGGAAACAACAAATCGATCTTTCTCTCTCTCTTAAAAAAAAAAGGTATAATAACAATCAATAGGAAAAAAAGACTTAGCATGAACCTGGTGCAATGTAACTGTAGTCAGATTTTATGTCTTCTTAGTCAGTTACAGGAAAGAGAGGTTAGAATGAATAAAAACCCAAATCTGATCTTTGGAAAGACCTCCTATCAGGAGGAACTTTCAAATGTAGAGGTGTACCAACATTAAAGGAGTAGATATGCTCTCCCAAGAGGTAACAAAGAGACTCCTTTAGCCTGGTGGAACAATAAATGTTTGAACTTATTTGTTGAGTCTTTCTCGATGCCAAAAGACTCAACAATATTCTATGGTAACCAGGGCCAGCCAAGGCTTGTGCTGCCAGCAGTGATAACAGCATATTTGCTAAATAACAATTCTTTCAAATATGATAGTTCATGCATAATGTGGATTTTTTTTAATACAAGAATTCATTTGAATCAAAGCAGATATGTTCTCTTGCCTGATTAGCCTCCCCAACTCTCCACAGTCCCCAATTCATTTGACAACATTGGTGGCTTTTACAAGTGGTGGTGGCAGCTGGCACCTAGTGAGTAGAGAACAGGGGTGCTGCTAAATATTCTAAATGCCCAGGACATCTTCCCACAACAAAGAATTATCCCACCCCAAAATGTCAATGGTAGCAAAGTTGAGAAACCCTGAATTAGAAGTTTAAAAATATTGGTAATCAAGGAAACAAGGTCACATGTAAGTAAGAACTCATGAAATGTCAAGAAACTTAGAGAAACTTTCCTCACCTTTCAGCAAAAATGCGACTGACAGAAATCTCAAAAGGCCCTTCCAGAAAGAGGACAGGTATAACCACAGTTGTTTCCCTTTTATTCACCTCCTTGGTTTTCCTGATGTAGGATTTTTGGAAATAGAGGAAAGTGGCTGTCATATGTAATCTGCAGAGAGGAATCCTATCTAATAAAGAGGGAATATGCAAATTGCCCATCATGCTGTCACAAAGATGGCGGCAACCAGAGCCACAAGATGGCAGTGCCCAGTCCCCTCAGTCCAGTCCCGTAGGAGTCCCCAGTCCTTTCAGCCCCTTTGGGAGATGTGGCAGGCACATAGTGTGGCTAGACCTGCCCTCAGCCCCCCTGCTGCCCAGGGCTGGCCTGATATACAGGCAAGCCTTAGATGGCGGCTGCCCAGTCAATGCCCAAGGTGTAGGCAAGCCTCAGATAGCAGCTGCCCAGCCACCCAGGGCCGCCCAAGGCCCAGATAACCAGGGCTGGCCAAGGCTTGTGCTGCCGGCAGTGGTAACAGCAAAGGTGTGATGGGGGCATCGCCTTGCCCTGATCACCAGGTCGCCTTCTGCCCCTGAGGGCTCTCAGACTGTGAGAGGGGGCAGGCCAGGCTAAGGGACCCCCAGTCCAGTGCGTGAATTTTCATAGTACAAGTATAAGGAGCTATTATAAAGATAAAAACCTTGAACAGGGCATCCTTGAACAGGGTTCTTTGTTGTCTGATGTTGTTGCTGACTTGGTACACTCACTACTTCTGGATATTGTGTTTGACCTATCAGTCATTTCCTTTGAGCACAATCTTTATCCTTACTCCTTTCACTTAGAACTGCTTTGTGGTGTTTTCAGCACAAACATACTGAGACAGTTTTAGTATTAAGTTCTATTTTTCTGAAATGTCGGAGGTGAAGTTTCAAATTCTGTACAGAAGAGTAAAACCCAGTTATGCTCCAGTTTAAAAAAAAAATGTTCCTACAAAGGTATTTTCTGGCAGCTGGCAGACACACAGCCATTGTTGCTACAATTCGATCAAGTCTTTCGAAGGCTTTCGTGCCACCCCATTGACCCACTTGTCTCTGGGCCTCCGAATCATGATTTATTACAGTCATACTCCCGTTGCTTACTCTAGGAGCTTTCAGAAATAGCTTCCAGAAGGGTTTGCGAGATCAAATGAAGGAGCAAATGTCAGAGAGAATCTGAACCTTTGCTTTACTGATGAGGGGGATTGAAGCATATATTATCATCACTGCCAGAGAAAAAGTCCTCACTGTTTAGAAACCGAAGTGTCTGTAAGATGGAGAGAATGCCCCTGCAACCTTTATAAGAAGGTAATCCTGTAATGTTGGCCATAAACCCCTCAGCTACAGAGAGAGAGTTTTCTCCCGTCTGCATTGGTTACCTCATATTATGCAGAATTTGACCCTCATCCTAGATGTGTAGCTAGGTGTTAAACCACAACTCTGTGTTGCTGAATCTCGGAAAGAAATATTTCACTTCCGGGCCAGGTTTGGGGCTATTTCAATCTTGGCTCTAGATTTTGACAAGGCATTGTGAATTAGCAGTCAAAAACATCTAGGAGCAGTAAATATTTATTTATTTATTTTTCAATACTTTCTCCAAAGCATCCCCTAGGAAAGGGAGTGATTTGTCTTTTGTGAAAAGCTAAGGCAGTGTCCCTCTCATACAGACTTCCCCTGACCTTTTCCGGAGCCAGATCCTGTGGATTTGCAGATGGTCCGTTATTCCATCTTCTAAGTTTGAGAAAAGTACTTCTCGTTTTGGGGGGAATTCAGAGCTTCCTCAATGTCCACAATTTGAAGGGGAAATGCATTGATGATTTCTTTTTTTGTGTACTGAGAGTAGTAAATGGGTATTTAACTCAAAATTAGATGATTTCGTTATATTTTATGGATTCCAAGCAACTGGTTATAGAGACACTGTCATTTTAGTTCATTAATATAAAGTACCTCGTCTTCATAATAGAAATAGACATCAGAAAAAGGCCCAAGATTAACATCAACTGCTCAAATAGCATAGTAGGATGCTGGTCTGGTACTGGGAAGCCTTTTTTTTTTTTTTTTTTTTTGAGATGCTCTGTGTGGGTAAATATTTCTAGTGAGTCTTGAATCTTAGACTAGAGACATGGAGATGAGGGTGGAAATGAGGCAAGGAACAGCTGTCAGAAAGTGAAATGAAGTGGAAATTTAAAGTACCTGATGAGACTGCTATGGAGTAGCATGGCTTCTGGGCTTTGGTGACAACTCGTACCAGTCTAAAGCAGAAGATGCTCATTCTGTGCCAGTAATCTCCAATGCCTCCAGCTTTTCTCTGATCAGTAGCTATAATTCCTTACATTTCCCACTGCTTTTCACTTAAAAAAGCTCCCTTTAAGTTAATATTTACATTGATGCTTATATCCTCCCCTCAAATCTCAGAGAAAGTAGTAGCATTACTCCTTTCAATACAGATTCTCCACCTGTGCTTTTTAAAAAAATATATATATTTTATTGATCTTTTTTTACAAAGAGGAAGAGAGAGGGATAGAGAGTTAGAAACATCGATGAGAGAGAATCATCGACCAGCTGCCTCTTGCACACCCCCTACTGGGGATGTGCCCGCAACCAAGGTACATGCCCTTGACCAGAATCGAACCTGGGACCTTTCAGTCCGCAGGCCGATGCTCTACTGAGCCAAACCAATTTTGGCTCCACCTGTGCTTTTAATCCCACTTGCTTCAGCCACTTCCAGGCCCTTGTTCTAATTCTTCCTGGTGTCACCACTCTACAATTGTTAGAAAGGTTACGTAAAACTTAATCTTTCTCCATTGTTTTAGTTTCCTTATTCCTAAAATGAGGATAACGACAGAACCTATTTCATGGTTTGCTGCAAGGATAAATAAGGTAATATAAGTAAAGTTCCTAGCAAAGGAAGCATGCACATTTTAGCTATTAACCATTTAAATATTATCATTGGCTTGACAGTTATTTACTAAGTAAAAATAACTAGCCAGGTTGTAGGATGTCAATGAATATATACAAACAGCTGTACTTCACATTACGTGGATAACAGATGTGCCAACTGTGCTATGGAGAGGAAGGAATAATTTCTGTTGGGTGGAACTGTTAAAGATGAGAACACTCAAGTTTGTTTATCTGAAATACGACAGCTTTTGGGTTGCCTTGAAATAGAAGAGGTCAGTGTTTTACAGAACTCCAACTTGAGTTTTAAGTCAGAGCAAATGAAATGATGCTATAAAACCAATGCTATAGCATGTGGTAGATTAAGAACAGAAATAGAAACCTCAACATTTGGCAACACCATCTCGTGTAGGGTCCATGTTTAGGCGTTAGGGAGACAATTATAAGACCATGTTTACTGAAAAACCTATTCCCAAATTGGCAAAGCGTTACTCATCTGAAAGCTTAGGCAAAGAATGGTTTCAGGAACAGCACTGATGAGAGCGCTTTTCCCTCAAATACCAGTTTTATCTCAAGTAGCTGACAAGTCTAAAAATGTGTGTGCAGTAGAAATTGAAAAATCACTGCATTTTCAGACCAAGCTCTTCAGCAGGCAATGAACAGTGCTTAATGCCATATGGAGGTAAATTTAATAAGAATTTTGCAATACTTGAACAAGCGTCATCACCAAATCTGCTAAATGGAGTTACTGATTTTGTTTCTTTCTAGCGTGGTGATTTAGTTGTGCGCTGGTACTGTCACCAGATGAGATTAATCACAATAATTATGTGTCTTTTTGCTAAGGACATTATCATAAATCATTTGAATTCAGCCCAAGAGAAAATGTTTCTAGTTAAACTTTCTAAATGTTATAAAATGATTATAAAGCATGAGCAGTTGGAAATAGACATTATTTTTACTTCACTTTAGGAGCATATGGCAAAATGATTATTCACTGATGCTTAAGTGATTTAGCAAACACCCAGACACACACAGAGTATCGTAGGAGATACTGAAAATATTGGTATCCTAAGATACCAATTTCATGTTTTCCCAGTTACATTTATGTGACCAAAGATAACTCATTTAAAAACTGGGCTGTAGTTCCCTTATCTGTAAAGCAAATATTATATCTGTATCTTAGGGGATAACATATCCTAAAAATGCTCTCTAATCTAAAAGTAATTCTTCCTTCCTTTTCTTCTCTTCCTCCTATGCTTCCTCTCTTTTTTCTTTCTGTTCTCCTTCTTACTCATTCTGTCCTTTTCCTATTATTAATTAATCATAATATCTGTAATGTATACCCTCAGATATATGTTGTAAGCTTGCTTCAGCATCATAGAACTAAAACTGAACTCAAAGAATTCAAAGAAATTCTTACTGTGCTAAAGTTTTAGGTTCCAGTTTATTATGTTTTCATATCATGAGATTGTTTATCCAAAACTCTGTATAACAATCATAACAATATAGTCTCAAATTGATGCTATAATCTTTTAGCTGATAGATTAGCACATAAACTTGAATTTCCTTATTTTTGAATCAGAACCAATTTGAAACTATTATGCATAAAATGTGGTTTAAGATATTCAACTGGTATCTAATTGTAATCATACAATGCATAACATCTACGTTCTTCACAGCAGTACTATGGAAATTAACTAGAAATAAGTTGCAATATTCATTTTACATTCTAAATTATATTTAAATACGTAATGGAAAAGCATAAAAATTCTTCTTAAAATACCAATTCCAAAATACGTGTTTTTTTTTTTTTTCAAGTTTGTGGCTTTTATTAGTATTTTGCTTTTCAGTTGACCATTAATTACTAATGTAGATTTAATGCTTAATTTAGCCATCTATAATGAATCTAGAAGGATGGAGAAAGGATAAGCTTGGCTAAAAATAAGGAAAGCACTAATTTTTTAAAGACTCCTTAGAAAAACAATATTTTTAAAAACTTCTACTCATATACACATTACATTTCATTCCTCTTCATTGATATAGACAAAATGAAATTCTTAGTGCTCCCCAATTTTTTTTTAAATACCCAGTGATTGCATTTCTCTAAATAAGGTGAGACTTATTCATTGGTTAATTGAGACCGAGTAATTGGGTACACTGCAAAATACCTGAATTGAGGATTTGGTTTTCTGTGGTGTGTTGACTACATAGCTTAATAGTCAAGGAGGGCTTAAATGGGACACCTTGCATTCAATCTAAAACCTCTTGAGGGCGATCAAAGTTGATTACTTGATTACTACCTGTAAGGAAAAGGGAAACACCAGTGCGTGTTTCTTCCAGTTGCTTATTATTTTGGTGCATAAGTTACCTCATCTTTAAAAATGGTGATCATCCTAGCATCTGCCTACTTCATATGGTTATTGTAAAGATTACGTTTGGAAAAAAAACACTTAAAACTGTGCCTGGCACAAAAAAAACAAAGAGCAGCCGTAGCAGGGAGAGTGTTGCTAGACAGAAATGAATGTGCTGACTCTCTATGGCTTCCTATGGTTTTCAGACTAAGCTTCTTCTCAGTGCCCTCCATCCAACCGTCTTCCCATCCTCTCTTTTCTTCTGTTTCTTCTCTTCTTTCCTCCACTTTCTGTGCCCTGGCTATTCTGTTGCTATAATCATTTCTTTTGTTTGTTTTTTGTTTTCTGTATCTGAATTTTAGACTTTCTCTGACTGAATTCCTAGCCACCCATTCTTTTTCTCTTGGTCTTTCTTTAGCTCTTGTCTCTTTGTTTTTTGATATTTGAAGGTGTGTTTTTTTTGTTTGTTTGTTTTGTTTTTCAAATGAATTCTTCATGATCCATATTCTATGTGAAACAGAATTTTATTATTATCAAAGGGTTTGATGATGGAATATGAGTGTTGACAGAAAAGTGTCTTCCAGAAAGATGCCCTCGGTGTTGGAAGGTGTGCCCTTCAATGTTGTGGGTAAAGGGGTCACAGTGGTGCCACCAGAGCTAATGTTTTTCCTGAGAGAAAAAAAACACTCATTCCATATGTTCCTATTACACAGGACACTTGTGGAATAAGTAAATAACTTTATCCTGACTGCACTGCACAAGGTGCTATTGTGTTCATTATTGTGCTATTGATCATGCTGGGATGAGGTACGGTGAGCAGCCAACACATGAATGAGTTTGTGTCTTTCTCAATGGAGTTGCACAGCTGAACTGAAAGCAGTCAGGCTGGGATCCAAGTGTTTGATTGTGTCCCACTCTTTTCTTCTCTTTAAAATAAATCACAGTTTCTCTCTCATTTTTTTTAAACCAAATAAGTTTGAATCTTACATACTAATAACGGCTAAAATGTGTTAAACATGTACTTTGTGTATCAGGCCCTATAACAAACACTTTAAAGGTACCATCATATGTGATCTTTCCACAATAGTAGAAGGTATTGCTTGTATTATACACATAAAAAAAAAAAAAAACCCGAGGCTGAGAAGATTTATGTAATTTGCCCAAGTGTATACAAGAGACACGTGTCAGAGTAGGGATTTAAACCCAACCAGTCTGCTTTGAGAGCTCAGATTCTTTTTTTTTTTTCTTTTTAAATATATTTTATTGATTTTATACAGAGAGGAAGGGAGAGAGATAGAGAGTTAGAAACATCAATGAGAGAGAGTCATCGATCAGCTGCCTCTTGCACACCCCCTACTGGGGATATGCCCGCAACCACTGTACATGCCCTTGACCTGAATCGAACCCGGGACCCTTCAGTCCCCAAGCCGACGCTCTATCCATTGAGCCAAACCGGTCCCGGCGAGAGCTCAGATTCTTAATCATTTTAGAGTGGTAGAGGGAGCCAGACACAGTGGCTGCAGCTGCTTGGTTCTCTGCAGGAAACACAGCGCTGGGTTGTCTATAGGATTTTACAGAGACAGAAATGCCAGCTCTGTGGATGTGAAAGACTGAGCACATCTCTGGTGTAACTGTGAACTGCACTGCCTATGTAACGCTACATGGGTCTTTTTTCTCATGTGCGCAAATAATTCAACTAGATTCTCTCTTTTCGTCTCTCCTTGTTTTCTTGTCTACATTGACCCCAGCCTATGTGTACTTAGTTTCTTGTCAGGATGTGTAGACAAATAGCAACTGAAATAACAATCCATTGATGAGAACTATCATTATATTCTGAACCGTTTTAATTTTTAATGGGTTGAAATCATTGCTGAATCATCTCCAGTCCTGAGGTTTGTCTGCAAGGATACCATGATCTTACCAGGCAGTAATGCAGTTCTCTGGGGGAATGACCGCCTTTGAGGGCAAATGTGAGCCATGATGAATGAATTCACTACAGAAAAAGAAAGCAAGATTAAAAGGCTTCTTCTATTGTGTATTTGTTTTGGGGTTGGATTTTTAAGTTTCCTATTCATTTTTTAACCTGTTAACCGAGCGGGACTTATAAATACGCCAAACATAAACACTATCGGGAACGGGTAGGACATATGAATATGTTCTTGAAATATATGTTGCGCCCTGAGAGGGACGGTATATATTTTTTGTAATCTTTATAATTGTTTGTAAAATTTATAATTTTTTAATTTGATGTTTCCATTTTTTTGTTGGTATTCTTTTCTATTCGTTTGTAATTTTGTATTTTCCTTTGTGCTTTATATATAAATAAACGAAAAAATATATATTTCATTTATTTTAATTAAGTATAAATAAAAAAATAACAATATAAAATTACGTCCGCTGGGCGTGACGTACTGACACGTCCTAGTGAAAGAGTATGCGTTGTACGTTGCGTAATTAAAAAGGGAACTCCCCGGTTAACAGGTTTTAAGAACAGAGCAGCACGACTTTATTCACATGTTATCTGAATATTGACTACACTGAAAAATCAAGAAGACTTCTGTTCACATAAGAGATATTCTTTTGGGAACCAGAGAATGAGAATCAGTCACAACAGTTATAAGTTATAGACAGGGCCGAATACCTATAGTTACATTTGTGTTTCAATGTCTGGCTAACCCTCCCGAAGACATCAGTGGCACTGAGAATGGAAAGCAGTGTTTTTTCTGTCTTTCATATGTTGAAATAATCCATTTGAATATTCAAAATATTGGAAAACAGGGCTTCATAGCCAAATAACTTACATCTATAGAAGTTATATCATTTATGAAATCTTTTGGATGCTATGATGACTTTATTTCCTTGGTAAAACTCAAGTATTATCATAAAAATACAAAAGAAATTGATAGATAAAACTAACAATAGTTACATTTCAGAAAATTAAACTTAAATTTCCCTTTTATGTATTACTTCACATGTATATTTCATCTCACTGTATAACCTTATAAAGTTTTATTATAGGTCAATAATTAATATTACAGAAACAAGTAAAAGTGTGCACTACAGTAAAATGCTATATAAAAATATAACATTAAAAGCCACATACAGATTTATAAAACAAAGGTGATGTGGGTTGGATATCAAAAAGGGAAAAATTTTAATAACTCACTATACCACTAGAAAATTGTGTTATTTTCTGGTATATTATGTACCCAATATTTCTCTTTCTCTCTCCCTTCCCATCTCTCTCTATATATCTCTATCACTCACTCAATGAGGACTTTCATAGTTTGTAAATGTACACAAGTACTCATATGAGATGCAGAAAGAGAGAACCAAATTTTAAGAGGGTGGTTTTCTTTTTCCTTGGCTTAACTCTTCAGTATTCATTTGGGCTTACTTGAAATACCGAATGAGAAAACAATTTTACTGGAAACTAATTAATTGCATGTCCTTTGAATGATCAAATTATCTAATTCAACAATTATAATACACATGTAAAAAGGAAGCTTAAAAAAGACATATTTAAAAATCTACTTCACAATCTTTGTTTCTGATCTCTGCACAAAGAAGAAATCCTATTAATTGAGCCATTTTTGTGACACAAAGTAGCTTTCATCATGCTTACAATGACAAAAAAAAAAGATAGAAAGAAAGAAAGAAAGAAAGAAAGAAAGAAAGAAAGGAAGGAAGGAAGGAAGGAAGGAAGGAAGGAAGGAAGGAAGGAAGGAAGGAAGGAAGATTAACATTGTGCTTGGAAAAGCTACAAGGCTTTTAGAAAGTAATTCATTGCCTGGCCAGTGTTGCTCAGTGGTTAGGTATCAATTAACCTATGAACCAGGAGGTCATAGTTGGATTCCCTTTCAGGGCACATGCCTGGGTTGCAGGCTCGATCCCTAGCAGGGGGTGTGCAGGAGGCAGCTGATCTATGATTCTCATCCTTATTGTTTCTATCTCTCTCTCCCTCTCCCTTCCTCTTTGAAATAAATAAAAATATATCTTTTAAGAAGAAAATTATTCATTATACAAAAACAGTCATTAGTGTTATTTTGTCTGTGTTTTAAGTTAAATATTCTATGGTGGTAGTAAATGTAATTGACTGGGACCTGTGACTCTAGAATTTGTACTTAAAATATTCCTATCTCTGTTCACTCATTACATATCAAGTACAGTACCTGATTTGAAATGCTACATATAGAATTCTGAAGTGCATTGTGATACTGCTAAGCTTTCAGACATCCAGGTGTATGTTTTCACCTTTGCAGGGGTCCTCAAACTTTTTAAAGTGGGGGCCAGATCACGGTCCCTCAGAGAGCTGGAGGGCCGGACTATATGAACTACTAATCCATACTGTAACACCTTGGCTGCGCTCACTGCCCAAAAAACCTGGCGGGCAGGATCAGACTCCCCTGGGGGCTGCATGTGGCCCGTGGGCCATAGTTTGAAGACCCCTGATGAGTGTGTGAAATGTCTTCCTCCTTACCTAATCGTAGTTGGTATGTCTTGACTTAGCATTGAAACAACAAATTTAGCAGCCAATAGATGGCAGTGGAAGTACTTAAAACATGTTCTTTGTCTTTTCCATTCCGCGAAGATGATTATTTCTGAAAGCTAACAAAAATTCATATAATTAAATTAAAAACAAAGGTACATTCAGAGTGTTCATGTTGAAGACACTCAAATATTTAATTGTTGCATTCCTGTTGAAAATGTTAGCCCCCTAATGATATGAAACAATGCTTTCTTTCTCTACCACTTGTTAGTATGTCATTCAAAGGTATTTTACCACTACCTGCTGGGGGAACCTGTAACTCTCTTGGTATGTAGGATGTCTGCATGGATTTGGTTTTTGGTACTACTTTACGGCTTATGGGATCCTGATATGATGAGGATTACCTAGGAACGTAATTAAATATTTTCATTACTGGTCCTCAACTGAATTTTTCTGAAGCCAACTTCACAAGTAATCTTTTTATTCTCTATAGTAAACAAGCCCATAAAATGTTCAATGAATCATGCAGAGTAAAAGAGAACATAAATTATAGTACTTCAGCACAGACAGCACTGAACGGACTAATCCATTTATAGAATGGGACTAATTTCCCTCTGAAATTGGCTAACAGCGGGCTTGATTATGTAGATTCGGTATAAAAAGATTCCATGCGGAGTTCTGTGGGGATGCCACCTACATAGGAAGCCAAACAGAAACTATATATTTTGTTAAATGAGATCCAGTGTCTATGCCACAATCTTTCCCTCTTTTTTTTTTCCCCCCTCAGTTACATCAAGTGTCACACAAAGCCGTGTAGCCAGGTAAAATTTTCTGAAAAGTGTTATCAGCATGATGCAGCATCAAATGTTAAAGCTGTTCCATCTTCAATTATACCTCGCAACTTTTACAGAGCTCTATCTTAAAACTATTGAAGAAGCCGCTGCTCTCATCTAAAACAAATATAAATCATCGCTTTGTAAAAAAATCTGCACCGAATGAAACATGTAGCTAGAGAAAGACCACATTTTAGTCTATTTGTTCATGCATAAAATAATAAAACATTGTAAATGTGTTGATATTTTGTTAATGCTATTTCTTTTACATGGAACATTATAAGATACATGTATATGCACATGCATTTATATTCATTGCCTACTTCATGATGATGTTTCTCATGCATGCACACATGAAATAAGGAGGTGTATCTCGATGGCCTAATACAATGCCTGGTTAGTTTTTGAGTAACTACTAGAATAAGTTGCAGGACAATCAGCTAAAATAATGTGTTGTCTATTCAAATACTAAATATGTATTTTTGTAAATAATGTTTATACAACCCACAAGCACATCACTTTACAAAACCATAATTTTTTAAATGTTTTTATTGATTTTAGAGAGAGGGGGTGAGGGGAGAGGGATAGAGAGATAGAAACATCATCAATCAGAGTGTGCTTTCTACCCCTCTGCATGATCCCTGTCCCCTGCTAACCCTACCACCAAACCCTGTTTTTAAGCAGTGCACCCTCAGTCCTCTTTTCAGAGCTGGTTCATTTAGAAGAATGCTTTTGCTTTACATCATTGATTTGATTTCAGAGAGGAAGGGTGAGGGAGAGAGAGATAGAAACATCAATGATGAGAATAAATCATTGATCAGCTGCCTCTTGCACACCCCACACTGGGGATCAAGCCTGCAACCTGGGTATATCTCCTGACTGGGACTCAAACCAGGACTTCCTGGTTCATAGGTGGATGCTCAACCATTGAGCCACCCCATTGGGGCCATTCTTTAATGGAGAAACTTCTCAGATAGTATCTCAAAGACATCCCAGGATTTTAACTCTGGGCTATGGATAAAATTGTCTAATAACTAACTGGTTATAATTAGTTATAGGCATTAGTAATTGGGTGATTCAGAGATGATGGATTCTACCCTTGTCATTACCAAAGGCAATGAATCATTTCTGAATAAGACAGGTCATGGAGTAGGGGTGCTCCTTGACCCCATCTCTGCCTCTTCTGCCAGAAATCCCCTTTGTGTTTGATAGTGTGCCTTTCACATAGCTGTCCTTCAGTAAAGGTTTTCATAATGAAAGCTTGAACTCTAGATAGTATACTCTGTAAGAGTATAGCCTCTAATCATATTCATGTCTTTAAGGCATATCCCAATCTCCAGTGAGTGTGTAATGCTCAGAACTGCACACTCCTCTGACTCTCCTTAAAAAGATTCCTTAGGTGCAGTTCTAATAATAGCATGTAACTAATATCCATTTCAACTCCTGCCATAGTTTTGGTTTTGGAATATCTGAACTTTGAAATAAGTCTTGCTCATCTTTACCTTCTGACAAAAATCTGTTGGCCTAACTTGATGTTTTCATTGTTACCTAATAGAGGCTTAGGCTAAGCACCCTACAGGTAGGCATTTGATGGATAGTTTGGGCAATTATCACCCACTATTTCAGAAGCATCATCATGAATATCTTTTCTAAATCATTTAGCTTTAAAAAAAATCTACATATTTCCAAAGAACAGATTAGAAAATTTTTATTACACCATATGATTAGTAGATAATTATTTTCTGGTTCTAATCTTAATACCACCATTTACTATTCAAGTCAGAAAACAGATGAGCAGACATAAGGAAAAATACATATGTGCATGCCAATCAAATATCCCTGTTTGACATATTTTGGCATAGACACTTCTGGTTTTCATAAAAATAATAAACTGTGAAAATCATCTTTCATATAGCTCTACCAGGAATGGTTCCAAAGAAGCAAATGCTTATTTAGGCTAAGCTTTAAATAAATGTATGCCTGACGTACTGTTTTAGGCTGCTATAACAAAATATCAAAGACTGGGTGGCTTATCTACAACAGAAGTTTGTTGCTCATAGTCTGGAGATGGAGAAGTCCAAGATCCAGGCAGCAGCATGGTTGTCTGCTAGTGAAGACTCTCCTGCTAGTTCATTAGCCAGTGCCTTCTCTCTGTGTCCTCGGCTGATGGAAAGAACGAAGGGCATCTGCAGCCACCTTCATAGGGCACTAAACCCATTCAGGATGGCTCCATCCATATGGCTTAAGTACCTCCCTAAGGCCTCCTCCTACTAATACCATCACATGGGGATTAGAATTTCAATAAATGAATTTTAAGAGAGGCACATTCAGATCATAGCATTACCAAATTATGTCATGAAACTAAGGTGACCAGACGTCCCGCTTTTGGCGGGACAGTCCCGATTTTTAACAGTTTGTCCCGCGTTCCAATCGGGATTTTTTAAACAAATTGTTAAAAATCGGGACTGTCCCGCCAAAAGCGGGACATCTGGTCACCTTAACTAAAACCCAGGATTTAACCAACTAACAACTTTTATATGTATTTCTGTGTTAATTGCAATAGATGGAGATTAAGAAATACCTATCCTGATTAGGAAAATTTCAAGTGCCAATTAATGTAAGTACATAGCGTTAGATATTATCTGTGTGTGTATGCACGCACAAGCATGCATGTGTTTGGTGTCTATCCTGTGGATGAGGGGGGAAATGAAGCGTGGGAATAGGTACGAATAAGACACAATTCCTGCCCTAAAACCCCCCCTTTTTTTTTGCCTTAGAAGCAGTTAAATGAGGAAAACTTATCTTCACTTCTGTGTAAGTGATTTTGATTAATATTTGCTTAAGCACTGAACTAGAGAAACTGTCATCTTATGAAAAATTCAGTTGCCTTCAGTGCAACTCAGCAGTTCTTTTACCCATACCTAATTGACTTCCTACTGCATTTCCTACCAGAGTAATTTCAAGTTTCCTCTAATCTCAAATGACCTGATCTACCCATTTTTCCTTCCCTCCAAGCAGACAACCCCTGCATTGACTTTACTTAGATTAAGATAATCAGGTAAGAGTTCTGTTCACTATCTTTCCTTTCCACCAAAATTATCTCTGAATTACCACCCACGAGTGTCTATAGTTCCTCTTGCGCCAGGAGAAGCGTGCTCTGCTGATAACAGTCCTGTGCCAGTGGTTCTGCATGTGCTCCTTCCCGTCCCTGAGTGGTTTCTCTGCCTTCCTCTGTCATGCTCTGAGTTGCAGAAGACTAGCTTCTTGTGCCTACATCACTCAGCCGCTCCCATATTCTGGTTTTCAGTTGGGTTTGGACAATGGCAAGCAGTGGAAGGAAATCAGAGGGTGGGAGGAAGAAGGTATCAGGCAATTTATTTCCCCATCCTTGTCCTTTGTCCCATGGCCCTTTCCTGCTTTGCTGCCTATGTGTTCTGGCTCAGCTCTCTGTTGAACGTTTCTAAACCGTTTATTCCCTCCCTTGCTCCCTCCAGTCATAGGGACTTTTGCTGTTAAAAGTTCCTGTGCAGCCAGAACCGGTTTGGCGCAGTGGATAGAGCATTGGCCTGGGGACTGAAAGGTCCCGGGTTCGGTTGCGGGCATATCCTTAATAGGGGGTGTGCAAGAGGCAGCTGATCGGTGATTCTCTCTCATCGATGTTTCTAACTCTCTATCCCTCTCTCTTCCTCTCTGTGAAAAACCAATAAAAATATATTTTTTAAAAAAGACATCTTTTCCTAAAAAAGATAAGAAGAAAAAGACACCTTTTCTTTAAAAAAAAAATATAATAATAATTAAAAAAAAATAAAAAATAAAAAAAAATAAAAGTTCCTGTGCACCTCACCAGTTCTTCCTGTTCCTTTAATCCTGTTCTCACCTCTATATAATCCACCCTCTAAGGCACATGTGTCAAACACAAGGCCCGCGGGCCAAATCCAGCCCGCCAGGCCTTGCAATGTGGCCCGCACCGCGCTGTCATCACTGCACTCCGCTGTCAGTTTATGACATTGTCAGTTTATGACTGTTCAGTAAACCATTCGGCCCGCGATTTAGGCTGGATTTTAGATTTTGGCCCCTTCTCTGATTGAGTTCGACACCCCTACTCTAAGGACTCATTTTGAAGATGCCATCTGCATCCAGGTGGCCCCTTGGCTGATACAAGCTACTTTCAACTTCTTTAGGTCCAACCTGCAACTGTCTCTTTTTACCTCACTCACAATTTTACTTTTTTTCTTTCACTCGTTTGTAAATATGTTCAATGTTCTCTCTCTTCCTTCTTACTCTTTCAGGGTGTTGCCCTGTGGTAAACTTGCAACCCTTTCTACAGAGTTGTCCACAAACATTTAAATGTGACATCTGCTTCCGTAACTGTTCTAATAGGATTATGTCTCATTTCGTACTAATATGGAACAAAGTTAAGAAAACATAAATGTCCAGCTTAACAAATGGATGGGGAAAACCCCCTTTAACTCCTAGGACACAGCAGATCCCCAGAAGCTTCCTACAGAGGCTTTCCTGATCGTATGCCTCTCCTACTTCCTGCATAAATAACTGTCAATCTTTACTTAAGAGTTTTACTTCCTAAATGTTCATCAGTAAAGAAAAAAAAAAAAAGAGTTAATTTTGTTATTTTTGAATTTTATATATAAAATCATAACGGTAATTTTCTTACTGTGTTGGCTTCTTTTCCTTAACATTATGCTTTTAAGATCCAGAAGTGTTTCTGTGTGCATATGGAGTCTATTTACATTGCTGTTTAGGACTCCATCATATGAATATGCTATTATTTATTGATTTATTTTACAGTTGCTTGCAGTTTTGAACCATGCACTATCAACTTTTGAGTGCATGAATCCTAATGAACATAAGCAAGCATTTCTATGGGGTTTATGCCTAGGCATGAAATAGGCTAGGTCATATTATGTCTGTCTTCCAGGTCTACTAGAGATGGCCAATTGTTTTCCAAAGTGAACTTAACAGTTCACTCTTCCACCAGCAAATTGTGAAAATCCCTGTTGATCTATATTTTTGTCAACACTATTAGCACACACTACTGTATTTTTGCCATTTTATTTGTTGATATGTAATATCTTATTGTGACTTTAGGTTGCATTTATTTCCTTGATTGCTGGTAAGATTAAGCATATCTTGAAGTGCTTCTTAACATTTTTGCCCATTTTTCCTTTTTTTTTTTTTTTTTTTGCCCTTTTCTTGTTGCATTTTGAGAATTTTTAATATATTCAGAATATGAGCCCTTGGTCCGGTGGCACAGTTGGTTGGAGAATCATCCTCTACACCAAAAAGGTTGTGGGTTTGATTCCCGGTCAAGGCACATACCTAGGTTGTGGGTTCCATCCCTGATCAGGGCGTGTATGAGAAGCAACTGATTAATGTTTACCTCACATCCATGTTTCTCTTTCACATCTCTCTCTCTCACTCACTCTCTCTCTCTTTCTCCCCCTTCTTTATAAAAAAGGAAAATAAATAAAAACATATCCTTGAAGATGAAATATATATATATATATATATATATATATATATATATATATATATATATAGTGTCCCCCAAAAAAATGTATACACACAGTTTGAATAATTATAAAGGCAATGTTTATTAAACTACATTTCATTTCATTTTATCAGATGTTAAGGTGCATACATATGTATATATTTTGAGGAACATCCTATATATATTCAGAATATGAGATCTTAGTAGTTACATGCATTTGCAAATATATTCTTCTTATTCATAGATTGTCCTTTTTACTCTTTAAGTACAATTCATTGATGAACATGAGTTCTTAATTTTAATGTAGTCCATTTGTCAATTTTTCTGTTTTTGTTTAATTCTTATTATCTTAATAAACCAGTGTCTACTCCTAGACTCTTATTGAGAGACTACTGTTATATTCTTGAACTTTTATTTGATGCTCTTCACATTAGGTCTAAAGTTCTTCTAAAATTGATTGTGTATGCGTGTGTATTAGATGAGATAGGGGTTTATTTAATTTTGTGTTTTCCTTATGGATAACCAGTTTTTGCAAAAAAAAAATTTTTTTAAAGATTATTTCCCCTGAATGTTTTATAAAACTACCATTACTAAATATCAAAATTCATATTTCTGTGCTGTGGTTCTGACCTTCTATTCTGCTGCTTTCATACCTTTGGGTATCCTTTCACTAATACTACCTGCTCTGAATTACTGTGTCTTTGTAGTTATTTTTGAAATTTAGACAGATTATGTGATTTCATTTCATAGTTATTCCACTTTCTAAACATTCTGATTTCAGGAAAATTAACATATGATTCACACAGAGCAGTTCTTAGAATGATGATCTAAGAGTCAGACGTGCTGATTAAATGTACACCAATGTAATATCACACAGCCTTCTTAGAAGCATACATTTATTGCATAAATATAGTGCAGCTTCATAAAAACCACTAAGAATGACATAGGAAGACAGACATTCTACATCCTACCAGTGCAAATATGAAAAGAACCAGTGGAAGTGAAAACATAAAAATATTACCTATTATCCTCCCAGAAGAAATACAGGTGGGGAGTTGGATAGGGGCCACCAATGTTAAATCCTTTCCACTGTGCAAATAGCAAAATTTTAAAGCTGCAAGTCTTAAAGAACATAACTCAAACTTCCCTAGTCATTCCCAAGATCACCAGGAGGAAAAGCAGCCACTGTGCAAATTGTTAAATTGGGAACCAAGTTGAGGACATTAAGGCAAATATTTTGGAATTAAATTCTGCAGGAGGATGCAGGCATGGCAAATTTAGTGCTTAACCATTTGCTGGTGTGAATGCTTCTTAGTCTGGACTTGCCCTCCTGAGCACATTCAAGAGACCACTCCTGAAGCAGATAGCAGACTGGCCTGTGGTAAATACTAGGGCCTTACCACACAACCAGGAGAAAGTAAGTCCTTAAGTGTTCTTCTCACCCACAAGTACATTCATATCAGTACATTGCCCTCAATTCCCTGGCAAGGGCATGTTTGAACCTCATTTAGATAGGTAATTGCTTTCTTTGTTACTTATTTCTTACTGCTTGCAGATTGGTGAGTAGCATGTGACTAAATGCTTGATTCTTGTCTGAGTTATCCAAACATTCTCAGTCCGTTCTTACCTTGTTTCTTTCTTATTCATTCACTCACCAAGTCTTTATTAGGCATCACCAGTGTGCTAGGTACTATGTTGGCTGTTATGTGTGTTGATGAATTAAATACAATAGATATTCTCCATGATTTTATAGAATTAATAGTTCTGGGATAATTATTCCGTTCCTGTTGCTTCCTCCTCTCTCATTCTCCTCAGCAGTATATCCCACGGCACTTATCATTACTTGGCGGACAGTAAATGTTTCTGTAAATGTGTGTTCATCAGGAAATTAAAATAAGAGGTTGAAAGGGCATGTGGAGCTCAGAAATGAGAAGAAAGTTTAAATTATTTTCCTAAAGCAAGTATTTACCTCTTTTGTTTTTTAATCATTCTCTGAGGCTCGGAAACTGCTGTGGCTGCAAGAACACTCCCACGGGGGTGGTCATCTATCCTGCATTAGGGATGCCAGTGATGTGCTCCATTAGTGTGGGGACCATGTGCTGACTGTGCTCAGAGAGGAAACAGCAAACTGAAGTGAGTGTGATTAGGAGTTATTCGTTTATTATTGGGACAAAATAGTCTAGTTATTTCTGCCGCTTGCTGCATGGATCTGAGAGCAAGAGTCCAAGCACCCATCACTTCTTCTCCCAATGACCCTTCATCTGGCTTTAGGTTTGTTCATCTTCTAACGTTTATTGATTGCATTTTAAAACAAATTAATTTTGGTTAAGCAAGCAATTTTCATGAATAGAAAAATAATTGCAGGATAGTGATTTTATCTGTGGGGTATGTGAATTACTTTGTCTTTGGAATGAGTTTATTGATAGGGTCTTCTGAATATAGTACTATATATTGCACTCAGGTCTAATATATTTTTAAAAGTATAAAATATTTTATTTATTTATTATTATGTTTTAACTAGAGGCCCAGAGCACAAAATTCATGCACAGGGAGGGTGGGGTGTCCCTCAGCCCAGCTTGTATATTCTCCAATATGGGACCTCTCAGGGGATGTCCAACTGCCAGATGTCCCACAGGGATTGAGCCTAAACGAGCAGTTGGACATCCCTCTCACAACCCAAGACCACTAGCTCCTAACCTCTCTCCTACCTATCTGTCTGGTTGCCCTTAACTGCTTCTGCCTGCCTGACTGATTGCCCTTAACTGCCTTTGTCTGGTGGCCTGATTGCCCCCTAACTGTTCCCCTACTGGCCTGATCACTGCCTAACTGCCTCTGCCTGATGGCCTCATCACCCCCAACTGCCCTCCCCTGCCGACCTGATTGCCCCCTAACTGCTTTCCCCTGCTGGCCTGATCGCCACTATCTGCTTGCTGCCCTGCCAGCCTGATTGCCCCTAACTGAATCTGCCTCGGCCCCTGCCACCATGGCTTTGTCCAGAAGGAAATTGGATGACCAGAGGATGTCCAGTCAACCCAGTCTAATTAGCATATTACTCTTTTATTAGTATAGATCCTCACCAGAGGATATTTTTCCAATTGATTTTTAGAGAAAGTGGACAAGGAGAGGGAGACAGAGAGAGAGAAACATCAATGTGAGAGAGAGACATCGACTGGTTGCTTCACTTAGTATGCACCCTGAACGGGGCCAGGGATTGAGCCTGCAACTAAGACACACTACAATTGAGACAGGTACCCTTGACTGGAATGGAAACTGGGAGCCTTCAGTCTGAGAACCAATACTCTATCCACTGAGCCAAACCAGCTAGGGGGTAAACATATTTTAAATGGCTGTCCTTTATAATACATACATATACACTGAGTGGTCAGATTATTATTATCTGAATGCATAATAATCTGGCCATTCAGTATATCATTTAATATATATTATAGGCCTGGTGCATGAATGCATGGGTGGGGTCTGGCCAGCCTGGCCAGGTGGAGGGGACATGGGCAGTTGGCCAGCCTGCCTGCTGGTTGAACTCCTGGTTAAGAGGACAATTTGCATATTAGCCTTTTATTATATAGGATTTATACTGAGTGGCCAGATTATTATGCATTCAGAGATCATAATAATCTGGCCACTCAGTGTATATCTCCTACATAATAAAAGACTAATATGGAAGTTGACAGAACGGAGTAACTACTGGTCGCTATGACACACAGTGACTACCAAGGGGCAGGTGCTCAAAGGAGAGAGAGAGAGAGAGAGAGAGAGAGAGAGAGAGAGAGAGAGAGAGAGAGAGAGAAGAGAGAGAAAGATTGAGAGAGAGAAACAGAGAAACAGAGAGATGTGAGAGATATACATTGATTGGTTACCTCCTATACGCTCACTGACCAGGGCTGGGAAATGAATCTGAAACCTACCCTGTTTCCCCGAAAATAAGACAGTGTCTTATCTTAATTTTTTCTCCCAAAGTTGCGCTAGGTCTTATTTTCAGGGGATGTCTTATCTTTCCATGCGCTAGGTCTTATTTTCGGAGGATGTCTTATTTTGGGGGAAACACGGTAGCTATGTGCCCTTGACTGTGAATTGAACCTTTGGTGTTGGGGGGAGATGCTCTACCAGTGAGCCACACTGGCCAAGACTGTTCACTTTTAGAGTTTTCCTCATACAGATCTTGCATATATTTTTTTTAGATTTATATCTAAATATTTCATTTTGGGGGGCTAGATAATGTAATTGATATTTTATTTTCAAATTCCACCTATTCATTGTTGGACATGAGAAGTCAGTTCATTTCTCTATATAAACCTTATATCCTACACCCTTACTATAATCACTTATTACTTACAGGATTTTTTTGTGAATTCTTTTGAATTTTCTATATGGATTATCATGACACCTGTAAACAAAGACAGTTTTATTCTTCCCAATCTGTATGCTTTATATATATATTTTTATTGTATCAACAAAGACTTCTACTATAATCTTAAAGGAGTGGTAAAAAGGGACACCCTTGTCTTGTACCTGTTCGTAGAGGGAAAGCTTCAAGACTCTCACCATTAAGTATAATTTAACTGGAGGCTTTTGGGCTTTTTGAAGATAGCCTTTATGAAGTTGAGGAAGTTTCCCTCTATTTTACTTAGATTTTTTGAGCACTTACTATGTACCAGACACTGAATTCAATACTGTTTTTACTTCAAACCTATGGTTTTGGTAATATTATTTACCTTTTACCGTCATTTTGAGATATTCAACCACTTTACAAGGGCAACCGAGTTAGTATTCTGACCTGGCAAGTTGCCGAATGATGTTTTCTTCATATCACAGTAGTCTCTGTGTCTGCTCTTATCTTATAATATTTTATTTTCTGCTTTTATTTTTCTGTATCCTCCCACTAGAATAGTAAAAAATATGAGGTCAGGGAGTTCTCTGTGTTGTTCACTATTTAATTCCCAGTGTCCAAAATTGTGGCTGGCCCATCATAGTTGCTGAATAAATAAATTAACTAGCAGGTTATATGTGAGTTCAGGCAGCCAATTCTGGTGCCTAAGCTCATGAAAGAGTTTCACTGAATGCTCTCATCCTATGGACCAAAGGGGATCAGGTAACTGCCTTTCTTGGGTTACTACTGGCTAAAGGTATATGGGGAAAGATGGATAGAGCCCTATTGTAGTGTCACAATTCTGATTTTGAAACATAGAATTACACCTAACTATCAGTATCATTGATTAAATCAGACTGATTCAATTTAAAAATCAGAGAACAAAGAGACTTTTGCTGTTTCTCTCAACTTGTTGGCTGCTGTATGTCATATTACTCCTGAGATCTTTCTATTATTTCAAAATCTGAAGTTAAAATTAGTACGGGGATTTGAGTCTCTCATATTTCCCAGCTGGATTTTTTTAAATCTGAATGATTTGCATGTACACATTCAGGGTTTTCGTTCTGTATTTTTAATGCCAGTTATGAAATGATCTAGTTACCACACATAAGTTAATAAGTAGAGTTACAACAGGGCATTTGTGGCATTTCAAATAAATCAGAGGCAAAAGTAATTATGTTTAATTAGATTCAAACTATGTGGCTGTTTAGAATGAGTGAGTTCTGTAGTCCTTATTCAAGGTCAGTATAGATATCTCCCCATTTGTGTATTACTGGATGGCACTTTGACACACATAATTAGCTATGTTCTACTACAAGCAGTTGCTGTGTACAGCTTCCTGCCAGCCGATACTATACAGATGAGTTTGCTTAGAGCTGGTCCTACAGCAAAAAGATTCAAGAAATCACCCCTATTAGTTTTGAAAAACAATACAGTCCCTGAAAGACATATATGAAAGGAAGAAAGATATTTATAAAACTAGAACATGTCATTCATATTATTTATGTGCTTCTCTAGACAGTTATCCATGGAAACTACTTGACAAACTTTAAACCTGATATTATAATTCAAATGTATCCTATTTAATATAAAACACCCAAAATACTCACTCTCTTCACATAGCAAGCCAAAAGGACATCTCCTTTGTGTCCCACCAGAGTAATGCCAATTACTGAGGACTTATTTGCCAATGACTTAGTAATGCTAATTCTTATCCTCATTACAAACATACAAATTGCAATAATTTTGGCAATTAAGAGAAAGTGGAGGGTTTGGAAACCTGATTTGTGTGACTCCAAGGCATATATTCGACTTAATATTCACTTAAATACAGATTGAATAGCATATGGTTAAGAAAGTATGTGAGTTAGTGCTTTCAAACTGAAGGTCTTCTTCTTGGTCACCTAAAAGATAAAATGAATGTCTTTTGGTGATGATGAACTTTATGTGAAGCATTTGAAATTTTTTTTTAAAAATGAACATGCATTCTTTTTATACTGTTAAGCTATATTTTAGTATATCTCTTTAGTATATCTCTTTAATAATCATAATTGGAAAAATTAAGAGCAGGGATTGTCTTTCACGAAAAAGTAAAAAGCAAACAAACAAACAAAAAACTATATTCAGTAGTTTGGGGAGAAGAATGTGGATTATTCTATTACCAGCACAGCCAATTTTTTAATTCATTCTGGATATTCAGTGCCAACAGTAACAAGACACTATACCAGGGAAGGATGTTGGTAATCCTATATAATAAAAGCCTAATATGCTAAGTGTCCGCTTGATTGGTGGGCTGTTCAACCAATCAAAGTGTAATATGCTAATGATATGCTAAGGCTGCTCAATTGCTTGCTATGACATGCACTGACCATCAGAGGGAAGACACTCCAACCAGTAGGTGAGCTTGCTGTTGGGGTCTGGCTGATAGGGACTGAGTGAGATGGGCAGGACACGCCCTGGAGCTCTCTTGTGGTTCCTCCCTGGCTGCAATCATGCACCAGTGGGGTCCCTCATCCTGGCCTGCACCCTCTCGCAATCCGGGATCCGCAGGGGATGTCAGAGAGCAGTTTCAGCCTGATCCCACAGGCCAGGCCTAGGGACCCCACTGGTGCTCAAATTCATGCACTAGGCCTCTAATCTAATATAAGCTGTTTTATCAAGAGATCCCTAAACCTTATGAAAGTATAACCATGCTTTTGAGTAAAATCTGAGCAATACTAATTTCAACATTTAAATAAGTATTCTTTTTCAAAGTATTGTGGCTTAGTATCGTAAAACTTTTATAGTCTTTGGAGCTAGATTTTTAGTCTTTGAACCTGAGATCTGATCACCTGACTGTTATTCTTTCTTTTATAAGATCAACTGAGATAAACTTTTTAACTTCCTTAGGCCTCCATAACAGTTATAGAAATTAACTGTTGTGACCATTAAATGAGATAAGGTATATAGAAACCCTGGTAAATAATGGATGCTACCATTATTGTAATTGAGACAGAACTTTAGATACATCACAGTTAAAATCTTTTAATTTTTCTTGCAAAGAACAGTGAGAACTGAAGAGTTTCTTGGCATGGTCTAGGACCCAAGACCATGACTCCTGATCCCTACTAGTTCAATGCTGGACATTTTGTGTAAAAAAGAAAAAAAATATATCTGATGGATATTCACTTGGGGCCAGGTTCTGTTTTCACCTTTCCTCCCTCTCTGCCTGTCCATCTTTTCACTCTCCCTGCCCCTATCAGATCATTGTACAGAACATTGAACATTGTATCAGACATTATCAAAAGAATGTGTGTGCTAGAGTGATTTTTTAAATCCACAAATTAATGAGTGACTCACAGGTAGAAAAATAGCTGGAATAAGCTTGCCTCTAACTTGATAAATCCTGCCCTTTTTATCTGCCTTCTAGATTTTGTGTTAATAAGAACAGGCTGGTTCAGAACACCGTTAACAGCAGAGGTAATTCACAGCCACACATTATCACTTAGATCTTTCTTCTGCTTCACAGCCCAGGAATGGCAGTCTGCTAATAATAAAGAACTCTGGATCATTTGGAAATGTCTATATAACCTTGATCTCTTCTATCTCAGGGAGATATTATCACTCTATTGTCCTGAATGCACACTCAATTTCAAAGACAGTTTGACTCCTGGGGCTTTGGGGAGGTCATGGCACTGGAGGGAGCCGTTCTTTCAGAAATAAAGTTTCTTATCTTCAGACCTCTTGCTTCCATCATTAGAAAGCAGAAACCCTGACACTTCCACAGTGGAGTCTATTAGGTGCTGCCTTTTCTATAGATTTCATTTAATATATCCTGCCGAAACCGGTTTGGCTCAGTAGATAAAGTGTTGGCCTGCAGACTCAAGGGTCCCAGGTTCGATTCCCAGTCAAGGGCATGTATCTTGGTTGCGGGCACATCCCCAGTAGGGGGTGTGTAAGAGGCAGATGATCGATGATTCTCTCTCATGGATGTTTCTAACTCTCTATCCCTCTCTCCTCTTTGTAAAAAATCAATAAAATATATTTTTTTTTAAAAGAAGAATGAAGGGCAAATAATGGCCAAAAATGTTTCAAATTTTATGAAAACTTTTATTGATTTACATATCCAAGAAGCTCAACAAACTCCAATAGCATAATCAGAAACAACAAAGTCAGACTGTTAGCTAAATCCAAAGAGAATCTTGAAAGCACTAAGGTATTAAGAACAAAATGGGTATTATATAAAAGAAAAATACTATAACCATAATGTAATAACTTAGTTAATGTGTTCAAAGGCAAAATGAAGAGCAGAGAAAAAAATGAGAAACTAGAGAACACAGAAGTTACCCAGTTTAAAAAAAGAAAAAGAAAGAAAAAAGGAGAGAAACTAAACTAAAAAAAATAAAATAAAAAGTTTAACAAAGCCTCAGGGACTATCAAAAAAGAAAGAGCAGAAACAACATACCTTGGAGTTGTGGGAGTAGAGGAGGAAGAGGGCAGGGCAGAAAACCACGCACTCTACAGAATGGTCCTGCCACCTGGGAACCCACCTGGCCCCATACCCAGTTATGTCAACATTATTGACTATATTCCCAACATTGCAAACTGCATTTCTGTGGCTATTCTGCAACTACCAATGTGTACTATTTAATCTCTCTACTTCTTCACCCTGACCTTTGACTCCTCCCCTTTGACATCTGTCAGTCTGTTCTCTGTATCTATGAGGCTGTTTATATTTTGTTTGTTTATTTTGTTCATCAGATTCCACAAATAAGTGAAATCATATGGCATTTGTCTTTTCTGACTGGCTTATTTCACAGGTGGAGTTGTTTTTTTAAAGAGGGCAGTTCTGAAAAAAACTCAAAAAAGTATTGCCCAAAACCTACTCAAATTTGGGTGGAGAAGTGTAAACATAAAGATTTGAGAAGCTGAGCAATCCCAAACAGGATAAATTCAAAGAACTACATGCTAAGACAATCTTAATTAAATTTCTAAAAACAAAAACTTAAAAACAAACAAACAAAAAAAACAACAACATTGAAAGCACTCAGAAAAAATCAACACCTTACCTAGAGAGAAAAAACAATTAAAATGGCATCAGAACTCTTATCAGAAATGATGAAGACTTCAAAAAAAAACACAACATTTTTTAAGTCCTGAAGGAAGAGAAATCTAAACCCAGAATTCTACATCAGCGAAAATATCCTTTAGAAATAAAGGGGAAAATCAAGACATTTTCAGATGAAGGAAAATAATAAAATTTGTCACCAATAGGCCTTACTTAAATGAATGGTAAAAAAAACAAACAAACAAACAAAAAAACTGTCATTTTCAACAGAAAGAAAACAATAGAAGAAACCTGGGAAGATTGGGACAGATATTACATAATAGACAATCTGTTGGGAGATATTTTAAGGTCATACACATATCACAATCCCCATCAAAGCCCTCCATCCAGATTTTTTATCCATTGATTCCATTGATTCTTCTTCATGAACCAAACTAAATTATGATGGTTTGAAAATGATTGTTTTACAACTTCAGCATTTTGTCCACATTTACCAGCTAAAATTTCTCTCCAAGTTATTTCTTTGGTTATATGTCTATTTAATATCAACATAGGCATGAGAATTTCTGTGTTTTTAATAATTTATAATTAATTATATCCTTTAGT
Organism: Pipistrellus hanaki; assembly: GCF_964339955.1. Classification (NCBI taxonomy): domain Eukaryota; kingdom Metazoa; phylum Chordata; class Mammalia; order Chiroptera; family Vespertilionidae; genus Pipistrellus; species Pipistrellus hanaki. The sequence continues at coordinate 137,658,083 of NC_140505.1, read as the reverse complement.
TGTTTTGTGCACAAAGTACCCCAGTTTTAGCCACTTGAAGACATTTTGGACTCCTGTCCTTATGACATGCCCCTCTATTGCATTAGGCAGTTTTCATTTCTTACATAACAAGGTATGCCCAGCTCATCTTATTCCTTCCCAGTCTCAGCCCTGGAATATATATTTTCTCCACAAGCTCTAGTACTTTTGAACAAGAAATAGTAACTCAAAACCAAGTTCTTGGCATTGGGTATGCTCATTGTCACTGATGTATCTTTGGTTATAATGTACTTGATCGGAAATAGCTAGAATATGCACAGGACCAAATATAACCACATAAACACATTTGTGTATGTGTACATACACACATTAATAAAACTATGCATATTCACATTCAATTACATATATATGTTTTAATGATACTTTCAATTCTAATTCATTGTCACAGGTTTTTTTCCTTGTCTTCCTTCTTCCACATTTTTATCTTCCTTTTTCTACAGTGAGAACCTCATTCATAACAGCATCAATATCTATATTTATTTGCTCACACTCCTATAATATGTCTAAAATACATTCTGAATAGCTTCACCCATACATGGCTATATAGATATTCTCTTTCTATGTGTAAGTCAAACTTCAAAACTGACAATCCCCGCCCCCCCAGGACTATATCAATCAGTGTGTTTTCAGCTATAAATAAGAGAAAAATCTGATTTAAGATATCTTTAAAGTAACAAAGTTTGCCTTAGCTGATGTGGCTTCCTTGGTTGAGCACCATCCCATCACCAAAAGGTCACCGTTTCTATTTTGAGTCAGAGCACATGCCCTGGTTGTGGGTTCATCCCCCATTGGGGTGCAGTTGGGATGTGCATGAGAGACAGCCAATCAATGTTTCTCACATCAATGTTTCTCCCTCTCCCATCTCAAAATCAATAAAAACTTATTTTTTTTTAAAAGGACAAAAAATTAAAGTAACAAAGATTGTTATTCACTTATTAATTTGAGAAACATTGAGTACCTATTAGGTAGCAGCTACTGATCTAGGCTATTGAGACATAGCTTTGCACAAAGCAGTGTACCTGTTTTATAGAGCTCATGTTCTAAGAGTATTGTAAACAGTGAATAATCAAATGAATCTGATCCTCTATTATGTAACAGAAAGCCCATTGTAGGGGAGGTGCTCCAGGGTTGGTCTGAGCTGTCAACTATGTCTCCATTTCCCTTGATGTTCCCTGTTTCCTTGATATTGGCTTTCTATTCAGGTAGGGAGCAAGATGAATACAAAAGTGCTTGACACCTATTCTTACAGAGAAAAAGATAAACCATCCCTTCTGGTTGCTCTAATTTCAGAGAGAGAAAACTTTCCCTAGATCCTTTAGTGGGCTTTTCTTCACTTTTAATCCACAAAATTTGGTTCACACATTCATATGAGAACAAATTATTAGCAAGGAAAAACAAAACAAATAAATTACTATGATTGGCTCAGAAAAATAATCTGGGAAGGAATGGATATTGGTGAATCAACAGCAATGCCCACTACAATGGCTTTATGGTAATAGATGAGTAATAAATAGATTTTAAACGTAAATATGGTTTGTTTTCAATAAACATTTTTTTCTTACATTTTACATATTTTAGAAGCTTCTGAATAGAAAATAACTAAATAAAAATAGACTCGGAGGATTTCATTACCCCTTCTTTTATTCACAATAAGCAAACACCAATCAGATCTCTTTGAGAAGCTTGCTTGTGTCTTATTTTATTACAATCTTCCTGAGTAATTTTCCTTCCAATTTCAATTAATTTGAAAACAATCTAGTCAGACATTTATTACAGGGAGAAGTCATAGATTCAACAAACTTTTGTAATATATTTCAAAAATCAGAATTATGTGGAAAATATATTCATAGAAGGTAAGTCATTTAATTTCTAATATCTGGACCATAAGGCAAACTCATTAAATTAAGTCTAATAAACCTGAACTATAGCTGTTTTGTAGTAGAGATGAATAAGTTTTTTGTATTAGTTACTGGGAATACATGCTTTGTTTTATGTTTGTTTATTAGAATCCATGACAATTGAAATAGTTGAAAACTTTACTTGTTTTTCTTGAGCCCATGTTTCATAAATATTATGGTTGGTTTCTAGGAAATATGTTCTTATTAGCAAGAGTGAGTATTTTTTTTTAAATATATTTTATTGATTTTGTACAGAGAGGAAGGGAGAAAGATAGAGAGTTAGAAACATTGATGAGAGATAGACATTGATCAGCTGCCTCTTGCACACCCCCTACTGGGGATATGCCCGCAACCAAGGTACATGCCCTTGACCGGAATCGAACCCGGGACCTTTCAGTCCCCAAGCCAACGCTCTATCCATCGAGCCAAACCGGTCTTGGCAAGAGTATTTTTAAGTAACACTGCATTGGATACATCTAAGCAATGCTACACTACTGTTCATTTTGGGGGGATGCAAAGGAAACTGATAATGCTGACTAAATGCAATTTAATTAATTTCCCATTCTAAAAAAGAGTATCTAGTTCTTTATAAACTTTGGATATTAACCCCTTATCACAGTGTTTTTCAACCTTTTTTGGGCAAAGGCACACTTGTTTCATGAAAAAAATCACGAGGCACACCACCATTAGAAAATGTTAAAAAATTTAACTCTGTGCCTATATTGACTATATATAAAGTAATTCTCTTGAATAGGAATCAAATAAACACAAAGAAAGTATTTTATAATTACTTTATTATAAAATATTAAGTAAACAAAATAGTGAAAAATTATAAAATTCTTGTCTTGTCTGCACCTATGGCACACCAGGCAACATCTCGCAGCACACTAGTGTGCCGCGGAACAGCGGTTGAAAAACGCTGCCTTATCAGATGTACCATTAGTGAATATGCTCTCCCATTCAATGGGTTGTCATTTCATTTTGTGGGTGGTTTCCTTAGCTGTGCAAAAAATCTTTTGTTTGTTGTGATCCAATTTGTCTATATTTTGTTTGTTTGTTTCTGAGGAATAGATCAGGAAAAAAAAAAGTGCTGCAAGAAATGTTCAAGATTTTACTGCCTCTGTTTTCTTCTAGAATATTTATGATTTCAAGCTTTACATTTAAATATTTAATCCATTTTGAGTTTAGTCTTGTGTATAGTACAAGGAAGTGGTCTAGTTTCATTTTTTTGCATGTATCTGTGCAATTTTTCCAACACCATTATTGAATAAACTGTCTTTATCCCATTGCACATTCTTGCCTCCTTTGTCAAATATTAATTGACCATAAATGCATGGATTTATTTCTTGGCTCTCTCTTCTTTTCCTTGACCCGTATGTCTGTTTTTATGGCAGGGCCATGCTATTTTGATTATTATGGCCTTGAAGTTTAGTTTGATATCAGGTCGCAGGATACCTCAGACTTTGTTCCTTTTTTCTCAAAATTGCTGGGGCTATTTGGGGTCTTTTGTGGTTGTATATAAATGTTTAGAATATTTGTTCTAGTTCTGTAAAATACTCAACACCAAAACAAAACAGACAATGCAATAGAAAATAGGCAAAATACCTTAATAGACACTTCTCTAAAGAGGACATACAAATGGCCAATAGACATATGAAAGATGCTCAATGTCACTAACCATCAGAGAAATACAAATTAAAAACACAATGGCCCTGGCTGTCATTGCTCAGTGGTTAGAGCATAGTTCCTCACACTGAAGGGTTATATGTTCAATTCCTGGTCAAGAGCATGTACCTGGGTTGCAGCCCGAGTCAGGGCACATGTGGGGTGCAACCGATCAATGTGTCTCTCTCGCATCGATGTTTCTCTTTCTTCCTCCCCACTTTTTTTCCACTCTCAATAGAAAACAAAACAAAGCACAATGAGTTATCACTCATACCTGTCAGAATGGCTATTATCAACAAATGCACAAATGGCAACTGTTAGCAAAGATGTAAAGAAAAGGGAACCCTTGTGCACTATTGGTGGGATTGCAGATTGATGCAGCCACTATGGAAATCAGTATGGAGTTTCCTCAAAAAATTAAAATGGAGCTACCTAATGAGCCAGCACTTCCACTTATGGGAAAATATCCAAAAAATCCCAAAATGCTGATTCAACAGAATATATGCATCCCTCTGTTCATTGCAATGCTATTTACAATAGCCAAAATTTGGAACAGCTCAAGTGCCAATCAGTAGATGAGTGAATAAAAAAGCTTGGTATATTTACAATAGAGTACTACTCAGCTGTAAAAAAGAAGAGAATCTTACCTGTCATGACAGCATGGATGGAACTTTTAGGTATTATGCTAAATTAAATAAACCAGTCAGGGAAAGACAAATGCCTTATGATTTTACTTATATGTAAAACCTAATAAACAAGAAGAAGAAGAAGAAACAGCTTCATAGACAGAGAGAACAAACTGACATCTGTCAGAGTAAGGGGTCTAGGGGACTGGGTGAAATAGATGAGGGCATTATTCCAAAAAAATTATGGACAACAAACAGTACGATGCTTACCAGAGGGAAGAATGGATGGACACAGGTGGAAAGTGTGAATGAGGATAAACGGTGACTGAAGAAAAAGAGACATTGGATTGTGAGTACACAACGCAATGTGCAAAAGATGTACATACTTGAAACCTATATAATTTTATTGACCAATGTTACTCCAATAAATATAATAAATTCAATAAATAAATACATAAGAGTATCTCCTAGATATATTTAACATTTATTAGATGTCACTTTTTATTTATGAATTTAACATGAATAAAATATTCTAATAGTCTTACTTCTAAGTAATATGCATTTTTAAGACTATAAGAAAATGTGCAGGCTAGAAAATATTTCTGAGTTTAACATAAATATGCCTTTTGAGAAGTTATAAATAAGTGAATGCTAGAAATAGCACTTGAGTTCTAAGGAGTTGGCTCACATGATTTTATTTTAAAACCGATGTACAAATTGAAAAACAAATTGAGAGTACTCTAAGTATATAGTTTTCAATGCCAGTAATAATCACATATTTTTGTTTTAGCTTTTTATGTATTATCAATACATATGAGGTAAGAAGATAAGTAATGGTATTAACCTTTCAGAAATTTCTATCTAAGTTAGTGCTGTGTTCTATCAATTAGTCATCTTGGAAGGGAATGCCCCTCCTTCCATGATGCTGCTCTTTCCCATATTCCTATGTCAATGACTCTTTTTAGAATCGTCTTTGGTGTATATAAGAAACCAGTCTCATCACTTTAAAGTCATATCTTTAATTTTTCTCCCACAAATGTTGCATCACCAAATAATCATTAGATTTAGATCCAAATGACATTCAGTCACTCAAAGAATAAATAGATGAAATCAGTCCTCATTAGAGGAAAGTTTGCTTATCTTGATAATTATTTTTAAGTGAAATATTACATTTGAACCTAATAATATTGAAAGTTGTTGGGAAAAGACTCATTCTCAAAGAGCCAAACTTGGAATCATATGAAAAAAAAATAATCAGTGCCTTAATAAATAATTATGCCATCTGGAGTATGAAATATCTGTATATTATTCTTAGTAGTATAAATTATGCTGATGAGGAAGATTAGGTATGATTTTAGTATTTGAAGTAAATACTACATATATCTGACAGGAACAATGAATTTGCACTTCTTCCACTTGGTGTCTCTTGGACAGTCTCTGAGCCTTTGTAGGGAATGAGAGGTTCTTTTTGTTTTTTGATACATGTCTATATTGTGGCATAGATATTTGGAGAGATAAAACAAGGACTTCTTATTCTAAAATAATACACTATTTTCTTTCTTGAGAAGATTGTATAACAAGATGGAAAATGGAATGATTTCAGCCTCTGTTTGATTAAGTCCCCAAGTCAGAATTTCTACTTATGCCATGATAAGATTGTCTGTGTGGGACTCACAAAGGAAATGGCAGAACACTGGTTTTTGATGATCGATTCCTCATTCACTTGAGATTTAAAGTACAGAAGCTAAAACATTGGATATTAGAAGGTTTGTCTAGAAGAAGTTCTCTTTGAGTTCTATCCTACCTTCTTAAAGGACAGTGGAAGCACTTGTACCTCATTTTAAGCCTAGAAAAAGCCTCAGGAGAGCTTGTGTCTCTTGGACCTTGAGTAATGTGTTCATTGGTGTTGAACTCATACCTGAAAAATCTAAAGTTGAGAGTTCTAACTGCACTGAGAGCTGAGTAAAACATTGAAGATGGCTGCATTTCCAGAGTTTGGTGGGATGAAGGATTCATGACTATTTCCAGTGGGACAACAATGGGATACTTGAGCAAACAAGGCAAACTAAAGCTATCTTATATTTTGTCCACAAGGGCCATTTGGAGGCAGAAATCTGACTCAGGATTGAGAAAAACATCAAAAGCAGAAAAATAAAATGATAGAGTATTTCATTTCAAGGGCTCTGCAAGAGAGAGATTCCCAGTATTGCAGGGTCCTAGAGGATCCCAAAATCACCCCATAAGAAAGAGTGTCAGTATTAAACCTCTGCCAAACCCAGAAAAGACTAATGCCAGCTGACAACAACCTCAGTCAGTGAGACCTTGATACTAGTATGCTAAGTGAAATCAGCCTGTCAGAGAAAGTCAAATAATGTATGATTTCACTACTATGCGGGACCTAATGAACAAAAAAACAACAACTGATGAGCAAAGATCCAGAGGCATGGATGCATGGAACAGACTGACAGATCCCAAAGGGGAGGAGGGTGGTGGGGAAGAGACCAACCAAAGGATTTATATTTATACTAGAGGCCTGGTGCACAACATACATGCATTCAGGGCAGGGCGATCCCCTCAGCCTGGCCCATGCCCTTGTGCAGCCCAGGAGCCCTCAGGGGATGTCCAACTAATGGCTTAGGCCCACTCCCCAAGGACATCGTTAGTGCTGCGAAGGAGGTGGCAGAGGCTCCCACCACTTCCACTGTACTCGCCAGCCATCAGCTTGGCTTCTGGTTGAGTGTAGCTCCCCACCCCCCACCCCGTGGGGGCGCACTGACCACCAGGGGGCAGCTCCTGTATTGAGTGTCTGCCCCCTGGTGGTCAGTGCACATGATAGTGACTGACTGCTAGTTCCTCTGTTAGGTCAATTTGCATATTACCCTTTTATTATATAGGAGACATGCATAGCCTATAGCAGCGTTTTTCAACTGCTGTTCCTCCGCACACTAGTGTGCCGCGAGATGTTGCCTGGTGTGCCGTAGGTGCAGACAAGACAAGAATTTTATAATTTTTCACTATTTTGTTTACTTAATATTTCATAATAAAGTAATTATAAAATACTTTCTTTGTGTTTATTTGATTCCTATTCAAGAGAATTACTTTATATATAGTCAATATAGGCACAGAGTTAAATTTTTTAACATTTTCTAATGGTGGTGTGCCTCGTGATTTTTTTCATGAAACAAGTGTGCCTTTGCCCAAAAAAGATTGAAAAACACTGGCCTATAGACACTGACAATAGTGTGGTGAAGGCCTGGGGTGGGGCTGGGAATGGGGCTGGGTATAAGGGGACAAAGAAGAGGGAAATGGAGGACATCTTTAATACTGTCAACAATTAAAACTTATTTTTTTTAATAAGAACTTACCTGTGATTCACCTCTTTTCTCTGTTAGAGGCAGTAAAAGGTGAGGGAGGGATACCACAGGCAAGAAAATAATGCCAAGAACAACAAGCCCTTCTTTTCCATTGCAGTTATCCACCTGACACAGGTGTGTGTTAAAAGTGACTAGAAAAGGCCTGGAAATTTCTTTAGGTTTTATTCAATGGGAAGTGGCAGCAAAAAAAATTCCATGAAACATGTTTAAATGTGCAATGGCAAAAAAGTTTAAGATAGTTTTCTTATTATCTCTGTGAATTCAAATTATTCTATATAACTGTTTCAATAGTCTTTTTATCGATATAGTGCCAGAATTACAGTTCTTATACTCAAATCCAAAAGTTATTTCCAGAAGAAGATAATAACTTCAGAGCTGAAATCAGAGATATTAGTGCTAGGCAGCTAGAATAGAAAAATGAGGAAGGCCAAAACCGGTAAGACTCAGTGGATAGAACGTTGGCCTGCGGACTGAAGGGTCCTGGGTTCGATTCCAGTCAAGGGTATGTACCTTGGTTGCGGGCACATCCCCAGTGGGGGGTGTGCAAGAGGCAGCTGATTGATGTTTCTCTCTCATCGATGTTTCTGACTCTCTATCCCTCTCTCTTCCTCTCTGTGAAAAATCAATAAAATATATTTTAAAAATAAATTAATTAATTAAATACAAATTTTAAAAATTAAAAAAAAAGAAAAATGAGGAAGACACCTTGGCACTAATGCCTACTCTATGCCAGGCCCTATGCCCAGCAGTCTATACACATTATCTTATCCTCTTGGTAATTTTAGGGAAAAGGTGTCATGGTCCATTTTATCATTGATATCCAAGTTTAAAGAGGTTAAGTAAGTCACATTGTTTATTTAGGTCAGATAGCTACTAAGTGATAGAGGCAGGATACAATCCAAATCTTTGCAATGGTGTCCTTCTCTCTCAGGGAACACGTGGGCACTCAGCCACAGTCCTTCTACCATCTACACATCCTACAGAATCAGATTCCTAGTTTTCTTCCTTACCCTTAGGTTATTTGGGGATGCATCCAAGTAAATAAAAGTTCTTCCCTGTAGCACTAGAGAAATGGAAACATTCATACAAGGACGTGAACAGTATAGAGAAGAAATTCACAGAAAGCCAGCCCTGCCAGAACCTCTCTGACCCATGCCCAGGCCACTTCTCCCTGACTTACTTTACACCAAACACACTGACTCTTTGAAGCAAGTGAGCCATGGACCCACTTCAGAGCCTTTGCACTGAGGGCCTTCTCTTCCTTCAAATATCTACAGGGCTAATTCTTTGACCACCCTCCCAGTGTTTGCAATAAAGGAAGTGGTACACCTTCTCTTTTACACCTGTGCTGGTCAACCTACTTAAAATTGCAATCAGTCCCACAATCCACAGCTCCAATCCCTCTTGCCTTGCTTTGTTTTATTCAAATTCTTTCTAGAACATTTATCACTTTTCAGCAGCTAATTATTTATTTAATTATTTATTATGTCTATTATTAATACTAGTGGCCCAGTGCACAAAATTTGTGCATGGGGGTGGGGGTGTCCCTCAGCCTGGCCTGCACCCTCTCCAATCTGGGATCCCTTGGGGGATGTCCAACTGCTGGTTTAGGATTGGGCCTAAACAAGCAGTTGGACATCGCTCTGCAATCCTGGACCTCTGGCTCCTAACCACTTACATACTTGCCTGCCGGATCACCCCTAACCACTCTGCCTGCTGGCATGATCACCCCCAAGTGCCTCCCCACCTCCGGCTTGCTCACTCCCAACTGCACCCCCTGCCAGCCTGCTTACCCCCAACTGCCCCCCTAGCCAGCCTGCTTGCCCCAAATACCCTCCCCCTGCCTACTGGCCTGATTTCCCTTAACCTGCCTCTGCCTCAGCCTCATCACCGTGGCTTTGTCCTGAAAGATATCCAGAAGGTCTCCTGGTCTAATAAGCATATTAACCTTTTATTAGTATAGATGTTTTAATGTGTTTTTATTGATTTCAGAAAGAAGAAGGGAGAAAGATAGAAACATCAATGATGAGAAAGAATCATTAATCAGCTGCTTCCTACAATGTCCCACACTGGGGATCCAGCCTGCAACCCAGCATGTGCCCTAACCAGGAATCAAATTGTGACCTCCTGCTTCATAGGTTGACACTCGACCACTGAGCAACAGTCACTGAGCTTATTAGTTATTGTCTCTCCCTTTCACTAAAATGTGAGATCCATGTTGCCATGTATTTTGTTGTTCTACCTCAAAGTTGCTTGGCACATGGTAGACATGTACTGTATATTTATTGAGTAAATGAATTACTAAATACTGACTTTTATCCACTATTAGAGCTATTACATACCACTGTGACTTACTGGCACCTTAATTTTTGGATTTTTCTCTACTCTACTTGCTATAATTCCACTAATAATCTTGAAACGGCCCATTCTAAAAGTTGACCCTTTTTTTTTAAATATATTTTATTGTTTTTGTACAGAGAGGAAGGGGGAGAGATAGAGAGCTAGAAACATCAATGAGAGAGAGTCATCGATCAGCTGCCTCTTGCAACCCCCCCACTGGGGATATGCCAGCAACCAAGGTACATGCCCTTGACCGGAATCGAACCCCGGTCCCTTCAGTCCCCAAGCCGACGCTCTATCCATTGGCCAAACCGGTTTCGGCTGAAAGTTGACCCTTGATCCCATCAGACCAGTCTGGGGTTCAGCTGTAGAGTCCAACCAATAGTGACTGAGCTCCTGCTCTTACCTGATAAGTCTCTGTCAAAGTCATCTGACATGAAAAAGTTCTTAATTTTCATAACATATGTTGTCAACCTATTTTTGATTTATAAATTATAGCCGCTGCTTTTGATAGATGCATGTGGATTTCAGTAAAAATAAACTATCTTTCATCATGATGAATTTTGATGTGTGAGTATATTCTAGTACTTACTAGGTAGATATTTTCCAAAATATTGATTTCTGATTCTACTTTGTAATTAAAATATAGGCATGAACCAATGTTTGCATGCAATATATGGTAGCTGTTTTTGCATAAAACTCAAAAATAAATATTCATATATGAGATTGAAATAAAATAAATGTAACATTGTCTATGGCTGTGAAATTGATAATCCTTGCTCCTACAATGAAAGATTTGCAGAGAAGATTATTTATTCAACACCATTCCCATGTGGATCTATTTAGTGCAACTTTACTTGCAAGAATCTGTAAAAATGCTAATAAACCACATTTTTTAGCAGCTTAGACCTGGTTCTTTATTTGTTTCTGGCTTTGGGATAACTTTGAGTAGGAAATATAGTGTCACCATGGGTAATGAATGATGCATGCATGAAATAGTGACCTTAAAACAGCACATTTCTCTTAAAGGAATCAATTTACAAACCACTGCAGCTTAAATTTTATGAGCAATTATGTATCATGTCTTTTCTATGTAAATGATAGAAAATCTATTTTAATCAACATCAATTTCCATGGAATTGTAATTTTGCTAGTGTTCATTAAAAAGGATAAACTAGATATGGGAAATGGTTTTAAGGAAACAAAGATTAAAAGAAATATAGAAAAATTGTCGGGAAAATGCACTTTTCTTCAAAAGTTATGGTTTGGGAAAAATACAGAAAATCTCAGCAATGTGCCTGGGCATAATAAAGCAATCCTGGGAAAGTCTCCAAATGGCGATAACAGACAGAACATACTATTGTAAATTAGAAGAATCTTTAGTACTTCCCTAGTCAGGGCATATTGTTGTGTTACAGGTAACTATTGTAGCTATGTAGCATTTTTTTGTTGTTGTTCCCTCCCTTTAAATACTTTCTTTCTTTCAGTTTAATCTTACATAATCACAGTTTGATGCACCCTTGATAATTTTTTGCTTACTCATACTAACTGCAGTAGTTTCTGGTGGCAATACAGTGGAAGTGGACAGAATGTAAATAGATTTGAAGATATCTTCAACTTCCTTGCAAAAAAGAAATAGAAATAAAAACACTCTAGCCCTCAATGAACTCAATTATCCACTTTCTTTTACCTGGATTCATACAGGAAGAATGGTATCACTATTCGTATAAATTTGTTCTCACAAAACTCAAATGAGTACTTATCACCTCATGAAAATCCCACCATGCTCCTGTAAATGTACTCTCCCATTGTCTCTACCCACCATTTCAAATATTTTTAGATATATTTTTATTGATTTCAGAGAGGAATTGAGAGGGAGAGAGAGAGAAAGATCAATGATGAAAGAGAATAGTTGATTAGCTGCCTCCTACTGGGGATGGAGCCTGCAACCTGGGCATGTGCCCTTGACTGGAATTGAGCCCAGGATCCTTCAGTCTGCAGTCTGATGCTCTGTCCACTGAGCCAAACCAGCTAGGGTTATTTCATATGTTTTCAAATCTCCCCTTATCTTCTTCACCCACCACCATTCCTGCACCCTTCAGTAGATGAGCTTGCCTTATGTACCACATAGGAAGATGGAATTAGACAGGAAAGGACTCATCTTTCTAACAGTAAGTCTGCAGATCTAAGCTTAGGCCCTGAGTCAAATCCCATTTCATCTTTACCGGCTGTGGGGCCTAGGCAAGCTTATAATTTTTGCACATCTACAAAATGGTGATAACAATATGAATCTTACAAAGAATATGAAGATTAATACATTGATTTAATTAGCATAACATAATATATTCATGCAATGTGATTAATAACATACATCAGAAAAGAGTTTAGCATACAGCAAAAATAGTGTTAGCTTTATCACCGCCATCATTTATTATTCTCTTCTATTAAAACAAAAAAAGTGTTCCTTCTTCTGTCAAAGGTCCTTCACATATGACTATCTTCTTCTTTTTTTTTTAAATATATTTTATTGATTTTGTACAGAGAGGAAGTGAGAGAGATAGAGAGTTAGAAACATCGATGAGAGAGAGTCATCGATCAGCTGCCTCTTACACATCCCCCACTGGGGATATGCCTGCAACCAAGGTACGTGCCCTTGACTGGAATCGAACCCAGGACCTTTCAGTCCCCAAGCCGACGCTCTATCCATTGAGCCAAACCAGTTTCGGCATGACTATCTTCTTAAACCTTTTTCTCTTTCCTTTACTATTGTTACCATAGATAGATAGTTCAGAGTGCTGAGGAGTCTCCCTGATGGGCCAAGATGGTACTGTGGGAGGCTCTTACACTGAGCATAAAAAAAAACTAGAAAGATGACTGGATAGTACCTAAGCACTCTAAAGCTAGCAAGATAATTGGATAGAGAAGAAAAAAAAAAAAACCTCCCCTTTTTGTCCCTGTGACAATGCTGGACTTAAGCAGGAGGAGAAAGCTTGATCTTTAAGAAGGAAGTCTACCATTTTCCTGGGTCCCAGCACCTGAATAAAACCTCTTTCCTTTTGCAGCATCACTTGCCTTAAAGTACATCTTTCCTATATATTTTCATCCAAGTCCTCCCCTCTGCATTTCAACCTGCTCCTTTATTATGTTCCTTTCCTTAGCATATGGCCCTCCATTTCCTCTTCATCCAGTTGCTAAAGACAGAAAATTAGAAATAATTTTCAATATAGCTTTATAGTTATATCCTCCCCTCATCCAGTATGAAGCTCAGACAATTTAAAATCCAAATTTATTTTTTAAACTAGAGGTCTGGTGCATGAATTCATGCATAGATGAAGCCCCTTGGTTTGGCCAGCAATCAAGGCCTATTGGGGGGCTGGCCAACTAGAGGGAGGGGCCATGGGAGTTTGGTCTGCTTGGGGGACAGCCACAGGAGGTTGGCCAGCCAGAGGGAAGGGGCCAAAGGATGTTGGCTGTGGGAGCTCTTGTGTTGAGTGCCTACCCCCTGGTGGTCAGTGTGCATCATAGTGGCTGGTCTACTGGTCGTTCTGGTCATTCCAGCTGTTCCAGTCATTCATTCATGAGGGTTGCTTAGGCTTTTTTTTTTTTTTTTTATGTTTTATTGGCTTTTTTACAGAGAGGAAAGGAGAGGGATAGAATTAGAAACATTGATGAGAGAGAAACATTGATCAGCTGTCTTCTGCACACCTCCTACTGGTGTGCTTCATGCCCTTGACCAGAATCAAACCTGGGAGCCTTCAGTCCGCAGGCTGACACTCTAACAACTTAGCCAAACCGGTTAGAGCTGCTTAGGCATACACACACACACACACACACACACACACACACACGTGGCCCAGTGCACAAAATTCATGCACAGAAGGGGCGGTTCCCTCAGCCCAGCCTGCACCCTCTCCAATTAGAGACGCCCCGGTAGATGTCCAACTGCCTGTTTAGGCCCTATCCCCATCAGGCCTAAACCAACAATTGAACATTCCTCTCACAATCTGGGACCACTGGTTCCTAACCACTCACCTGCCTGCCTGCCTGATCACCCTCAACTGCCCTCCCCTGCCAGCCTAATCTCACCCCAAAGACCCTCCCGTGCTGGTCTGATCTCACCCCCAAAGGCCCTCCCCTGCTGATCTGATATTGCCCCCAACTGCCCTCCCCTGCCAGCCAGATCTCACTCCCAAAGACCCTCCCCTGCTGGTCTGATCTCACTCCCCAATGCCCTCCCCTTGCCAGCCTGGTTGCCCCCTGCTGGTCCGATCTCCCACCAATTGCTCTCCTCTGCTGACCAATTTGGTTCTAATTTGTCAGTTTCTATGCCAGTCATCATCAAAAGCTCCGCCTCCTAGGCAGCCTCTGCCTCCTCATAGTTGACCCAGATTTGGTTCTGATTGGCCAGTTTCCTTGCCAGTCAGTGTCTCTCAGCCTATCAATGGGGCCTGATCAGAAAGGCATGGCTGATCAGCAGTCCCGGAGGAGGCTGCTGGCCAGGCTAGGAGGGAAAGAGAGAGGCAAGTCCTGGTCAAAAGCTGCTTCAAATGCTATAGGTCTACCCCTGCTTCTCTCTTCAGGTCTCTCTCCAGGCCTGACTCAAAGCCCCCTCAGCAGTCACTGCTGGATCACTGGGCCTGCAACTGCAGTAGTCAGCACTGGATCACCATGGCAACCCAGCGCTTACTTCCAGTTGGTCAGCCTTTGGTCATGATCAGTCCTTACACCCTGGCTCTTTACATAGAGATAATCTCCATATCTACACCTCTGTTGCCACTGTAAATTAATCTTATCTATATTTTTATTTTTAACTATTCCATAACCAAGCTGGTCTATCTATAGATAACTCTTCTATGTTAAAACATAGATGGAGAAACAGAAAGAGTAAGGCCAATTTACATTTTAATGTATCATTCTTGGTGTTCGATAGATAGACCAGCAAGAATGATACATTAAAATGTAAATTGGCCTTACTCTTTCTGTTTCTCCATCTATGTTTTAACATAGAAGAGTTACCAAGAATCTCATTTTGCCATCAAAGCCTTCAATGATTTGGTCACTGGTTCCAACAGTATCTCTCATTCCTCCAATTCCTAAAGAACCATGATCTTTTATTTCACAATAGACTTTTCATGTAATATTCCCTCCTATCTGGAATGCTTTTCCTCTTACTTTTTACTTTGCTAATTTTACTTATATTTTATATCTTAGCTTAAATACCACTTTTCTGGATAGCCCTCTTAATGTCCCAAATCTAAGGTACATCTCTCCTTTTATTTTCACTCTTGTAGCATTTTTCAAAATTTATGATATAGACCAATTTGCCTATTCGATTCTCACACTAGTCTGTGAACTCTATGAAGGCAAACATAAGGTACGCTTTGTTCAAACTCATGTCTAATCCTTTTAGCCATTTAATATGCAAATAAATGTATGAATACATGGGTGTGTTTATCAGCAAGTTACCTAACCTCTTTTTGTCTCATCAGTGAAGTTGATATAAGAGTTTCTTCATTACCAGTTTGCTTTATTAACCAAAAGAGAAAATGCTTATTACCTAGTATGTTTGTTACCAAAAAGTATTGCTTCCTCTGCTCCCCTTACCATCCCAACCCCCAAGCCAGCAGCCTGATATAGTGGAAAATGATATCAGGTTTGGTGAAACTAGATCTAATTTTTTTTCCAATTACCGGTGTGACTCTGGTAAAGTTATTCAACATCTATGAGCCTGTTCTCTCATCATAAACTGATATAATAATTACTATCCCAATAAGATTGTGGTTAAGAATATATTAAATAATGCGTAAAGCATCCAGAAGGTAAACATTCCATATATGTAAGTTCCTAGTTCCTAAATACCCAAGATACCATATATAGAGTAATTTCCCACCATTTTCATCCAAACTCACCTCTATATAAAAACACTTTTAAGCTAAAATGCTCTTTCAGAGGGCAAAGAAACCAGAGAAGTGTGTCGAATCTCCATCTTCAGAAGGAATATAAAGAACCTGGGGAGCTGAATAAAATACAAGTTCCAGGGCCCCCTCTCACTGACATTTGACTCATTAGATCTGAAATGAGCCCAGGGATTTGCATTTTTATAAAGCCAACAGGATGAAGAAAATGTTCCACTGACTTTAATTCTGGAGACAAGTTTTTTAATGCATCAAATTTGGGGTGGAATATTTTCAATCTTTCAAGTGTTTGGGTGAGAAACAAGTGACAGATGAGCCTATACCTCCTCAAAAGGCACATTTATTTCCTTAAGACTTGAAGCTTTATTCATGCTGCTTTATGAAATGAACTTAATGTTGAACTTAGGCTATACAGGGTATTTTCTTTCCCCAAGGCACTGTTTATCTCAATATAAATAGGCTTTCTAAGTTTTACGTCAACCTGTGCTTTACTCTCTTGGAAATCTACCAATGAGAAGAGTGATATTATAGATTTCAGAAATAATGCATTTCCTAAACAAAATTCATGATTTTTCATAAGCCTGACATGTAAGCTTACATTTTATAAAGAATATATATTAGAAGAAGTAATACTATATAGTAGTAGTCATGGAATACAAACAAATCAAGAACAAAAATGGTAGAATAATGTAAATAAGCATTTTATGTAAATTTAAAAAAAAATTCATGTCACAAGCCTTTCTTTATAAATAAGTGCCAAATACAGAATCTTTTTTTTTTTTTTCAAAATGGCTTATATTAAACATTTTAAATCTCAGTGGTTTTATAAGTAAAAGCTATTTCATTATCTCTTTTTAAAACCAAAATGTAAAAGAAAATTGAATGTCAAGGTACTAAGACACCCAAGGCATAAAAACCTATAAAGATTATCAGAAATAACTCCCAGGTACTATATATATATATATATATATATATATATATATATATACACACACACACACATATATATATATGACTAGAGGCCTAGTGCATGAAAATTCATGCACTGGAGGGGGGTTCCTCAGCCCAGCCCCTTCTCACAGTCCAGGAGCCCTCAGGGGTGGGAGGCAACCCGGCGATCAGGGGAAGGTGATGCCCCCCCCACACACACACATCTCTGCTGCTGCCACTGCTGGCAATGCAACCCACAAGTGGCCCTGGTTACCTGACCCTCGGGTGGCCCTGGACAGCTGGTTAGTCTCCACATAATTAGCTCACCTGTACCTTGGGCCAGCCCTGGGTGGCTGGAGTGCTGAGGGAACTGGGGGACTCTGGAGGCAGGTGCAAAGAGAGGCTGCACCCACCAGGGGGCAGGCCCAGCTGTGCTGCATGGCTGCCACCCCAGCAGGGTTGAGGGGACTGTGTGCTGCCATCTTGTGACTATGGCACCACCATCTTTGAGGGTATGACAGTCAATTAGCATATTCCCTCATCATTGGCTGTGGGGGCCACTGTCTTTTGTGACTGTGTGATGGTCAATTAGCATATTCCCTCTTTATTAGATAGGATTGTCTCACTCCATAAAATATTGTTAAAGATTACTAAAATGTGTAAACCTACATTGATAAGTATACATTTAATTTGTAAGACATGAAAGAGGAAATTTATGTCCTACATCTTACTATATAGGTATGTTTTTCTCCAGATGAGTGAAAACAGTGTTCTGAGTTCTGCATTTATAACTAAGATGATTCAAAGACATGAGGCTAGTTTGAAAATGTGTTAAGTTGAAAAAAGAGGCACTTGAGAGGTTTGCTGAGAAAATGATGCTTTAAGAGAAATACAAAAATTACTGGTATCCTGAAAAACCATCAGTAGGACAGTCTATAGATGCATTTGTGTCAATAAGTTTTAGAGAGTTGATCCTGACATCTTGAAAGGCTGTGAGAACAGCCACATTTTGTATAGTGCCTGGGCTTGTGAGATGACCTCACTCTGTGGGTGGACCATGTGAGGTAGGGAGGGGGAAAAAATGCAGTCATTGTTGCCAGCTTTGAAAATGAGGATAGAATAAGAATGAGATTGCTAAGAAAGTTACCTGGGCCCTTGAAAAGGTTATCTCTGATTATCAGTAAAGATCCCCTTCTTCAGATGAAGAAATGAGGAAGTAGAGGTGAAATCTAGTCAATGACTACAACCCAAACCCCATGTACCAGATTTTAGAACTGATAATTTCACCTCTTCCAATGTACCACTCTTTACCTGGGGGGGAAAAAGCCAGGAATGTACTGAGGGAATGGCCATCAGTCACTATCCTCCTCCTGTTCCATTTAGTTTGCCAAATCAGAGAAGGAAGACTGATAATCCATATTGCCCAATTCCAGTCACATGACTAGATTTCTTGGAGTAATCCTTACATGGTAACACCTCATAGTAGTAAAGTTAAATGGGTTCAACTATCACACTTATTTTTATAAAGAAGTTATTGAGAATAATCTTTCTAAAAAATATATGAACTTTAGATATATTTATATAGTTTCAGAAACTTTATTAAATTAGTTAAGTGCCTGACGTTTATATATATAAATATGGATATGTGTTTAATTTATTTCAGAGAGAAGGCAAGGGGGAAGATGAGAGAGAACCATTGATCAACTGCCTCCTGCACCGCCCTTACTGGGATTTGAGCCCATAACCCGGGCATGTGACCTGACCAGGAATCAAATCATGACTTCCTGGTTTATAGGTCGACACTCAACCACTGGGCCACACCAGCTTGGCAAAGATTGGAAACTTTTTATTCATTTTTATCTTTATAACTTATTTAGGTATAAGGGCTCATAACATTAATAAAATTAATACTAAAAATACTTTTATAACACTTTGGCTAAGTCATAGTTACACTTAATTCCCAGAACACTAATTAGAATTACGACATTGTGGTGTGGATAATTTTATTATGCCAATTTTATGAAGGGTAAAATGAGGCACAGGTGGTTATTTAATATCTCTAAATCAAAAAACTAGTAAGTTGAAATACTATGATTCAAATTCAGTTAGTTGACTATACAGTTCATACTTCTAAGTTCTTAATGAATAAAATATGTTGACTTGCTCAATAACTGATAACTACTTTTTTTAAAAAAAATCTTTTCATCCTCCAGATCTCTGGCTATGGTAAAATCAGACTCTAGTTTCCCCAAGTGAACCTCAAAGATACATCCTGGTTAATAAATGGTGGAAAATACTTAAAGTTACTGATGAAGTGATAGAGTGATAAATCATATATTTATTTGAATACATAATAGAAAGGTCTGGGTAGAGATAATATTAGTAATTTTAGATTTTTTGAGTCACCATAAATATTAACTAACAACACATAATATCATGAAATACAACAACAATAGAATTGTGCCTATAAAACACATGAAAAAATGTATGTTTGACTGCATTGAGGTGAACAAGGGAAAAGATTTTTGACAGAAGAATGGAAGCACATATTTTCTTACGTAAGCAACATTTAGTCTCCTAGAACCTTTTTTTTTCGAGATCTTCCATCATTTTAGAACTAGACTATAGATAATCATTTCACTGTAAAAACCAGTTCAGAATAAACTAGCATCACTGTCCTCAGAAATTTGCATCATAATATATAAAACAGGGGGGGAAAAACTACTGAAAATATACTATTAGTTCTACTTTTTGTTAGGGTATAAATGATCACAACACATTTTTGTTTCAGTTGTAATCATTAGAAAAAGTAGTACACTAAAAATTATATATACATATATAAAATTATAGATGGATTGATAGATAAATAGATAGATGATAGACAGATAGATAGATAGATAGATAGATAGATAGATAGACCTTGACACAAGGAGTGTACAGGAGCTAAATTCCAAATAAGACTAAGACCTTCCTAGATAAGCAGATATCTGTGCCACCAGGGGCATTTGGCAAGTCTAGCACAATACATACAAGGTCGGCAATGTCACAGATATGGGAATCTGCTTCTGTGGAAAGAGGGGCTTTTACCTCTTCTGGTTGGGTAACAGATAGGAAGCATTAAGAGCCAGAGCATTAAGAGCCAAAAATGCAGGTCAAGTTTTTTCCAGTGATCCACTGATTCCTCTCATGGGACTTTTACTAATAGCTGGGAAGTGTTGGCTGCTGTGCTGCCAGCAGTGTTGAGTACTGAGTCTGAGATGGAAAGCCAAAGGGACCTCCATAGACTCCTTATGTTTAGATTCTAAATCATTCTGGGTCCAGAGTTCAAGGCATGTTAAATCAAAAGGGGATAGAAACTGAAGTTACAACTCAGCAATCAGCTTCAATCCAGTTTAGTTCCTGACTGAAATGAAGGACTAGCTTCCTAACAGAAAGACTAAGCCCTCATTAAAGGAAAATGCTATCAATTGCAATGCCTATGGTTATTTAAGTAGCATAAAATGTAAAGTTATGGCGAAAATGTGACCCATAGTCAAGAGGGAAAATTAATCAATAGAAGAAGATCCACATACAACCCAGAAGTTAAAATTAGCAAAAACTATAAAATAAATATTGTGAGCATATTAAAGAAAATAGAAATTGTACAAATATATGGACAAAGCGAGTGAAAGGAGAATCCAAAAAAAAATGGATGTTATAAAAATAAAATATACAATATTTAAATTAAGAATTTATTGGAAAGATTTAGAGCCCAATAAAATGTTTGACTATTGAGGTATTACAATTAACAATATTTTAAAACTTAATTGTATAGCTGAATCCATTGGTTGCATTTTAAAGGAAGGAAAAACCTGATAAAAATTTAATTTTCTATATTTCTTCTTAGGGATTTAATCATAAAACTGTCAATATTATCTTAAAGTCAACATCAACAACATGATACATTTGTACTTTATATATAATATCATGAAGTGGATTCAGTATAAATTTCTCAGTGATAATTAATTCCAAAGTATCAGCTATATTAAACATATTTTTATATACTCTATAATTTATTTACAAAAATAAGTAAGAAAATTGTACAATGAATTGTGTAAAGAAATGATTAACCCATCTTTTGACAAATCAAGTCATTCATATAATGAAAAAAAAATTGTAGCCAAATCCCAAATAATAAAAAATTTATATTTGGACCATTATTGTTATATACAGTTTAATAATATCATTGAACCTAAATAAACAGTTTATCTTTCACCTTTCATATTTTGATTGGATATATAAGCAAAGGACCTCACCTAAAATACCTTAGGAAGGATATTTTGTTTTATTTTCACCATATCATAGAAGATTAAAAGTTTTCCTTTTGCCAAATTTACAAGGAGAAATACCATTACACAGCTTCAGGAAAAAGATGTTGGCTGTGAGAGAGGTGATGGATAGGAAGTATACCTTCTAAAGAAGTCAAAACTTTTCTTCATAAAAAATAATAGTAATAACATTATGGTTTATATAATAATAACATCATATATATTATATTATATATATTATACATAATATATAATATATATATTATATATATAGTAAGTTATCAAATATCGAATGCCAATATGGCAAGTGACAGACAAGTCAGAGGACAGAGATACAAAACAAACAGATAAGTAGGTGAATAGGTGATAGATACAGATTTCTTTTACAGAATATACTAGGATATAAAAATTGGCTTACTTACATTATGAATTAATACTCCTTTTAAAGATTATATACAGTCATAAACAGTTAATTTTTATATTATCTTTTAATGCTTTGTGCTCACATAAAACAGTTATTTCCTCCCCACAAAGGCAGTTGATTAGCATTAATCATGTATCATTAACCACAGCTATCTAATAAAAGCACATAATATAACCCAGTCTTCATAGTTAAACACTAAATCTAAAAAGGCTATTTGTGATTGATTATAAAAGATACAAAAGCAATTTTGCTTTCATGAAATGTATCATAGATATTTTAGAATATTAAAAAATTGCATATTGAAAGACTGACTTTAAAAATAAAATTATAAAAATACATTAAAATAAAATATGTTTTACTGTCATAGATTCTCATAGATTCAAGTAAAATATTTTTTCACCCAGTAATGTAGCATTTATTTTGTAAGTTTAAAAATAATATAATAAGAGCATGATTTTAATAATGTTCACATTTTGTATGTATGGGAGGGGGGACAATGTTAAAATATGTACACAGATAATAATTTAATAAAAAAATAGCAAAAAAAAATTATGTTCACATTTCATAGATTTTATATTTTATTGTAACATTTCTGTAGGATTTTCTTTCTAACCTCTTAACTGATCTCAAAAAGAACATGGCCCTGGATGGTTGCACAGTGCTTAGAGCAGCAGCTGGTGGACCAAAGTGTTTCGGGTTTGAATCGAGTCAAGGGCATGTACCTCAGTTGCAGGTTCAATCCCCTAGTCCCAGTTGGGACGCATGCAGGAGACAACCAATCAATGTGTCTGTCTATCTATCTATCTATCTATCTATCTATCTATCATCTTCCCTCTTCCCTCCCTTCTGCTGTCTCTAAAGATCAATGGAAAAATTATCCTCAATTGATGTTAAAAACAATGACAAAAACACAAAAAAGATCATGAATAAAAGACAAAACGCCTTCACATTCTGAGTCTCAAGGTGACATTTAAGACTGACATCAAGCTAGTGTAAGATCTCAAAAGCTATTCTTGTCCTGTGGGGATAAGCAAATCATTAATATAAGCAGGTATCAGGCCATTAAGTGCTTTAAACGTCAACAATAAAACTTTAAAATCAATGCAAACCCTGACAAGAAGCCAATATGAAAACTGGAGGACAAAAGTGATGCACTTTGGCCAGGGAAGTAGCCTCACACTGTGAATGAGCTGAACCTTGGAGAAGTCGAAACATCAAGAAGGTGTGCCAGTCCAGTCTCAGTGACTTCCCTGTTGCAGTGGTTTTTGTATCAAGAAGTCGAAACATCAAGAGGGTGTGCCAGTCCAGTCTCAGTGACTTCCCTGTTGCAGTGGTTTCTGTACCAGTCATACTTCTTTGCTCCACTCGTGATTTTCAACCTTTTTTTTATCTCATGGCATGTGTAAACTAAAATTTTGTAGCACATCAAAAAATATATTTCTTTTGCTGGCCTCACCAAAAAAATCGGATGGCTTTTGTTGACATTTTTTTTATTTGACAGTTGGGGAAAAGAGGTCAGTGCCACTGACTAAATAGTCAGGTGCTGCATATTTTAAGAATTCTTCTGGCACATCAGTTAAAAATGGCTGCTCTTCTCAAATAATGTACTGCAGATAAAAACCAGTTATTCGCAAGAGCATCATTTTGCACTGAGACCAATAAACAAACTCAAATTAATAGTAGCACTACCAGACTGGGTAGCTATGTTGGTTAGAGCACTGTCCTGACATGCCAAGGTTTCAGGTTCAATCCCCAGTCAGGGCATATACAAGAATCAACCAATGAATGCGTAAATAAGTAAAATAACAGATTTTTTTTTCTCTCTCTCTCTTAAATAAATTAATAATTTAAATATTAATATCACTAACTTTTGTACAATACTTTAGAATTCACACATTCTTTATTAAATAAAATTCCAAGTGATCTAGGGATAAGGATATTCACAATTAAAGAATAATACTCACATACTTTTGTGCCGCTATTAGTCTGATGATAAACTTAAAGTTGTCTATACAAATATTAAAAAGTGAGAGCTATATGGTTCTAACAGGGGTAAGGAACCATTATTGTGCCAAGAGCCATTTGGATATTTATAACATCATTGGCAGGCCATACCAAATTATCAACTTAAAAATCAGCCTGCTATATTTAGTCAAACATTTAATTAACTCACCCCTACCGCCTTGGCAGAGCCAGACCAAATGAGTCCACAGGACTTATATGGCCCGCTGGCAGGAAGTTCTCCACCCCTGAAACTAAACCTTACTCCTAATGTGCAAAACCTCAAATTTATGGAGAATAGTTCCAATTCCTTTTCAGTGTACATTTTTTGTCCATTTTATTCCTTTCATAAACATTATATAATCAAAAATACTAACTGCTAACACTAACTCACTAAGAGTCATTCACAGATTTAATTTACTGCTATTATCCACATTTTACAGATAAGGAAAATAAAGCAGATAGACAACAGTAAGTGACTAAGATTTTACAATTTGTAAAAGTAAGAACTAGGATTCTGACTCTAGAAACTATTATGCCATTTTAATATATTTTAAGTTGTTCATGTGTATGTGTTTCATTTTAAAATTATAATACAATTGTCACATTGCAAATAGTGAAAAATTAGAGAAATAAATATAGTTTCCAAACAATATCGTCATTTTTTTAGTAAATAAAATATTTTTTTAATATATTTGATTGATTTTTTACAGAGTGGAAGAGAGAGGGATAGAGAGCTAGAAACATTGATAAGAGAAAAACATCAATCAGCTTCCTCTTGCACACCCCCTACTGGGGATGTGCCTCAAACCTGGGACCTTTTAGTCCACAGGCTGATGCTCTATCCACTAAGCCAAACCGGTTTCGGCAAAATCTTTTGATGCTAGCTAGTATTTATACACAAGTGACTATATCAAATGTAAATGATTGGAAAAGTAGTTCTGAGTTATGTGGCCTTTTTCCCCCCCTGCCTGCATTGATTACACAGGATCTGATCATTGAAAATTAGCCAAAAGGAGTTTGGCTCAGTGGATAAAAGCATCAGCCTTCGGACTGTAAGGGTCCCGGGTTCAATTCTGGCCAAGGGCATGTATTATACCTTGGTTGCGGGTACATCCCTTGTGGGGGGTGTGCAGAAGGCAGCTGATCTATGTTTCTCTCTCATCGATGTTTCTAACTCTCTATCCCTCTCCCTTCCTCTCTGTAGAAAAATCAATAAAATACCTTTTTAAAAAATTGCACAAATGCTCAGTGTATATTCACATAATCTCTGTTTAAAATAAAGGACATAGTACAACAGGAGACAGAAAGTACAGGCGATCACCCAGGGGTTCCAGCCCCCAGAACCCCTTTCAGCCACATAAAATACACTTTGTTTCCAGATTGTGAACCAACGTAAGAACAACGCATCCCAGTTTCAATGGAGCCCAGCCAAAAGTTTAGCTCATGTAAGTAAACCCATGATGTGCAATAAGTTAAAACAGGTTAGAACATTTCTAGGTAAACATTTCTAAACAATGTACATAAGCATGCACCAAGTGCCTCGAGGGAAGTTTGAACTTTAACATCAGATTACATGTCACTAACACACAGGTTGTCCTCATTTTATCTTGGCCAAAGGAAATCAGTTCCAGATTTCCAGTCACCCACACATGGAAGCATGGAGCTTTCCCTGTCCAGCTGTGAGCGTGCCTGTGGTACACGGTGACCATCAGTGCGCAAGGCAACTTGCTGAACAGTTAGGTGCTCAGTAAGCACCATGGACTCTTTGGAAACTCAGCCAAAACTTGACACTTGTCTCTCTGGTCCCCTTTAAAAAAAATTATATATATATATATATATATATATATATATATATATATATATATATATATATATATATATATAATTGATTTCAGAGAGTAAGGGAGAGAGAGATTGAAACATTAGTGATGAGAGAGCATGTCTGATTGTCTGCCTCCAAACACCTCCTACTGGGGATCGAGCCCACAATCTGGTCATCTTCACTTGACTGGAATCGAACCAGGGACCTTTCAGTCCTTAGGCCGACTCTCTATCCACTGAGACAAACTGGCTAAGGCTCATTTATTACTATAAATATGCCAGTCCCTTCTGGAAGAAGTGTTGGCAAAATTGAGTTGTTATTTACTATAGCTCTAAAATGGAGGAACCCCACAATTTAAAGAAAAAGAATAACAAAAGTAAATCTATAGAAAGAGTGAAAAGTGAGAACATGGGAGATAGCATGCTATTCTGGGGGTGAGAGATGCAATCTTGGTACTGCCCTTTCTTTGCTTGTTTAGCAGGTGCAAATACAAACTAGGAGACTGGTGATATTAGCAGAAAGGAACAATGAATTAGACAACTCATTTGGACAAACTGGAAACTTAATACTCATCTATCACTCAGAAATGGTAATGTATAATTCATGTGCTTCCACTTTGATTGGTGCCAACCTGAATTAAAAATGGCAACTCAGGCCCTTGCTGGTTTGGCTCAGTGGTTGAGCATAGACCGACCGTGGTCAGGGCACATGCCTGGCTTGTGGGCTTGATCCCCAATGTGGGGCGTGCAGGAGGCAACCAATCAATGATTTTCTTTTGGTCAAGAATATGTTTGCATATTTTTCAGAAAACAACTCCAAGACCATGTGGATTCTTGCAACAGAGAGGAATTGACTAGCCTGCTACAACCATGATTACAAGAGGAGAAACAGTTCAGAGATGAAAGACGCTGACAATGCCTGGCCATGCTAGCAGTCAGCAGCTGTGCGTTGCTGCAGGTTGCCCAGGACCAAACCAGAGAGGGTCGGACCTGCACTGCCACCATGTGCCCACCATCCAGATATCATTGCTGACATATATACATAAGGAACTGTTTGACATTGAAACGGGGACTCAGAACTGTTGGACATTGAAATTGAAAGGCAAATATTTTTTGTTATATGTTTATTTCTAATCTGCAGAGGCAAGATTTTTTTAAAGGAAAGAAATGGGGGAGGGGAGGGAATAGATACAGAGGCAAAGAATTATTGAACAAACTGCCAAACTACAGTGGGAAAGCAGGGGAGGTTGGAGAGGGGGGATGGGCTGTAGAAGATTAACCAAAAGACTTGTACGCATGCATATGGGCATAATCAATGGATGCAAGACATGGGGGTCGGGGGGGCAGGTGAGTGTATGTACTGGGGGGTAAGAGAGGCAGGGGAGGAGGTCAATGGGGGGGGAAAAAGAAGACATATGTACCACTATTTGTAATACTTCAAACAAAAATTATAATAAGAAAAAAAATGATTTTCATCATTGATGTTTCTATCTCTCTCTCCCTCTCCCTTCCTCTCTGAAATCAATAAAAATATGTTTTTAAAAAATGACAGCTTAGAAGCATAATTTTTCCTAAGTGCAGAAGAGGAGTTGCAAGTCATAATGTTGCTCTAGTCCTTTTTTCTTCTTTTTCTGTACTGTCTGTAATTTCATGTTAAAATCCCCACAATCCCGATATCATGTTATTGACTATATGTTGCAAATTGACTTCTACCTTATTTATTGCTACTGTGATAACATTATTATGTATCTAAAACAATTATAACTTAACATTATTTTTTTATTTTGAAATAAATATTACAAAGTGAAATCGAAGGACACTAAGGTTTCTTTCCTTATCTTTAGGGTTGGCTGGTTATATAAGTGTTCAAGCCTATTGCTCAAGTAGGTGGTGGGTGATAGAGGTGGTGGAACTAGGTAGGCGGTGTGTCTTTGTGACTGAAGAGTGGGGAGGAGCCTGCAACAGGGAAGGCAAAGTTCAGAATTGTTATTAGGTGATCTGTCGGCGTCCCGTTTTGAGAATCAATGCCTCAAGAGGTTCTCCATGATGATAGAGCAGTGACTTTTAAAACATGCAATACTTGACTATCTAGTCAGGGTCACTGACCTCTTTTCCCTTAGATTGTCAAATTAAGAAAAATTACAACCAATATAATGTCTGGTGTGAATGAATCAAAATTGACCTATTTTTTTGTCAGCTCAGAAAAAAAGAATATATTTTATATATATGGTGTGTCACAGAATTTTAGCAATCAGTTTGTGTGCCAAGAGAAAAAGGTTGTAAATCACTCTGATAGAGGATGGTGTATAAAGCCCCTAATATGAATCTGGGTAGCATAGGCCTCACCTGCAGCTTAGCCCCAACATCATCTTGAAGCTCTGAGGCCCTGTGTCCAGATATACTCCTTTTATCCTTCCCTATTTCACCTGCCCGACCCTGGATAATGGGCCATAGCTATTTGGAACCTTGACCAAATTTCTGAAATAAATACCGTGGCTCAACAAAACAAAAACAATACAAAACAAAAAAATGTGTGTATGAAGAAACTAAGATGAAGCCCCATGATCCTTTAAAAAGCCACAGTATGGTGTCAGACTATCATGTCTACTATTACTTATAATACAAGATTTGAATCTTTTATGGCCTATCTTCTAGTGCATTTTCTATACATTTGAAAGTAAGCTGTAAGTTTAATATCAAGGCTCATGCTGACCAATATAGGTATGATAGCATCAGCAAATTGTCTTTACTGCTATAAAATTTCCATATCCCCATTCAACAGCAGGACATCAAATTACTTTTGCCTTCCCATAGCCACATATGTATAGTTTATGAAAAAGCTTAAATACTGATAATGCCACAGAAAATGTACAGAAGTAAGACTTCTAAAATAGTGCTTATAATCAGTGAGCTAGATCTTTAGCTATCATCTCTTCATCTTCTTGGTAAGCAACTTTTTATTTTTTACCCCTAGGGGAAACTGACTTTTGTCCATCATTCCAACTGCTAAACTGCACACATTTCAATTCAAATGTGAATTATTTCCTAAGTCTTATGCATACTTTTTCATCTAAATGTGGCAATTCTTATTAACTAGTAGACCACCAAACACTTATCTTTTTAGCAAGGATTATCAAGTTTGCCCAAGATATATAACAATGCATTTAATATTTTATTGGTTCACTCATGAATCTTTGGCTTTTGATAAGATAATAACAAGCCTGCAAAAAGATATTACTGTTCATCAAAGGGGGAAGCTAATCATTCTCTGATAACTGACAGTATGAACATAGTAAGTAGTCATGCTCTCATTAAAAGAAGTCAACATTCTTCTGTGTGACCTCCAAGCTAAATATGGCACAGATTCACACCAATGATTAAAGATCATTCCCTTATTCTCTTCACTCAATGAAAATTTAATAGTACAGTATATAAATGATAACAAAGGCAAAGAGAAAAATTGCTTCAATACATACTAACAAGAATAGTATCTCTGGCAGTGCCAGACTATATCTGTGCTAGTTCCAAACCTCAGGAGCTTCCTGAGTGAAATTCCTATAAGTGGAGGACAAGGAGAGTCTGAAGAAAGAGGCAGGCCACTTTGGACTAGCACATGGCAGCTTTAATAAGCAAGGAAAATCACTATGAGGCTTGTCTTGAGCAGGGCACAAGGGGTAGTATCTGTTCACCCACCAGCCAGAATCTTGAAAGTGTATCTAGGAGTCTTAACTGGATTTAGTCACCTGTGCTGTCCAGATGACCTCATCTTACTCTTTCAAGGTTGCATCCTTGAAAATGTCTCCCTCTGTGGGAATTTTCCAAGGTCAGGAAAGGGAATGAAGAACCTTCAATTGCCTGGGTCTTGCTCATGGGTCAACCGATGGTCATGTCCTCTCAGTGACCTCCTCCAACCAGAAGTTTCAATGTATTGGTTATTTATATTTGCTCCTCATGTGGGGTGCAAAGACTCTTATAACTTTTACTGCCCATGTTTAATGAGAACCAGCTTGAATACCACAGTCATTTCTGGGAGAAAAGCCAGTACCATAATCCCAGGAGCTAGCATCCTTGTCTAGATCCTCCAAGTGCCTCAGGAGTCAGTTTAATACAAAATGGACACTCAGTAGGCTCCCTTGCTGGGCAGTGAGGGAAGTTTGTCAGCACACACCTCCAAACAGACTTTGCTCCCTGCTGCCATCTCTCTGCAATTAAAGTCACACCTTCCTCAGCTCCATTCTAAGGGATTCTTCTCTGGAGGATACTTGAAAAAAATGATCCTACCCTAACCCTTAATGCTTCATCCTTTCACTGCTTATCCCCAAGAGTCATTTGCCCCAGAAATTCTCTGCTTAGAAAGAGTTGGGTCTAACAAGAACTTCAGTCACTGTTTCCTGTACTCAGAGATACCACCCAAGGACCTCCTAGTTTTATCTCCAACCTCTGAAATACAAAGAGTCCATTCTGCCCCCTCCCTTCTCCTTTTCAAAAAAATTATTCATAGGAGAAGTTAACCCTTTTTCATAGTAAGGAAGACCCAGACCTTAAATATGGAAAGTCCTGTTTATGTTGGGAGTGAAGGTCCTTCTGAGGAATGGTTCTTTTCTTTCTTCCCATGCCCACAACTGTCCACAAATACTCAGACAATAAATTAATACACAATAATATTATAATACTCTTCTGATAGAAGTATTGTAAACAATTGTAAAATAATTTAAAGTCCCCGAGCTTGGCCGAAACCGGTTTGGCTCAATGGATAGAGCGTCGGCTTGGGGACTGAAAGGTCCCGGGTTCGATTCCAGTCATGTACCTTGGTTGCGGGCATATCCCCAGTAGGGGGTGTGCAAGAGGCAGCTGATCGATGACTCTCTCTCATCGATGTTTCTAGCTCTCTATCTCTCTCCCTTCCTCTCTCATTGATGTTTCTAACTCTCTATCTCTCTCCCTTCCTCTCTGTACAAAATCAATAAAATATAAAAAAAAATTTATAAAGTCCCTGAGCTTGGAATAAGTTTGACAAATTTTGTAACAATTAGTTCAGTGTAGTTGAAGCAAAGTGAGCAAAAAGGAAATTAGTAGGGCAAAATTTTGGAGGAAATGCATGAGTCATATTTATAGAACCTGCTAGTCATTGGGCAGTAATTTGAATTTCAATTGAGTGTTTTGAGTAGGGGCAGGATATGATCTCATGTTTGAAAAGAGCACTTTTAAGAGTGTTATTGTAATAATCCAGGGAAAATTTTATGGACAAAAAAATGATGCAATACATATATCCCACATTTGTTTAAGAAGTTAGCTTGACCAATTTATTTGAAGTTCCTATGTACTTTTTCTTGATCATATCAACCTCCTGTCCCATTCTCCTCACACACAGGTAACTATTATTCTGAATTTGGTGTTTGTATTTGTACTTTCCATTTCTTTCTACTTTTAAGACATTACATATATGTGGTATTTTTACTATAGATATTATTTGTACAGACATACATCATTTTATTGCACTTCATAGATTTGCTTGAAAAATTGAAGACAAGATCCTCCACTAGCAAAGATTACAATTTGCTTAATTGTGACACTTGTTTTATTGTGGTCACCTGGAACTGAGCCTACAATATCTCCAAGGTATGCCTATACTTGCTCATATTTATTCAACAATCATCAATGTAGACAGGAGTAGCTCTAGTTCATTTTTTGCTGTTACATATTAATATTATCCCATTAATATTACAATCAATGAGTCTGTGAATATCCTTATATGTCTCTGTGTGCACTATTTTGCATATGTAGAACCATCTTTGCATCTGAGGAATAAATCCCACTAGATCACAGCATATGATCCTTTAAGTGTACTGTTGAATTCAGGTTGCTAATATTTTGTTATGGATTTTAGCATTCCTGTTCATCAGAACTATTTGTCGGTAATTTTCTTTTCTTGTAGTGCCCTTGTCTGGTTTGGGATTAGAGCAAATCATGCCATATTAAATGAGTTTGAAAGTGCTCGCTCCTCTTTTATTTTTTGAAAGAGTTTGAGAAGATTTGCTATTCATTTTTCTTCAAATGTTTGGTAGAATTTACCGGCAAAGCCATCTGATCCTGGACTTTTGTTTTTTGGGAAGCTTTTTTAAATTGCTGTTTCAATCTCATTGCTAGTAATTTGTCTGTTTACGTTTTCTATTTCTTCATGATCTTGTCTTAGTAGGTTGGCATAGGAATGTATCCATTTCTTCTAGGTTTTTCAATTTGTTCATAGTAGTCACTTATGGTGCTTTGTATTTGTATGGTATCAATTTTAATGTCTGCTTGTTCATTTATAGTTTTATTTATTTGAGTTCTCTCCCTCTTTTTTTTTTTTTTTTTTTTTTGTAAATCTAGGTAAAGGTTTGTCTGCTTTAAAAAAAAAAAAAAAATATATATATATATATATATATATATATATATATATATATATATATATTGCCGAAACTGGTTTGGCTCAATGGATAGAGCGTCGGCTTGGGGACTGAAGGGTCCCGGGTTCGATTCCGGTCAAGGACATGTACCTTGGTTGTGGGCATTTCCCAGTAGGGGGTGTGCAAGAGGCAGCTGATCAATGACTCTCTCTCATCGATGTTTCTATCTCTCTCCCTTCCTCTCTGTACAAAATCAATAAAATATATTTATATATATATATATATATATATATATATATATATATATATATATATATATATAATTTCAGGGAGAAGAGGAGAGAGAGATAGAGATAGAAGCATCAATGATGAGAGAGAATCATTGATTGACTGCCTCCTGCATGCCCCACACTGAGGATTGAGCCCACAACCCTAGTATATGCCCTTACGGGGAGCAGAACCATAGCCTCCTGGTTCATAGGTTGTTGCTCAACCACTGAGCCATGCTGGCTGGTCTCTACTTTGTTTATTTAAAAAAAAAAAAAAAAAAAAAAAAAAACAGCCGAAACTGGTTTGGCTCAGTGGAAGAGCGTCGGTCTGCGGACTGAAAGGTCCCAGGTTCAATTCCGGTCAGGGGCATATACATTGGTTGTGGGCATATCCCCAGTAAGGGGTGTGCAGGAGGCAGCTGGTCGATGTTTCTCTCTCATTGACATTTCTAGCTCTCTATCTCTCTCCTTTCCTCTCTGTAAAAAATCAATAAAATATATATTTTTAAAAACCACAGCTATTAGTTTATTGATCTTTTCCATTATTATTTTAGTTTCTATACCATCTATTCCACTCTGCTTTTTGTTATTTCCTTCCTTCTACTTATTTTTGGGCTTAATTTGTTCTTCTTTTTGTAGAGATATAAAGGTAAGTTGTCTGTTTAAAATCTTTCTTTTTCTTAATATATGCACTTATTGCTATAGTAATATTTGCTATCTGCAGGGGATATATTGCAAGACCCAGTGGATGCCTGAAATTGTGACTAGTATCAAACCTATTATATCTATTTATACTATGGTTTTTACCCCAGACCTACATATCTATGATAAAGTTTAATTTATAAATTAGGTATAGGGAGCCAAAGGAGAGGTCAAAGGGGGGAAAAAGGGAACATATGCAATATGTTCAACAATAAAGAATTTTTTAAAAATTAGGTACAGGGAGAAATTTAACAATGAAATAAAACTAACAACCATATACTGTATTAAAGTTATGTTAATATGGTCTCTCAAAATATCTTGTACTATAATCACCCTTCTTCTTGTGATGATGTGAGATGGCAGCATGCCAAACATACCCCTGGAACTGTGTAACCATCCTTTGTTTGCAGTAAATGGGTTAATATCACTTGTTCCAGGAGATCCCTTGTTGAATTCTTTGTACAGGCTCAGGACTTTCTAATATGCCACATAGCTATCATTCAGAACATGTTTTCTATTCATGTAGTCTACCTACAAATGTAATACCAAATGTAATATTTTAACTGGGCACTTATCATGCAATGTGGCCATAACTTTTGCACTTTGAGGTATGACAGAAAAAATTAGCATGGATTTATTTTTCCTTCTTCACAATTTCACATTTAGAATATTTATTCATATTGTAAATTTTGACAAGCTCAGCATATGATTTTTGTCTTTTGTTATTAAGTTCAAGACTTTTATCTTTTCATATAAAGGAGACACTTAATGGCTTCTCTTTGGCATATCTGAACTGCCAGCAGTCTTGCACTTTCAGGCCATTATTAAGTAAAAAAGGGTTACATGAACAGAAACACTGAGATATCGTGACAGTCAATCTGATCATTGAAATAGCTACCAAGTGACTAAGAAGCAGGTAGCATGCACAGTATGGATTTGCTGGACAAAGGGATGACTCATATCTCTTGCTGGACAGGGTGGGGTGTTGCAAGGTTTCATCACGCTTCTCAGAAAGTCAAGCAATTTATTTTTTATTTTTATTTTTTAAATATATTTTATTAATTTTTTGCAGAGAGGAAGAGAGAGGGATAGAGAGTTAGAAACATCGATGAGAGAGAATCATCGATCAGCTGCCTCTTGCACACTCCCTACTGGGGATATGCCCGCAACCAAGGTACATGCCCTTGACCGGAATCGAACCTGGGACCTTTCAGTCCGCAGGCTGGCGCTCTATCCACTGAGCCAAACTGGTTTCTGCAAGCCAAGCAATTTAAAACAAAATGTTTTTATTTCTGTAATTTTTAATTTAATATTTTCAAACTGTGGTTGACTAGGCGTAACTGAAACTGTGAATAAAAGGAGACTACTGTACAGGCCTGGTCAACATAGCTCAATGGTTGAGCATCAACCTATAAATTAGGAGATCATGGTTCAATTCCCAGTCAGGCCTCATGCCTGAGTTGCGGGCTTGATCCTCACTGTTGAATGTATAGGAGGCAGCCAATCAATGATTCTCTCTCACCATTGATGTTTCTATCTCTCTCTTTCCTTCTCCCTTTCTATCTGAAATCAATAAAAAATATTTTTTTTAAAAGAGGGGGACTATTGTACAGTAAGTCCTCACTTAATGTTATTGATAAATTCTGTGAGTTTAAGCAAAATAATGTGTAACAAAACCAACTTCACCACAGGCTAATTGACATAAATAAAATTTCAATTCCCACCGCACCTCAATGTTATATCAAAATGACATTGAGCAAAACAATGTCTTTTGAGAACCTGTTGTATAGACTTGCCTCTTAGAAATGCTTTTGCTATATCTCATAAGCTTTGGCATGTTGCTTTTCTATTTTTCATTTATCTCAACATATTTTTTAAATTCTCTTTGGATTCCTTCTTTTGACCCATTGGTTGTTAAGTAGTATATTGTTTAATCTCCACATATTTGTGAATTTTTCAGCTTTCCAATTATAATTAATTTCTAGTTTTATATAAAGATGTTTGATATGATTTTAATCTTGTTAGCTTTATCTAGACTTGTGTTGTGGCCTAAAATCTACCCTGGAGAATGCTCCTTGTATGCTTGACAAGATGTATATTCAGCTGCCATTGGATGAAATGCTCCATAAATGTTTGTTAAGTCCACCTGGTTTTACAGCAGTTAAAGTTCAATGTTCCCTTATTGATTTTCTGTCTACATGATCTATTCATTGTTGAAAGTGGAGTATTGAAATCTACTACCACTATTGTGTCACTGTCTATTTCTCCCTTCAGGTCTGTTAATACCCATTCCATGTTAAAAAGATGTTTACAATTTTAAAGATGTTTACAATGTTTACTTTGGGCCCAACTGGATAATCTAGGATAATCTCCCGATTTAAGGTTAACATTTTTTTTTTTTTATCAATCTTAATTCCATCTGTAACTTCAGTTCACTTTTCCATGTACCCTAACATATTAGAACATAAACATTGGAGAAGGGGAATTGTTTTGATGACTACATGCATATCTGCCAAGTTTTTTAGAAATACAATTGCTGGGATTAAGAAATTGGCAATCATGATAGTTACAGCTACATAGATCTTAAGCAAAGATGTTGCTCTATATCCTTGCCAACATTATTGGACATTATTACCTGCAAATTTGATATGTGTAATATGAGATCTCCTTCTGGTTTTAATTTCATTTAACACTTGTGAAATGGAGCAATGCTTCATAAGTATATTGGACATTTGTTTTTTTACTTCTATGATTCACCTGGTAATATCCTTTAGCCATTTTTTTCTCTTCTGACTAAAATTTCCTTATTGATTTATAGAAGTTACTTCTATATTCAAATTGATGAAAAATAAAACTTCACTGGATTTATCAGTGCTCCTGCGAAAAAATTCCAGTCCCCTATGACATGGAAAAGTTAGATGATGTGATAATAGGGAATGCTTGGCTTTAATTTCCTCCAGAAATATCTTACTCTTCACATACTTTAGAATTTCATTCATTTCTTTAATTAATCGCTCTGATGCAAAAGGATAATAAACATCCTCCTCTTTCTGAGAGGGCCTAATAATACCATCTTGGTCTAGACTCCTAGATTAATCCTCCAATGGGCCAGGAGGATGGAAGCACTATCTCCCTAGGGATATATATATATATCCTAGAATTTATAGATAACTCCATGGTTTTAAAGGAACACATTGGGTTATCTAACTCCTGGAAAGATGTTATTTACATATAAAATTGCTGGAACAATGAGGAGACCCTTTTAGGAGGAAAGGGGACAACTGTTACCTTCACCTTTATCAGTATAAATGGAGAAAAATCTTTTTTTTCCCCATTATCATCTATGGGATGTCTGGCCATATGCATAGTCTAATTGACTTGGTTTTCATCATATTGCCTTAGCCATAACGACTAAGGAAGAGACAATGAAAACATTTCCTGTGAGATATTTATTAAGAAATCTATCTTTGATCCAGAACTTGGTATGTGTGCATTCACCATAAAATTAATAAAAACAAATACTAAAAACAACAAAAATTATATCACCAACACTTTTTCTCTATAACTGCTTCATGTTTGAATCTAAATTAAAATTTAAAGGAAGAAAATTAAATAGTTTGGCTCAGTGGTAGAACATGGGTCTGCGGACTGAAAGGTCCCAGGTTCGATTCTGGTCAGGGGCATGTACATTGGTTGTGGGCACATCCCCAGTAGGGGGTATGCAGGAGGCAGCTGGTTGATGATTCTCTCTCATCAACATTTCTAGCTCTCTATCTCTCTCCCTTCCTCTTTGTAAAAAATCAATAAAATATATTTTAAAAAAATAAAATAAATTTAAATTTAAAGATAAGAAAAAGCTATCTGTCCTTAACCCATCTTGTTTTCCAAAAAGGATTTCCTAGTACTCCTCCATTGAAAGGTAAAGTGTTAGAGATTTAGGCATGTTGTCCTATCTGAATTCTATTGGGAGACAGACAGGATAAAGTAAGCTTTTTAACATTGGGATTTAAAGCCAAACAAAGGTAAAGTCAGTAGAGGGCCACACTGTAGAAAGCAGGAGCATGAGTAGAACATCATCCAGACAATGGACATGAGGGATACTTATTAGTAAGTAGTGGCATCCATCCACAAAGACTAGAGTATGGAGCAGAAGTCTCAATCCCTCAAAAGATGGGATATTTTTTGAGAAAATATTGATCACCCTCCCTGGGTGAGCAAGAGCCAAGCACTTCAATTTAGCCTCCATTATCAGGAACAAAGGTGGGTGGTGGGTGGAGTGGATGTGGCAGGTTATTTTTATGGCATGATTGGGGATAGATGAGATGAAGACATCATCCTGCCTGGGGTGAGCAGTCAGCAAACAGAGATGAACATATATATCAAATGGGGTGGGATGGTTAGAGAACAAAACCGGGATCTCAAAGGGAGGGTCTGCAGCAGAACCAGAGAGGATAAGGTTTTAGGAAGTACAGCTGGGGTTTAACAGAGGGGAAAGTAAGCTGGAAGTTGGAGTAGGGGGGCTATATTGAGCACCTTGAACTTTAAAGTAGTTGTGAATAGAACTGAGGGGGAGCCATGCAAGATTGATTTCCCAGAGAAAGTAGAAAATGAATCAAGAGTCAATTATGGGAGAAGAAGCAGAGATTCAGCTACTAAAATTACAGAATATCCTGAGCAATTGTTATATTAGGCTAAAGTAAAAAATTCATTTTTTTTCTCTATAGGCACTTAAAGTGATACTAAGCAGAGATTAAAGCTAGTCACTTACACCGCACCCAGTGACTCTATGCAAAAAAAAAAAAAAAAAAAAAAAAAAAATTAATGTAGATGTTTTGAAATAAGAGGAATTCCTTTGAAAATGGAGAAATTTTGGAGTACTAGTTTCCAAATCCTCTTATTTTGTAAATTGGGAAGAATTTTTTTTAAATATATATATTTTATTGATTTTGTACAGAGACGAAGGGAGAGAGAGAGCTAGAAACATCGATGAGAGAGAGTCATCGATCAGCTGCCTCCTGCACACCCCCCACTGGGGATATGCCCGCAACCAAGGTATATGCCCTTGACCGGAATCGAACCCTGGTCCCTTCAGTCCCCAAGCCGACGCTCTATCCATTGAGCCAAACCAGTTTCAGCATGGGAAGAATTTCTTAAAGATGAACATCTATGATGCATATGCTTGCTTGCATAATTTCTACATTGCACAATTATATTTAGAAAATGTGTTTGCCACAAAATTGAACATAAATGTGTCTGTAATGATCTACACTAATTTAGAAAAATAAAGGCTGTGCCAGATTTGAAAATCCAGGAGAGTTTGAATGAGATTTAATTGTCTTTTTACCATAAAGTAACACTGTCTTATTAAGGATGGTTTACAACTATTTTCAAAATGCTGTTTCCTAATTTTAATGCAATTTTGAGGTAACTTTCCTTCTTTTAAATGCATGTTAAGCTTGAAATTATAAAGCTAAGTGGTCAAAAGGAACCCTTTCCAAATTTAAAAAGAACCAAAAAAGCCAAAGTAACAAAGGAGTTGTTTGCCTTCTTTTACTTTTGTTACAGAGAAAGAGAAGGTAATTCCTAAAGACTGTCCGAAATGAAGCCATTGAGAAGATGATAATTAAGTGAAAGCATCTGAAATACATCTGGCAGTTCATTAAATATAGTGTCTTGTCTCAAGTTAAAGCATACACATGATGCTGTCAAATGGTTCTTGAAATGTGGATGCTGCAGCTGAGGAACTTAATTTTGATTTTACTTAATTATAATTTAAATATTTACATATTGGGCTGCATAGCTTGAGAAAACGTAAAAGCTGATAGCCAAATGAAGAGAAGAAACATGTTGTTTTCTCCATGTAGCACTTCATTTAAGAGTTGAAGGGATGCCCAGCCTAGGGACTCAGTGGTTGAGCACTGACCCATGAACCAAGAGGCTACCACTTCCATTTCTGTCAGGGCACATGTCCTGGTTGTAGGCTTGATCCGCAGTAGGGGGCATGCAGGAGGCAACTAATCAATGATTCTCTCATCATTCATGTTTCTATCTCTCTTTCCCCCTCTCTTCCTCTCTGAAATCAATAAAAAAAAAATTTTTTTTTTTCAGAAGAGAGTTGAGGGAAATTTTGTTTAAAAGCATCTTACAACATATTTAAAACTGAAAACAAAATGAAATTAGTAGAAAGAGTAGTTTAAATAAAACATTCATGTCAAAAAGTGAGCATTTTGCTATAAACTTATGTTCATGGAATTATAGGGATATTTACAGGACAGCTGTCAGTCTGAAAGCAAAAGAGAATATAAAAATTTTGTAGATATGAGCTATTAATACTAATGCAATTACCTTGTTTGGGGGAAAAGTAAACAGATTTTGTGAACCACTACCTACTGATCCTTTTCTTGCTATTAAGAAAATATGGATAAATTATGGTTTTAATCATCCTGTATTTACAAATTGCCCATTTGAAACCTTGAGAAGTTCTCCTGTATTTCTTTCTTTTTTTTTCTGGTTGAATAAAACATCATAAAATTTTCATTTTCCCACAAATTAATATACAAATCAAGCTTATTCCCAACATAAAGTTTCACCAGAACTTTAGAGAATACAAAATCTCCTGTATTTCTTATGTTCCTCAAGGTGCACAGGACTTCAATCTTACTAGAAACCATTTTCTTTATTTTTGCAACAGCTCTTTATTTTTTACTATATGCAGGTCTTTGTAACAGGAAGAGATGGAAATTCTAATACACACACACACACACAGACACGCACACACACACACACACAATTATAACAATAACAACAACTAGAAGATATGAAGCATTAAACTTAAGAATGATTTAATATCTAAGTAGGAAGACAAAAATTCATGTGTCAAAATGTTTGCTGAACTCCTAAAGCACAACATCCAAAAATAAGGGCATGATAGAGCTATAGTAGGAGTGCTTGAAAAACAAGACACGGGGATGTGACAGAGAACCCTGGATCTTTTAAAGCCTCAATGCAAGTATACATCTGTATGAGTACAAATGACTATGAAACAGTCTAGCCTCCATAATTTATCTTTTTATAATCTGCCTTTTACCTAAACCTGATTGGGTGGTATCCTGAGGAGAATTGAAGTGAGAAATAGGGTGGATTGTTATTGTTCCTCTATGTCTTTCTCTTTCGTTTTGTTTTCCACTTTAAGCACAAATAGCCAAGGTTATGTTGGTTCTGTTATGCCTTACATTGAGCCCTCTGCCTGGTTATCTGTCACTGAAATTTTGTCTGAGGTCTGACTATAAAAAACTTACATTATTATTAGGTTGAACTTTCCAAATTGCCAATATTCAATTTTTATTTTTTTTAGCTACAAATATGTCAATTTCAAATGTTCCAACTTACAGTATCAGTAGGTGCAATTCAAAATGTCTTATTTTAGCCGAAACCGGTTTAGCTCAGTGGATAGAGCATCGGTCTGTGGACTGAAGGGTCCCAGGTTCGATTCTGGTCAAGGGCATGTACTTTGGTTGCGGGCACACCCCCAGTAGGGGGTGTGCAAGAGGCAGCTGATCGATGACTCTCTCTCATCGATGTTTTGAACTCTCTCCCTTCCTCTCTGTAAAAAATCAATAAAATATATTTTTTTAAATTAAAAAAAGTCTTATTTTAATAATAACAATAATAATTATAAAAATAAAATTAATTTTATACATTATTGTTTCAAACAGTATATTGATATAAAAACAGTCCATTTTATTTTTGTATAACACAATTTTAAAACTTTTCATTTGCAAATTTTTATTACTGAAAATAGAAAATATCCAGACATGTTTTCAATTCCTTGTCTAAATCCTGTATTTATTTGTTTTTCTTATAACTTCAAACTGCCTCCTTCACAAAATAAAATATTTCTATGTCATTAAAAATAAAATTGACTAGTCTATTTGGAACTTTATCTTTCTTAACTGGATCATCCACTCATGAACAATCTTTTTCTTAATGCTGTCATATAATATGAAGTATTGCAAAATCAAATAAGGTAATTTTATTTAATTTAAAAATGTAGCCTAGCTGCCATGGCTCAATGGTTGAGCATCAACCTATGAACCAGAAGATCATGGTTTGATTCCCAGTCAGGAAACATTCCTGGATTGAGGACTTGATCCCCAGTAGGGGGTGTGCAGGAGGCAGCCAATTAATGACTCTCATCATTGATGTTTCTATCTCTCTCTTTATCCCTTCTTCTCTGAAGTCAATAAAAACATATTTAAAAAGAAAACCATTTAGGCTAAGCAGTATTGTTATAAATATTTAATGAATGATAATGCATATATCAGTAATATTTATGGATCTTTAGTATATATTAAGTGACAAAGGGAAAGTACAGAGAGTGTATGGTTTTATATTTTTTGTGAAAGAAGAGAAAATAAAAATAACTCTATAAAAGCACTTAGCAGCATGCAAAATTAACTAATAGGGAGAAAACCAAGATGGCGGCATAGGTAAACACCTAAACTGCTGCCTCACACAACAATTTCAAAATTACAGCTAAAAGACAAAATAAACATCATCCAGAACCATAGGAAAGCTGGCTGAGTGGAAATTCTACAACTAGGAGGAAAGAGGAAAGCACATGAAGAATCAGAGAAGCTGCAAAAGGCTGAGGTACAAAGACATGCACGCGGGTTGAGTGCCTGGCTGGCTTTCTCTAGTGGGAAGGAGACAAAAGCTCCCAACTGCGCTGAATCCCAGTTCTGACTGCACTGAACTCCAGTTCTGGGTGAGACCCTGGGGACCCAGGCTTTTCTGGGGGTATTCTGGACTGTCAGGCAGAAACTCAGGGAGCCACAAATGGCAGAGGTCTGGAGGGGAATGCCCGAGTGCATGGAGAGAGTGTGTCACTGGCTTTCTCTACTGGGAAGGAGACAAAAGCTCCTGACTGCGCTGAACCCCAGTTAGAACTGCACTGAACCCCTGTTCCCGGTGAGACCCTGGGGACCCAGGCTTATAGGGGGGGAATCTGAACTGTCACAAGGAAACTCAGGGGAGCCGCAAAAGGCAGAGGTCTGGAGGCACTTGCGCAGTGTGAAGAGTAGACTGCCAGCACAGAAGTTCTCCCAGCATAGACACAGCTGACTCTCATAGCCAATTGGCATGGAGGTCAATTCCTCCCGGTGTACCAACAACAATCAAGACTTAACTACACCAAGGCTATACACAGTCCACAAAGGGGTTCACCAAGAGTGTCCACCTCATGTAACTGGGGAGGCTAAGCCACTGGGCCAATAAGGACACCTAGCACACAAAGATACCCTACCAACTCAGAGAAGCAGCAAAAATACTGAGACAAAGAAACAGATCACAAATGAAAGAAATGGAGGAAAACAAACTATTGAATATAGAGTTCAAAACCACGGTTATAAGGTTTTTCAAGAATCTCCTAGAAAAGGCAAATAAATTTAGTGAGAC
This sequence comes from Pipistrellus hanaki, assembly GCF_964339955.1. Classification (NCBI taxonomy): domain Eukaryota; kingdom Metazoa; phylum Chordata; class Mammalia; order Chiroptera; family Vespertilionidae; genus Pipistrellus; species Pipistrellus hanaki. Next base: position 137,615,927 of record NC_140505.1, on the reverse strand, counting down.
CCTTGAGGATATGAAAAAGGACCAACTAGAAATTAAACATACACTGACTGAAATAAATAATATTATACAGAGACTAGAGGAACACAAAAATTAAATCAAACATTTGAAATATTAAGAAGCAAAGAAACACTCAACTGGAAAAGCAAAAAACAAAAAGAATGCAAAAAGTTGAAGATAGTGTAAGAAGTCTCTGGAACAACTTCAAGCATAACAACATCAGAATAATGGGGGTACCTAAAGAAGAGAGAGAGCAAGATATTGAAAACCTATTTTTGAAGAAATAATGTCAGAAAACTTCCCCCACCTGGTGAAAGAAATAGACTTACAAGTCCAGGAAGCGTACAGAACTCCAAACAAAAGGAATCCAAAGAGTACCATACCAGGACACATCATAATTAAAATTCCAAGAGCAAAAGACAAAGAGAGAATACTAAAAGCAGCAAGAGAAAAACAGTTACCTACAAGGAGCACCCATACGATTGTCAGCTGATTTCTCCACAGAAACTACGCAAGCCAGATGGGAGTGGCAAGAAATATTCAAAGTGATGGATAGCAAAAAACTACAACCAGATTACTCTACCCAGCAAAGCTGTCATTCACAGTTGAAGGTCAGATAAAGATCTTCACAGATAAGAAAAAGTTAAAGGAGTTCATCACTGCCAAACCAGTATTATAGGAAATGCTGAAAAGTATTCTTTAAGAAGAAGGAGAAAAAGGTAAAGAAAACAATTATGAACAACAAATACATATCTATCAACAAGTGAATCTAAAAACCAAGTGAATAAAAAATCTGATGAACAGAATAAACTGGTGAGTATAGTAGAATCAGGGGCATAGAAAGGGAGTGGACTGACAATTTTCAGGGAAAAAAGGATGTGGGGGTGCAGGAAGAGACCGGACAAAAATAGTACACCTATGGATGAGGACAGTTAGGGGAGCTAAGAGCAGAGGGTGTTGTGGAAACCAGATGGAGGGGAGCTATGGGGAGAAATAAGAGGAACAATTGTAATAATCTGAACAATAAATATTTATTTTAAAAAAATAAAGCTACATACAGAAAGAAATAGCCCAGCTGGCATGTCACAGTTGTTGAGCGTAGACCTATAAACCAGAAGATCAAGGTTTGTTCCCAGTGGGACATGCAGAAGGTAGCCAATCAATGCTTCTCTGTCATTATTGATGTTTCTAGCTTTTTCTCCCACTCTTTTTCTCATTCAAATCAATAAAAATATATATTTAAAAAGAAATAAATAGCCTAAACCAGTTTGGCTCATTGGATAGAGAATCAGCCTGCAGACTGAGGGGTCCCAGGTTCGATTCCGGGCAACTGAACGTACATTGGTTGCAGGCACATCCCCAGTGGGGGGTGTGCAGGAGGCAGCTGATCAATGTTTCTCTCTCAATGATGTTTCCAGCTCTCTATACCTCCCCCTTCCACTTTGTGTAAAAAAAAAAAAAAAAAAAAAAAAAATCAATAAAATATTTGTTTTTAAAAAAATAAAGAAATAGTGCCAATAGAGGCCTAATGATAATTTCTCAGTTTGTTCAAAGGATATGTGTTTCCATACAATGAAATTTACTCTATGATCCCAAAACCTAGCTTTGTCCATTTCCTTTGTCTAGTTTAAATTGCCTATTTCATTACATGATATTATGATATACTTTTTACTCATAGACTCTTGCAGCAACACTGGAAAAAAAAAAAAAAATAAGTTCCTATAGCACTAGCACTGAAGCTAAGAGAAATGTTTCATAGCCTGTCATTGTCACACAAAGTGACAAGTTCAGTCCACACAGACATTCCTAAGTTCTCGGGAAGAAGTAAAGGGATTCTAAAATAGTCATGTAGAGTTTAGTTGTGGAGGAGCGTCAAATGGTGCATGAGATTTCAGTGGAGGAAACAGCATCATTCTAGATAACAAGATGGGCAGGCTTTAAGAGCAGTAGGCCTCCGGACAATGGAGAGGACATTTGAAAGATTATGCTAGTATTGGCAGCAGCAGAGAAATTATCCTTCATGCAGTTGGCCCGTGATCCATTGTAAAAAATGTAAGCGGATTCTGATTAATGCACCCATGTAACCTGTAATCCTTTAGTGAAATCTGAAACCAAGAATTGTATGAAACTTACATTCAGTATGTGGGAGATAATTAATATCACAACAGTCCTTTTGTGTCAAAATAAATGTATTTAATTGACTGGAAATAGCTTTCTATAATTAGCGCACTTAGACAGGATATACTCATTGAATTAAATTACATGCCACCCAGGTTGTTGGTGTATGTTTAGCCATGCTTGTTAAATAAACTTTTGTATTTTATCAAAGAGAAAAAAAAAAAAAAGAAAGAAAGAAAGACCATGGCTGGTTGACTCACAAAACAGAAACCCGAAAATGAGAAGTAGAAAAGATGGGAGGGGTGATCAGAAGCCAGCAGCACTCATTAAGAATCTCATTAAAATGTTGAAATCTGCTTATCAGTAAAGGGATAACATAGGGCTCCAAATATCAACATTGAGATTAGTGACCTGGCTTTTGTCATCTGGGAATATAAAATCCAAATTAGTGAGAGAGCCAGAGGTTTAAAACTAGGCTTACTTATTATATGCTTAAATCAAAGAGTGTTGATCCTTCAGAGTCATGAACATCAGTGGATTAAGAAGTGAGCCCAAATTCTTACCTGCCCTTATGCAATGCAATTTTTTTCAATTTTTTAATTTAATTTTATTTTATTTTATCTTATTTTTTTTTTTTTATTTTTTTTTACAGAGAGGAAGGGAGAGGGATGGAGAGTTAGAAATATCTATGAGAGAGAAACATCAATCAGCTGCCTCCTGCCAATACTGGGGATGTGCCCACAACCAAGGTACATGCCCTTGACCAAAATTGAACCTAGGACCCTCAGTCCATAGGCGGACGCTCTATCCACTGAGCTAAACAGGTTAGGGTCCCTTATGCAATCTTTTAATGAGCTCATGTAATTTAATGATTTAAATGCCACTGCTGTATTTATGACTCACATAAATAAACTAGAGGCCCGGTGCATGAAATTCGTGCACAAGGGTAAGGGGGGCATGTCCCTCAGCCCAGCCTGCACCCTCTCCAATCTGGGATCCCTCTCACAATCCAGGACTGCTGGCTCCCAACTGCTTGCTTGCCTGCCTTCCTGATTGCCCCTAACCGCTTCTGCCTGCCAGCCTCATCACTCCCTAACCACTTCCCTGCCAGCCTGATTGATGCCTAACTGCTCCCCTGCCAGCCTGTTTACCCTTAACTGCCTTCCCCTTGCATGCCTGGTTATCCCCAACTTCCCCTCTCTGCTGGCTTGATCACCCTTAACTGCCCTCCCCTGCAGGCTTTATCATCCCCAACTTCCCTCCCTTGCAGGCCTGGTTCCTCCTAACTGCCCTCCCCTGCTGGCCATCTTGTGGTGACCATCTTGTGTCCATATGAGTGCAGGGTCTTTGACCACATGGGGGCAGCCATCTTGTGTGTTGGAGTGATGCTCAATCTGCATATTACTCTTTTATTAGATGGGATAGAGGTCTGGTGCACAGGTGGGGACCAGCTGGTTTACCCTGGAGGGTGTCCCAGATCAAGGTGGGGGTTCCTTTTGGGTGTGCGTGGGGTGGCCTGGGCAAGGGCCTGTGGTGGTTTGCAGGCCAGCCATGCCCCCCAGTGACCCAAGCGGAGGCCCTGGTATCTGGGGTTGAAACTTTGTAGCCTGGAGCAGAGCCAAGCCTTCTGCTTGCTCTGTGGCAGCAGCCATTTCTATTGGGATTTATTTATCTTCTATAATTGAAACTTCGTAGCATTAAGCGGAGGCCTGGGCAGCCAAGGTGTACAGAAAGCTTGGCTTCCTCTATCACCAGGGGAAACCCTAGCCTCCTGTTCTTTCCAGCTCCATGGCTGCCACCATTTCTATTTGGATTTATATATCTTCTATCATTGAAACTTTGTAGCCTAGGCCAGCAAGGGCAGGCGGAAAGCTTGGCTTGCTCCATTGCCAGGGAATGGAGCCTTTCTGAAAAAGGTCAACACTAGACCAAGCCTTTCTCTGCTCTCTGTGGCCGTAGCCATCTTGGTTGGGTTTATTTCCATATTTGCTCCTGATTGGCTGGTGGGTGTGGCTGGTGGGAGAGGCTTGTGGGATAGCAGAGTGATGGTTACCTAATTTGCTTATTACTCTTTTATTAAATAGGATGTGTCTCAAAGCTTTTCATGACCTTTTAACTCCAGAATCCCCTTAAGTATTTAATATATATCTCAAATTCAACATACCCATAACTCCGAATTTCCATCCATACATTTCCAAATATTAATTCAAATAAGAGTGAGTTTTCTCTCCCCTTTTCTCCCAACCCCCCAGTATAACGCTCTCTATGGCTTTCCATTAGTGGCAGCTCCAAATTTTCTACACAGGCATCCCTTAGAGCAGTAATCTGATTAGAAAGGGGAGTTTGGCTAGAGTATTTTGGGGAAATGTTTTAGAAGCATTGGCAGTGCAAGCAAACATTTTCACTCAACTTGTACATTTACTTGACTGAGGAAGATTGGGTGTGATGTCGCACTGCCCCCACTTGCTCCTGCAGCATCTTGGCAAACTTGAGTGGCCTCCCATTGAAATGAAAACAAATGATGTAATATATTACATCATATTGTTTCCGGGGTATTACATGAGCTGGCTCTGCTTCAGTTTCTGATGTCATTGTGAACCACTCTCTATAGTTTCTTCTCACTTTGCCAATTACATTCCCAACACAGTACATGTCTTGCTTAAACTAGACTTGGACTTTTCCCAGTTTTTTTGGTTTTTTTTAATACTCTGGGCACATTCCTGACTTAAGACCTTTCCACAGGCTGTTCTGACTGAATTGGTTTTTCTTCCACTTTTAAAATACATTTCTGCCTTGTTATTTAAGTACAGTTCATGTCACCTCTTTTGCAGAAAATGTTCCTTAATTATCTAATTTGTACTATTTCCTCTCCCACATCTAATATTCTTCATTGCATTATTATTATTATTAATTATTATTATTATTATTGCCTCTTGTTCATCTGTGTAGTTATTTACTTTTGTGTTGACTCATGAACTTCTGCATTCTACTGCCAGGATATGAACTCTAAGGACAAAGGGATCCAATCTATCTTGTTCAACATTAGACCTCCAAAATCAGAATAGTCAGTAGTGAGTGTTCAAATTTGTAGAAAGGTTAGAAAAACTGAAAGTAAGGCCAAAACCGGTTTGGCTCAGTGGATAGAACGTCAGCCTGTGGACGGGAAGGTCCCAGGTTCGATTCCGGTCAAGGGCATGTACCTTGGTTGTGGGTACATCCCTGATAGGGGGTGTGCAAGAGGCAGCTGATCAATGATTCTTTCTCATTGATGTTTCTAACTCTCTATTCCTCTCTCTTTCTCTCTGAAAAAAAAAAAAATCAATAAAAAATATTTTTAAAAAATGAAAGTAAGTAAATATCCAAAAGGGTTGGCTCAATCCAATTTTAAACATTAATAAAGATTTCTTATAACGTAAGTAACATCTTATTTTAAAAAAAGATGATAGCCGAAACCGGTTTGGCTCAATGGTAGAGCATTGGTCTGCGGACTGAAAGGTCCCAGGTTCGATTCCGGTCAAGGGCATGTACTTTGGTTGCGGGCACATCCCCAGTAGGGGGTGTGCAAGAGGCAGCTGGTCGATGTTTCTCTCTCATCGACGTTTCTAGCTCTCTATCCCTCTCTCCTCCTCTCTGTAAAAAATCAATAAAATATATTTTTAAAAAATTAAAAAATAAAACAGATGATAATTGTGACATTTTAGTGTCAGAAACACATTGATCTGTGTTAAAGGTGATAGGTAACTGTTAATAGTTATTTACTTGGTGATATGGTGTTCATTATTCAAACATCTTTTCTGTATATAATTTCTCACAATGCAATTATTTCCTGCAAATAGTTGCTGTTGGATCTTTGTATGTTGACTTAGTTTCCCTTAAATAGATATTATAAATTAATCCTCCTTTGTCATTAATTTTTAGTTAATAGCTGATAAGGTGTGTTTTCCCCCCCACACTTTGCCAATAACTTAAAATCATTTATTTTTGTCAAGTAAAATAAGCAATAGTTTATCTATAAAGAGAACTTATGCTAAAAGTTTCCACTAATATTTTCACAAAATTGTGTTTTATATACTAGGTTTTCTCAAAATAGGAGCAATCATTACCATATATTGATATTTTATTTTGAAAAAATGAAGAGATGATTCCAAGAAACATATAAGTATATATTTATACATATGTACATATTATATATTTGATTTAAAATTGTCCAAGACTTATACAAATGGAAATATTCTTTCAAAAGGAATCAAATTTAATAGGTTTCCAAAGCAGGACTTCATTATTGCCTTCACATGAGCTTTTTTTTTCCACTGGGAAATACATAGACATTAAAAGAGCCTAAGCTATAAAAAATCCATTTAGATCATTTTGAACATCATGTTAGATGTTATGAGACATTTATTAAGTGATTCATATTGACACTCAGGAGATCAGATTTATTTATTTTAAATAATAAAAATGAAACTTTCCATTAAATTTAATGCTATATAAAAAAATTAAAAATTCAAATTTGCCAATTAAAAAAGTTCCAATTGGCCGAAATCGGTTTAGCTCAGTGGATAGAGGGTCAGCCTGCGGACTGAAGGGTCCTGGGTTCAATTCCGGTCAAGGGCATGTACCTTGGTTGCGGGCACATCCCCAGTAGGGGGTGTGCAAGAGGCAGCTGATCGATGATTCTCTTTCATCATCGATGTTTCTAACTCTCTATCCCTCTCTCTTCCTCTCTGTAAAAAAATCAATAAAATATATTTTAAAAATAATAATAAATAAATAAAAAGTTCCAATTGAACTACAGCTTCTTTTTTTTTTCTGTTTTCTTTTTTTTATATCTTTTATTGATTTTAAACAGAGAGGAATTGAGAGGGACAGAGAGTTAGAAACGTTGATGAGAGAGAAACACCGACCAGCCGCCTCCTGCACACCCCCCACTGGGGATGTGCCCGCAACCAAGGCACATGCCCTTGACCAGAATCGAACCTGGGACCTTTCAGTCCACAGGCCGACGCTCTACCACTGAGCCAAACCGGTTTCGGCAGCTTCTTTTTTTTAATATATATTTTTTATTTATCTCAGAGGGGAAGGGTGAAGGAGAAAGAGAAACATCAATGATGAGAGAGACTCATTGGTCAGCTATCTCCTGCACACCTCCTACTGGAGATCAAGCCCACAACACAGGCATGTGCCCTTGACTGGAATCAAATCTGGAAGCCTTCAGTCCACAGGCCGATACTCTATCCATTGAGCTAAACTGACCAGGGGTGAACTACAGCTTCTTATAGAAATTTATAAAATTGTCAGTTTGTGTCAGTAAGTTGCATGAAAAACATGAAGTAAATTTTCAAAGAAAGCAACATTTCTTAAAGACATTCTTTTTTGTAGTTGTTAATGCTCACCTGAAGAAATTTTTTCCATTGATTTTTAGAGAGGTTGGAAAACAGGAAGGGGGAAGAGATTTTTTTTACAGAGAGGAAGGGAGATGGATAGAGTTAGAAACATTGATGAGAGGGAAACATCGATCAGCTGCCTCCTGCATACCCCCTACTGGAGATATGCCAGCAGCCAAGGTACATGCCTTTGACTGGAATCAAACCTGGGACCCTTCAGTCCGCAGGATGATGCTTTATCCACTGAGCCAAACCGGTTCCAGCTGTTTCTGTTTTGTTTGTTCATTTATATTGTTCTTCAGGTTTTTACATAAAAGTGAAATCATGCGGTATTTGTCTTTTTCTGACTGAATTATTTCACTTAGCATAATACGCTCTAGGTTCATCCGTGTTGTTGGAGTTGATAAGATTTTTTTATGGCTGAGTAATGCAGACTGTGCATTTTGGAACAAATTGCCACGTGTGACAATTTTAAAACAATGCAAAAATATTTCAGAAACACTCTTTAGGACATGAAAGAGCTAACAATAGTACTGCTGATAAGTAGCAACAGACTGACAGCTGTCACCTCAATAGCAAAAAGGAAGTTAAAAGATTGTGGAATATCTTACTAATATGCTGAAACCAAGCAGTTTTCTATCTGAAACAATTTCCTTTTAGAGTATGACCCGATTTAAAGTAATTTTCAAAACCAAAAATGAAAGAATTCACTACTAGAAGACTGATACTAAAGAGAATACTACCTGAATAGTAAAGGTAATACTAACAGATGGCAAGATAGTAATGTAAGAAAAAATAGAGATCACAGAAACTAATATGTGAAAAAAAAGTAAGTTAAGTTGGCTTTTAAACTATAACAGATGTAACAATAACATTTTATGCCATTTAAAATATAGAGTGTGGCCGAAGCCGGTTTGGCTCAGTGGTGGAGCATCAGTCTGCGAACTGAAAGGTCCGGGGTTCGATTCCGGTCAAGGGCATGTACCTTGGTTGCGGGCACATCCCAGTAGGGGGTGTGCAAGAGGCAGCTGGTCGATGTTTCTCTCTCATCGACATTTCTAGCTCTCTATCTCTCTCCCTTCCTCTCTGTAAAAAAATCAATAAAATATATTTTAAAAAAAAATAAAAAAATAAAATAAAATATAGAGTGTGGTACTGACTCAGGAGACAGAAATAGATCAATAGGAGAGAGGACCCAGTAACAACCAGTAGGGATACAAAACATGGCTTTGTATAGCAGTGCAACAATAAACACTCCTCCAACAATTGAGTATTCTTGTGGAAAAATTAAATTGAACCCTACTTCACACTACTGATATTCATAGAACTAAATGTGTAAGGGAAAACAATGAACAATAGAGCTTCTTTAAAAGATAAAGAGAAATATTTTCATGATATTAGGGAAGAGAAATATTTCCATTTCACGATAAAAATTAAGTAAAAATAAAGAAAATATTTATTTATAAGTGGGATTACATTAAAATTAAGAATTACTACTTACCAAAGGCATCATTTGGGATGTGAAAATGCAATGTTAACAGCATGTATATTTGACAAACAGCTTGTATCCAAAACATATACTATTTCAAAATGCATAGAAATCAATAAGGAAAAGGTGACACAATAGAAAAGTGGAAAAAATGAGGATTTTAAACTTCACAAAAAAATAATATGTAATTGGCCAATATACACATGAAAAGGTACCAACCTCTTCCTAAATAAGAAAAATTAAAATTAAATGCATAATGAAAAGCCACTGCACAAACACCATAATGGATAAAATTAAAATGTCTGCTGATACTGTTAGAATTTGGAGCAACAGAAATTTATACAGTGCACCTAGGAATGTGAACTGATACAACTACTTTGAAAAAATCCTGAAGTATTTATCTATGACAGTTGAAAATATGCAAAGCCTAAGGCAAGCAAATCTATTTTTTTGTATTTATCCATGGAAATTGTGAGCTTATGAAACTCTAGGAAATAGGCACACGAATGTTAATAGCAGCAGTATAGGAATACACCAAAAGTCCATCAACAGCAAAATAGATAGATATTTTGACTCATTCATACAATGGAATCAAAGTGAAAAAAAGTGAGTGGAACTACAACATCACTGGTGGAACTGTAAAAACAATTCTGGGCCTGGCTGGAGTGGCTCAGTGGCTGAGCTTTGACCTATGAACCAGGAGGTCATGATTTGATTCCAGATTAGGGCACATGCCCAAATTGTGGGCTCAATCCCCAATGTGGGCATGCAGGAGGCAGAAACATTGATGTTTCTGTCTCTCCTCTCCCTTCCTCTCTGAAATCAATAAAATAAAATAAAAGCAATGCTGAACAAAAGAAGTCAAATACATACTTTATCATTTACAATAAATTATATAGTTTTTTTTAATATATTTTTATTGATTTTATTTATTTTATTTTTTTTAAATATATTTTATTGATTTTATACAGAGAGGAAGGGAGAGCGATAGAGAGTTAGAAACATCGATGAGAGAGAGTCATTGATCAGCTGCCTCTTGCACACCCCCTACTGGGGATATGCCCGCAACCAAGGTACATGCCCTTGACTGGGATCAAACCCGGGACCTTTCAGTCCCCAAGCCGACGCTCTATCCATTGAGCCAAACCGGTTTTGGCTATTTTTATTGATTTTAGAGATGGAGGGAGAAGGAAGAAGAGAAATGTCAATGATGAGAAAGAATCATTGATCAGCTGCCTCCTGCAATGTGCCATTGACCGGAATCGAACCTGGGACCCCTCAGTCTGCAAGCCAATGCTCTATCCACTGAGCCAAACTTGATAAAGCAATTATATAAAGTTTTAAAATAGCCCAATTAAACTATAGGACTTAGGCTGAAACCGGTTTGGCTCAGTGGATAGAGCATCGGCTTGGGGACTGAAGGGTCCAGGGTTCGATTCCGGTCAAGGGCATGTACCTTGGTTGTGGGCACATCCCCAGTAGGGGGTGTGCAAGAGGCAGCTGATCGGTGACTCTCTCTCATCGATGTTTCTAACTTTCTATCCCTCTTTCTTCCTCTCTGTAAAAAATCAATAAAATATATTTAAAAAATAAAATATAATCTAAAAATAAAAAAAATAAACTATAGGACTTAGAAATGCATTTTTTGAAAATAGACATTGTATAGAAAAACATGGAAATGTTAGCATAAAATTCAAGAAACAATGAAGGGCCCAACAATTAAATGGAAAGCAACAAGTGGGAACTTCTGGGAAACTATAAATGTTCCCTGGACCTCAATAGTTTTAAAATATATATATTTTATTTTGATAATTTTTATTTTTCAATTACAATTAACATACAATATTATATTAGTTTCAGATGTACAGATTAGTATTTAAACATTAATATAACCCATGAAGTAATCACCCTGATAAATCTAGTACCCACCAAGCACCATACATATTATGACAACCCTATTGACAATATTCCCTATGCTGTACTTTACATCCCATGACTATTCTGTAACTACCAATTTGTACTTCTTAATCCCTTTGCTTTTTTCACCCCTCCTCCCAAATCCTACCATCTGGAAACTGTCAAAATATTATCTGTATCTATAAGTGTTTCTTTTCTGCTTGTTCATTTATTTTGTTTCTTAGATTCTACATATAAGTGAAATTTGTCTTCCTCTGTCTGACTTATTTCCAGCAGCACAATACCTTCTAGGTCCCTTAGTGTTATTGCAGATGGCAAGATTTCATTCTTTTTTTTTATGGCTGAGTCATATTCCCTTATATACATGCACCACTTCGAAATATAGGTCAATCACACTAAGCATCTAGTATTGAACCTGTTTACCATCTCTCATTGCCAAGGAAAACAGAGAATGAAGAAGAAACAGGCATGGAAAAGAAAATAAAGTTTAGATGCTGTAATAAAAACATATAAAACTCAAAAAAAAACATAAACATGCGTGGATTTACATAAAAAAAAAACAGGCTATTGGAATAACATTGGGAAAATATGAGTGACTATACTAAGTTATTATAGAAAAATAGAAAGATGCCACATACCATTCTTTAAATATCACAAGATATATTAAGCATTATTCTTTGTCACTTCCTGTGTTGGTTACTGAAAGTAAAAAAAGAAGACAGCCGGGACCGGTTTGGCTCAATGGATAGAGTGTCGGCTTGGGGACTGAAGGGTCCCGGGTTCGGTTCCGGTCAAGGGCATGTACCTTGGTTGCGGGCATATCCCCAGTGGGGGGTGTGCAAGAGGCAGCTGATCGATGACTCTCTCTCATTGATGTATCTAACTCTCTATCTCTCTCCCTTCCTCTCTGTATAAAATCAATAAAAAATATATTTAAAAAAAAAAAAAAAAAAAAAAAAAAAAAAAAAAGAAGACAGACACTATCTTATCTTCATGAACCTGACATCTAAGGAGAAGGCAGATTTTAACCAAATTGACAGATAAGGTGTAATTTAGTATGATAACTGCTACAAACCTTATGTAGAAAAGATGCATGGTATAGGGAGAAATAATCTAGTCTGGATCCCTAAGGAAATGATATTTGAGTTGAGATCTGAATGATGAGCTGGCTGGGGAATAAAGGAAGCAAACTAGATGAGAGAGTAACATAGATTTAAGATGGATAAGAACTTGAATGGTCCAAGAAATGAAAAGTAATCAATGACCTGTACTGAGCCTGAGGGAGGTGTGGCAAGAAGTGAAGCTGGGTAGATCACATAGGGCTTCATAAATAGGCTGACCAGCCCGACCAGTGTGGCTCAGTGGATAGAGCATTGGCCTGTGGACTGAAGGGTCCCGGGTTCAATTCCTGGTCAAGAGCACATGCCCAGGTTGCAGGCTCAATCCCCAGGCCGGGGGCGTGCAGGAGGCAGCTGATCCATGATTCCCTCTCATCATGGAAGTTTCTATCTCTCTCTCCCTCTCCCTTCCTCTCTGAAATCAATAAAAATATATTTAAAAAATAAAATAAAATAAATAAATAAATAGGCTGACCATACATTCCAGTTGCCTCTAAGATCCAGGTTTAAGATAAATAATAGTTAATAATAATTAGCAATTAATGTCCTTTCCTTTCTCAGAAGTGTCCCATGTTGGTGACATATTATTCTACTTCTGTAAATAGGTAGGATAGGATCAGGACATTAATTAGTAATTGCACTTGACTGGTTTATCTCATGTCAGAAGCAATTAAGAGCTTTGGGAAAAGATAAAGGATTACTTTTCTCTCATTAAAAAACAAACAAACAAACAAAAAACAAGGTACACAAGTAGGAAGTCCTGGCCTGGTATCTATTATCTTTGTGTCTTAATATTCCTAGGTTATGGTATTTCCTCATGTCATTTCATAGTTCAGGATCACTTCTTAAGTTCCAGGCATCCTTTGTACAGTCTAAGGAAGATAAAGGAAGAATGGAAAAAGAACAAAAAAGTTCTATACCTTATTAAGGAGCCTTAACAAAAAACTCAGACTAAAAAACCTCCATTTGCATTTCATTAGCAGGAATTTGGTCACATGGTATCACTTAGTTACAAGAAAAGTTAGAAGTTATATTTTCTAGATGAAGCATATTGTGACCTTACCAAATAAAATAGGGGTTGTCATTAAGGAAAATGGAGAGAATAAATATTAGATAGAAAATTAGCAATCTCTGGGGTTTCAAGTAAAACTGCAGAAAAACTATGAAGTAGGGCAAATTTCACTGACGATAGAGAAAAGTGTGCATATAAAGAGTGGCTATGAAGATTGACAGAGAGAGAGAGAGAGAGAGAGAGAGAGAGAGAGAGAGAGAGAGAGAGAGAGAGAGAGAGATGTCCGGGAAGACAAATATCTGTGGCTTGTAGAGCTGAATGAATAGTGTTACCATTTAAAAAGATGTGGAGCATTGGAAGAGACACTGATTGGAGGTTAAAGAGTGGAGGGTTAGTTCTGAACATGTGAAGTTGGAAGTGCATTTGAGATATAAATGTAAAAACCAAGTTAAGTTGTTAACTCTATAGGACTCAAATAAATTGGAAAATCATTGGCATATATAGACAACAAGTAAAGTTGCAGACATTAACAAGATTATTAAAGAAGAGCACAGGAAGTAATATGAAAAGATGGCTTAACATGAAGCCGTAAGAAACTCCAACACCTAATTGCTTGTAGAAGAGGATGATCTTACAAGAAGATGAAAAATGACTGGGCAAAAAGTGGGCAGGAAAACAGGAGAGTGTAGTGTAATGGAAGCCAGGATAGAGTTTTCAAATATTACATACTAATGAGATATCAAATAAAACAACTGAACAATATCCACTGGGTTTAGAAAATGAAAGGCATCAAGAGTTTTTCAGCTAAGGGGAGGTTAGATAAGCAAAGAGATGAGCAATATTGGATGTGAGGTGATGAAGGTAGTGAAGATGATAGTACAAATCACTACGTGAAAGAGTTGCATTGCTCTCTGGCCAGTGTGACTCAGCTGGAGCAAAAGCTGGTGGGTTTGATACCTGGTCAGGGCACATAACCAGGCTGAAGGTTTGATCCCTGGGTTTGGGCACAAATGGGAAGAAACCAATCTCTCTCTCTCTCTCTCTCTCTCTCTCTCTCTCTCTCTCTCTCTCTCTCTCTCTCTCTCGCCATCTATCTATATCTATCTATCTATCTATCTATCTATCTATCTATCTATCTATCATTTATCTCCTTTCCTCTAAAATGATTAAGAAGTATGTAGAGGCCAAAACCGGTTTGGCTCTGAGGATAGAGCGTCGGCCTTTGGACTTAAGGGTCCCAGGTTCAATTCTGATCAAGGGCAGGTACCTTGGTTGTGGGCACATCCCCAGTGGTGGGTGTGCAGGAGGCAGCTGATCGATGTTTCTCTCTCAGCGATGTTTCTAGCTTTCTATCCCTCTCCCTTTCTCTCTATAAAAAAATCAATAAAATATATTTTTTTTTAAAAAGAAGTATGTAGAGAAAACTGCAGAATTTAATCAGTGTTAGTTCCTTTTTTAAATGGTAAGGATTCTATAATCAAATGGTTTGTTAAGAGAGCAAAACTTGATGGGACAAACAATACATTGTTTTCTATTCTTGTATTCTTCTTGTAAAACACATTTAGAATCTACTTACCCTATTACTGACATCCCAGAATGATTACATAACTTTGAAACCACTCTTAATTAAGAAGTCTGATTCTACCTTACATTAAACTTTCATCTCACTCAAGTTGAAGTTTCTTCTCTTCCATCAATTTAGATCTGTTTTCCTGGGAACTTGCTCAGCTGAAGAAGTGATTGATCTGGTCTTCATTCACTTACTCTTCTTTCTACTGAGTATACTGCCAGGGGCGGAGCGGGGTTTGCAGGAAGGTAGGCAAAGGCCTTCCTCAATACGGTTATGTAATCAGCCCTAAGTGGACTTTCTCAGTGCCCTGATATAGACAAACACACTGGCTGACCTCTTGCTACAGCTTCCATCTTTCTTCAGCTTCCATCTCCTGGAGGTACATCACAGAGCTTCCTAAGTAGGATCCCTTGGAGACAACTCAAGCCTATGTACACTACCTGGCATCTGAGTGCCTTATGGGGATCTTATGCCTTGGCTGTACCAAATGGCAGATGTACAGCTTCAGAAATTAACTGTTTCTTCCCTGCTGTCCAATTTTTTTTTTTTTTTTTTTTTTTTTTTTTTTTTTTACCAGCTCCACCCTTTCGACTCCTGCAGGCAAGAAGCAGACATGGATGTCTATATTTCCAAGTCCTCATACACTTTCAAATAGTTGAGAATCCATATCAAACCCTACCCAGAATTTTCATAGCATCCAATTGAAAGATCAGGGAGGGATCCTTAAATGTCCTTTACTCTTTTTTTTAAATATATATTTTATTGATTTTTTTTACAGAGATGAAGGGAGAGTGATAGAAAGCTAGAAACATCGATAAGAGAGAGACATCAACCAGCTGCCTCCTGCACATTCCCACCGGGAATGTTCCCGCAGCCAATGTACATGCCCTTGACTGGAATCGAACCTGAGACCCTTCAGTCCGCAGACTGACGCTCTATCCACTGAGCCAAACCGGTTTCGGCAAATGTCCTTTACTTTTACAATGCTCCTTAAGAAACCTCCTTTTAAGTTCCTAGTCTTTCATCTCAGAGGTTGGGGCTGAGTTGGTTTTATAATAGGTTCTTCATGGATGCAATGAGTCTTTTCCCCAGAATTCTGAGACTATTAGAAAAGTCAGTTACATCATGTTATAAAAACAGTCAAGAGAGGTTGACTAGACAGCAGAGAGAACACAACAGATATCTGGAACTGCCAAGAATGTGCAGAATGGAACGATTTGCCTCAGAGAGCCAGAGTCATTCTGTGAGGGATTAGACACAGATGTTTGGATTTTGTTTTATTTCTAATGTGGATTGCACTATGTTGGTATTGTGAGGCTTTTGAATATGTAATCTGGGAAGTGATAGATTCAAATCTGTTCTTTCAAATAAAAATGAGTTTTGGGGTATGCAGAGGGAGAAGGTGAGAGAGGGAGAGGGAGAGGAAAAAAAGAGAGAGAGAGAGAAGGTTATGGGATAATTTAAAGGGAATAGAGAATGGAAATGGCGGTTGGAAATGGGAAAAGAAGGTGGATGCAAAAAAGATTATGGAGATACAAATGGCAGCCCCTAGTAACCAGTCAAATATGAAGGGGGAAAAAAAAAGGCTCAGTTAAAGGCCGTGGTCAATCTAAGTTAGTTCTGTGAATTGCTGAATGTTATTACTTAGAACTGTTTTGTCACATATGCTATGAATTTAGGTGCAAATATTACTTCTCTGATTCACAGAATCTTCACTTTAAAATTTAAGTCATTCCCTGGCAGGTTTGGCTCAGCAGATAGAGTGTCTGCCTGTGGACTGAAGGATCCCAGGTTTGATTCTGGTCAAGGCACATACCGCAGTTGTAGGCTAGATCCAGGCCCTGATCAAGTACATACAGGAGGCAACCAATAAATGTAACCCTCTTATATAGATGTTTCTCTCTGTGTATCTCTCCCTCTCTCTTCCACGCTCTCTAAAACTCAATGGAAAAAATATCCTTGGGTGAGGATTAACAATAACAACAACAAAACAATTAAATCATAATAACTTCCATAGTGACTGGAGAATCTAAGTCCACAACAAATGCTAATGTTTATCTCTCCTCATCTTTCTCCATGTGCAAAGGTAATTTTACTCCTGTCTTCTACGGTCCTGTTCAAAATGTTTTTCAAACAAATAGTCAAATGGTACTGAGTATGTGCTAGACATGATTCCACCTGCTTTAAATATTGGTTCTTTCAATTTTCACACTGCCCCTATAAAACAATTATTACCTACATTTTATAGGTGAAGAAATTGAGCCTCCAAGAGCCACCCAGGATCATGCAGCTAATGAGTAACAGAGCTTGGATTTGAATCTGAGTATTTCATGCTGTTTACTATACTATCTTTCTTCCCTTCAGAAGCCACCTTGATTCCTTCAACCACCTTGATTGCTCCATCCACTCTAGCTGGAATTGCTGTACTGCTTGATCTGGACTCTTAGGCTGGTTATTTTTTGTCCCCTTCCCCCACCCTCTGAGTTATAATTACCTATGTAAATATTATAACTAGATTATCTATGAGGTAGTGAAGTTCTGTAAGACAAGACTACTTCTCATTCATCTTTGTGCCTCCAACCTAAAAAAGCAAAGCACTATAACATATTGAGAAATAGCACAAACCCTAGAATCAGCCAGACTTGAGCAGCCTGGATGTTTCTGATTTGCTGTGTGACTTGAACACAGTTCCTAAGATTCATATGCTTCAGTCTCCTTATCTGCAAGATGGAGTAAGATCTTCCTATTGTGTTTGTTATGAAGATTAAATAGGTAATGCATATAACATTTTCAACATAGTTCCTGATACGTAGTCAGCACTCATGAAATATCTATTGTTTCCATTTTTTGCTGCACATAAAAACTCTTAAAAGGTATTTGTTAAATTATTGATTCTCTTTTTGAGATTATGTATGGATCTGGCTAGTAAAATCACAGAAGAGATCTCCCCTATTTAAAGTCACAGGAAGCCAGAGGAAAATCATTTGGGCAAAAAATGAAAAAGGATCCCAAGTCAAATTTATAGAAAATATTCCTTTATTAACTTTCTGTCGAGAATATGTTTGTATATTTTCAGAAAACAACTCTGAGACCATGTGGATTCCAGCAACAGAGAGGAATTGACAGGACTACTCCAACCATGAAGACAGAAGAGAAGCAGTCCAGAGATGGAAGACGCTGATGACACCTTGCCATAATAGCAGTCAGCAGCTGTGTATCACTGCAGGTTGCCCAGGACCAAACCAGAGAGGGTTGAACCTGCATTACCACCATTTCTCCACCATCCAGAACTGAAATATCATTGCTAACATATACACATAAGGAACTGTTTGACATTGAAATTGGGTCTCAAAAGAACTGGTGGCCCAGAAAGAAACTCACTATAGACTGATTCATTTGCCTTTAAGCATAACAATTATTGCTTGTCTCATTTTTGATTCTTATATTTCCAGTGGGACATGGTCTCACTCATCTAGGGGAAATGGTGAACACCATAGACTGATGAACAAGAACAGACCCAGAGATAAGGAGCCATGGGTCAGACTGTTGGATCTCAGAGGGAGGGTGGGGATAAAAGAGAGAGACCAACCAAAGGACTGTGTGCATACATATGAGCCTAACCAATGATCAAGGACAATAGGGGGGGTGGGGACATGAGTGGGGAGGGGTGGGGGATTGGAATGGGGGGTTGAGGACAAATATGTGATACTTTAATCAATAAAGAAATTTAAAAAAATAAAATCACAGGAAAAAAATCTTAAAATGTTATTTTAATCAAGTATTTCTACTTTTAGTATATTGACTAATCACCCACACAAGTTTTAACTTGTGAGAATCAATTGTCAATTATTACCCAATAGTTATTTTTGTGCATATAAAAATGACATTCAGGTAGAAAAGACATAGGGGCAGCTTTGTTTGAAAATTTACCCAGAATATTACAATATTTCCATCTCTAAAAAAAATAATAAATCAAAACCCAAGATTAAGGTTAATCATATTTGTAATTTAGGAAATGAAAATAAATATAAAGCATAATTGTTCAAGCAAAATCAATTGAGACTGAGAACAAATGGGTTTATGAGCTGTTTATTATTCCAAATAGCAACAAGAAAAGCAGATGTTTTCTAAGAAATAGTAGCAGATAATTACTTTTTATTCAACCTTGATTTAAAGACAGTGTAGATTGCCCTCTTTAGGTTCTTATGGGAAAACAATGGATAATGATATGACTTAATAAGGTATCAATGCAGGAAACCTCCAAACCTGTAGAGAATTTACATTAGTTTATTTGAGCCAAAACCGAGGACATATGTAGGGGAGCAAGATCTCAAATGCTCTGGAGAATAAGTTTTTCAGTTTCTTTTATGCATTTGAAATTAAGGAGGGAACATAAGGAGGATTATGAAGGTGAGAGAGAGAGACACATGAACCTGAAAGAAAGCAAGGCAGGAATCAGATTACAAAATAGTTAAGATTAAGTGCTCTCTTGAAGGTGGTCCACTTTAGAGGGAGGTGTCCGAGGTTGTGTTCACCTTGATGCTCAGAAACAATGAACGGGGCCTGCTTAAGGCAAAGAGAAACCTTTTACTAAAGAAGTTATATGTCTGGGGAGGGACTGCTCACCATGATCTGCCCAGTTAGGAATTTATGATCAGATCACCCTGTGAGGTTACTTTCCATAAAACCCCGTTTTTGTCCATCCAGGCAAATATTTTATACTTGTATTTCTTTTCTCAGACTTTTGAAAGAACATATGATTCCCATAAACTCTGTCATAACTGCACTCTGCTGTCAGTTTATGACATTGTCAGTTTATGACTGTTCAGTAAATCATTCGGCCCGCGATTTAGGCTGGATTTTAGATTTTGGCCCCTTCTCTGATTGAGTTCGACACCTCTACTATAATGGAAATGCAAACATTATATGCCTATATTTCTTTCTTTAAGGGGCTTTCCAAAAGAAAAGCTATTATATTACACAGGATGGAAAACAGGAGCATTATTTTAAATGAATCTGCATGTCATTTTAAATGCCACACGTGCCATACATGGTTCTCTATAGCCTTCACCTTCTAATAATCCTTCACTTTTATTGGAAGATTTGAAGAAGAAGACAGATAATACTAATATTCTTGCAAAGAATGAAATGCTAAAGGTTGTAGACAGTGCCTGGGAAGGCACATGGGCATTTCTTTAATTGTCAGGTGAGTCCGAGGTGACTGGCAGAGCCACATCTCAGATATACCCTCCCCAAGAAGGCTGAGAGTGTTATCAGTACTGACTCACCTTTGCCCAGGTGTCACTTTGATATGTAAATCAGTCAAGCACCAGGAATGCTAGCACCTACTCAAGAATACAAATAAGCTCCTCTGATCCTAAGTTTTGGTGACACTTCCTGGTATTCAAGGGTATAAAATAAATGTGCTGCATGGGCTCAGGGTCCTGTCCCTCCATCAGAGTGGCAGCACCTACCCAGCTCCCAGCTTTATAAATCTATCTCTGCATCTTCTTTCTATTTTTTTCTTTTATTTTCTCAATCCCTGGCTGCCTCCACTTAGAACCAGTTCGTTCATCTCTCTTTACGTGCTGGACACAGAAAAGGGAGATCCCCGCCATATCTGGCCCCCACCACATCTGGTCCTGGAAAAAGATGGAATAAAATTAGAAGGAGAAAATCATTTAGAAGAGTATCCTTATCACACAGGTACAGCTTGATGAAGGCTTGAATTAGAATTCGTTTCTGTTACCTAAAAATAAACTTTTTATCCTTGTAATTTTTTAGTTCAAATTCTAGTAGTATAGGTGTTTCCCATTAAATGGATTTACAATTTAATGAAGCTGTAAGCCATTTAAATCTACAGCTTATAGGGAGGAAGTAGGTAATAGACTCTGAGTTACTAGAGTTGAAACATAAATTCATTTGATTTCATGAGTCCTGGAGCCTTTATGTGATTACTCAGTTCAAGTGGGGAATCTTTGAGAACTTAAAAGTAATGAATGCTGAGAAAGAAGGAGCTCGCCTGACTGATTGGAAAAGGCAGAAGGTAAAGCCCCAGAGCCAGGTGATGCGGAAGCTGTATTAACACATCATGTCACACAACTGTGGATACGCTCCTCAGGTGAACATAAGATGTTTCAGAAGAAGCAAGAAAGCCATTTCCTGAGGGCTCAGGGGCTGCATGATGTTACAATTGGAGTCAGCCTAAAATACCAGGAATGATTGTGAAGGAGGGAATAATGTCACAAAAAAGAAAAAAAAGCTGAATCATTGGTTGTTAAGGGCTGAGAGTAAGAGTGGTTTGATGGTGGTGGGAGTTACAGGACTGTGGATGCATTTATCAAAACTCAGGACGTTTTACCTTAAAAGGATGAATATTCCTGGAGGTGAATTATACTTGAATTAAAAAATATTAAAAACAAACAGGATTCACTTAGAAAGGTGAACATGCTAATAGATGTTTTAAAATACCACATATGTGAACAATTTAATCCACAGCAATTTTAAATTACAATATGTTGTTTAAGAGACAACCAGAGTTTAAAAAGAGGGAGGAGCTGAAACCGGTTTGGCTCAGTGGATAGAGCGTCGGCAGGTTCGATTCCGGGCAAGGGCATGTACCTTGGTTGCGGGCACATCCCCAGTAGAGGCAGCTGATCGATATTATCTCTCATTGATGTTTCTAACTCTCTATCCCTCTCTCTTCCTCTCTGTAAAAAATCAATAATATATATATTTTTTAAATAAATAAATAAATAAATAAAAATAAATAAGAAGAGGGAGGAGATAGGAACTTGCATACAAACCTGATTTATTTTATTGCAGGCTTAGTGATACTGTGTATTCTTTATAGGCGAAAATTTCACATAGTTCTGTGCCTCGAATGTGTACCTTACAGGTAGAGAGAGAGACAGTGCCTGAGTTTGCATTCCTAAACTGGCATGTGACAGGTTAGGTTCTCCAGAAACAATCAATAACACTGCATTCACTGGGAGTATTTAGAGAAGAGAACAGGGAGTCAGCAAGATTGGGCAGAGAAACAAATAGCACTGTGATGTGGACTCAACAAAGCCTTGGCCAATTTGGCATGCAGCTCCAAAAAGAAATCAGGTGATCCCACGACATCTATTGATTCTCCCTTAGCCAGTCTTAACAGTAAACAGATAACTATATCAACCAAGGTCTGCCACAGTGTCCACTGGTGGTGTAAATGGCCAGGCCTTCCACCCTGCCCTGCTCAGCTACTGAGTGCAGCTGAAGCAGTGTGATCTAGCAGAGGCCAATACCAAAGGGGGAATGCTAGAGGCTGTATGCTAACGACATTCTCTCCAGCAAGTCGTTCTTTGAAGGGTATCTGGATGGTGCATCTTCAAAGCTTCACTCTTTGCTTATCTGGTATCCACTTCCCCATATAGGTTCAAGAAGTAACTCCTGGTGCAGCAGAATTCTGGTGAGCCTTTCTTCCAGTGCAGACTCTTAGAAGAGGGAGGTTAATGAGACAAATGACAGCTCCTGCCACAACAGTCATCCTTGGAGCCACCATTGATATCATTTGTGATCTTCTCCCTCCCCCACTATACATCCTAGCTTTCCCTTACTCTCAGCTGTTACCCTTCTGCTGACATTAGTGACTAACCTGGTGGCATGAACCAGACTCTCATCACCAATGGGCTTAATCCTCTTGGTTACCATGACGTTCTCAGCCTGAATTTGATGTAGCTTTTTATGTAACAACTAGTGACCTGGTGCACAAATTTGTGCACATTGAAAGGAAATTAATTAGAAGGTGGCTGGCAGGGCAGGACTGGGCCAGATGGGCGGACATGCCCTGGAGCCAACCTCTGTTAGTCCCTCCCTGGCACCTGAGAGGTAAGTGGAGTCCCTCCTGTGGGGATCAGGCCTTAACTGGCTCTCCTATACCTTCCGAGGGGCCCTAGAGTTCAAGAGGGCACTCTGCAAAGTTGATGTCTTACAGGGTATGAAAGGCAAACACAAGTGTGTAATAAACCAGATTCGGGCTGACAGTGCCCCAGCAACAACATAACCCACGGCCAAAGGTGGAATCATGTGGCCCCGGGAGGAATCGGGCTCCATGCTCTCTGGTTTCAGGGTGCATCTCCGGAGAACCCCCACTGCCAAGTCACTGCAGCTCAGCAGCTCCTGCGTTGAGCGTCTGCCCCTTGGTGGTCAGTACATGTTGCCGAAAACTGATCATTGTCTCACTAATAGAAAGATGTAAAAGGCTGGATAACCTTGAAACTCTGAAGGTCAGAGCTAACCACTCCCTATCTAATTGAGACAATGGTAACTGAGGCAACTTTCCCATCTTATAATCACTTAAATTCTTACTGATATGATAATCCAATTATTACCTGCCTAAAGGCTATCGGTGTATCCCAAACCTGCTTAAGGGTAATGGGTATATCCCATAGTCTCAATAAAAGGAATAGCAAGGCCAGAGCCTAGCGGCAGTCCTCCCACTAGAGGTGGGCTCTCGCTTGGCCCCCCATATCGCCAAATTAAATTTCTTCTAGTCTCTTTCATTTGTGTGCAGCCCTTCTACAGAATCTGAACCCTGAACCGGAACACTGAACTATGCAGGATGTGAAAGGGGTTCCCCATAACATGTCATAGTGGACTGGTCGTACATGGGTCATTCCACTGTTCAGTGGATTTGCATATTAGGATTTTATTATATAGGACTGAGTAAGGGGATATCAATAGATGCTGATGTGAATTATCTGGAACTCCACATATATTTTTTCCTGCTCAGAGTGAGGAGGCAGCCCTATTTCCCTCTGATGACCAGTCAATGACTCCTGCCAAGAAAGTGAATTTTTTTTTTTCTTTCCTGTTGGTTCCTGGGTATAAGAGACCCAAAAAGGCCAGTCAGCAGCCAGAGATTATAATTCAATCAGAACTTTACTGTGAACCCTACTTTGTAAAAAAGTATGTCCTAGTTGGGGGCCAAGACCTCTATTACTATAGAGCTCAGTGTTGTAGGAACAGAAGCACACATTGTACATTTCTGCCTCATGACCACTCTGTTTATGTGCAGATGGCATGATCTCGCTCCAGAACCCCAGGGACCTTCCATGGGATTCTCTCACTCTGGATTGCCACAAACTCCATGTGTTATTTCTACTCCGCCACTATACCACCAACACAACAGAGAGTGTTGAATTGGGCTTCTCAAGAAGCCAAGGACCTTTCTTCATCTAGATTCCACTCAAAGATGTCAGCTTTTCAGTCATTCAGTCTGTGAGCCATATTTATAGGTAAAAAATAGGCTGCCTCCAAAACCAGAAGAGGTAAACCAATGGCATGCTTCCCTTTTTATAGTAGGAGGCACCAAGTATAATTTACTTCAGAGAGGATATCCTGGCGCATTGTGGAAATGCGTCATTACAAATTTTACAGAAGAGCAAGGCTTCTGAATATTGCTATGTTTATATCCCATCCTTTGGAGTGATGTGTCTTGCCAAGAACTCTAGTATGTTTTCCATCTCTTGCTTATTCAGCCTGC
This sequence comes from Pipistrellus hanaki, assembly GCF_964339955.1. Taxonomy (NCBI): domain Eukaryota; kingdom Metazoa; phylum Chordata; class Mammalia; order Chiroptera; family Vespertilionidae; genus Pipistrellus; species Pipistrellus hanaki. The sequence goes on along the minus strand of NC_140505.1, from coordinate 137,591,796 downwards.
TAAATATAATGCTATCAACATAATGGATCAATATGATGTTCTGTAGGATGTCCAGATGGTCAAATCTCTTCCTACTATATTATGAGAGAAGGCAGGAGAGTTAGTAGAGGCACAGAGCAAAACTCTAAATGTAGACTGTTGTCCGTTCCATGTGAATGTGAATTGTTTTTCATCTTTTCTGATTGGCATAAAAATATATGTGTGTGTGTTTTCCCAAGGAAGTTTCTAAGGAGACCTTGATTAGGCCTTCACCACTATACTAATTTTTACTTTAAAGACCAAAAATGCAATGTGGGAGTTGCTTCAACTATCCAGTGTCTGAATTCTAGATTGAAATTACCACATAATGGGTCCTTTGACACAGTGAACTCATTATAAGCTAGGCCTTGGCAGTATTTCATTTAGTATCTGGAGCTCATTCTGAAGAGGACTGATGATACATATTTTAGGTCCTTAGGTATCAATATTGACTCATTCACTCTGTCCTTTAATCCTCATAATATCTGGGTTTTCCCATTTTCCAATGAAATAGCTGTAGGTACCTTTGGGGAAAACCAAAGGGAGTCATGTTATGGTGTTGCAGAATTGTTTCTCCTAGAAACCAGCCACCTCTATAATCAAAGTATTTGCGTTCTAAAAACTGGCAAACAGGCTCAGATACAAAGCCAGGGCAAAGATTTATAATATAAAAATTTATATTTTATAGTGTGACTGCTTCCCCTCCCAATATTCCAATGTTTATTTCTTCTTCTGGTTCAAGATGAGTAGTGCCTTTGTCAGCTGTGCATCTATTATGCCACTTAGTAGGTCATGTGCTATTTTATTATTATTATTATTATTATTATTATTATTATTATTTTAGAGAGAGAGATGGAGGGAAGGGGAGAGAGAAACATAAATTTGTTCTACTTACTTATGCATTCATTGGTTGATCCTTGAATATGGCATGACCTGGGATCAAACCCACAACCTTGGTGTGTCAGGACAATACTCCAACCAATCAAGTAATCGGCCAGGACCTGTCATAGACTATTAATCATCTTCATAACACTTCGTGGATGAGCACCTCTATGATGCTACACCAAGCTTATTTGTCATTGCAATAATTGCTATATCCTGGTTGCTGCTAGTTAAGCACTCTTATCTGAATTATGTTGTTTTGAGGCCTGATTGGCCCCATTTGTTATCCCTGATCCTACTTCTGGAACAGTCTTTTCTGAACTACAGAGGAGAGCAACAAAACAAGATTCTAGTGATGCGAGTGCCCCTATGACCAGCACACTGCTATGGCCTTGTCTAACGCTGTGCTGTACAGGCCTCCTTGTAGGAAACAATTGTCTGGGAAGTGTTTTGGCTGTACACACTATACACATTCCTGCATACCCACTGCCCTGAGCTTTTCAATGCTTTCCTTTACCATCTAGATGTCTCTGTGAAGGTATTTTTAAAATATCATAAACATTTAAGTCAGTAGATTCCTTAAAATAATAAATCCCAATTTCTCTACCCCTACATGTATGTGTACACGTGTGCACATGTGTACATGTGTCTGTGTCTGTGCATGCATGTGTATGTACTATTGAGCCTCTTCTCTGGAGAATCCTGACTAACAGACTCATTATGAGCTATTCTTTTATCTGTTTTTTCTAGGAGCCATTCTCATAGTGAATTCACACCATCTCTTGGTATAGTTGCCAGTATATTAAATCCTGTATTTTGAGTTTTTTTCCAATCCACCATCTGTGGTGGAACTGCTGCCAAATTGCAGATTTTTGTGAAAAACCCTCTCGAGGCTGACCCCTTGGATACAAGAGAAAATGTAAAGGTCAAGATCCAAGATAAGGAAGGAATTTCTCCTGATCAGCAAAGACTGGAAGATGGATGTACTTTGTGTGACTGTAACCTTCGAAAGGAGCCCGCTCTTTATCTTGTGTTGAGACTACGTGGTGGTGCTAAGAAAGGAAAGAAGTCTGCACCCTCCCCAGAGGAGTGAGCTTAGAGAAAGGGTGAAGCTGGCTGTCCTGAAATACAATGAGGTGGGGAGAATGGCAAAGCCAGTGGCCTTCATTGGGAGTGCCCTTAGATGAATGTGTGCCAGAGTTTTATGGCCAGCCACTTTGACAGACATTGTGCTGGCAAATGTCTGACCTATTGTTTCAATAACAACAACAAATCCTGTATCATGAGAAAGCACTGCTTTTTTAGGCATATGTTGTCAGTTTGGCTCAAACTCTTATAAAAATTCTCTGTATGTTTGAACTTTTCTTACATCGACACAGGTTCTATCTGAGTTTATGTATGCCTCATGGTAATATAACTAGTTTCCAACTGTGCCCTGTTATTATAAGGAGAACAGATTCTCATTGAAGTCATGCAAATAAGAATATTGCCATGAAAATGACAACACTCACTGTGAGTTTCTGAAGTCTGAAGAGATTAAGTAGGGAGAAACACAAGTCTTAATTTTGCTTACAAAGGTAAAATTTACGAAATAGCTAACCTATATTTTAAAAAATCCTTATATCTGGAAAACAACTATAACAACAGCAAAAAATAAACAAACAAAACCAAAAAGACCCACAACAGTGAAGAACCAGCAATACTTCAACCAAAAAGTCATGAAAATTGTAACCATTCTTATCAGTTTAGTTAGTCCTATGTAATTAAACTTGTTCTGTTTGAATCAAGTTTTTCTATTAGTTCACTTTACCTTGCCTGATAATGAAAGGCAATAGGGTCAGTGATAATTCCAAGAATTATGCAAGGTTATCTGTCAAGGCTAATACAATTTGCTCAGTTAAGTGAGTACTCCAGTTAGTAGAGATTGTGAAGGTTAATGCTCCAATTAGGAAACACATTTTCTAAGTTTTTTTTTTTGCCACTTTGAGGGCATCAGCCTTGTGGCAGGGAAAAGCTTATACTCATCCAGAAACATACATGCAACAAGAATATTGATAACCCAAAATAAGTGGCAGTTGAATGAAGACTAGCTTAAATGTACTATAATGGATAAAGAAATGCAAAATTTGAAGGGAAAAAAAAAAAGGTTTTTTTTTTTTTTTTTTTTTTTTTCTTTCAGAAAGCTTGGAAGAACTAAGTGGCCATCTTAAGTTTCCCATAGCTGTTTGTTTAATCTATAGCCATTTCCTACCCATCTTAATTTCTTTGATTCAGGAGCAGACTGTAGCCATGTTACAGGAATATGAAGATGACAAAGGTCTGGCAATGGAGGGTTTTGTTTGCAGAAACAGAATGGATTGTATCCTTTGAGATGACTGATACTGTATATGGTGAATCCTAAAGATTCCACCAAAAACTACTAGAACTGATAAATGAATTCAGTAAAGTAGAAGGATACAAAATAAATATACAGAAATTGGTTGCATTCTTATACACCAACTAGAGGCCAGGCGCATACAATTCTCCCAACTGCTCGCCTGCTTGATTGCCCCTAACCACTTCTGCTTCTGCCTGACAGCCTGATTGATGCCTAACTGCTCCCCTGCCAGCCCGATTGTCTTCAACTGCCCTCCCCTGCAGGCCAGTCCGCCCAGCTGCCCTCCCCTGCAAGCCCGATCCCCCTCAACCACCCTCCCCTGTTGACCCGATTGCCCCCAACTGCCCTACCCTGCTGTCCTGGTCCCCCCAACTGCCCTCCCTGCCAGCGTGGTCTTCCCCAACTGCCCTCCCTTGCATCTCTGGTCCCCCTCCAACTGCCTGAAATATGGTAGCAACCATACTTGGGTAAAAACTGCTGTTTGAATTTTAACCCTGCTATTCTGGCTTCGGCATTCGCTTACTTGCTTAAACATAGGGTAGTTGCCTCAGCTTCCAGGTAGAGACCTGGAGGCTAAGGCAATTTTCCTGTGCCTGGGACCAGAAATACAGGAGATTGATTCCCACTGAGATAACCTTTAGAGATTAACCGCTGAGCTCTGCTTTCCAGCTATCGCAAGATAGGGCCACATCCCAATGTCCCCTGGGGGCTGTTCCCAGCTTTTAGAATTTAGAACAAAGGAAAATTCCTGTGGTTTGGACCTTTAAAAAGACTGCTTACACCTGGAACAGTGTGGTTGTGTGGACTCTACCTGCGTGTGGTGCTCTTGCAGCCATCCTGGCCAGTTTTTCAATAAATCCTTGCCTGTTTTTTTAAATCAATCATCAGCCTCTGGTGGTCTTATTTTGTAATTATTTTTTTATTTTAAACTTTATTTTTTTAAATATATTTTTTATTGATTTTGTACAGAGAGGAAGGGAGAGAAATAGAGAGTTAGAAACATCGATGAGAGAGAGTCATCAATCAGCTGTCTCTTGCACACCCCCTACTGGGGATATGCCCACAACCAAGGTACATGCCCTTGACTGGAATCGAACCCGGGACCCTTCAGTCCCCAAGCCGATGCTCTATCCACTGAGCCAAACCGGTCCCGGCTGGTGGTCTTATTTTGAACACAGGGTTCGACCCCACAACACTGCCCTACCTCTCGTGTAGGCCCGGTATCCCCCAACTGTCCTCCCCTGCTGGCCTGATCACTCACAACTGCCTTCCCCTGCTGGCCATCTTGTGACCATATGGGGGCAGCCATCTTGTGATCACATGGGGGCAGCCATCTTGTGCAAGGGCGTGACAGTCAATTTTCATATATCTCTTTATTGTATAGGATAATGAACAATCAGAAAGGGAAAGGTAAAAAACAATTCTATTCATAAGTGTGTTAGTGTGAAAACATCCTAACCTGTAAATAATTTCTGTAAGTTTATTTAAGCTAAACTGTTGACAATTGCTGGGAAGCAGAATCTCAACTGCTGGGATAATGCTCCAGAGAATGGTGGGTTTTCATCATACATTGCAATCAAAGGAAGAGATGTAGGTGTGGTACATGAAATTCATTGGTTATAGATTAGAGAGGGAGAGGGAGGAGAAAGCAAAGTGGGAAAACCTCCAGGATTGGATCAAGAGTAAAATGATAAACACATACTTCTTTTACTTAGGTGGTTACAAGATAAGTTAACAGTCAACAATTAACATGATAGCAATAACAATTATGGGATTTCTGGTATCTGTCCTGGCGCCCAGGGCATTTGATTGTGCCCTGAGGGGTCTGGAAAAAAGGTAAGAATGAAGGAGGAGTATATACTGGCTCTAAAAGGGAAAGTAGGGGTTGGTGGGAGTAAGGGGGAGAGAACAACCAAAGGACTTGTGTGCTTGCATATGGTCCTAGCCAGTGGCCATGGACAACAGAAGGTTGGGGGCATATGTGGGGAGGGGTTTGGGATAGGAATGGGGGGGATGAGGACAATTATGTGATACCATAATCAATAAAATAAAAAAATAAAAAAGAAATAACATATGTCACTTCGCCATCAAGGTAAAACTGGATAACTAAGGGGTTCAGGCTGCCTATCACTACTTGAGCCAATTAAGCAGAGACAGGGTTGAATTGTATATGAGAGTTTATTTCAAGAATGCTGGCAGCATAAGAAAGCAGGTCAACCACAAAAATCTCCGCAATCCCCCATAAACCAGTTGTTTACATTGAGTAGGACAAAGATTACCAGGGGAGGTAGGGATTACTGGCATGGGGAAGTAAGCTATGCAGGTTAGGGTGGCACTCCATTGTTTGGACCAGGAGGTTGTTAATCTTTCTGTGATAATAAGCAGTATATATATATATATATATATATATATATATATATATATATATATATATTATTGACTTTTTACAGAGAGGAAGGGAGATGGATAGAGAGCTAGAAACATCAATGAGAGAGAATCACCCATCAGCTGCCTCCCGCACACCTCCCACTGGGGATGTGCCCGCAACCAAGGTACATGCCCTTGACTGGAATCGAACCTGGGACCTTCCAGTCCGTAGGCCCATGCTCTATCCACTGAGCCAAACCGGTTTCGGCGATAAGCAGTTCTTGAATGAGAATAGACCCCATTCCAAAGTTAACTCCCAGATCCACAATTGACCCCTGGCCCGAGATTGATTCCCAGGTCCCCAGGCCATACAACTCTCCACCAGGTGAGAATGTCCTCTCTTTAACCAGCACAAAGCAATCCTGGTTTACAGAGCATGATCAATATTTCCCATAACCGTAGCTAGTCCCCAGTATTCCACTTTGGCCCCTAACAAAGGTTCTTCAAATAGACATGAGACAGATTAGCAAGAGGACATAACCAAATTTAATACATATATATATATATATATATATATATATATATATATATATATATATATATATATATGGCATGGGAATCCCAAGCACATGGGAGTCAGAGACCCCACAGGCATATGAGGTTTGGAGATACCAAGGGGGACTGAGGTATAGAAGACATCCTGAGCTGGGGATGAGATAATGCACCTTCTGTACCTGGACCACTGTCCTGGCTCTGCTCAGGTCTGTCTAACTGCCTACAGCAGAAACTGAAATTCAAGTTTTGTCCTAGCTTACAGACTAGCTATGGCAGAAGTGAGGCAGCTTGAATTTAGCCCAGTGACTTAACTTGTCTTCAAATTTGTAAATGTGAGTAATCTGCTGCAGTTATTGTATCAATTGAGGAAATCCACCTAAGTGCTTAGAACAGTGTCTGACAATGACAAGCCCTTGTGTGCAGGAAGGAACTTAGTCTACCCTCCAGGCTCTTCTGCCTGGTGTTAGTATCAAATACACTTGAGCCAGATTAGTGTAGTTGAAGAGGGGTCATGTGCTAACCTTGTTACTGATTGGGGTTACCTTCTAGGACCTGGGTTCTTCTCAGATTTTTAGAGAGGCAGAAATGGTCAGGCTGCTTTAGCTCCCTGGGGAGTCAGAGAAAGGGGGGCTTGGAGACAGGTTCTGGGGCTTTGCCAGGGATGAGCTGCAGCTGTCATTTCTTCCCTGGTTGCAAGTCTCATGGGGCCCCTTAGAAGTTGGGGGATACATGCTTGTGGGGGAAGGGGTAAAAAGGGGAACACAGGTATATAGGACATCCTGAATGAGGGATGAGATAATACACCACAGGGGGTTTCAAAGTGTCATTGCAGGCTGATAAGAACAGGGGTTTAGTAAATAGCAACATATTCTGCCCTAAAGCTAGGTTAAAAGAGGCTATCTCTAGCCAAAACCGGTTTGGCTCAGTGGGTAGAGTATCAGCCTTCCGAATGAAAGGTCCAGGATTAGATTCTGGTCAAGGGCATGTACCTAGGTTGCAGGCACATCCCCAGTGGGGGGTGTGCAGGAGGCAGCTGATAGATGATTCTCTTATTGATGTTTCTAACTCTCTATCCCTCTCCCTTCCTCTCTGTAAAAAATCAATAAAATATATTTTTTTAAAAAGAGGCTATCTCTAATAATCACTATGGGAAAGGCTCTAATTCATGTTCTTCCAGCTAGTTAAGTTAGGGGCAAGAGTTTCTTGAGCCTGTGACTAAAATTGCCTTTAGCTCAAAACAGTTTCTTTCTTTCTTTCTTTCTTTTTTTTTTAAATATATATGTCTTTTTCATTTATTTTTTTATTTTTTATGTTAGAGAGGGAGAAAGAAATGTCAATGAGAATCATGGATCTGCTGCTTCCTGCATGCCCTCTTTGGAGATCAAGCCTGCAACCCAGGCATGTGCCCTAATGGGAATCTAACTGTGACCTCTTGGTTCATACATAGGTCAATGCTCAACCACCGAGCAACATCGGCTGGGCTCAGAACAGTTTCTATAGCACAGAGGGACATGTTGGAGTGACTTGATCTGAATCGCCACACATTTAATAAATACATGAAACTTTCTTTTTAACTATATTGCCATTTTGATTCTTTGTCTTTTGGGCATCAGAGTTCTAATTATTTTAGCTAACTTATCTTGGCTTCTCATAAAGGATGTCAAGTTCTAATATTAACAAGAAAAGTTTCTGGAAGTTATATTATTATCTAGGATTAATAACATTTTATCTTTCATTCTTGAAAGGCAAGAATGGGAGGTGAAGTCCGTTAAATTGACAGCAAAACTGCAGTATGAATCCTCAAATCTAAGCCTGAGTTTATTCTTCTGGACAGTTTCTTTTCCTCTAAGTAGTAATTCCACCTTCCATGCATTAAAAAAACCTCAAGCTAAATGTTCCTTTCCAGTCTGACCTCTTTCCAATTTCCCCAAGAAACAGGGGAAAAGGGGTGGGGATGAAGGCAGAAGACACCAAATCATTATCCTTTGAAGAATTAAATCATTTCCCAAACTAAAAGGAATTATTGACAAGTGGTCGTCTTTCATTTTTTACTTATTTCCAAGTTCTTGTGCTATTTTCTATAATCTTCCTTCCATTTTATTTTTCCCTTTGGCATGATTTGGTTGGTAAGCCTGATCTCCACCAAGGCCATCTCTTCCCTGTCCCTCCCCACCAAACCCCTATGCCTTCATCCTAAAAGGACCCAAGCAGAAACCGGTTTGGCTCAGTGGATAGAGCATCTGCCTGCAGACTGAATGGTCCTGGGTTCAATTCAGGTCAAGGGCATGTGCCTTGGTTGTGGCACATCCCCAGTGGGGGGTGGAGTGGGGTGCAGGAGGCAACTGATTCTCTCATTGATGTTTCTGACTCTCTATCTCGCTCTCTTTCTCTCTGAAAAAAAAAATCAATAAAATATATTTAAAAAATAAAAATAAAAGTACCCAACCCCCGCGCCCCCCCCAAAACAAACAAACAAACAAACAAACAAACAAACCCAACTCACAAAGAGAACCCCCTAGTCGCCGTGCTCTCTGCCAGGCTCTTCTCCCTGGGAGGGCTCCTCTGTGCTGTATGTCGCACAAATCCAGGCCGCCTGCACAGAATGGCACACCTGAGAGCCCACTGGGACCAAGCTGGAACAGCCCTTCCCTCCACCAGACTTTCGGCTTTCCCTCTGGGCCAACACTAAAACCTGAAGTGGAGTGCCCCGGGCCGCGGAGAAAGTGTCTCCCTCGCTGACAATCGCTGGGAGCATGCTCAGTGCTCCTTGAGTCACAGGGCGGCGGTCTGTCCCCTCCGGCGGCCGGGCGGGTTCCTGCAGGGAGGATGGCGCTAGCCCGGGTTCCCCACGGCTCCCTCCCCTCCCCGCCCTCTTCCCTCCCTCCTGCCCTCCCTCTCCGCAGGGCCCGCTCCGGGGCACCCACGCGGGCGCTCGGCCGCCGCGCCTCCCCTCCCCGCCTCCTCCTCCTCCTCCTCCACCTCTGGCTGCGGCGGGGCGAGGACACGTCAGGGGACCGAAATAAATAAATAATGGCACTCGCCCGGTGACTGCGAGGCGATCCTGCTGCGGCTGGGAGGGAGCGGGAGCTGCCGTGCCCACCGGTGCCAGCGCCAGGTAAGGCACACGCCGGAAGCCAGGGGTGGAGGGGGGTGGAAGAGGAGGAGGAGGAGAGGGGCGGGCGCCGCGGGCAGGCGGGCGGGCGAGCGCGCGGCTGCACCCCGCCGTCCCGGAGCCGCACGCGGGTTGCAGAAAACTTCTGGCCCCGCCGGTGACACACACGCCGGACGCAGTGTGCCGTTGCACCCCCTTATAGAGACAAAAACAAGCACCCCCAGAGCTGCCTCCGGAGCGGGGCGTGCGGGCTCGGAGGGGTCCCCGGGAAAGGAGCTCCCCGCACGCCCGCGCGCTTCCTGCCAGGAGTTGCCCACGCTCTGAACTTTTGCTCGGAGACCCTTGCGGAGCGGGGTTCCCCCCCTCCTCTTGGCCCAAGGAGTCTCCGGGGGCTGGTTCCCTGCCGCCCGGCGTGTCCCCAGCATCCCGCCCTTCTCATCAGCATCCTTTCCCCGGGGCCCGGGAGCCTCCGGGGCCGGCCTGGTTGCTGCACCCCAGGGTGGGGGCGAGGAGGGGGCTGGAGGTCCTGGTGTGTAGGGACCGTCTTCTCTGTTAGCAGACAGATCGGGGCTCCGAGAGGCTGGGAGGGGACCGAGTATCACCAGGGAGATCGTCTTCCACCCTTTTTTTTTTTTTTTTTTGAGGTCCCCAGGTCTCTGGGTGGGGTAGGAGGCGGACGGAAAGGTGTGTGCTGTCCTGGCTTGCGTTCTGGCAGGAGGGGACCGTGGCTTTGGGAGAGGCTGCCCCCCCCCCCCCCCCCCCCCGGCTCCCCCTGGGTGTCCTAAGCTCCTGCGCCACGCCGGGGGCACCCGGCCAGGTAGCGCGGGAGGCCGGCGGCGGCTCCAGGGCGAACCGCCTCCACCGGGCGGATGCTGCCCCGCGGCTGCTCTCCACACCCGCTTTTCTCCCTTAACTTCCGCCAAAGCGATTGCCGACTGGTTTGGCAAGGGCGGTTTGTGAGCTAGGGCCCTTTTCCTGGTAGGACTGGCGAGGGTCTCTGCCAAGTGCATTCACATCACACACAGACACACCCCGCACGCGAGAGGAGTGAATGAGGCGTGGTTTCTCTACAAGTGTCTGGTCACACTTTTGCAGAAGTAGCACAGAGAGGGCTGAGTTGCTTGAGAGCGGGCTGGTGAAAGGGGGAAAGCTAGTATTTCATCTCTCTTCCTGGGTCTAATAAGAGACGCATCAGAGGGATAAAATAGCGATCGGTAATGAGAATGATGTAAAAAAGATTTGGGCAAGAGGAAGCAGTGGGCGCTGGATGTCCATTCCGGGCATCCATCCTGTGCTTTGTGGCTCAACCCAAACAAAGCTCCAGAAGGCCTGCAGCTATGTGCTGTGTCATGGGAACCACAAGTACTCAAGTTTGCCTTTGGGGGAGTGTGGCTGAAAAAAATCTGAGCTGGGTGGTGGCTGGCAGAGGTCTGAGCAAGGTGACTCTTATTTAACCTCGGTGAATGGAAGCAGCCCCAGCTCTGCTTTCTGCTTCTGACTTTGCATTTAAAGGAGTCTTAAGGGAGCAGGAAATTGAATCAAATGGTTTCAGTGAAAGGGAAACATTATTACCTTAAACAATTCAGTGTTTTGTATACTACTCATGAACTCAAAAACTTTTTTTTTTTTTTTTCAAACTTCAAATCAACAGTTTGCAATTAGGTCCTGCTACTTTTCCTCCAGGGAGTGTTTTAATAGTGGTGAGTAATCTGAAATTTTAACATTTCATTTCCCAGTGTCCAGTTAGCGCATCTTCCTGTAATTGTTAGATTTATTTCTAGACAGGCATTTACACTTGTATATTACCTGGCTTATGTTTTTTTGGCCTTGAACCCTCCTGGAGGGAAGGACAGCAAAGTGACCTAAAGAAATATGCTTTATCCAGAGTCATATTTTTGGAGCATGGGTCTGAAATAAAAAGGAAGTAACCTACATTTGTTTTTGGTTCTATATTCGTTAAACATTTTTTTTTTTTTTTTTATAACATTCACATGGAAAAAGGTAACTAACTTTAGAGTTAGACCTAGATCTCAGGCTCAGTTCTGCATTTGGTAAGGTTGTAATTATTTAATAATCTCATCCTCAGGTTTTCTTATTTCCAGAAGATGGGATTGTGGGCACCAATCATGAAGTGCTATTGTGAGAAGCAAAGTGTATGGAAAACACCTAACTAGAGACTGGCCATTTTAAAACCCCTAAAACCATTCCAGACACTAACCTGTGGTTACCAAGATGAATAAGATTGGAATTCTACTCTAAAAAAAATTCATATCTAGTCACCCAGTGTATCTTCCCCCTACCCTCTTTGTTTTCAGCCAATTTTCTTCTCAATGGAACAAACAGTTATTCCAAATAACTTGAAAAGAACTTAGCAGTCTAAGAAATGTTTTTAAGATCTGCTAATAGTCAAATTTGAGAAGGGTATATATTGCCTTAGGAACCTGTATATTCAACCCCATTTTTTTTTTTTTTTTTTTTTTAACCATTGATAGTGACCTTGTGTAACAGATATGGAAGATTATCTTCTAGCTATTTAGCTTGCAGGCTAAATAGCCATTTCAGATAATGGATAAAGAAAAACTGAATTTATTTAAGGAAAAGGGCGTAGGGGATGGAATATCCAAAGGAAGGGCTGCACCGCATGGAGTCAAGGAGACATTGGGTGGACGATGGCAGCATCCAGAAGCTGGAGTTTCACCCTTATATGCAGTCACTGGTGGGAAACTCTTGTCATCAGTAGGTCTGGGGGCTGGGCTGGCCCTGAGGCAGCCACGGTGTCACTTGTCTGGCTTTGCTGCTTTTCTGGGTCTGGAGTTGAAATACAGGGGCATCTATTGTAAATGTTCTCTTTAGGGAGGAAAGGGTCAGGGTGACTAAACCAAATATGCTAGGGGTGGATAGATTACTCTGGTAGTGAAGTTCTTGTTTTCCCAGTTTTGCCCCCTTGCTAGGCATCCAGAGCTTTCTGCCCTGCTGCATTTCTGTACTTACCAGGTTGTCTTTGGTCTGGGGATCTGTCTAACATACCCCCCCCCCCCCCCCCCCCCCGAGGATTTTTGGTGTTGAATTCTTTCAGAGAAAGGGGGCATAGGGTCTTTTCTGTAATGGCTTCCTGCTGAAAAGGGGGGGTGTTTTCCCTCAGAGCCAAAAATCCTTGCGCTTTGTCAGAGGGACAGTGAGGTCTGGGTACAAAAGGCGGGGTGGTATTTCCCGACTATAAGGCTTGTAACTGGTGGAGAGAAACTGTTTTATAAATTTTTGTGTTACTGGGACAAAAGCTAGAATGACAAGAATTATGAAAAGGATCTGGTGAAAGGAAAGAAATATTAGCTTGGAGGGTTGTAGCCAAATATTTAAGATGAATTCAGGATCTAGTTTAATTCATAGGTGAAAAATTAAGCTTTGAGCTTAATATTTATAACTGTGTACTATAGAATCTATTGAAACACACTTTTAACCTTAGATTCACCCTCATTTTTATTAAAGAGCCAACTTGCCGAAACTGGTTTGGCTCAGTGGTAGAGCCTCGGTCTGCGGACTTCAAGGACCCAGGTTCGATTCCGGAAAGGGGCATGTACGTTGGTTGTGGGCACATTCCCAGTAGGGGGTGTGCAAGAGGCAGCTGGTCCGTTTTTCTCTCTCATTGACGTTTCTAGCTCTATCTTTTTCCCTTCCTCTCTGTAAAAAATCAATAAAAACATTAAAAATAAAAAAATAAAGAGCCAACTTAAGACTAATTTATTTACTATATTAAGTTTGGTTACAATTTGGTCTGATTGCATGAACACAGTAAGAATAGCAATTGATTACATAGGCTTTTAAAAACCTGCTTTGCTGGGATCTCATGATTGAGCTGTAATTAGACCCTCAGGGCAAAGAAGCTGAGCCTCCTTGTTGCCATCAGATTTTCCTGCAGTACTTGTAGATGGGTGAATTCTTCAAGTTCTTGAGGTCCCCAATGATGTCTTGAGGTTCCTTCTTTGCCATCTCTCAGGAAGTAACCTTTGTTCCTTACCTGGAAAAACTACCATGAACCGCAAGGTGCCAAGCTTTCTTCAAGAGGCTTCTTAAGGCCAAAACCAGTTTGGCTCAGTGGTAGAGCGTCGGTCTGCGGACTGGAAGGTCCCAGGTTTGATTTCGGTCAGGGGCATGTACGTTGGTTGCAGGCACATCCCCGGTAGGGGGTGTGTAGGAGGCAGCTGGTTGATGTTTCTCTCTCATTGATGTTTCTAGCTCTCTATCTCTCTCCCTTCCTCTCTGTGAAAAATCAATAAAATATATTAAAAAAATTAGGAAAAAAAAAAAAAAAAAGGCTTCTTAAGGCTTTCTAGTGACACCCAGAGTCAGGTATATCTCTTTCAGACATGACATCCCAGTCAAAATCTTGGTTAATAAAACTGCAATTGGAAACTGGTCTTGCTGAATTCATGCAAAGAAACCTATTGCCATGATTCATTAAGAATCGCCCAATTCTGGAGGGATGAGGTAGGGAGAAAACTATAAAAGCTTCCATATTGCTTATGAAGGTATAATTTATCAAACTGTTCTAGGGAAATAAAAACAAGCTTTCTTATATTTGGAGGACAGAATGATTTTCATATAACAAATATTTTGTTTGTCCTGATTACTAGTCAGTATTTTATGTTTTAGTTATTTAGAGTCCTATAAATTTTCACTTTGAAGAGAAGACCTGTTTAGAAAGCTGTAATTTAGAGTTAAAGTTCTTATGAATATTTTCAAAGACTTAACTAACATATTTAATGTGATTATAGACTTTACCATAAAACAATTGACAAAGAATCTTGCTTTTCTGTAAGGTATAACAGTTCAAGATGACAATTTTTTGGTAAATAATAATTACTATGAAATGACATGAAAGAAAAAGCCTATATTTTGAGATTCAATGCAGAGTTTTAAAATATGTATAAAGAACAAACAATATGCAAGATTTTAAAACATTGCACATGGCTTATTGGAAGTGTGTTTTGAGCACAGGAAACAATTCATAAACACCCAATGTGTGGATTATAAACATCTGGAGTATTACTGCCAGATGCCTCCCACAGGGAAATGTTATTCTAGGCTCATCACTGACAGGATACCTGTTACTCCTAAGAATTTCCTGTTTGAACTTGGCTCTGAATCTTTGCAAGTTCCTTCCTAGAGTAGACTGAGATTTCTAGGATATCCGTTTTAAGGAAAATATATGTATATTCTTATTTGGCAAAGCTTCCCATGTAATTTTTCAAGCACATTAAGTAGGCCTAATTAATTTAACAACTTAGGGGAAAGAATGGATTCTTGAGGTATTTCAGGGCCTGGTGGAATAACTAAAAGTCATTTCTCTGTTAAAAAAAAATAAGAAAAATAAAAAATATATATATATATATATATATATATATATATATATATATATATATATATAGCCTTGCTGATGTGGTTCAGTGGCTGAGCCTTTGACCCAGGAACCAAGAGGTCACAGTTCCATTCCTGATCAGAGCACATGCCTGAGTTTCAGGCTTTGATTCCCAGTAGAGGGCGTGCAGAAGGCAGCTGATAGATGATGTTGTAATAGATGACATTAGATACATTTCTCATCAATGTTTCTACTCCTCTAGCCCTTTCTAAAAATCAATCAACACACACACACACACACACATACACACACACACACTTTTTTCTTTTGGTTAATCCTCACCCAAGTATATTTTTCTTTTCTTTTTTTTTTCCACAAGACCACACAGTCTGGTTTATTGGCTCATCATACACTGACACCAAATATGTACACAAACATAAATATTTGAATGTACAAATTTACATGGGACTCACAGATCACCCCCTTGTATTTCATCCAGCACCCCAACCTGTGCTTTATCCAGGCTCCACTTTGAGATGAAGTTCGCAGGGGGCTGGCACTAGAGGGTAGCAATCTGGAGGAGGGAGAGGTCCTGCTTCCCTCTCCTCCCAGATACCTCCAAAGGGTCCTGTCCCTCTCAATGGCACTGCAGGTCAGAAGGCTAAATACCTCCACACCCTCTGCTGCAGCTCAAACCCCAGTCGTCTCCTCTGATCTGTCTCCCCCATTTAGCCGTTTGTTTTTCTCCTTCTTCCTTTATGCACGTCTCTACATCTTAGTCTCCGCATTTTTGTCTCCCCCAGTGCCTACAGGGAGGAGGCACCCAGGGTATGGAGTTCTGACCACTGCCCTCTTCCTGGGCCTTAAAGGAGGGTAAGACTTCGGTGCAACTCAGCAGAGGTGTTGGTGCCGTTGGCGGGCTCTCTGTTGGGGGTAGGTGTTAAGCCGCAGCCGTCCCCGGGGCAGCCATGCTGGATCAAAATGTCTGCACACTCCTGGCTGCCAGCCCGGCGAGCGTAGGCCAGTGGAGTCAGGCCCCGGGCATCCCGACTCCTCACGTCCACTCCATACCAGATGAGCAGCTGTGTAAAGACAACATTGGCCATGGCACTGGAGAGATGCAGAGCCGTCCGCTCGTCCCCATCCCCATAGGTCTCGTTCACCTCCTCCTTGGACCCGTGTGCCAGAAGCATCACCAGCAACCGCAGGTCGTCTTCCACCACGGCCCGGAGCAGCTGCTGCCCCGGTGGCACATCCAAGCTCGGCAGTGGTGCCAAGTATATTTTTCCATTGATTTTTAGGGAGAGTATAAGAGAGAGGAAAAGACAGAAACATCAATGTGAGAGAAACTCATCAACTAGTTGCCTTGTGCACAAGCCTCAACCAGGGCCCAGGCTGGGGAGGAGCCTGCAACCAAGATCCGTGCCCTTGACCAGAATCAGATCTGGGCCTCTTTGGTCTGAAGGCAGATGCTCTATCCACTGAGCAAACTGGATAGGGCAATAAAGATATATTTTTTAAAAAGGGAATTTGGAATTTTAAACTTTGGAAAGGTTGTCAAATATACTTAACAAAAATATTATATTGTAAATCTTGTGTAAATCTAGGTAAAACTAATGTTTATATGTTATGGTCACTTGTCTGGCTCTGCTGCTTTTCTAAGCCTGGAGCCAAAATACACCTGAGACCTAGATGTTATTTTTTTTAAAAATTTTATTTAAAAAAATATATTTTATTGATATTTTACTGAGAGGAAGGGAGAGAGATAGAGAGCTAGAAACATCAGCTGTCTCTTGCACACCCCCCCACCGAGGATGTGCCCGCAACCAAGGTACATGCCCTTTACCGGAATCAAACCCGGGACCTCGCAGTCTGCAGGCCGACGCTCTACCATTGAGCCAAACTGATTTCGGCAGATGTTATCTTTAGGGGGGAAAAGGTAAGGGGGTCTAAATCACCGGATCAGACATGCGAGGGGAGGATAGGTTACTTTGAGGACGAGGTTCTTGTTTTCTCAGTTTTGCCCCTTGCTAGGTATCCAGAGCTTTCTGACCTGGTGAGTTTCTGTACCTGGCCCATTGTCCTTGCTCTGGGGCTCTGACTAACAGGACTGAGCTTCAATATCTTCCAGACTTTGGACAGACCAATCCACTCTTAAGAATCAAAGAAGAGTATAGTAATGGTCTGGTGTTGCCACTTTCTGTATATCATTAACTCCTTTTATCCCTTTAACCACCCAGTGAAGTTGTTCTGTAAATATCCATATTTACAGAAGAGGAATTTAGCCGCAGAGAGTTGAGTAACTTGTTCAAATAACACGGCTACTAAGTGGCTGAGTTGGGGCAAGCACTGGGGCAGCCTGATTTTAATCACTAAGTATTACAGTTTCTGCCTTGGATGAAGCTGAATGAGGATGTCTGTGTTCAAGTTTCCATTGACCCACTGGTTGACTTAGTTTTATGCAATGTGGAATAATACTTTCATGGTTTTTCTGAACAAAGAAGATAACAAATGTAAGGTGTCTTCTACTCTACCTGACAAAGAAAATGGCATGCAATAATACTAGTTATGCTCCTATATGGCCCTTTAACACCTCTCCCCCTCCCTCCCCTACAATCCATCTCACAGAAAAAATTTGCTCCAGGTCTTGTTATTTTCAAGAAATCTGTGTGCCTCTGAACTGCCTTGAAACTTGATCTGAACTTCTCTTAGGCCAGTTAATATATTTTATCTGGATTCATTATCATTTAGGTAGATGTTCTATCTCTTATCTATTTCTAGTGATATGGTCCTTGAGAGTAGAGGCCATGTGTGTTTCATCTGGGAGCCCATGTGGGACAAAGGTCCGTGGCAGGCAGGGCAGAGGGTTCTGAGGTCTGGCTCTGCCACTTACTAGCTAGTGTAAGTTCTAGTGCAAGTTGCTGAGCTTCTCTGGTTTCTTCAAGTGTAAAAAGAGGACCATAATCAATTTCATGTGTTGTTTGTATAGATTAAACATGATGCCTGTAAAATACTTACTAGTAGCACTGTGCGGAGCGTATATATACATAGACATAGCTAAATACATGATAGATATTCAATATTTGGCCTTATATCTGTTAGCTTGTTACAAGGATCTCTGGCTTATTCTTCTAAACAGATTTTTTCGGAACTTTTTGAAATGCAAGTTTCCCATTAGATGGAACTACAGTGTTGGATTGTATAATAAATCACTAAATGGATTCATTGTCTGAGAGGTCATCCTGGTTTGTCAGAAGCTTTCTCCACAGTGTTTGGATCAAAGCTATTAGGAAATGTGTTAGGAAACAACCGCATACTAAGTTTTAGTAAGTAATAGAACTTTTTTTTTTTTTAAACTTCTAGAGAAGCATATAGAGAAAGCTTATTTTCCCAATTGGTCCCTTAATTGGTGAACCCCAGTGCCTACTTTACTTGCTGCTTACAATCATAATATGAGAGAATAACTTCCTATGGTCCATTGTCTAGAGCAGTGGTTCTCATGCCTCGACCCTTTAATACAGTTTCTCATGTTGTGGTGACTCCCAACCATAAAATATTTTCCTGCTACTTCTTAACTGTAATTTTGCTATTGTTATGAATTGTAAATATGTGTGTTTTTCAATGGTCTCAGGTGACCCTGCTAGTGGTTCTCAACCTGTGGGTCGACCTATAGAGCCTAAGACCATGGGAAAACACAGATATTTACATTACGATTCATTAACAGTAGCAAATTTACAGTTATGAAGTAGCAACAAAAATAATTTTATGTCTTGGGGTCACCAGAACATGAGGAACTGTATTAAAGGGTCATGACATTAGAAAGGTTGAAAACCACTGGTCTAGAGGAAGATATAACCTTTACCACACATATTTAGCAGTTAGTAAATAAGAGAGGTCATGTGTGTTTAAGTATAAACTGTAATAATCAAGAATACTGGAAAAAATTAACCACAAGTTAAATTGAACTTGGCTATAATAAAACTAGTTCACCTTGAAGTGGACCAGTGGGTGCTTGGTTGTTCCAGACATATTCATAAATATTCATAAATATCAATGTTATTCATAAATATCAGTTTAATAAGTGATGCTTATATTTTGGAAAATGATTTTCCTATCCTAATACCAAAACTGTCTTCCAAATGTTCTGATTAAAATTTATTGAACCCTAAATGGGTTAATAAAACTCTTGCAGAGCATTTGAATGACAGCTACAAGATGCTAGTGTAAAGATATTTGTGTTAAAAGTTTTAGAATAGTTCCATAAAAATTGTCTATGTTCTTCAATTATCTGAACTGCCGATGTATTCTTGGTAATACTAGGCATTAACACAGCAATTTTCAGTTGAAAATGTTTAATATGAGTGGTGAATGCAAGAGAATGCAATTGTTTAAAGATCTGTATAAAACATTGGCATTTTTAAGAAAACATTTTATTGCAAACATTGGCTGTTTCCTCACCTAATAACACAATGGAATGTACCTTAATCATCTATACCCCTACTCAGATTTCTGATTAGAGTTAAACATGTGGAATATTTATTTATTTATTTATTTATTTATTTATTGTTTGTTTGTTTGTTTGTTTGTTTATTTTGCCCTGCTAAGTAATTTACTTAAAGATCTATTTCCTTTGGAACTAGATTAGATAGAAATAAACAGTAAAACTAAAAGACATATGTTTGCTTGAAAAACTTCTAAGGGATGAACTATTGTATATTAATGATGCTTATCTTATTTTAAAATCACTTCACCAAAATTTCAGCATCTGAAGTTCTATCAGTTCTTCTCAAATATGTCACAGAAAAATTTAGTGATAAACAGCAGTGTGGGACAGTGTTCTTAACAGGTGACACTCTTGGTGTTTTGGGTAGACACCTCTTCCTTGAGTGGGAATGCATGACTTTCATTAGATGACATTTGGTGTCTATGGCCTCTGTCCTGCTTTTGCCCCCAGTTTCCTCTCAAGTCATTGTAATTACCTGAATTGCCTCCATATTTAAATATACCCCTTGGAAGACTAATACTAACTATTGTCCAATAGGATAAAAATTGAGAATGTTTTAAGGAAATTATCCTTGAGATCAGAGTATCTTCAAAGAAGAAATCATTTTGCTTTATCTCCAAAAGATAATAAAAAATAATAATAATCTCACCCGGCTGGTATGTCTTAGTGGTTGTGCATCAACCTATGAACCAGGAGGTCATGGCATTATCCCGGTCAGGGCACATGCTGGGTTGCAGGCTCCATTCCCAGTGTGGGGGCATGGAGAGGGCAGCAGATCAATGACTCTCTCTCCCTCTCTCTTCCTCTCTTAAGTCAATAAAAATATATTAAAATATAATAATTTCTTGTGAAACTACTTTGATTTGAAGCAATAAGATTTTTCTCATAAGCTATATGTAATTATTAACATTTAATAATTAGAGGCTCCAAATCTTCATTTGCTTTATTTTTTTAGTTTTTGTTTATCCTAACCTGAGGACATTTTTTTTTCCATTGATTTTTTTTTTTAGAGACAGTGGGAGGGAGGGATAGAGGTAAGGGGTTGGGGAGAGAGATAAAGATGTTAATGTGTGAGAGACACATTGACTGTTTGGCTCCTGCGAGGCCAGGGATTGAACCTGCAACCCAGGTATGTGCCCTTGACTGGCAATCGAATGCATGACCCTTGTGTGCATGTGCGGACATTCTAACCATTGAGCCACACCAGCCAAGAAAACCTTTATTTGCTTTAACTATCAACAGCTTTTGGCAACATTGGCACCTGCTGCCTCTCAGCCTCCTTTTGGCTTCCTTGCCCTCTGTTCTCTTACTTCGCTGACTGCTCATAGGCAGCTTGTTTGGCTCTCCTTTTACCTCCTACTCACTGAGGTATGTGTTCCTCCATTGATGTTTTGAGAATTGCTTCTGTTTATAGTCAATCGATTGGCAAAACTCACCCTCTCTTCGCCTTGGCTTTCACCTCAGTAGGAATAACTCCCCAGCCATTATCTTCAGGCCTGACCTTCACATGGTCTCCAGGCTGACCTTTCCAAATGCCTTGCTGGTCCGCTCCCCTTTCCTGTGGCTAACACCACCAACGCCTGGTGGTTTCTTCTGAACTTTCTGTGTCTTCCTTCTTTCTGCAGCTTCCTTTGCTTTTATTGGTCCTATTATTTTACAGCATTCTAGTCTGGAAGCTTTTGAAAACCCCCTCCCCTGGCCTTGTGACTCAGTCAGTTGCTAAGACCTGACATTTGCATATTCAGAGTGTCCTTTTTCCTGATGCTGCCACAGAGCCAGGCACTTTTGACATACTTCCCAGAGTCATGCTGTAGTCTCTTAGCAGATGGTCTCATTTCTAGTCTCTCACTGTACAAGCTAATTCTTCCGCGCCACCAGATACTCTCACTGAAGGACTCCTCTCTTACCTACTTGTAAACAACACTTTGGTGACTCCCATTACCTCAGTCTAAGGTGTAACATTTCAGTCCTTGTTACTCCAGAAAGCTTTTTCAGCCTCATCTCCCACTGACATCAAACTGAACTGTCCCCTGTGCCTCCTCCACCTGCCACTGTAACTTTGGTCATGCTGTTCTTTCATCTTAAAATGCTCTTAACTTATTGCTATTTCCATATTTCACTTTAATCTCATCTTCAAGCTGAGTTTAAATACCACCTTCAGATTTCCTCTGAAGCCCCTGAGTAGCCTGAAGAATCTTTTCTAAGATTTCAGTAACATTGCATTTGTAATCTCTTATTTGTTTTAGCCATTTTATCATAGTTGCAATTGTATAAGCCTTCAGTTTCTTCAGATACTACAAATTTCGGGATGTTAACAAGAATAACGAATTCATATTTACATATCACTTAGCACTTTGGTTAATTATGGAATTTCAGGGAACATAGAGGACATCTGTTTTTACTTTAATGTATTATTTCTTCAGCATCTTCAATAAACAATAATCTATTGTGTGCTTTAAGTATAACAATGAGGCAGTCTGTCAAACCCACTTTCAGTTGTTACTCAGTTCTATTGCTTCTACGTAGGGCCCTTACTCAGCTTCCTGGGGCCACAAAATAAATCCCTTTTTGGGTTGATTGACAGCCTGTATGTTTGTGGTGACAGATCACATGTTTATGTTTTCTCTGTTAATTTAACATTCTATTTTCTACATATTCTTTGCATGACCTGGTTAAGCTTTTCTCCTTTTTTTTTTTTAAGGCAACTAAGTTTTCAGAAGCATTCAAGTTTAGGCAAGTCAAGGAATGTACAGAATAGTTCAAGGGTGAGAAGTGTTATTTATTACCCTGTTTCCCCAAAAATAAGACAGTGTCTTATATTAATTTTTGCTCCCAAAGATGCGCTAGATCTTATTTTCAGGGGATGTCTTATTGTTCCATGCGCTAGGTCTTATTTTTGAGGATGTCTTATTTTCGGGGAAACACAGTAATATAAATGTTTTAATTCTTGTTTGTAACTCAATTAGCCGTCAATACCATCTCTTTTCTGGTGAAGTTGGAGGTGTTGAAATAGAATTGTATGGAGAGAGCCATCTATGGAAGGACCCACTGTTATCTCAGGGGTGAAAAAACTTATCTCTGTGGTCCTCATCATAGCGAATACCACTGAAAGAAAGGAAAGAAAGGAAACCCACTTTAAATTTTGGATACAATTAAAAATTAGCTACTCAGTGAAATTCTCCATCTTTTTTATTTGTATTTTTTTTTATTAATGTATTATATGTGTATATATCTTTCCATTGCCCCCCCCCCCCGCCATGAAATTCTCCATCTTTATAGATGAATGGCATAAGAGGTAAAATGACAAACAGGTCGTGTTATTGGTATGTGTATAATAAATGAGTTTAAAGACATTGGACCAAAGAAAGCAGCTTTTAGGTTAAACTGTAGAGATAACATTTGAGTAAAATTAGCTTGCCTTATTGAACATTTCAATATACAAAGCATCCTTTTACATGGTTATGTTACATGTTTTAAGTAATTTAATCTTCAAAACCTTTTGACCCTCATTTTACAGATGAGAGAATTAGGGCACAGCAGTTTAAGTATTTTACCCAAGATTGTATATCTCATCAGTAAGGGAATCTGGATTTGAACCTATTAACCACAATGTATATTTTTAATATTAGTATTTTAAAATACTGATGCTGTGGGCTTTAAGAGATTCCAGGGGGAAGAAGCTTGAGAAATGTTTAAAAAAAAAAAATAGAGTCAACAGAATGGTAAGGATTCCTTTTTGTTTAGAGGATGCTAGAGCCAAACTGGGAAGCTTGGAGAAAAGAGGGACCTTGTGTCTGTAAACTCAGAGAAGCTGGAGAAAGCAGTAGGGACTGAAGGAATGATAAATCCAGGCAGCTACTATCACCAGAGGCAGCTTCTCAGGTGGGCACTATCTCGAGTGGCAGGTACTATCCTGATAGCAACCCATCAAGGCACTATCGAGAGAGGCTGACACTAATGCGAGAGGCACCCAGTATCATGACAGGCAGCTACCTGTAGCAAGAGGCAGCTACAAGGGATGGAGTATATCACCACAGGCATCTACATGGACATATCCATGGTAGGTAATAATAAGGGGGGAAAATACAATATGGTCTCAAATGGGGAAAATTTGACTAATATTCATTAATAAGAGAATAAACATTCAGCAAGTTGAGGCTGTCCAACCCTCCTGCTCTCTCCAGCTCTGTGGCTGGTGGCATATTTGCTAGGTTAATTTGCATACTTGCTCCTGATTGGCTGATGAGCATGGTTTATGGACTTAGCAGAGGTACGGTCAATTTGCATGTTTCTCTTTTATTAGATAGGATAAGACATATTTCCTAACCCCCTGAGGAGATTGTAATTTCAGAGATGCACTCTGTGTTTGCACTGTTTAAAAGCTCAACCTAGATTAGAATTAAATGTCAAAATAAGTGGTAGAGAGCAGTGATCTTCTACAATAAAGGTTGACAAACTATAGCCCTTGGGCCATATTGTTAGCTGCCTGCTTTTCCAAATAAAGCTTTTCTGGAATACAGCCACCATTTTGTTGCAATATTTTCTGTGGCTGCTTTCTTGCTGTAGGGCAGAATTGAGTAGTTGTAACTAAGCCCAAAAAGCCTAAAGTATTTACTATCTGGCCTTTAGGAGAATAATATTTGCTGACCTCAGCTCTAGGATTTCAGAAGAGGGAGACTTTAGTATGTGATGGAAGAATTGAACAAGGCTTTAATGAAAGAAGTGGATGTATTTTGGAGCTGAAAGATAGATAGTATTTAAATTGAAATGAGCAGATGGCCATTGTAAGTGGCACAAAATTCAAAAGCAAAAGAAAACACAAAGATAAATAATAAAATCTGCTGAAGTATAAGAATCATATTACTGTGTATAATTCATACACTATTATAACCATTTGCCTATTAGTGTACTTTTTTAAGTATTCATCTAGGACAGTGATTCTTTTTTTTTTTTTTTTTAAATATATTTTATTGACTTTTTTTACAGAGAGGAAGGGAGAGAGATAGAGAGCTAGAAACGTTGATGAGAGAGAAACATCGACCAGCTGCCTCTTGCACACCCCTTACCGGGGATGTGCCCGCAACCAACGTGCATGCCCCTGACCGGAATCGAACCTGGGACCTTTCAATCCACAGACTGATGCTCTACCACTGAGCCAAACCAGTTTCGGCTAGGACAGTGATTCTTCACCTTGAGACATTTGAGTTCATTGGTGAATTGCTTAAAGGAAATATTTTTGTTTTATCTATAATCTGTGATACTAAAATATTGTCCACATGGAAAATCACTATTCTAGAGTATGTACTCACTGGACAAAATTGATTATTTTCTTTTTCTTTTTTTTTTTTTTTTTAAATATGTTTTATTGATTTGTACAGAGAGGAAGGGAGAGAGATAGAGAGTTAGAAACATCGATGAGAGAGTCATCGATCAGCTGCCTCTTGCACACCCCCTACTGGGGATATGCCCGCAACCAAGGCACATGCCCCCGACCGGAATCGAACCTGGGACCCTTCAGTCCCCAAGCCGACACTCTATCCATTGAGCCAAACTGGTCTCAGCAAAATTGATTATTTTCTGCTGAGGACAGAGAATATATTCCCCCCCCCCCCATGTTGTCTCTACCTTCATAAAGTGCATGCATACTGAACATACACTAATAATTTTTGCTAATAATTGGGAGGAACAAAGTGATCCACTGCCTGTGCCCTGCCTGGGGCCATCCTGAAGGTGCTACTGAGTGATCTACAGATGCCTGCTACTTTTGTTGGGCTAAGATGTGTCCAGGAGAGGCCAAGGTATGAAGCAAGGCAGGCTGCTGCTAGTGCTGAGCTTGGGGCCTCTTACTGGTAGGTATGGGGCATGCTGACACCAGTTGCTGCTGATTTGAGAGATTTTAGAAAATTCTGAAGCCTGAGTTAGGACAGGCCATTAATATAGAAAATCTGCTGCAAACAGCTTGGGTGGGAATGCAAATTGGATGAGGCAGGAATCTCAGGAAATCACCAGGTTGGAGCAACCAGTGTGAGCCAGGCTGATAGAAACTCAGACACGGTGCCTGCCTCTGTGGGAGGTCTCAGCCTAGGAAAAATGACCTTTGCCAGCTCTTTTGTCTGGGAGAAAGCTATCCCCTGAGTTCTTGCCCCAATGCCAGATAACCCAGCTCCAAAGTCGCTGCCCCTGTTTTGAGGGATCTGGTGTAGGCCTGGAACTCCTTGCTCCTCATAGGAGACCTCTGCAGCCTAGATATCCCTCCTGATTGCCTGGCTGGCATGTCTCAGTGGTTGAGCATTGACCTATGAAGCAGGAAGTCATAGTTTGATACCAAGGCAGAGCATATGCCCAGTTTTGGGCTTGATCCCCATTGTGGGGGATGAAGGAGGCAGTCAATCAATGATTCTCTTTCATCATTGATTCCCCCCCCCCCTCCCTCTCCCTTCCTCTCTGAAATAAATAAAAATTTATATTGATTTTATATAGTTTTAGGACTTCCATTAAGCCAGCTTTCAGGCAGTTCTAAATCATGGTTGTTCTGTATTTTAGTGATCTTTTTGATGATATTGTGAGAGGCGGCAAGTACGCCATCTTGGTTCCCTCCTGTTTCTATTATTCACATAGTTCCCAGTTACTTATTCCATGGTATCTTCACCATAGCAGTAAAGTGCCTGAATGCATTTTCCTAAAGGGATGGCCTCTTGTCAGAAGGAAAATGAAGAATCACTGCAAGTTAATACGAGCTTATTTTTCTGAATTTAAAAAGCAGCAGGTACTGTAGAAATATTTACATATCACTAATAGATAGGAAAGAATAATGAGACAATGAGTAGATAGGAAAAGGTGACTGTTTAGAAAAAGCCTCAAAGAGTATAAGAAAATGTAAGTCTGTCCCTGTGGGCAATATTAGCATCTCTCTGGAGAGTAACCTGCTGCATGGAGAATATTAATTACACAAGGTAATAGCCTGCCATGGAGGATTTACACCTCTAAAGCTCATCTAAAATTTTTCTTTTTTATATTTAAGTTTTAAATAACGTGTTAATTAAAAAAAAATGCTGCATTGAGGAGACATGCAAATTTTAATTGTGTCTTAAATATTTTTACCAATAACATAGATTTGTGACTCTGTCTCAATAAGATACCTAGGTTCATTACCTACATTTGTTTAAAAATGTTCCAAAAGGGGAAGAGACACTTCTATGGATCTATCACTAATTTAAAAATTTTTTTTAAATGCTGAGAAACCTAATTATTACTTTAGTATTTGTGATCAAAATTATTATGCATGTTTGGTCTATAACTTCATTTAAGAGTGAGTTTTCCATTTAGTTTTTAGTCTATAAGCCATTTAAAATTATTTCACAGTTTATTGGGCCTCTTGCTTTACTAGCTTTTGTCTTGAAGTATTATAATACTTAATGTCTCTTTAGCTATACACTCAGATACTGAGTTGTGGTCTATGAAATCTAAATTTGAATATGTAAATTTTTGGTGTTCTCTTGGTGTCCTAAGGATTCTCACAAGGACTTAACTCAGGTTTTTGGAGTTGGAAATGGGGAAAGAGATATGGTTAGGGATTTTATATGCATCACCCCCTGAAAGTCATTATCTGACAACCTCAACATCTCTGTACATGGACATTGCTCTCACTTATTGGGATGGAAATGCAGCACCTGATGTCTCAGATGGGCTAGATAACTAAGCTCTCTTTCCAACATCTACATTTCCCCTTCCATTCCATGTAGTTCTTCCAGGTAGAGTTGAAGAACAAATCCTCCCTCTTTGCACACACATTTTATAGAAAAGGGAAATTATGAGGAAGATAAAAGAAAAATTCTTAAGAATGTACCAAAATGTTGGCAAAGTTTTATTGAGCCCCTCTCCTGCATTGTGTTAGTCTGCTCATGCTACCTTAAAAGTTAACACAGACTGGCTGACTATAACAGCAGAGTCTTATTTCTCATCATTCTGGAGTCTGGAAGTCTGAGATCAGGGTTCCATTTGAATGAAGGCCTTCGTGTAGGTTGCAGACTTCTCATTGTGTTCTTGCCTGGCAGAAGTAACTAGGGAACTCTTTATATAAGGCACTAATCCCTTCCCTGGGAGTTCCACCCCAATGACCTAAACACCTTCCAAAGACCTTCCTAATGCCTTCACATTGGGATTAGGATTTTAACATGAATTCGGGGACCAAAAACATTCTGACCTTAGTACACATACATAATCTTTTTTTTTTTTTTTTTTTAAATGTTAACTATGAACTGTGTTTGTGCAGACTGGTGTAAGGCCAAGAACTATAGTTTAAATAATTGAGATTTGAATATAGTTTTATTTATTTTTTTATACTTGATTATACTATATTAAACAGATACATTCAGCTCCATTTATATCTTAGTAAGAAAGGTATTTAAAATAAAATGTTATTAATAATTTCTTTATGAAAATAACAGAATTTCATATATGAACTTTCAATGTTAAAGTCCACTTTAAATTCCATTTTATAGAGACTTGGGAAGTCCCTCATTATTAGCAATTTAGCTCTTAACCATAGCCTAATGATAAAGACTTTGAAAATGGTGCTACAATGAAATTCCAAAAAGGGAAGAGACACTTTTTGAGTGTCTCTTTAAACACACACGTTTAAAAATCTGTGTTGTTTTTTGTAGTGACAGATAACTTCAAAATATGTAATTAAGATATTATGTGTTTCAGCCCAGTCGGTATGTTGACCTATGGCTGTTGACCTATGAACCAGGAGGTTATGGTTCGATTCCTGGTCAGGGTACATGCCTGGATTGCAGGCTCGGTCTCCGGTGTGGAGCATGCAGGAGGCAGCCAATGAATGATTCTTCTCATCATTGATATTTCTATCTCCCTCTCCATATGTAATCAGTAGAAATATATTTTAAAAAAAGATATTGATTACATGTTTCAAAATGTGAGGAAGTTGAGTTAAACATTATGTCTTATTTATCAAGGCTCTATAGTACCTAATGCTCTTAAAATGCAGAGGGACTTTCCTTTATAGTCAGCAATAAAATATGATTTGTGCATTGCAATTTAAATATCATTTAACTTTATCAGTTATCCAAACAATGAGGAGAGGGAATATTATCAGTTATTATTACTATCTACTAATAGTATTTTATATGAGAAAGCTGATGGGAAAAGCAAGAAATTCTCCATTTAAAAATTATTAAAATTAAAATTATTGGGGGTAATAACAACAATTATGTAGATTTTAAGTGTACAATTCTATAATACATCTGTGTATTGCTGCATGTATTTATTATCCAAGGTCAAATCTGCTTCCATTTCTATGATCCTCTTTACCCTTTACTAAAAGCTCAATTGTGAACTGAATACTTTTATAGACAGATTATGAGCATAGACCATCTATTTATTTATAAGGCGATGTATAATATATAAGCTGCAGTTTGCCAAAGCCAATGGTCTAAGGCCAATAATTCAAACAAAGCTAAGTTTTGCAAATTAGGTTTTCTTATTCATTGGGAGTCTTTCACAAAAGTGGAAATAGAGAATGAAGTTGAAAACGTACTAGGATTCTGACCAACAATTCTACTGAAGGTTATTAGTCCTGATATTAACAAACACAATGTTGCAGGATTGTCTATTGGGATGAGAAAAGTATTTACGTGAATATTTTGTCTCCTGAAAAGGACCATCTTTTGTAATGAAGTTATTAATGATTTAAAGGTAGTGGTTCTGATGTGCCCTTTATTTTATTACAAGGCATCAGAATAATATACGGTGGTTGAAGTGCCATGATTCTGTAACTTTATTTCATTAGAGAATTAAACTTAAAAAAAATTATACATTATTTTGCCTGTAGAGCCACCTCCCTTTTATATTCCTGAGAAGTCTCTCAAATTCCTAGAATCTGAAAAGAAAAACCCACAACCACATACTTTTTTCAGTATAATTTTGTTTCAAATATGCTAGTGATCACTAATAAAAACTTTCTCTGCTTTCATTTGACATTGATTTTTCACCTTTCTTTTATTCTCTTTACAATTGTTTGTAAGAGGAATTTCCTGATACAATTGATAACAGGTATGCGGGGAGAATTATGTGCCAAGATTGGCAGACATTCAGATGCTGAGCTTGCTGCCTCTGTGAAACAAGTACACTGTGTATCACACAGTTATGCCAATCACGATCCAGCAAAGTTGCCAGGCATTCTTATCTTCGCTCTGTACTCCTGTTCTTGAGTGTCATGAATGGTGCTGCCATTGTTCCAGAAATCTGCCTTTGCTCTCTTTCTGAAACAGTATCCTGATCAACATAAAGACTTGGTTTTTCTGGACTTCATCTTGTTCATCAGACGTGGATTTATCCTGTCAACTCTTAAGTACCAGAGAGTCTGAAAAGATGAGTCTGTTGGAGCCTACTTATTGCCTCATCTTGGACCCTGGCCTGGTTCTTGCTCCATGATTTGACTCTGTTGAATCTTGGCATTGACTCTGGCCAGGACCTGGTGACTATTCCCTGAAATGCCCTTCAGTTTTACTGGAAGGGGAAACTACAAATGATAGTCATGGGAGCCTAATAGTTGCCAAAAGCCAGACTAACAAAGAAAAACATAAAGAGCAAGCAGCAGCATGATGCTTGCAGTAACTGGCTGGTAGCTTTGCCACCCTAGCTTGTGACCTTTAGACATAAATACATAGAGTAGGGATTTCATTGTACAGCATTTTGCTTGTCAAAATTGGAGGCAGACATTAATGTACTTATTAAAGGTAGAAGCACTCTATAGTACTCAAATAACATCATTTTATGCGAATTCTCTCTTTTGTTCCTGACCAAAACATTTATTATTTACTTTGAACAGAACTACCCTATTTCCTTGAAAATAAGTCAGTGTCTTATATTACTTTTTTCTCCCAAAGTGGTGCTAGGTCTTATTTTCAGGGGATGTCTTATCTTTCCATGCGCTAGGTCTTATTTTCGGAGGATGTCTTATTTTCGGGGAAACACGGTAAAAAATAAAAATAAACTACAGAAATAATTTGCCATGCAATCAGACATTCTAGTAGAACACTAAGAGTGTCTAAATTAGCATTTATCTTCTATAAGTAAACTCTTATATTTTTAAAAATATATTTTTATTGATTTCAGAGAGGAAGGGAGCAGGAGAGAGAGAGATAGAAACATCAATGATGAGAGAGAATCATTGATCAGCTGCCTCCTGCACACACACTCCTGAGAATCAAGCCCAGTACCTGGGCAAGTGCCATGACCTCCTGATTCATAGGTGGACGCACCAGGTGGGCTATTTTAGTTTTGTAAGGGCAAAAAAGTTTTGTAATGTTCAATAGAATAAGGAAGGGGGACTGAGTAACTTTTATTATGGAGAAAAGTATTGTCCATGGAAATTAGAGGAATTTTAGAATTTCCAAAATAAGCCCCTTATATGAAGAGAGCTAAAACATGTATTTATTTCCACAGTTTTCCTAACATTAATTACTTAAATGGTATCTCAAACTAATTTCTCCTGTTACACTTAATAACATATTTCCTAGCATCATTACTCAGTTAAAAGTCATATTCTGCTTGAGAATTTACTTCAAAGGAATGAGATTTTATAGATTTTAATTGTTATATGTTGTGGCATAAGTACAATCTTTGCAGAAGTGGCTGGCTAACTTTATTAAATGATTAATGTATATATTTTTTTCTAATACATAATATTTTGAGTTAATATAGAGTGTGAGGATGAAATTACCTATGGGATGAAAAATTAATCTGCATATATTATTGCTCTATTCTTCACATCTTTAATCATGGGAATATATTACTTAAATTAGTGCACACTCTTAAGATTTATAAAGGCAAAATGGTTTCTTCTTCTTCTTTTTTTTAAAATATATTTTATTGATTTTGTACAGAGAGGAAGGGAGAGAGATAGAGAGTTAGAAACATCGATGAGAGAGAGTCATCGATCAGCTGCCTCTTGCACACTCCCTACTGGATCGAACCCGGGACCCTTCAGTCCCCAAGCCAACACTCTATCCATTGAACCAAAGCGGTTTTGGCAAATGGTTTCTTCTTAAATATATGCACCCTCTCATTCATCATCTACAATATAATAAAAGCAAAATATGCAAACTGACCTAGAATAGCAGAACGACCTTCCGGATGAAGCCGCAGCTGCAAAGACCTACTCTTGCATGAATTTCATGCATTGGGCCTCTAGTTTTTAATACACTCATAATATTTTACTTGGCTTTGGACAGGCACTAGCTTCCAACCTACAGCTATTCAGGAAATGCCTAAGTTCATAATTTTTCACACTTATTTGATTACAGATGCCCTTTTTTTGAACAGAATTTTATGAAACACCATTTGCAACCATAGCCTTGAGGAAAGAACTTTGTGTTTAAAACCAAACAGACTTTTGAAAGTATTATTCATAAAGCCCTCAATGTGCTTAAAGAGTAACTAATTCGGATTTCATTTTCAGAGTTTTAAATATGCAATATATTCTCAGGTGTTTTATAATGCATATCAAAGAAGGTAACCTTTGCCAAAACCGGTTTGGCTCAGTGGATAGAGAGTTGGCCTGCTGACTGAAAGGTCCCAGGTTTGATTCGGGTCAAGGGCATGTACCTTGGTTGTGGGCACGTCCCCAGTAGTGGGTGTGCAAGAGGCAGCTGATCGATGTTTCTCTCTCATCGATGTTTCTAACTCTATCCTCCCTTCCTCTCCATAAAAAACCAATAAAATATATCTAAAAAAAATAAACATTTAGCCTTTATGAAATGTGACTTACAAGATATATACCCTTTTTATTTTCAGATTGGTAAGATTCAAACAAAGGAAAATTTAAGTTTTATATTTGAAGGTTTAATATCATGGATCTTACACAATCTGTCCGTACAAATTGAATCATACTCCAAGGAACTTAGAGGTTGTTTAGCCCAGTATTTCACCTAGTGTTAGTGCTGCTGAATCTATGAAAAGTGATTATCCAGTTTTAGTGAGAAGGTTTGCCTGCACACAGTGAACTCATCAACAAGCAGCTCATATTTTCCCCATCCTCATTTGTTAGTTTATTTTAGTACTATGAACTCGTTGCACTGTAGAAGGGAGTGAAGGGGAAGGGGTGTGTGTCCCTCAGCCTGGCCTGTGCCCTTTCATAGTCTGGGACCTGTCAGGGGATATCCGCTTGTTGGCTTAGACCCACTCCATTTGGGGATTGGGTCTAAGCCAGCAGTTTGACATCTTTCTTGCAGTCCAGGACCCCTCACTCCTTACTGCTGGCCTGCTCACCCCCAACTGCCCACCCCTGCCAGTCAGATCGCCCCTAACTGCCCCCCTCCTGGCTTGATCACCCCTAACCACCTCTGTCTCGACCCAGCCACCATGGCTTTGTCTGGAAGGTCTCCTGGTCTAATTAGCATATTACCCTTTTATTAATATAGATTAGCCTGGGAGGGAAAGTGCCTATGAATTGTATTCTTTACTGTTTTAAATGTGTGTTGTTTTTTTAATTGGTTTTAGAAAGAGGAAGGGACAGGGAGAGAGAGAGAGAAACATTGCTGAGAGAGAGAAACATTGATTGGTTGCCTCGATACACAGCTCTAAATGGGACCAAACCCCACAATCTGGGCATGTGCCCCTACTGGGAATCAAACTGAACTGGTGACCTTTAGGAGCATGCAACCACACTCAACCAACTGAGTCACACTGACCAGGGCTATATTTTTAATTAAACTATGAATTGGCAACATTCATATTAGAACAGCAGATCTTGGCTCGCTGTAGACAGATTCTAAGGATTCTATTTCTATTCGCGGCTCTACTGAAAGTAGCCTTGTACACATCACATGGTGGCCATTCAGGTTGTATGATATCATGAACTCAGCTGGTGGCTATGTTGGCATATGTGCAAGGGGAAGAGCTACTAGGCTGATGAAAGGATGGAACATATGCTCAAAACAAGCGATTTATAGTGATGTTATTAGGATGACTTGCACTTATTGAGTGCCTACTATCTCAGGCACTTTCCTAAACACTTTACACGTGTTATCTTGTTTATTCCATACACGTGAGATAAGTACCGTTACTACTATTTACAGAAATAAGAACAAGGCTCTATCACATTCAGGGACTCACCAAGTTAGTAATTAATAGAGCTAATGATTGAAACTAGACAATAGCCGAAACCGGTTTGGCTCAATGGATAGAGCGTCGGCTTGGGGACTGAAGGGACCCGGGTTCGATTCCGGTCAAGGGCATGTACCTTGGTTGCGGGCATATCCCCAGTGGGGGGTGTGCAGGAGGCAGCTGATCGATGACTCTCTCTCATCGATGTTTCTAGCTCTCTATCTCTCTCCCTTGCTCTCTGTACAAAATCAATAAAAAATATATATATATTAAAAAAAAAAAAAAAGAAACTAGACAATAAGTGCCAAATTGTAACACTTACATTTTACTCTTCACATCTGAACTGGTCAGGGTCCTACAGAACTGCCTGACAACACTGTAGCTCTGCAGCTGAGGTCTGTTAACAGGTTTGTACTGGTTTCTCCTCCCCATCTCCTTAAGGCAGTGTTTCCCAAACTTTTGACATATGTGTACCCCTTCTATAATATAATTTTCGTAATGCAGAGTACCCCTCGTACTCATGAAAACGTAGAATTAGGCGCAGCTAAGCACGGTGCAGTGCATATCCCCACCAAACTCCGGTGCAATGCGTACCCCCACCAAACTCTTCCCGTACCCCTGGGGGTACGCATACCACACTTTGGGAAATGTGGATTTTGATTTCTTGCTACCTTAGATCTCTACCTATGAAAAAGCTTTTGATTAATCGTATTAAGTTTTGCCAACTTCGAGAACACTGTGTTATAGATTAATTGTTGGTATTTTATGGGCAAAGCAAAACAGATCAATTTAGAAATTATCTACTGCCTTATATAAACCATTTTCTCTGAAAAGTATAATTGTTCAACTTATAGTGAGTTATGTTTATGAAATATTGCATATGAAGGCAGCACAATTTGGTCTGCATTAGAGTTAATATTAAGGAGGCAGGTATCAAACAAATGGCTCTACCTATGGGTTTAGAACAGTTTTTGCCACATTATGTCACAAAATTATAACATTTCTCTTGGCATTTTTATTAGTCTGGAAAGTCGATGACTAAGGCCCTTCTAATAACTTTCTGTTCCTGGTTTGGTTTTGCAAAAAGAATGACATCTGTATTCTTCTGTGACAGCACAATAGAATCAGAAAGGAATAGAAAATAGGAAATTGGGATAAGAGGCACACATTTGTGAGGAAGAGAAAACAAGTGCACTATAAGGATATACCTCAAAAGGGAACCATATGGAGTTGTTAATTAGGAACATAAAATTATGCATGAAAGTTCACCCCCTCCAAACTGGGAGAAATATTTATAGTTTTTATTATTTATAATATCTTTTAAAAATTACCCTTCATATCAGAATCTGAGTTTATGACCTTCTGTCTGCTTTATTTAGCTGTGCAAAGTTGGCTCACTGATTATACTTACAAATGCAGCCCAAATATAATGTGGTTTGGCAGGCCATTCAGAATAAAAGCAAAGCATATATTTAACAGTCTCTGCCTAGGATCCTAGGAAGTAGCAAGGCTAAGCTGGAATGGGGTTCCCCATACTGACAATTGCAAATATTAGCTTTTAGCAACATTTCTCAACAACAAATCTGATTCAAGACCTGGTGTACTTGGACTGACCTATGGGTCTCCACTGCTGTTCTAGCAAATCTAGACACTTTTCCTCTTACCATGGGAGTTACATGCCTGCATTCATGAGCTTGAGTTTCCCAACCCCATTAGGGCTACCTTATGCTTGGGTTCACATGCTGATACTTTAAAAAATATTTTTTATTTATTTTAAAAAGAGAGGGAGAGAGAGAGAGAGAGAGAGAGAGAGAGAGAGAGAGAGAGAGAGAGAGAGAGAGACCATTTGATATTTGATGTTACACTTATGCATTCTTTAGTTGATTTTTGTATGTGCTCTGACTGGGGATTGAACATGCAAACTTGGCCAAGGGCGGTACTCTAACCAATTGAATTACCATCCAGGGCCAAATGCTGTTTATTGATTGTAGAAATATTTGACTCTGCAATCCTCTGAGAACTGGGGCATTGCCATGTGCTTTCCCATCTCTTTTTGGGAGAGGAATTGTTGAACCTCAGCCTAGGAACTGAAGTTATGCTGCCCTGGAGTGGATCACATCTATGGTGACTTCTAGCTTGCCATGTACTTTCCTTCTGTTGGGCTAGGATCCCAATTTGTGGTATAGACTCTTCCTAAGTATTGCTAGTGATTGTCATATCTTCTGTAATTTTTGACCTGACATGGAGTATTCCCTCTTGTGTATTTCTTTCTGAGAAATTGAGTCTACCTCTAGAACCATTGTCCTATACTCACACTGCCCAAACTGTCACATGTTTCTCTTTGGTATTTTATTATATTAATTTATAGTTTAAATTATTTTGAAGTTGTTTAATATCATTTTTTAAATAATATGCCAAAGTTAAAGGTCAGAAATTTTTTAATGCTTCTCTTAGACTTTGGACAAAACTAAGTGCAAATTAGATCACTTGTTAATGTGGTGTGACTGTAGTTTTATTTCAAATTGTAAGGAACATAAAAAAGTTTTTTTTAAATACAAAAACTTTTTTTTTTTATATGGAAACTTGGAAGGTGATTTACTTTTATCCTGTCCATTCTTGTTTTGGGTAAAGAAGAGGGTGGTATGCAGAGTAATAACCACCAATTCAAGGGTGCAATTTGTCTGCTTTGAGGTCACTATTCATTTCAGTTATATTTTCACTATTTCTTTATATGTTTATAACTTTATGTACTTTTTCCATTCCACCCTCCACTCACACACAGCTTTGTGTTCTCTGATTCTTCATAAGTGAATATAAAATTAATGCCTTAGTCACCATCAGATACTACAAAAGTTTTCATAAATGTACTGAGTTTCCCAAGTACCCTATTTTGTGCTTGAAATAGGGTAAAGATAAATTGTTAGGTGAACTAGAAAACTATCTTTTGATGAAGGATAAGCTAACATTAGAAGTATCTACTTAATTACATGATCAAACATTATTATCAACCTACTTATTTGTTGCTGGGTGGCTGTGTAAGCCAGTATAAATCTTCCTTTCAGTCTGAAAAATAGATTGCTTTCCTTCTTACTCTTAGTGATTTAAAATAGAGCATGGATATTGATAAAAATCCATCAGACTATAATTATCTTTTTCTGTCATCAAATAGAATGAAATATCTGATAAGTTTTCAGTCAATTTTTCTGTAATATTATTTATTTTTTTATTAGTTATACAGACTCTTTATATATCCTGTATATTGTGCATATATATATTGCAAGTGCCATCCTTCAGATGAAGGTTTTTTTAAAATATATTTTATTGATTTTTTACAGCGAGAAAGGGAGAGAGATAGCTAGAAACGCCGATGAGAGAAAAACATCAACCAGCTGCCTCTTGCACACCCCCCACCGGGGATGTGCCCGCAACCAATGTACATGCCCTTGACCGGAATCGAACCTGGGACCCCTTAGTCCACAGACTGACACTCTACCACTGAGCCAAACCGGCTTCGGCTGAAGGTTTTTTTTAAATTTTCATTTTCTATATAGTATCTTTTGATAAATTGTTCTGAATTTTAATAGTTGAATCTATCAGTTATTTTCATTTTTGTTTGTTTTCTGTTATTTCTTGCTCAATACATCCTTCCCAACGCCTAGGTCATAAAAATAGTATCAAATATCTCTTAGCACTAATAGAGGCTACACTGTTGGAAATATTTCATATAGAGCACTGTTCAATACGATAGTCACTAAGCAGATGTTTCTATTGAGCACTTGAAATGTGAAGAGTGTGACCGAGGAGCTACATTTTTAAATTTCATTTTAATTAACTTAACTTTAAATTTAAATTGCCTCATGTGGTTATAGACTATTGGGTTGAATAGCTCAGCAACAGCTTTGCTTTATCATGAACAGTGATTCATTCGGTAATCGTTTTTCTGCATGTTGTGAAGGGATAATCTGGTGTCATATTTGCCTTATGGATGACCAGTTGGCTTAGAGCAACAGCTTTTCCCTACTGATTGGTAGTGCCAGTTTTGAAATTAAAAAAAAATAAGTTATGTGTGTGTTTGTATATGTATATTCCTTGGCTTTCTCTGTTCCTTGGCTAATTCATCCGTCCTGGCACCAACACCCTTTACTGACAGTCATCCTGCCTTTCTAAGCTCCTTGTCCTCACCCACTTTCCTCAAAGCTAATCACTTTTGGAATTTTTTAAAAAAATATATTTTATTGATTTTGTACAGAGAGGAAGGGAGATAGAAAGCCAGAAACATCGATATCGATGAGAGAGAGAGTCATCGATCAGCTGCCTCTTGCACACCCCCTACTGGGGACATGCCCGCAACCAAGGCACATGCCCTTGACCAGAATTGAACCCGGGTCCCCTCAGTCCCCAAGCTGATGCTCCATCCATTGAGCCAAACCGGTCTTGGCCACTTTTGGAATTTTTATATTTGTTATTCAGTTGCTTTATTGGGCAGGGGTTGTTTTATTTTCCCAATAAGTTTTATATGGGCAACCATGTGTTATTGTATTTTTTTTTTTTTAATGTTTAGTTCTTGTAATTCTCATGGACTCTGATTCTTTAATCACTTTTAATCCTTTCTATTTCAAGCATATTTAATATATATTTTTCTGGCTGATAATTTTGCTATCTAATGTCTTTATCGACCTGAATCTACTCTCTGTAGTTTCTGCTGCTTCTTGCTTCATATTGCCTTACAAATGAGCATTACCTGGATCTTTATCATGTGGGAATTATTTGAAGCTCAGGCTAAACTGGATTAACGAGTTGAGAGAATTTCCTTCTGTCAAGGCCTGGGACATCACCCAACACTGTAAGCTGTTTTCAGTTGTTTGAACCATCTTGGTAGCATGAAATTTGGCTGCAAAGCCATGTGAGGGATCAGATGGTCATGAGTCCTCAGGTGATGATTTTTGTTCCCCTTCCCTAGTGCCAAGTTTAGAGTCAGACCAAATTCTTTGCCATTGCCAGCTGGATGCAGTGTATTGTGTGTATATGTTTCTGGTACAATGATGATACAGATTTATTGAGTCAGAGGAAGGCATGTCACCTAATAGACTTTCCATCTCCGGCTGTCCTTGGGCCTTCTGATCTACTGCAAACCCCCTGGGCTGTGAACTTTCAAGTCCAAGTCCACTGAGTTCACTAAATGTTCCAAGAGGACATCTGGATGAAGTACTCCTCTTAACCATGTGATTTCCCCTTTCAGTTAGTTTTTTTTTTTTTTTTTTTTTTTAAATAGATTTTATTGATTTTGTACAGAGAGGAAGGGAGAGAGATAGCAAGTTAGAAACATCGATGAGAGAGAGTCATGGATCAGCTGCCTCTTGCACACCCCCTAGTGGGGATGTGCCTGCAACCAAGGTACATACCCTTGACCGGAATCGAACCCGGGACCCTTCAGTCCCCAAGCCAACGCTCTATCCA
This sequence comes from Pipistrellus hanaki, assembly GCF_964339955.1. Classification (NCBI taxonomy): domain Eukaryota; kingdom Metazoa; phylum Chordata; class Mammalia; order Chiroptera; family Vespertilionidae; genus Pipistrellus; species Pipistrellus hanaki. The sequence continues at coordinate 137,553,041 of NC_140505.1, read as the reverse complement.
CTGAGCCAAACCGGTTTCGGCAAGTTTTATAATCTGGACATTCTTTTCCATTTACTGTTTATTTTTTTTTCTATGATATATATATATATATATATATATATATATATATATATATATATATATATATAAATATATTTTATTGATTTTTTACAGAGAGGAAGGGAGAGAGATAGAGAGCTAGAAACATCGATGAAAGAGAAACTTCGACCAGCTGCCTCTTGGACACCCCCTACCAGGGATGTTCCCGCAACCAAAGTACATGCCCTTGACTGGAATCGAACCTGGGACCTTTCAGTCCACAGACCGATGCTCTACCACTGAGCCAAACCGGTTTCGGCTACGTTTTATATTTTATGTACAATTCTTAGTTGCTCTCAATGGAGGGATTTTTATACTATCAAGGACAGGGGCTTTCACAATTAACTAAAGCAATAAATTCAGTAATTGTAAATACAGAGAATTTTCTTGGAGCCTAATTTCAGGAAGTATGACCAGATCTTGCTGGAATGGTATTCCAGGGCTGGTTTTCCCCAGGGCTTACCAATTATCCATGTTGTTGCAGTGCTCAGTGGCCTCACACTTCTAGTATCCAACGTAGTCCAATGGACTCAGTCTCTGTATGGAGACTTCAAATTCTTGAGATAGATAAAAAATCATCTTAGCCTCAACTAAAGATGGTACTAAGGTGGTAGGCAGTATTTAAGGCCGGTGTGCAGTAATGTGAGAGCTCAGGTTTTGCTGGACTGCCTGGAATTGAATTTGAGTCCCGAATCTTGTGTTCTTGGGACACTTTCTTAAGTTTCTTCTCCAAATGGGGATGATAATAATAGTACTACCTCATAGTTGTGTTGAGCAATAAATAAACTATTTATGGAAAGTAAAAAGTAAGAATGATGCTGTGGGTATAGCAATTACTCAATAAATAGTAGTTATTTCCCCCCCTCACTTAATGTAGCACCTGATCTAATTGGCTGTGGCCAGGGGTTAGGATGATGTGATGCAAGCATGTTTTCCTAGGTATGTGTCTTCATCACCAGTGAGATGCAAATTGAAAGAAAGAAAGGTAATAGCAAATATGACTACTATAAACTGGAGAAGTAGAAACAAAACAATACATCTGCATCAATTTGCTGAAACATTCAATATAATTTTCTTTATATGAAAATATACTGCAATGATAGAATTTTTACCTAGAGACCGATTTTTTAAAATGTACATAGGGTGAGCTATATTATGTGTAACACTTCACAGCTGAAATATTTCCTATTTTAATTTATCATATACTTATCGACAGTCTATTGTGTGTGTGAAACATTGTATTATGTGGACATAGCATAAAGCAGGTAAAAGCAGAATATATTACTAGGTATAGTTATAAATTATAAAAGTAGAATCATGAGCATTTTACGTCATCTTATTTTAAATAATGCTAGAAAGATCTTTAATATTTCCAGGAATTATTTTCTCTGCATTCCTTTTATTTATTTTATTTTATTTTATTTTATTTATTTATTTTTTAAAAGTCCCAATTTTTTGTTTGTTTGTTTTTTTAAATATATTTTTATTGATTTTTTACAGAGAGGAAGAGAGAAGGATAGAGAGTTAGAAACATCGATGAGAGAGAATCGATCAGCTGCCTCTTACACACCCCTACTGGGGATGTGCCCGCAACCAAGGTACATGCCCTTGATCGAACCCGGGACTTTTCAGTCTGCAGGCCGACGCTCTAACCACTGAGCCAAATCGGGTTCGGCTGCATTCCTTTTAAGTGTCTGAAGTTTTATTTATTTACCTTTGGTTGTTTTTGTTTTGTGACTTTGAAGTGAGGGTCAATACTTAAGCCTAACCCCCACAAATCAGTACATCCAGTTCTGTACTGGGTTATTTCCAAGTCCTTTGTAACTTAAAAATGAGTAAATAAAAGTAACTGCTTAATTGTACCACTTTTTTATCCACCCATCCACTGATGGACACTTGGGCTGCTTCCAAATCTTGGCTATTGTAAACAGCACTGCAATGAACATAGAGGTGCATATAGTCTTCTCAAATTAGTGTTTCAGGTTTTTTCAGATATATTCCCAGAAATGGAATCATTGGGTTCACCTCTCTTACACCATATACAAGAAGAAAATCAAGATGAATTAAAGACTTAAAGTGTAAGACTCAAAACCATATAAATCCTAGAAGAGAACATAGGCAGTAAGATCTCAGACATTTCTCATAGCAATATTTTTCCTGACATATCTCCTTAATGTTAGGGAAACAAATGGGACTATATCAAACTAAAAGTTTTTGCACAGCAAAGGAAAGAAAATACAAAGACAATGCATTGAATGGGAGAATATATATATCAATTATATATCTGTCTGATGAGGGATTAATATCTAAGTTATAAAGAACTTATAAAACTCAACACCAAAAAACAATTCAATTAAACAATGGGCAAAGGACATGAATAGACACTTTTCAAAGAGGACATACAGATGGCCAGTAGACACATGTAAAGATGCTCAACATCACTAAACATCAGAGAAATGCAAACTAAAACACAATGAGCCCTGGTGGGGTAGCTCAGTTGGTTAGAGCATCATCCCGATATATCAAGTTTGCAGGTTTGATTCCCAGTCAGAGCACCTATAAGAATCAACTAATGAATGCATAAGTAAAAGGAGAACAACAAATTGGTCTCTCCTTCCCCCCATCTCTTTGTCTCTCCCTTCTTCCTTTTCCCTTCCTCCCTTTTCTTGTCTGCCTAAAATCAATAGATTGATTAGAGAAACACACAAAAATAAAACCACAATGAGATATCACCTCATACCTGCTTGAATGGCTATCATCAGTTAACATACAAGTGTTGGTGAGGATGTGGAGAAAAGGAATCCCTTGTGCACTGTTGGTGGGAATGCAGACTGATGCAGCCGCTGTGGAAAACAGTATGGAGTTTCCTCTAAGAAATTAAAAATGGAATTGCCTTTTAAACCAGTGATAATAATTTTTTAAAAGTGATAAAGTTTTTTATTTGTATAGTCTTTTACAATGAACATAGTAATTCATCTCATCAATTCAGTGAGGTGTAGACCATTGCAACAAACCTCTACTTTACAGATGAACATAATGAGGCTCAGTGATTTTTGGTGAAACTTAGTCACAAAAATACAGCGTAGAGCCAGACTCAAACAAGAGTCCTGAATTCAAGTTCTAGATTCTTCTCACTCCTTGCCAGCAACCAGTCCTATCACAGAAATGAATATATTTCTGTTAATAAATGTGTTAGAATGTACTCTTGAATCAGAAGAACTCTCAAATAAAAGCTTCTACTAATTTTTCCTTTAATTATGTTGCCTCCACACTTTCCTGCTCACAGCGCGTGACATCTTGGTCAGATTGAATAACGGGAAATTAAACTTTTGTGCTGAAAACAAAGAGGATACAGATTGTATAATCAGGACAGTTTTAATTTCTTTGCCACTGAATAAAATCAATTTAAACTTTCCATCTGAAAGTATATTGCGTAGGAGTTCATCATGTACCAATAAGACACTTTGTTCTTAAAACATTTACAAATATTAATATAGCTTTTTTTCCTACTCTCAAGAACATGGAGAGAAGTTGTTAAAAAGTAACTCGACCTTTAAATTCAGACTGTATAAATTAATTCATGTTATTACTTTAGTTTCACAGATGAGTTGCCTTGTAAATAAAAATTCCCCTCATTAGAAATGAAGCCAGTCTTGCAGTTCCCTATAGGTCTCATATCACTTACACCAGGCTCTGTTTCATACATTGACCTGGAACCCAAGAGAGTTTATGCACGATTGGTGAATTAAACCAGAAATAATTTCCTGTGGCATTATGTCACAACCTCAATGATGAAAAAAATCCGTTAATTTCTTTTGCATTTAACTAGGAACATTTAAATAAATTCTTTCAGGAGTATATAAATTTGACGGACCACAATTTTAAGTTTCTTGTGGTGCTGTACAAAGTACATATCCATTTCTTATGTAAACTGTGTTATCATGCAATTATCTATATATGTGTGTCTCTGCAAAACTGCCGATTTTTACTTACTTATCACTAGAGGGCGTGTGTGTGTGTGTGTGTGTGTGTGTGTGTGTGTGTGTGTGTATGTGTGGGCATGTTAGCTTAGGGTCTATCATATGGTAGGTCCTCAATTACTGACAAATTAAATTAATCAATTAATAATGTCCCACCCAGCATTCAGATTAAATTTTCCCAGCCATAGATTAGAGATAGTCTCTGTCTTCATATCTCTAAGTCTTCTGAGGTCAATTTATTTGTTAGTTGGTCTATCTATTTACCTACTGTATTTATCTATCTTAGTTCACCTGGGCTATTATAACAAAACTAGAGGCTCAGTGCACTAATTCATGCACCAGAGGGGTCCCTTGTGCTGGCCTGCTCTATGACATCCCCCAAGGGGTCCTGGATTGAGAGAGAGTGCAGACCAGGCCAAGGGACCCCAAATGGTGAATGATTGGGGTTGGGGAGGGTTGAGGAAAGTTGGCCAGCGAGGAAGGAACTACAGGAGGGCTCCAGGGTGTGTCTGGCCCATCTGGCTCAGTCCTGATTGACCAGATCCCAGCAGCAAGCTAACTTACTGGTTAGAGCATCTGCCCCCTGGTGGTTAGTGCATGTCATAGTTCATAGTGAGTGGTTGAGTGGCCTTAACATAACATTAAATTACAGTTTGATTGGTTGAACAGATGACCAGACACTTTAGCATATTAGGCTTTTATTATATAGAATACCACAAACTGGTGTCTCCAACAGCAGGCATTTATTTCTCACATATCTGGAGAGCAGGGATTTCAAGATCAAGGTTCCTACTAATTTGGTTTTGGGTGAGAGCCTTTTCCTGGCTTGTAGACAGCCACCTTCTTTCTGCATCTTTACAGGGTGAGAAGTGGTGGGCATGTGAGACAAACTTCTCTAATATCTTAGAAGGGCACTGATCCTTTCATAAGAACCCCACTTCCCTCATTTAAATCCAGTTACCTACACAGGCCCCACCTCCTAATGCCACTTTCAGATTAGGGCTTCATATTAATTTGGGGGATAGACAAACAGGTCCATAGCATTTTTCATCTAACTATCTATTTGTCTCCATTTCTGCCAGAAATAGTAGAATAGTATTGGGAGAACTAAGTTTTCTCAAAATTATAACTCAGTTTTTTTTGTTTTGTTTTGTTTTTAAATCTGAAAGCTATTTGTCTATTAAGATGATATGCTTTCTTAAATTTGTTTAAAATAGTATATTATGGCCAGTATACATGTTATACATCAAACTACAAAAATGATCTACTCATAAGTAATAAAACAAAAACAAAAAATTGTTATTAACAGCAACTTTTAAGTGGAATTGGGTGGCAATATTTTTGTCATTGCTTTACAAATCTTCTGCTACAGAGAGTTTAAGAATGTGTGCCTGTGCCTGTGTGTCTTAAACTTCATATTTAGTTCATTCCCCAAATATGCTTTGTGCCTTTCTGTGTCCAAACATTTGATCTCTCAATTTTAGTATATACTTTCTTATAGTTTGTACCTATTGATCTGTAGCTTGTCCTTCAAAGGCAGCTCAAATCCCATCCTTTTTAACAATGCCAATCCCGATGACTTCAGCTAGCATAATCTGTTGCTTCCTTTGAATTTTCATAGCACTCACTGATTGAATAAGAATTTTGGAACTTATGTGTTATTTTGATTTTTAAATTTTTTATGTATTGCATGCAAACTTTTTTTGAAAAAGACAAACATTTTTTAAAAATATATATTTTATTGATTTTTTACATAGAGGAAGAGAGAGGGATAGAGAGTTAGAAACACCGATGAGAGAGAATCATCGACCAGCTGCCTCTTGCATACCCCCTACTGGGGATGTGCCCACAACCAAGGTACATGCCCTTGACTGGAATCGAACCTGGGACCCTTAAGTCTGCAGGCTAAGGCTCTATCCACTGAGCCAAACCGGTTTCGGCCAAACAAACATGTTTACATCTTTTTATGCTACATAATAGCCACTAAAGTGCCGTATATACTGTAAGTAGGCCAAAATCATCAGTTGGAACCAGATACAGAGATTGAGAACTGGATTAGCACTGTGGGAATTGCGGTAACTCCCTTTTCTTTGTGTACACCACTGAAAACCCAGCACAATGATGGCTTCCTATGTTGGTCACACTCCTTGGTGTAGTGCATTTCCTCTTTGGGAAGCTCATATTCCTTGATTGACCTTGAACATTATTATATAGTTTTAGATCAAGTTGCATATATTAGTCCACTAGTGGAACACTCTTAAAATATGAACAGATTTTCTGCCTTTCATAGGTTAAATATAATTTGGAACATTTTGTGGATAGTAGTAGTTTGACAGCTGGGTGATCATGCTGGTAGAAGAACTCTATACCAGTGGGGTGAATATTGGCAACTTGCTAAACCTCTCGAGGCCATTTCTTCTTCTGCAAAAGGTGGGTTTTTACAAGTATTAAATGAAGCAGGGATTTTACAAGTGTTGAGTGAAGCAAACATGGAAATTACTTGGCTCATACTGGATGCTCAGAATGAGTCAGCTGCTCTGTTCTCCCAACTAATGTTTATGGGCCAAACAATTAAAACTATTCTTATTTGTCACAGAATCAAACAGCGTCTCAAGAAAACCTAACACAGTAACTTTGTGACTTCAAGCTTTCAAAGTTATCTTGGACTATATGTGCATTTAATTTTCAATAGTCATTTTGTTGACAATAACTGTTTCATAATAAACTTGTAAGATTGGTATTTAATCTTTTCAGGTACTAGTTCAAGGTTAATCAGATTTCCTGATAAGAAGATTAAGTGATTAAAAACCAGCAGTTTCATAGTGTCCATAGGGGGAAAGCCTTTTGTTTCTTCTTTCTTTCTTTCTTTCTTTCTTTCTTTCTTTCTTTCTTTCTTTCTTTCTTTCTTTCTTTCTTAAAGACAGTCTATTTTTTTTTAAAATATATTTTATTGATTTTGTACAGAGAGGAACTGAGAGAGACAGAGAGTTAGAAACATCGATGAGAGAGAGTCATCGATCAGCTGCCTCTTGCACACCCCCCACCGGAGATATGCCCGCAACCAAGGTACATGCCCTTGACTGGAATCGAACCCGGGACCCTTCAGTCCCCAAGCCGACGCTCCATCCATTGAGCCAAACCGGTCTCAGCTGTTTCTTCTTTCAAGTTACATATTAGAAACATAAGATATATTCCATTTGTTTCAAGGACAAATCAGCTGGAAAATTTGCCTGTATGAAGATTTTTTTTTTTTTTTAAAGTAAAAGAGTTGTGTTATAGATAGATATTGATGGCAGATTGTCTTAGTTTATTCTTGGCTAACTTCAAAATTAGAAATGTATCAGAATAGTTTTAAGGTCAAGGGTGAGATAGAGATGAATGGAAATGTGCTTTCAGGCTGCATCTATTTGGCTTCCTGGAGAGTTTGACTTACTACAAAGCTGTTTCTTCAATTGTTGTTAGGAATTAGATTTATTTTCTTCTTTAGGCTCATAGCTTCTTGAATTTAGGCTCAAAGATATTGTGCTGTTAGAATAGGCCTTTTGGGGGGGGGGGGAGGAAATACATTCAATTTTTTAACTTTTATTTATAGCAAAATGTCAAGTTAGTTACCTGCAAAAGAATTCTGGGATATCAGACTTGAAATAGATGGAGACATTTGCCAGGAACAAAAAATTGGTACCAGTCTAATAAGGCCTAATAATACAATGTTATATTTAGATTTTGATATCCACCATGAAATATTATGGTTCATGCCATCTGTTATGTATTATTATCTACTAGAGGCCCAGTGCATGAAATTTGTGCCCTTTGGGGGAGTCCCTCTGCTCAGCCTGTGCCCTCTTGCAATCCAGGAGCCCTCGGGGGATGTCTGACTGATGGCTTAGGCTCCTGCTACCACCACTGCACTCATCAGCTGTGAGCCCGGCTTCTAGCCGAGTGGCGCTCCCCCTGTGCGAGTGCACTGACCACCAAGGAGCAGCTCCTGCATTGAGCGTCTGTCCCCTAATAGTAAGTGCCTATCATAGCTACTGGTCGTTCTGCAGTTGGGTTGAAATTGGCTCTCTGTATCCCATGAGAGGTCCCAGATTGCAAAAGGGCATAGGCCAAGCCGAGGGACACCACCAGTGCACAATCGGGGCTAGAAAGGGATGCGGGAGATAGGCCTGCTGGGGAGGGACCACAGGAGAGCTCAGTCCTGATCAGCCAGACCCCAGCAGCAAGCTAACCTATTGGTCAGAGCGTCTGCCCCCTGGTGGTCAGTGCACATCATAGGGAGTGGCCTTAGCATATCATTAGCATATTACGCTTTGATTGGTTGAACAGCTGATCAGACAATTGGATACTTAGCATATTGGGCTTTTATTGTATAGGATGCTTGCTTCACTGATTTATTTAAAACATATTGAACACTTTACATGTTCAAAGCACTGTTCTACATTCAGGAGGTTGGGAAAGTAAATATAAAGAAAACTTGAGTCTTATTGGTGTGGCTCACTTGAGTATCCTCCCATGCAAGGAGAGGTCGCAAGTTCCTTTCCTGGCCAGGACACATGCCCACGTTGTGGGCTTGACCTCCAGTAGGGGGCATGCAGGAGGCAACCAATCAATGTTTCTCTTTTTCTCCCTCTCCCTTCCTCTTTCTCTGAAATCAGTAAAGAAAGCCTGGCCTATGGCCATAGGAAGCTAAATTAGTATTGTGTATTTGTGTGCATGTTTGTGTTGAGGAGTGGGGATGGGGTGAGTTAAATAAGTAAATAAATGACTTGTATAATAAGGACCATGAAGGAAAGAAAGAAGTCTGAGAAGGAAGGGGCTATATTTTTTTATGGGAAAATTGTCAACTACAAGGTATCTTTGCATCTGGACCTTAAAGGTAGGCGGGATGCGTGAGTGGCAGCAGCAGAGGGAAGACTGGGGCCAGGAAAGAGGGTCAGGTTAATTTAACTTCAATGTAAGCTACGTATGTGAATAGGAATAGAATAGCTTAAACCTAAATGCTAGCATGTGGTATTATTTCACTTTTAGACACATTGAACATATGTGTGATTTTAATTTGTAACTTAAAGTGGAAAGGGTAGGAGTTCCCAGCCCAGCTTTTCTTTAGATTCTCTATACTAGCCAGGTGAGGCCAGGGAGGCAGCTAGGGCACAGCATTTTAAGGAGGCACTCATTTTCAGGATCATGGAAATTTTAATCTTGCATTGGCATTACCCCAAGAGTGAGTGAATGAGTGCCAAGTCCTACCTTGATTAAACAGAGTCCAGGCACAGACTATACCCACCAAAAGTTAGTAGCAAATCCAAGTATCCCCTGAGGAGCAATTCTCCCACCCCCAATGCCCCTGTAAGAACCACCACAGTGTAAGTAGGTTGACTCAGCACATTTCTTTTTGATTTGTACAATGTCAAAAGGAGCAGGCCTCTCTGTAACTTTTCTGTTTTACCCCAGGTAGCCTCTAAATTTAGGTATACTTTGGGACTTACGTTGCACTCATTCAGGTAATAACTGAATACAACTATATTTTGGGCCATGTGTGAGTGCCTGAGACATACTTGGGGAGTAAGAGTTTGAAGAGAGATCTGTGGAAAGAAACTCTTGTGATTAATGGGTTCATGGGCATTGGAAAGAGACAAGGGTTTATATGAAAGTTCCCGAAAGGTGAGGAATCCATTCTGCTGTTAATAATATACCTGACTTCAAGGTCTTGCTTGGTGGTATTGAAGAATAATAATTCTGCTGTCATTCTTGGGGTGGATATGACAAGATTTCAAACTGCATTTTCTTGGTCCTCGTATAATAAACGCTAAAAAAGCTACAATGTTCTTGCACTTGATTTACCTTTTACAAAATTCTTGATTAATATTTACATTCTTCTTGATTAATATTTCATTGTACTATTCATATTTGCTGTTATCAATTCTACCCCTACACTACTCTAGTCTACTTTCTTGGGGTTTGGGGAAGCTCTGGCACTTGGGGAACTTCAATTTGTACAGTGTGACTGCCACGAAGATTACAGATAGATACCCCAGACCTTAGTGGACTACTAATGATATCAGATAAAAAAGTTACATTATTATATTATAGACTAGAGGCCCAGAACATGAAATTAGTGCATGGTGCATGGTGTGTGTGTGTGTATGTGTGTGTGTGTGTGTGTGTGCCCTTCAGCCCAGCCTGCACCCTCTCCAATCTGGGACCCATTAGGGATATCTGACTGCCCATTTGGGCCCGATCCCAAATAAAGGGTCAGTTGGACATCCCTCTCACAATCCTGGACTGCTCACTCCCAACTGCTTGCCTATCTACCTGCCTGCCTGATTACCCCTAACCACTCTGCTGGCAGCCTGATTGATGCCTAGCTGCTTCCCTGCCAGCCTGGTTTCCTCTAACTATCCTCCCCTGCAGGCCTGGTTAACCCCAACTGCCTTCCCTTGTCAGCCTGGTCTCATATAACTGCCCTCTCCTGCAGGCCTGGTCCCTCCCAAATGCCCTGCCCTGCAGGCCTGATCGCCCCCACTGACCTCCCCTGCAGGCCTGGTCTTTCCCAACTGCCCTCACCTACAGGCCTGGTCCCCTCCAACTCCCCTCCAGGTCTGGTCCCTTCCAACTACTCTCCCCTGCAGCCTGGGTCCCCCCCAACTGTCCTCCCATGCAAGCCTGGTCGCCCCTAATTGCCTTCCCTTATAGGCCCAGTCACCCCTAACTGCCCTCTCCTTCTGGCCATCTTTGTGATAGCCATCTTGTGTCCACATGGGGGTGGTCATCTTGTGTGTTGGAATGACTGTCAATTTACATATTACCTTTTTATTATATACAATAGTATGTTTATTTTCGTGGTAAGAGTTAAAATAAGAATGATATGGTTACTTAATATTTAGCAATAGAGTTTAATCTCTAATATTACATGTGTCTCATTCACCTTCTCCCCCCCTTCCTCCCCCCCCCTCCCCCCACCCCGGCACTTAATACAAAAGCTGGTACACGATGGTAATAATAAAAAATTAAATACTTAAGTTTCATAGCTCACTAACTTCACAAAGGTAGTGTATTATCTGTTTTATTTGCATTTACTGCTCACTAACCCGTGGTGGTGGTTGGTATTATTATCCTTATTTTATGCATATGGAAACCGAACGTAGCCAGGTTCATTAACTTGCTCACAGTCACACGGTTAGGGTCACTTCATTCCAGATCTGCCAACTCTGAAGTTTGTGTTCTTAAACGTTACTTCAGGACTGGCTGCAAATGGCCTTGTAAATAGTGCAGGGCACAACTGCATCTGGTCTCATACACATGTGTGCTCTGAGCTTATACTGGTAGCTACACCATATATACTAAGTGACTTCTAATGTTTTTAAGTGTTATTTACTTAGAAAATTTTTTGAATGTTATACAGTGAGTAATGGAAATGTGAGCAATTCTCTCCCTCCCTCTCTCTCTCCCTCCCTCTCTTTCCCTCTCTCTCTCTTCAGCAAGGACATGTCTATATGTAAATTCCATGGAGAAAAGGATGGCTTTCAACTAAAAGGAGTTTCTTGCCTATTGTGATTTTACATATTCTACTGCTGAGACACTTAGGAAACTGAAACAACCCCTTTAGAACTATTTCTTCAGCTAGTGTTAATGAAAATTGTATAATGCCACCAGAGTTCTTTTTCTGACGCCGGAGGCTAGAATATTCTCTCACCATTATTTATTATTGTCATGGAGCCATTAGCTTTTGGCCTTAGAAGCTATACTTTTACTAAAGGTGTTGTAGCTGGATGTATGTGCTCCAAATTCTCATTATATGCTGCTGACCTCTCCTTATAAATCTCAGCTCAGAGTTATCAGCTTTCTACTTGTTGGCCTTAATTGGAAAGTTCTCTGCTATATCCAGATACAAAATGTACTATCAGAGCTTGAATTTCTGCCCCTTATTAACATTGCCTTTGTAACTTATTTCCTCAATTCTCTTTCCATTGGAATCCGGCTGAAACAAATTCCTCAGTTTTATGTACAAAGTGAGCTTATGGTAGAACACATTACAAAACATGCAATGCAATAAACAAGAGCCCAGTTTAACAATGCTTTTATCATTAGAGGATATTAAATGTCCTTTGCTTTACTAATTAATTACTTACACGTCATTTTTTTCACTTAATAATCTAGAAATAAATGCATGTATTTTTTTTAAAGCAGTTTGAACTTCATTTTATAGTTTGAAAATCCAAGTGTTAAATATACCCTAGTAAATTCCATGAAGGTTCTGTAAGGAGTTGTGTTTCAACTTCCTGAAACCCACCTACACTTCAGATGGATTCTAATTTATTTGCCAAGACTCTTGTGTAGTCTAAGTGGGACAGAGGGAATATATGTGGACTGATTCATCTGTTTTTCAGAAAAAAAATATTTGCCTGAGAAAAACCTTCAGATTTTCCATATTTTTAAGCTTGTGCATTTTCACTGGTCTAGTACCATACCTCCCATTTTAGAGGTAGAAAGTCTTTATACTGTACTTTGAGATTCTTTACTACTCAAATATCCTTATCCTAGGTTACTTGCATATATTAATAATGACACACCAGAAATCAGTTTCATTCAGTACAATTCATCTTCAGTAAACACTTAGAAGTATTTTTATTTTCCATACATGTTAAATATAAATAGTTAATTCACAAATATCAATTAAATAGCTCTTTCTTTGAAATAATTGTGTAGGGTAAGATGAATGTGAGTTTTATTTTCCTTAGATTTATTTATTTATTTCTATTAAAAAACTGATTAAACAGTCTCCAGATAAATGAAGCTTATGAGGTAAATTGATCAAAACATTATACATTTAAATTAAGATCTATAGAACAATTATGATACTCACAAGAAATTAAACACAAACACTTCTTTTTGCCAGCATTAATAATGTCAAGAAATAATCAAAGAGAAAACACTTAATTTAGAAAATTTTAATCATTGAAATTTGAGATTAAATTATCCTCTTTTTTTTCTAGTATGAAACAAAAGTTGTCCAGACATTTTCTGATTAAGTCACTGTACATAGTATTTAGGCTGTGTTTCTCTTTATTTGGTGACAAAAATATGTGTGCAAAAGAGTAATTTATTATTGAATATTGTTACTATATAAATATGGGGGTGATAAGCAAATTCAGCTGAGTGACACGTGAAAAGGTAAATTGAAGAATAGTATGAATTTTAAGAGCTTATTTGAGCAAAAAATCTATTTGAATTGGGCCATACAGAACTAGAAGTGTATAGGAGTGCTCCAGGATCAGTGCTTGGATAAAGTCTTAGAAATTATTGAATGGCTGTAAATTATTGCTTTCTTGTTATTCACAGTAATATCTGTGAGAATATTAAAATTATTAAATGGCTGTAGCTTAAAGCCTAGTTGTTTGTGATCTTGAGGCATTTACAAACTTAGATTTTGCTTTGTTTAGGTAGATCATAGTGGCTTTAGATCCTTGTTAGTCTAATGGCCTCTGTGTTTGGTGAATTTACTAGGTAGTATGACCATTGGATAATTATTACGGTATACATTTGATCATATAAATTTAAGATCAGAGATTTCAGCTTTCATGCATCATCATCAGACACATTGTGTTAATCATCGTTACTCTCCCAGCATATACGAGACTTGATTGCTATTTTTTTTCAGATAGCATGTAGGTGAAGAGAAACTAATTCCTAAATTTGAATAACTTGGAAAATTTTGTCCCTATTTCCATTATGGGTGTGTACCAGTAAGTACCATGGACCTTTTTGCTCATTGCTTTATGGAAAATGGGGACCATAATGATTAAAAACGGTCAGCTTCCAACTTTTGAGTATTGAAGCCACACCACTCAGTTGTTAATCTAGTCTTTCCTGGTATGGTAGAGGGTTATTTTTATTTCAGCCTTAGATTGCCTTTAATAAAATTTGCTCCTCCTTGGCTCTTTCTGTGTGCACATTGGAAGACATAGAAATAAATGTGTCACAAATAGTTAAATTTTTTAAAAAGTACATAAATTTAGGATACTACAAATTGCTAATCTCAAATATGTAGTATTTTGCATACATGCCTAGGGCTCAAAGGACACTAACGGAATGCACCTTGGGGCAATTATAAATACTCCCCCCCCCCCCCCCCCCCCCCCCCGCACCCCTCACGCAAATATTTTGAATATAATCTGATATTTTATGGTGACTAGCTATTTCACCTCTGTACTTCCTTGTGGCCTCTTTGTTCCTTCCTCTTTCTATTTTAACAGTTCCCTATGAATTAAAGCTGTTTTCATGGGCATTGCCTTTTTTTTTTTTTTTTTAACTGTGCCACTATTTTCTCATCTTGTGTTCCTTATTTTATATGAACTACATTCTAGACAGAGGAAGAATTTTAAAAATAAAGTTTTTAACATTACTGTCTTTTCTGTTGTATTCCAATGACTTAGTCACATTTCAGGGGGAAAAAAATTAATAATGCTATTTGTCATGCAAATGTGAAGCTATCCAAAAGTAGTACAGTATATTATTATATTCTTTTAGTAACTTAAGGAGATATTCCTCTTTTAGAAATTAAGGAACTTTGCTTTTAGAGGTTTAGTTTTCAAGATTCACAAAACTTATTAATGGTTGACCTAAGAAGAGACAAATCCTTACTCTTAGTTATTAAATATGCTACAAGTAATTATTAGATATCGTAGATTTAAACATTTCCTAAAAATATTCTCCAGTCCATTAAGTATGAAAACTAAAACTTCTTCCATGATAATCTTCTAGAAAAAAAATTCACATTTTTCTAAAAAAGTGTATTGCGATCTATGATAGCTTTGATTATAATTAACATAAGAAACACATTACTTAGTGTTTAATGAATATCAAATTATAGGACCAGTATAGGTATTTTCATGTGCCCCAATGAGTTATTACATATTCCTGTACCTTTCCTATTAATATTCGAGGTACATTATACCTTGGTTGTTGGACATGATCTGAATTAGAATAGTTGATTCTCATTTTAGCATCAAATATGGACTTAATAGCTTGCAACTCTATCTTGTTTTTATCATTAGGAACTATCAACTCAGCAATACATACATGAACAAACTTTATAACCCTTTTTTTTTTTTTGGCTCTTGGGTATTGACCTCGAAGCCATAACAAAATATGTTGATTTTATTTTCTAAAGATTCTTAGCAATTCCAAGACTTATTTCGGGAGTTGAAACTAATTTTTCAAAATGCTCTCATAATTGTTACCATCCTTCTTTGGTTTTATTGTGCTCTATTCTGGGAATTAGTCTTTAGTTTGCTCTGCCAATTTTTGTTTAGTACAGAACAGTGCATTGTTTTGCTCCTCTCTTATTCATCCTCTGATTGTTGCTGGTGGAAGGGGGTTCTTGTGCTGTCACGAGGGAAGCATTTTGGGGGACCTACAAGAGAAGATGAGGTCTGGTTGCAAAATGCATTCAGGAAGCAAAATTAAAGAATTTCCCCAATGTCCTATATCTGTCCCTCTCACCATGGAAAAACAAGAGCCAGAAAGAATCAATGTGCAGAGATTCTGTGCAGTGTTAACACTTAGTTTAGTCAAGCATCGGGCTGATTTAGCTTGTGTTCCTGCTGCAATCCATTGCTTTGCCGCTCTACCTAGACTCCTGCTGGAGCCTGTGTGGGGTCTGTGGGGCCAGTGTCCATGCGGCTTTTAGGGCCATGTGGCTATGGAGAGAGAACATGAATGAATGGGATAAGTTCAGGTCTCGAGCAAGAGATAGAGAGCTTCTTTGTCCACCTGGGATTATGCATTCTGGCTTGGAAGAAACCAGGAGCTTTTTTCAAAATAGCCAATCAGCTTCCCAAACTGTTGCGGGCTTCTGATGGGGTCCATCCTTAGCCAGTGATCTTTTCCCAGGTTAGACTGACAGGCCTCTATGGTCCAGCACCTCTCCCAGTACCATTTTGACTTTATTGCTCATGTTCTTATCTCTCCCTCTGCTTTCCCCTCGCCCCCTACACACCAGGTACCAGCTGGGGGAAGGGGAGGGTATGCTGCGGTTTGTTGGGGTGTGAAGTTGTAGCTTCCCGGTGGAGAAAGCAGGCTTCTGCTTCCCAGCTGAATATGCTCAACAATGTCTGACTGTTCCTTTGCTTCCTTTCCATCAATAATTAGCTAAGGAAGGGGATATCTTAATGTTCTCACAGTTATCACTGTGTATAACAAGAAAGCAAGCATAAAACTACAACACAGAACTCTTGTGATAGTGAGGGAATTGAAAAACAATCTGTGTAACCAAAATGATGAAATAGAGCACTATTGCCAATAAAGAATAACAGTCATTTTCACGGCATCATCATGGGTTTACAATTCACATTCCTCCTTGAAGCAACTCTAACCTGATGTTGACCTACTTCTCAGCCTTCTGCTTCATTTAAATGTTTGTAAGGAAACTCGGGAATGTTGTTAGAAACCAAAAGGACGAGGGGATTTGTGATTTACACTTTGTATTGCATAATTGATTTTTGAGGGGAGTTTCACGATTTCAACTTATATATTTCCTCTAAATGTTGGTGAATGTTCCTTTTTGTCATTTGAAATGAAATCTTATGTTAACTTGAACTGCATACTCTGACAGAAAAGGAATTATTTTTAGAATTTTACTTTGTCTCCTGTGACTTTCAAATCTCATCACCTTTGGTGATTGTCTAAACTTAAAACAACACGGATTTGTTTTTTGGATATTTAAGAGGCTGATGTGGTGCTCATGCTGTCATTTAACAGCAAAAGAAATCCTTCAGCTTGCCATAACGCTCTCACATGCTTTACCCGCTCTCACATGCTTGACCTTGGGTTGGTCAGCCACTGATCGGCTGATGTGATTTCACATGTTTGCCTTGATTATTTATTGTTCACTTTAAGTTCTCTTGTAGTGTTTGCCATTTGTTTCCAAAACAAATATGTCTTCTTTGTTGGTGGGGAAAGAAAAGGAGATTGAAAGAAAAATACCAGATGAGTTCTCAGTTATTTTTTTGACATAATTGCTAATGCTAACTGCTGTCATAAACTGTGCAATTATGAATTAGGTGTTAATATTTCATTCAAGAAACTTTTTCTTAAGCCCTAATGAACACTAAATATTTAAAAACATGATTGGGTGATGCTGTTAAGTTAAAGAGAATTTTTTTTTTCTCCTAAGAGAGTAGAATTATATGCAGTTTCTCCTGAAAATTTGAGTGTGGATTTACATAGTGTTAAATATTCCTTTTAATTTTACTTTGGTCTCTAAAAACAGTTCCTAAACTTAGAAGGATTTTTTTTCCTACTTTGTCAAATATGTCAATAAAATTACCTATTTAGCAGTTATAAAATTTTTTTATTTTTATTAGTCTATAGGTAATAACCAACCAGGTGAAAACATGAATAATAGAGAGGTGGGCAAAAGTAAGTTTGCAGTCATTCATATGGGAAAAGACATGCAGGTTATGATTATTACAATAGCTTTATTAACTCAGAAGAATGTTACTCACAACTGTAACTTACCCTGTATATTTCTCTCCTCTACATCATACATATTTAGCTCCTTTGTAAAAACATGTTTTATTTATTTCGTAATTAAAACTTGTTCATGTTAGCCGAAGCCGGTTTGGCTCAGTGGTAGAGCGTCGGTCTGTGGACTGAAAGGTCCCAGGTTCGATTCCGGTCAAAGGCATGTACATTTGTTGGGGGCACATCCCTGGTAGGGGGTGTGCAAGAGGCAGCCGGTCAATGTTTCTCTCTCATCGATGTTTCTAGCTCTCTATCTCTCTCCCTTCCTCTCTGTAAAAAATCAATAAAAATATATTAAAAATAAATAATAAAAAATAAAACTTGTTCATGTTACAAAAGTTCATGAACCCTGATTATTGCATTTTAGTTGGAACTAAAGTTCCCCCCAAGTCAATAATTATGAGATGGACTATATACTAGACATAGAACTTTATATACCACAGAACATTAAAAATAAGCAATATTGAAATAGCTGCTGGTTCTTTCTAAAAAGTATGGCCATTTAAATTACAGAATTAAAATATTTTTTATACCTGATAATTAGGTAAGATATTGGACATTAGCTCAGCTTTCTGGAGGCTGGGTGATGCCTGTATTTTTGCTTCCCTTTGTGTTGATTTTCAGCATAATGGACCATGGAATTTCTCTTAGCTTTTGGACTTTTTTAAAGATAAAACAAAAGCTTTATATTGAGGGAATTGTAAAGCAAGTTGTTATTTTTTTTCCCAATAATTAAAAGTCTTTGTAAAACAATAAGTTTATAGTTAAGGTAAAAAGGAAAGAAAAAATCTTCATCTCATCCTCAAATATTGTTAACATTTTATCTCACATTAATAAAATATGAGAGTTGTTTCTTAGACAGGGGGTAAAGAATAGAATTATACAGGCAAACGTGGATTGTAGCAAATAATACCAATATATCCTCATCTCTTTAAATGAAATGAGTACAGAATTATATATTTAAGTGGTAGTCACTAAAGCAAGAAATAAAATTAATTGTAGTAAGATGTTATAACCTTAAACATGTTAACTGTATAAAATTATATTATATAAGTAATACCAGCAATTTTGTAAAATATTATTTTAAAATTGGTTTTAAATTCAAATTAGTTATTACTATAAGGAAGTTCTTGGAGTGTGGATCGACATGTTTTCATGTGCTACTTACTAAATTAGACAGTTCTGTGTACATAGTCTTCTTATCACAGTCTAGATCATACAATAAGCAGATTGACTGCCAGTCCAAGTTCTATCCATTCAAGACTACAATGTTAAGGCTCTCTGGTCAAATCAGGCAGCCTTACAAGTGCCATTTAAATGACATTGCACCCTCCGAAGCCGGTTTGGCTCAGTGGATAGAGTATCGCCCTTCAGACTGAAAGGTCCCAGGTTCGATTCCAGTCAAGGGCATGTACCTTGGTTGAGGGCACATCCCCAGAGGGGTGTGCAGGAGGCAGCTGGTCGATATTTCTCTCATATTGATGTTTCTAACTCTCTATCTCTCTCCCTTCCTCTCTGTGAAAAATCAAAAAAATATATTTTTAAAAAATTAAATAAATGACATTGCACCCTTAACAAATACTATAACCTAAAATTTCTAAACAAGTGCAATAAAATTGAGTGGAATCTAAGGAAATTATCTTTGATTATATGTATGGGACCAGTGTAATCACTAGGGACTTGAAAAATGAAGGAGAAGTGAGAGCATGAAAAGGATTGAGCTTAATCTTGATGGTTTGAAAATGCAGGAACACAATCACAAACCAAGGAATGGGGGTGATTTTCAGAAGCTGGAAAATGCGGGAAAAACTTATTATCCTCCAAGCCTTTCCGCTGACACCTTGGTTTTAGCCCAGTGAGACTTTTGACCTCCAGAACTATAAAATAATAAATTTGTGTTGTATTAAGCCACTAACTTTGTGGTAGTTATTTATAGTAGCAAGAGAAAACTACAACAGCCCAGCAAATTTGAGATTAAAATGGTTGATGCCAGGTGATATTAGGTCAATCTTGGGGCTATTTGCCTCTTTGAAAATCAAAGTGTTTGGTTGTTGAGGTTTCTCATAGTACATTATATGGTTCCTACAGGAACTGATTTGTTCCTGCCTATTCCTTATGAGTTGAGAATGCAGACTATATATCTTGAGTATCAACTTCAATCATAGACTTGTTGAGTATGTGGTTAAAAATCAGACACAGATAATCGCATTGTGTGCTTTTGGTTAAATGAAATTTGTTTTTCCTATAATGCATATGGCATCTTAGTGTTGCCCTTTAGTCAGTTCCTTTAGTTCCTTCAACTTCTATTTTGTAACCCCATTCCTCCCATACTTGATTAATTAGTATGTCATTTGCCTGGACACCAGTAAAAGCCACAGAAAATTAAGAGGGCTTTCTTCAGGGCAGACTTAACTGTGTGAAGATCTTTGTAATTTATTTTACATAGATTGTGGATTTTGTGGGTAGATGCAAATGCTGATTATCAAATGATTAGGCTTTTTCTTTAGTCTGAATGGGTCAGATATATACACTTTTGGCAGAGTATGAAACCTAGGACATTTTAAAATTATATTTTGTTTTCTCCATTCATGTTATAGTCCAGAAAGAATGACTTGAGACTTCCTGTTATGAGTAAATCAGTCACATTTGCTAATGTGTCCATGGAAAATCTGGTTAATACGTATATTTGTTTCAGATTCAGGGAAGCTTTACTATGATATTATCCTGATCATGGAATCCTAACAAAGCTGAACAGCTTTATGATGTTACTAGAGGCCCAGTGCACAAAATTCATGCACAGGGGTGGGAGGGCATCCCTCAGCCTGGTCTGCACCCTCTCCTGATCCAGTAGCCTGTGGGGGACATCTCTCTTGCAATCAGAGACATCTAGCTCCTAACTGCTCACCTGCTTGCTTGTCTGATTGTCCCCTAACCATCTCTGCCTGCCAGCCTGATTGTCCCCCAACTGCCTTCCCCTGTCGGCCTGATCTCCCCCTAACTACTTGCTCCCCTCCTGGCCTGAATGCACCCCTAGGTGCTTGCTTCCCCATACTGGCCTGATCTTGCCCCTAACTGCTTGCTCCCCTGCTAACCGCCTCTGCCTCTGCCCCCACCAATGTGGCTTTGTCTGGAAAGAAGTTGGATGTCCAGTAGACCCTGTCTAATTAGCATGTTACCCTTTTATAAGTACAGATGGCAGATGCCTTGAATAGGTGTCATGATTTTGTCTCTTACATACAGAATATGTGAATAGTTGAGGTGGAGTTAAATTATATAATGGATTACAGTATATGAGAACTCTACTAATACTTTATACTCTTTTTTACTTTGATAATTCTGGCTTGTTAACTGTGCATGAATCTACCTTTTATCATAGAAGAGTGACTGTATGAGAAAAGAGAACCTGTCTTATTCATCCTGGCATCTCTACTATTCAAAATATAATAACTTTTGTATGCTAGTTACTCACTAAATATTGGTTAAATTGATTCATTAACATGGGGGGGGGGGGAGGGAGAGGAAAATAGATTCAGCTACTCGTGGAGTTTCTAATTTGAACTTATCTCCAAAACTTAGGCTTTCCTTTTGTATGAGCAGTATCAGTCCTGACAAAACTATCATGCGGTATAGACCCTCCTTTGTAGGAGGGCACATATGAAAAAGAAATGTAGGTACTAAGCTTGCTTAGTTTTTTTTCTTCCAAAGTCAGCAATCAGACGTGGAACAGACTGAAGTGTTATTTTACACAAGTGTCTCCATTAGGAAATAAGAAGTCCGCAGGTGAGACACCTAAACTCTGAGAGGTTAGAGAATGTGTTCAAGGTAAAAAGAGTGCAGGTTTGCACACAAGCTTTCTCACACTAGATCAAATGCTCCCCTTTTTAATCCTTCAGAATAGAGTGAAGGGTAGCAAGGAATTATGTTACACCATGGTAAGAATAACCTGCTCTCCATGGATCAAGACTCGTGAGGAGCCTGGGTCCTATCCAAAGGCCAGAAAAGCAAAAAAAGTCCTTGGTCTTCTGCTGTGGAGGACGCTAAGGAAGTCTGTTTACAAAGGAAAGCAAAGACAAAAAAAAAAGAACCATAAGACTTTTATCAAGTCCTAGGGTGTGGCTCTAACTCCTGTAAACTGCCTTTGCCATATGACTTTAGATTACTTTATTTTCCCCAGCTTTGTTAGATATAGTTGACATATGGCACTGTGTAAGTTTAAGGTGTACACTGAGATGACTTGAAACAACTGTATATTGTAAGATGTTTACTATGATAAAGTCAATTAGCATGTCCATCACGTTACATAATTGCCATTTTGTTGTTATGGTAAGAAGATCAAAGCTCTACTCTCCTAGCAACTTTAAAGTAAATAGTTAGGTGTTAACTGTAGTCACCATGCTTTATGCACACACAAATCCCTGGCAATTATTCATCTTATAATTGGAAGTTAACACATCCCATTTCTTTCCACACCCTTCAGCTTTTGGTCACCACCATTCTACTATCTGTTTATAGATTCCATGTGTAAGTACAGTTTTTGCCTTTTTCTGTCTGATTCATTTCACTTAGTATAATATCCTCAAGGTCTATCCATGCTGTCTCAAAAGGCAGAATCCTTATTTTTTTTTATATTTTTAGATGTTTGAATTATTTACATATAATACATACGTCTTTCTTATCTTCTGTTATAGATGTACATGTCTTTTTCCATTTATCCATCTATGGACACTTAAGGTTATTCCATATCTTGCCCATTGTGAATAATGCTGCAATGAACATGGGAGTGCGGGATCTCTTTAAGATAGTGATTTCATGTTTATCTGTATACCCAGAAGTGGGATTGCTGGATCACACAGTAGTTCAATTTGTAATATTTTGAGGAATCTTTCTACCATGTTTCATAGTTGCTGCACCAATTTGCATTCCCATCAATAGTGCCAGCAGGGTTCCCTTTCCTCACATCCTCACCACCATGTTATCTCTAGCTAGTCTTTTTGACAATAGCCATTCTACTTTTCTTTTTTATAGCCCATGGTATCAGCATTTGAAAGTTTTGTGCTTTCATTTAAAATAAAATTTCACTCAAAAAATTTAAAGCTTTAATTTTCTTATACTGAAGATATACTGTTATTTTGAAGTGTTGAAGGATCTCATACCTGGTGACATGTGAATGGGCCAATGGATGCAGTTTTGTCTTAAACTCCATATACTCAATTTTCTTAATGTCTAATGCCTTTGTAGTGTTTTTAAAACCAAGAGAAATAATGGCTTTTAGCTCACTAATGGAAGTGAAAAGCCAAAGGACATCAAAACACCTATGTTAGTATTATTGCCTCTAACAATAGACAAAACTATACACTTGATCATATTTTATTACATATCCCTTGGTATGTGCGTGTGCGTGTGCGTGTGCGTGTGTACACAATGCACACACAGATATTTGTGGTGTTTGGGTGTTGGAAAGGGGAGGTGAAGAGTTATTGATCTGTTTTAACTAGAAGTGTGTAATGGTCTGAGCTTGTGTTAACAACTTAGGTAGTCAACGATATTGAGGCTTTCTTCAAGTAGACAGATTGGAGGCAGGGATAACAATTGGAAAGCTTCCAAACTGATGGAAATTAAGTGGTGCCTGTAGGAAAAAGGAAAAGGAAATAAGATTTGTTGCCCGAGGAAATAGGGTTTTTCCACATCATTTCAGGGAATGCATTCCCAGGCTACACATTTGAGGTATAGTGGCAAGATCTATTGGAGTGAAAACAAAAGACTGTTCCCAGGTACCACTGTCTCATCCACTGTCAGGTGGCTCAGTGCTGTCTCGCTGCAGAAGCAGCCCAGGCTCTGGGCCTGTAGACTTGCTCTTGTCCCTACCAAGCCCAGAAAGAGGCCCAGGACAGGATCAAAGCCCTAGCACCTCAGGCTCCAGTGGTCCAGCACAGTCTGTTCCTGTCCCGTGTGATCTGCCCTGTACTCTGGCCCCCTGAAGCTGCTAAAGGCAGAGAGTGCAAAAGCCTCTGGTCTTTGGTAAGCTCTGTTTATGGTTACTTAGATTTGGGGAGGAGTAAATATTTTTTCAGTCTATCCAATCACTTTCCAGGATCTTCCAGGGATTCCTGCCCTTATAATCCTATCTGATCTTCTCCCCAGATTTTCCCAGGCTAGACGCCTCCTCTTTTGGCTTCTACTTTGCATGCCTCATCGTTTTGCCTCTTCATCTGGATTCTTTGGTTTCATGCACATGTTAAAACTTCTCCCTGACTCTTTATTCCTTCCCTCCAACACCCACCCTTGTCATCCTGGCTAATGGGCCAGTTGTTCGTCCTGGGAGATTGGAAAGCTGGTCTTCCCTATCTGCTTGGGGATTAATGTCCATCACTTTGGTGGAGGAGGTGGCTGTCCCTGGGGTGTCTCTGAGGCTGTGGCTTCTAGACTTAATCAGGCTCAATCAGCTTGGCTCCATTCTCTTTTGTTAATAACTAACTCTCTGCCTCTGTGAAAGTAGAATCTGCTAGAATTGACAACTTTGATTTGATGGTAGAGAGGGAGAGACAGTGTTCCTGACTCTGAGATTTTGAGCTGAATCACTGGCCAGATGTTGGTGCATTTATTTAATAGAAAACCGTGAGACCACAGTGCGTGGTGTGGGTGATATCAGGGAGCTACGTAAGTGAAATCACAGATTCTGGAGTACAGGATGGTTTTAAAGCACTTTCTCTGTGAACATGATTCCTGCATTAGCGGAATATGGTAATGTTATTGGCGGGGTACTCTCCCTGTCCCCACCCGTTGCTGGTGAAAGTGGGCCTCTTGCCATGAGCAAAGCTAGAGAGCAAGAGACAGAAAATTCTTTTGTGTTTAGATTTGTGTTCCTCTATGTTTTACAGGGTTGCATTGGGTTCCACACTCTTAGCCAAGAATCTTTGTTTCCAGGTTAGACTGATAGGCATGTATTTTCCCTACATTGCACTTTCCTGCACATACTGTATGTGCCCACTCTCCCTTCCCTAGTGATCTGTAAGGATTGGACTAGTGGTTCCCTGCGAAGCATAAATTTGCAGCTTTCTGGTGAAGCTGCTCAGATGGCCTTCCCTTGATCCTATTTTATTATATATATATATATATTTTAAAATATATTTTATTGATTTTTCACAGAGAGGAAGAGAGAGGGATAGAGAGTTAGAAACGTTGATGGACGTTGATGGGAGAGAATCATTGACCAGCTGCCTCTTGCACACCCCCTACTGGGGATGTGCCCGCAACCAAGATACATGCCCTTGACCGGAATCGAACCCGGGACCCTTCAGTCCGCAGGACCACACTCTACCCACTGAGCCAAACCGGTGCTGGCCTATTTTATTATATTAATAATAATAACTAGCTAATTACCTTGGTAACAGTAATATCTTCTATTGACTGGATAACAGTTAAAGAAAAGAAGGGTCTTAAATGTTTTATGTGCTCAAATCACTTCTAATAATTCTGTCAGCAGCAAAAAGCGATGTGTGGGGGAATCTATTGAAATGATAGTATATTTGTATACTTGTGTTTAGGACCACCTTGTTCCTATTATATTTCCCTGTGGTCTTAAAGAAATTATTCCATGAAGAGTAAGTTAAAGACTTTTTTTTTATATGCTTATCAAGTTAAAATTTTCTTTTTACGTTATAATTCTGAAGGATAGTTAAATAAGGGAATACATTTGGATATTTTTCTCCTGTAGGTGCTGACTTTTAGCTCCATTATAATTCTAGAATCCAGAACATAATAGGATCACAGTCTGTTTTGTTAAATGAATGTTAAGATGATGGTACTTTTCCTCCCAGAAAAAGAATACGGGGACACTTTTTATCCAGATCAGTAAAGGAACCCATTAGAAGGTTCTCATGGTATTTGTGAGGAATGTAGTTTTTGTGCCTTCTGACTAGTTTACTGCCTTTCCTCACCCAAAATATATGCCTGAGCTTTCTGCCCTGGGGAATTTCTTGCACTTTTAATTCAGATGAAAAATTTGGGCTTTCCATATAACCTCACTTTTCACTCCTTAGTCAGAATGCAAAAAAACCATGAAAATCTCACAAGGGAAATGCGCAAATGCTGTGTATTCTTTGAGAATAATACTACAAACAAATTCATTGCCAAGAACTTATTGTCTTGCTTGAAACTCTGAATTAAAAACCTGTTCCAAGAGCACACTTGCTCTTCATCAAGGTTCCCCCTGAGATTTTATTTCCTCTCTGTCCTGTACCTGCATTATTGAATTTTGGAAACTGGAATTAAAAAAATAAAAGCTCACATTAGTATACTTTTGGAATTACTCTTGAGAGTTTTTCTTTTCATTTTTTATTAAGGTATTATATTTGTCTTAACCATTGTGGCACTGCCCTACCCCCCCAACACACACACACACACACACACACTCTCTCTCTCTCTCTCTCTCTCTCTCTCTCTCTCTCTCTCTCTCGTGTTTGTAACCTTGGCAAAGGTTAGTCACCTTCAGCTATTCTCTTCCCAGGGCTCCTGTACAGTTGCCTTTTCCTTTCTCAAAGGTTTATGTAGCAAACACCACAGGCTGCATTTATCTCTCACCCCGCAGAACCAGTGATTTAACTCAGGTAGCCTGGTTTTCTGTGGTGTAACTGATATAGTCTTGTAAACAAAATGAATAAATTGTTGAAGTTTTCCTATGATTACATAGTTGTTAAAAGTTGTAGATTAAAGTCACTTAGTGATACTTGTTATTTTTTTCTACTTTAGCAAATACTAACTTTAAATTAGAAATTTTGAATTTTTGGTAGATTTTTTAAAAACAAATACTTTAGATGTTAAATAATTTAGTAGGAAAAATAATGTAAGTGGAAAAAAGTGAATTCTACATGTTAAAACAAATATATGATTATATCTCTTCAAACTTTTCTAACAGGCTCTGTAATATTAACAGACCACAGTTTCTATCACTTAGAAGTTAATAATCATTTGTTTTCATAAAATTGAGTCTTAATGTTCATATTTGTATTACCTATAAAAGTAGTTGATAAAGCAAGCAACCTTATTGAAATTTTATTCCTTCCCCCTTTAAAAATATAATTGATTTTAGAGGAAGGAAAAGGGAAAGGGAGACAGAAACATCAATTGTGGGAGAGAATCATTGATCAGTTGGGTTGCCTCCTGCATGCCCCCCACTGAGGATCGAGCCTGCAACCCAGGCATGTTCCCTGACCGGAATCGAACTGCTACTCCCTGGTTCATAGGTTGACGATCAATCACTGAGCCATGTCTGCCAGGCATCCTTTACCTTTTTTTGAAAAAGAAAGTCATTTGAGGGGTCTCTGTAGAGTACCAAATGAAGTTATATTTAATTGATCAATCACCTCTATTATTACTTCAGGTAACTTTACTCTAAATAAATGAATGGAACACTTACTAGCTATTAAATACTTTGCTGTGTTAGGACAAAGGTATTTGAAGCTTTCTCAAATGTGTGTTTTTGATTGTCAGATGTACTACATAATTGTACTATTCATAGTACAGCTTGTACAGTGTATTATAATCTTAGTGTATGTTTAATTTTGAACTGCGCAAAACTTCCTGATGCTTTTATTTTATTTTTGAACTAATGTTTTTAATAGAAGAGACAGAAAAATAACAGATCTTTTTTTGTAAAGATACTTGCTTTGTTTGGTTAAGTTCTAGGAAATGTTCAGAGATTGTTTATTTTATTATTATAACCATTATATACATTTAGAAATGCAGCCTATTAAGATAGATGGGAAACACATTTTACAACAGGCTTTTGCTTAGTGCATAGGTCCAAATAAAGGCATCTTTCACATGGAAAATCAAATTTCCAACACCCACCGACCATGGAAAGGTTGGATTGCCGTTCAATAGAGAGGAAAATGGACTTTGGATCCAGACAAACTAGAAATGGAATCCAGAACCCAGTGTTATTAGCTATATTACTTTATATAAGTAACCAAATCTCTGAACTTCGCTATTTTCATACTTAAATTATATATGTGCTTATCTTATATGGTTTAGAAAAATGATTATTGTTGTAAATTGTTTGGTAAAATACCTACCTAGAATATGAGACACACCCAATAAACAATTGCTCTTACTTGGCCAGTGTAGCTCAGTGGTTGAGCATTGACCTATGAGCCAGGAGATCACAGTTGGATTCTGGTCAGGGCACATGCCTAGGGTGGGAACTCAATTCTCAGTGGGGGGTATGCAGGAGACAGCCAATCAATGAGTCTCTCTCATCATTGATGTTTCTCTCCCTCTCTAACTCTCCCTTCTTCTCTGGAATCAATAAAAATATATTTAGAAACAAACAAAACAATAGCTATTTATTTCTCCAAAGATTATTGTAATTTCTTCAAAAAATGAGGAAGGCAACACTGACCTATCAGAATCATTATCACTGTGAGGGAGGACCTTTGCGACAGAAGGCATGCCTTTACAGAATGACCAGCAGAGTAATGAGTGTAATGTAGGCAACAAAATGAAACTAACTGGCTCTCAAGGGATTCAGCACATGACCTTGCCTTCTTTAATATTGTTCATAACTTTACTGAGTGATCTAGTCTCAGAATCAGTGAAGAGCCCCTGGAACATTATGTATACAGTACTTTCACAATGTGTTTTATGCATAATTTGAATACAGTTGAAAATCAGAGAATCCAAAGATTAAATTTAGCAGTCCTTATGGCCAGACTTGGTCACCTTCTTTGACCCAGGATATAACTTAAGCCAAGTTAACTTTAACTGTGAAAAGTATGAACTAACTGTGAATGTCAAAACAACTTCTTCAAGAAGAGAGAGAGTTACCTTTTCCCTATTTGAGACAAAACAGGGGCAAAGGCAAAGCAGAGAGTCTCTTGAGATATGTGTGTGAAATTGCCTCTGGCTAAAAGTTAATGATCAGTTGCCTCTGAGTCGGAGAAAAGTGTCAAACTCATGTTCTGTCTCTATTCAGGTAACTTTTAAATTATACAAATTGAGCCATGTTAAAACTATGCTGTAGATTATAGACTTTTGGTGTCCCCCCTCCCCCAATCCCTTTAATATAAAATGATTTTATGTTCTGAGCTTTATGAAAGTGGAAAACTGTTTATAATGTTGGATGATAGAAAAAGAATTTGCTCTTGAGTTGTATGAAATTGAATCTAATGAAAGATCCTATACTTGTATTAGGAAAATAGAATTTTTAATGTTTTTATGAAACAATTGTCATCGTTAAAACCTCTTTGCTGACAGATGATTAATCATAATTACTTAAAATAATACAGTATATTATATAGCCTTCCAAGTCTTCATTAGTCAGGAAAATTATAAAGTTTGCTGAACATTGAAATTTTGAAAACAACACTGAATCTTTAATTACTAAAAACCTCACTTTTACTTGATATGTAAATATTAAAAGTAATCTTGCTTTCCTTCTTCAAAATTATAATGATTTATATAAATATCTATGTGTACTTTGTTGAACAAATTGTAAAAATAAATTAGGTTTAATTATGGGGCTTAAGCAATAAGTTTCCAAAACATATGTGATTATATCATTCAAAAATATGAAGTTATTGTATAGGTGTAATTCAGGTGATGCCATCTGTATAATTTAGATGTAATTAAATGACATTGCTTATTAAATTTTACAGTTTTTATGGTTAGTTTCTAACAATAAAAGTATCTGTTCTGTACCTTTACAGATTAATCATATCCTTAACTGAATTCTCAACATAAAGAGGTACATTGCTTAAACCAATGAAGCAACAAATTAGATGGACTTATATAGAGAGTTCCTATTCTTTCTAAAGGGTTTGAACATTGTTATCTTTATTTAGCAAGTATTCCAGGGCAAGAAAATTTATTTTGGTTGTATTCAGACTCAAGTGATAAAGACAAGCAAGCATCTAAAGCTAAACATTATTATGGTGCCACATATGCAATTTCCCATTTATATTTCTCTTGAACGAAAATGAAATGTCAGGCAATGATTGATGATTATATTGTACAATGGAAATGTGGAGTTAGTAGACACATTGAAGAATAAGTATATTTAAAAAATATATTTTATTGATTTTAGAGAGGAAGGAAGAGGGAGAGAGATAGAAACATCAGTGATGAGAGTGAATCATTGATTGGCTGCCTCCTGCATGCCCCCTACAAACAGGCATGTGCCCTTCAGCCCACAGGCTGACACTCTCTCCATTGAGCCAAACCAGCTAGGGTGAAGAACAAAGATTTAACAGTTGACAAAAATAGAGTTAATGGTTTATTGGTCAATGTTTCTGCTGTTTATGAGAGGGAAATCATATTTTATTCCTTAATACGTTTCTACTTGGAGATATCTAACAAAAGAGTAATATGCAAATTGACCATACCTCCACTATACCCACAAGCCATGCCTACCAGCCAATCAGAGCAGGTATGCAAATTAAAAAGATATGCCAGTTAGCATCAAAAGCCCTGCCTCCTAGGTAGCCATTGCCTCCTCACAGTTCACCCAGATTTGATTCTGATTGGCCAGTATCTATGTCAGTCAGCATCTCTGGGATAAATATGAAGCATTGTCATTTAAAGTTTGAAGCAATCTGCAAGCAATCTAAGTATAAAACAAGTATTTGACTTATGATGATTAAAAATTAAGTTTGAAATTTTAACAATTAAGACTTTTTCTTTAAGTTGAGTATGTATAGATTTCTTATCTTTTTTTAAAAGTAGACTCTTTGATTTGTCTTATTAGATAGTTGCATTCAGAATCGGGCTTGTACATACTTAATATGTAGGTGCTATTGGCTGTGTCCAGTGGATATTTACTTACTTCTCACTTATTTATTGAGAATATGCAAATCAGGTTACCATCTAAAAGTTTGTCTCTGCTCATTTAGCCCATTATCTGATGTTTTCGATGAATTGCTAAAAAGTTCACTGAGACCCTTTTGGCAGTTACCCACAGATATTAAACACACTAAAAATGAGAAAAATAGTGATTATCAATGTTTTCTATGTTATAAAAGGAGTAGATGTTGGAAAACTTACCTCAAAATGCCAGGATTACAGTTAACTTGCTTTGCAAATCACATGGCCAAGCCCAGAGTAAAAGTGAAAGGGAACTATTTAAAGAAGTGAATACAGGGAGGTGGATAACTTGTGGCCAATTTCCCAACCTACCATAATTGTGTAATTATATAGTCCTTGAATAAATCTGATGCATGACTTAATAAAAAATGTGTTTATAAATTAATGCATTAGTATCTTTCAGTATAAAGCATTGAAAAGGAAAGCTAACCCTTCAGAAAAAAAATTGTTTGGAGTCAAGCTTTTTTGATATTAATCAGTGCTTACACATTATGCACTTATTAAGTGTAGTTCATGACTATTATATGTTTTACTAGTTTTTCAGATGATCTCATATTTCCCAGTGGATATATTCATAAGACCAAATGACAATACAGGCTAAATATTAATTAAACCTACCTTCATGAAATCTGTTCAAAACTTAGAATCTCTATTATTTCATTGTCAATCGACCTTCAGGCAAATTGTCAAGAAATTTATGAGGGTACCATCATGAATATGTGTTCTCAACTGTCTCTTGGGTAAAATATGACTCATGTCGTTCTTGTTCTTAAAATGATTAAGCCTCAAACCTGAACTTGACAGCAGACTCATTGTATAGATTGATGTTCTCAATGACTCACATTTGACAGATTTGGCTTTTGATTTATTATGCTACTAGGCATAAACAATTTACCTCACTTTTTAGTAGTTTTTACTATGGTCTTTTACTAATTGGGTGAAAAATTTAATTTCTTTTATACTTGTTTCATATGCATTTAGAATAAGCTAATTTTAAATTACTTTTACTTTATTAAAACATAATTTTAATGTGTTTCTTGTATGCTGATATAATTTTGCTCTTTTCTTTTTTATGTCAAATACCTAACAAAACACTAATACATACATGTATATGTATATTTGCCAATTATTTTATTACCATGATCTAGCCAAACACAGCAAATATACTTGAAAAACAATAATAATTAGGTACAGCCCCCACTAAATGAGTTTGCAATTTTTCAAAAGTAAAAACAGCCTAAACCGGTTTGGCTCAGTGGATAGAGCATCGATCTGCGGACTGAAAGGTCCCAGGTTCGATTCTGGTCAGGGGCATGTACCTTGGTTGCGGGCACATCCCCAATAGGGGATGTGCAAGAGGCAACTGATGGATGATTCTCTCTCATCGATGTTTCTAACTCTCTCTCCCTCTCTCTTCCTCTCTGTAAAAAAAAAAATAAAAAATCAATAAAATATATTTTAAAACAAAAAGTAAAAACAAACAAACAAACAAAAACAAAAAACCACACACACACACACACACACACACACACAAAAAACAAAAACAAACAAAAAAAAACCAACAACTAAGAAATCACTTATCTCATACTTCTCAGTACACCATATTTAACAAGAAAACAAAATGCAATAAATGGAGTCAGGGAGAATAATATAAAATTCCTTCCTACAGTATTTTTTTCTATTAAGAAGATAAGAGAAAATTATCATTTATTATATTAAATACAAAATTATCATTTATTATATTAAATACAACCAATTTTAAGTAACGTTTGCATAAGTTAGAAAGAAGATTCATATAATGCATATTCTGGAGCCTACCCCTCTGCCTAACTGCCTGATTACCCCTAACAGCTTGCCTGCCTGTCTGATCACCTCTAACTGCTCAGCTGCCTGCTTAATGGCCCCTAAACACTCTGCCTGCCTGCCTGCTCTTCCCTAATAGCCCCTGCCTGGGCTCATGCCACCTGGGCTTCATCTGGAAGGACCTCTGGAATCATGTCTGGAATGTGGTTCGGCTATCTAGTCTAATTAGCATATTACACTTTTATTATTATAGATTAATTTTTATTATTTCCTTATTTATTTAGCAACACCTGAGGATATTTTCACATTGATTTTTAGGGAGAGTGGAAGAGATAGGGAAAGACAGAGAAGCATCGATGTGAGAGAAACACATTGATTGGTTGTCTCCTGCAAGTGCCCCAACCAGGGCAGGCCCAGGGAGGAGCCTGCAACCAAGTTATATGCCCTTGCCTGGAATTAAATCCCGGACCCTTTGGTCCACAGGCCTTCGCTCTATTTACTGAGCCAAACTGACTAGAGTATAATTATTATTATTATTATGATTTTTTAAATATATATTTTATTGATTTTTTTTTACAGAGAGGAAGGGAGAAAGATAGAGCGCTAGAAACATCCATGAGAGAGAAACATGGATCAGCAGCCTCCTGCACACCCCCTTGGGGGAAAGTGCCCGCAACCAAGGAACATGCCCTTGACTGGAATCGAACCTGGGACTTTTCAGTCTGCAGGCTGACGCTCTATCCACTGAGCCAAACCGGTTTTGGCATAATTATTATTTTTAATAATAAATCTTCCTTCATATTCTGTGAAGGCTTATATAGATTACTATCATGAATTTCACTATTTTGCTGATTTATCCTCTACTTTCAACCATTTTCTTAACCTTATCTTTTGGATTATTTTCTAAAATGCAGACTAACTAAATAATTCCCTGGCTCATAAAGCAGAATAAAAATTAAAGAAAAAAGAAAACAAAAAAAAAAAAAACACACAATAGCTTGAATTCTGTAAAATGTCTCCCACTAACTACTTCTTGGAATCACATGAGATGAGAGAGAGAAAGAGATCAAATGACTTTTTTCCATTACTGTTTCTCACCATTGCTAAGGTCATCAGTGGAAACAACAACAACATTGTCTATTTAAATAAAGGTCTCTTAACACCCCCAAAGTAACTGATCCCCAAGGACCAAAGCTGAGGAGCAGGCTGTAATGGCAAAAATGTTCCCTGTCCTAATCTACACCAAATTTGATCTTCTGTATCCTAAAACATCACTGTATACAGAGCCTCAGGAAAACAGCTTATTTAACTTCTGTATTTAAAATATTTTTCCACTGCAATCCTCTTTCTGCTACTGTCCCAGATTTGAATTGTCATTCTAGTGGGCAGGCCGGAAGGGGTAGCAACTTGTTCCTATTTCAGATGCTTGTCACGCTGTCTGTCAGGCTAGGGTGTTTGGTATGGGCTAACAAAAGCCAGAGAGCTTCATGCTCTCTCGTGGAGCATGAAGGAATGTAACGGAAGCATTAGGACAAAGAAGTAAGTGAGAGCTTTTCATCCAAGGCTGAAGCAAAGACAGAACAAGCCTGAGTAAATGGCGTGGAGCTGAATGGTACCCAGTCAGGCAGGAGAATCTCTGGTCCGGAATGCTGGGTAGATGCCAGGGTATATGAGAAAAAAGCAAGGTGGAAACAAAGTTAAACTAATGAAATGCTTAATTTAAAGATGTTGCTTGGAATTATGGGTGTCTCCTGCCCAGTTGGCAGCCAAACCTGAAAGAGCAGCCTTTAGGAGAAAGTTAAGTGGGAGAAAAATGAATACCATGTGCAATGGGAAAAGGTTTCTAGTAGTTTTGTTACTTCTAATTTGGATTAGTACACGTGTGTCATCAGTTCCCAGAGGACTGTATTTGTTTATTTATTTGTGTATTTTTGTGGGAGCCACAGGTTTGACCAGTGAAAGTGAGAAAAGGAGAAAAGGAAAAATAAGAGTTTCTTCTCTGTGTGATGATGCTTCTTTCCGGTGACCTTCTGGAAGTGACAAGCAGGATCCAGCCAATTGTTTTATTTTCAACAGCTCATGTAGCTCCAATCTAGGTTGTACAATATTTAAGTTCGGGTCCATTCCCCCCCCCCCTCCCCTTCTATTCAGCACTAACTTCATGACCAGCGTTCAATGAATATCACACAACAATAAAATCAAATTCTAATTACAGGGCTGGAAATTGTGGATTCTGTGGAACTTCACAGTGAGGCTTCCTTAGAGAGGATCTCCATAGTGAATCTTCAGAATGCCAAAAGCTGTCAGGAAAGTGATCACTTTCAGCTCTACCTCCTATTTCAGATAGGTTTCATTTAACAGTCCCCATTGATGTCAGTGTCTTAAAATTACAATAGTAAATTTGACAAGAGGAATATCTTTTGGAATGTTTGTAAATAATGTTTATCATTGTTAGTCATCTTATTCAAATTCTAATTTATGATTAGAGCAATATATGATTGACATGATTTCTATTTGGTAGTTCATAGTATATTTTTAAATTTAAGAATATATAAATGGGATAAATGGGAAACAAAGATGTATTGTGTATGAATTGCACTATTATATACTTACTTAAAACATTTTGAGTATATAATATATGAAGAGCCATTTGCATTCTATCTTTGAAAAATATCTTCATGTGATTTACTTGCAAAATCAAACTAATTCTCCCACTTTTCTGGGAATATATATTTTTTATTTTTTATTGAATTTATTGTGGTGATATTGGTTTGCAAAATCATACATGTTTCAAGTGTAAACGCAACACAACATCATCTGCATACTGCATCATGCACCCATTACCCTAAGCAAAGTCTCTTTTTGTTTCCATTTACCTCCCTTTGCCCACCTCCACCTCTTTTCCTCTAACTATCAACACACTGTTGTCTGTGTCTATGTGTCATCCTATATAATAAAGAGGTAATATGCAAATTTACCAGCACTCCAACACAAGATGGCCACCCCATGTGGTCAAAGATGGCCGGCAGGGGACGGCTATTTTGGGTGATCAGGCAGTTGGGAGGGACCAGGCCTGAAAAGAGAGGGCAGTTGGGGGCAATTAGGCCTGCAGGGGAGCAGTTAGGTGACTATTAGGCTGTCAGGGGAGTGGATAGAGGGTGATCAGGCAGTGAGGCAGGCAAGTGAGCAGTTGGGAGCCAGTTCCAAGACTGGAGAGGGTGCAGGCATGCTGAGGGATTACCCCCCCCCCCCAAATGCACAATTTTTTTTTTCACCTTCTAGTCCCCCAACACACCTTCCTTCTGACAGCTGTCAGTCTTTTCTATGTATCCATGCTCTATTTCTAATTTGTACTTCAGTTTATTTTGCTCATTAGATTCCACATATAAGTGAAATTATATGGTATTTGTCTTTGACTGGTTTATTTCACTTAGCATGGATGAACCTGGAGATTATTATGCTATCTCAAAAGGTCCTCTTCCTTATTCTTTTTTTTTCTTTTTTTAACACCTGAGTAGTATTCCATTGTATAAATGTAACAGAATTTTTATCCACTCATTTACTGATAAGCCCTTGGGCTGTTTTCAGATCTTGGCTATTGTAAATACCCTTCAGTGAACATAGGTGTACATATATCCTTTCAAATTGTTTTTTTTTGTTGAGATTCTTAGGATATAGTCTCAGAAGTGGAATCACTGGGTCAAAAGCAGTTTTACTTTTAATATTTTGGGAAACTCCATACTGTTTTTCACAGTGGCTGCCCTAGTCAGCATTCCCACTAACAGTGGGTGTAGGATTCTATTTTTCCACATCCTTTCCAGCACTTGTTGTCTGTTGATTTATTGTTTAGCTATTATGACAGGTGTGAGGTGGTTTTAATTTGCATCTCTCTGATAATTAATGATGTTGATCATTTTCTTCATTTGTCTATCGGCATCTGTAGTACCTCTTCATAGAAGTGCCTAGACAGGTCCTTTGCCCATTTTTAATTGGGTTGTTTGTCTTCCTGGTATTTATTTGTATAATTTTTTTTTAATATTTTGAAGATTAACCCCTTATCAGAAGTGTCATTGGCAAATCCTGGGAACATATTTTTTTAAAGCACAAGACAATATACTTCAATATTTTAATCATGAGAAAAGAAGAGCTATTCAGATGTGTACTATCCCCTAAGGATGTCATACAAGAGCTTTTGTGGAAACTAAGTTGTTATTTGGAAATGAATACAATTCTAAGCACATTTAAGGAACTAATACTTGACCTTTAGTAGCCTCTAGTATTGAATTAAACACATGGCCCTATCTGATTGCATATTAGAATTTCCCCACTTCTTACTTTCAAAAGAACTTTTCCTATAGTTTTTAGAACCTTGGAAAACTTGCTCAGAGACTGTCTATCTGTCCATTAGTTATTTTTGAATGGCAGTAGCATTTTCCGAGAGAGAGGGAGAAATATGTTTTTCACATGCTAAGTTTATAAATAGGACTATTTTGGAGTCAGAGAATCAAATATGAGCTGAAAAGGAACCTCAGGGAACACTTATTCCTTTTTTTTTTTTTTTTTTTTTTTAACAAAAAAGGAAACTAAGAACCAGTGTGAAAGTCACTTGCTCAAAGGGTTACATCACTTTATTATAATACTGTGACATTTATTGTGATATATGTATTTAAATTATTCAGTGTAGTATCTCTGTACTACATAAAGCAAGTTTCAGGACACTTGAGTCATTTAATCACTTGGCCATTTTATATTTCCAGCAGTCACTATTCCTTTATATTCAGGCTGGTAGCACATTTTATAGTGTGACTCTTTGAACAGTATTTTTTTTAAGTATTTGGTTCTAATGAAAATAGTAACTCAGTTATGTATGAGTCTCTATCTAATAGATTTTATTATAGAAAAGTTAAGTGTATTAGACCTTTTGGGACCACACCATTGATCATTTCTTCATCAACACTCCCACTATTTTGCAAACTGAAAGAATTTACTAGTGTCTGATTTAAGTCTATAAAGAGGATATTAAAGCTGAAATCTATTAAAATGAACCACCCAGTGAATTTAGAGAAATGGTATTTGTTAGGATTCTAAAACTGAAGGAAAGAACTGTGGAACTCTTAGGAACTTAATCAAGTAATTATTTGTGTCTTCTAAATGAAATTAAATTGTGTTTTTTATTTTTTGTTCATAATCATTTATCTCCTACCCATGCTTCTCATGTTTTCATACCCACTAACTTTGATCTAAAATATGTATAGTATAAAAAGCCAGTGGCCGTAACACTGTAACGACCAAATGACCAGTCATCAGGAGTTGCACTGATTGGTTCCACAGTCATGGCAGTGGGATTCTGGACCTCTCTCGATTTCATGCCCTGGGCCTCTAGTATGACAATAAAATACAAGCCAATGAAGTACACAAAATGTCCAAGAGTAAGCTTTAAATACATGTTAATGTTTTGGCTCCATACCTAAAGTCCTTATATTCCAATAAACATGTCCCTTTAGTCTAGATCCCTAAAAATAAAATTATGTTTGGAGATTTGCCAAATTACCAGAGCCAACCAATGATATAGCTAATCCATAGCCTCCAAGTGGCATGAAAGGAAATAAATATCTGTTGTTGTAAATCCTAATATTTTGTGGAAACTCCATACTGTTTTCCACAGTAGCTGCATCAGTCAGCATTCCCATTAACAGTTGGATAGAACAACAAAACCTCAGATTGGGCATGTAAAACAAAATCCTCAAACGTATAGCATGGGTTTTAGTAATGGGCAGCTGGTGGTCAGGACCCTGCTAGAGAAGGTAAGAAGAATGATAACTTGTGTTAGGCAGCAGCAAAATATTTCATAATACTTTTGCTATGGTATCTTGAAAGCCAGAGAATGCACACAGTGCAGTTGGGGTTCTGGGACAAGAGATTTGGAGAAAAAGATATGTGTAGCATGGATTGTCTGTTATTAGCTACTAGAGGTCCGGTGCATGAATTCGTGCACCAATGGGGTCCCCCGGCCTGGCCTGAAGGATCAGGCCGAAAATGGCTCTCTGACATTCCCTGAGGGATCCCAGATTGTGAGAGGATGCAGGCCAGGCTGAGGGACCCCACTGGTGCACAATTGGACAATTGGGGCTGGGAGGGACTGCGGGAAGGCTCCAGGGTGTGTCCAATCCATCTCACTCAGTCTTTTTTTTTTTTTTTTTTTTTTTTTTTTAATATATTTTATTGATTTTTTACAGAGAGGAAGGGAGAGATATAGAGAGCTAGAAACGTCGACGAGAGAGAAACATTGACCAGCTGCCTCTTGCACACCCCCTACTGGGGATGTGCCCGCAACTCAGGTACATGCCCTTGACCGGAATCGAACCTGGGACCTTTCAGTCCGCAGACCGACGCTCTACCACTGAGCCAAACCGGTTTCGGCCCATCTCACTCAGTCTTGATTGGCCCGCCAGACCCTAGCAGTAAGCTAACAGGTCTTAAGTAAGCCCTAAACCCAATATTAAACTTTAAGAGCCAACAACATTGTCATAAGGTCAAGTATAATCTTCTTTGACTGCACCTTCTGAACTCACTGGGGCTGTAGTCTCACCTCCAAGACTCTCCCGGGTAGGAGTCCACTGGTTCTTCAGGGCTTCCCTGGGCATGGCCTATTTAGGGCTGTCTGCAGGGCCCCACCCCTGCAGCAGTCCTCTGCCTGGCCCCTGCCCCTGATATCTATGGCTCTTTCTGGATGGGTTCCAAAGCCTGCAGCTCTGCCAGGCATCTTTTGAAATCTAGGAGACAGCCATGCCCCTATGGCTCTAGCATTCTGCACGCAGACAGAGATGGTGGAAGAGTTTGTAAAACCATGAAAATTTATCCTCCTGAGGGGTGACAACAATGACCCCATACTCGGGATCACTAGAACTGAACCTGGGGCAGCCCGGGGGCTCAGTGCTGCAGGGCAGAGAGCAGAGCCAATGAGTGAGGGAGGCAGCACACGCCAAAGTCCCACATGCTCAGACAGACCCTCCTTTGAAACCACTCTGCCCCTGGGGCCCTGGCACTCCGTGAGGGATGAACAATTTTAAGGATTTCTGAATTGTCTTGGGGTTATTTTTCTACTGTCTTATAATAGCTCCCGCTTCTGTAGAGATGTATGACTAATCTTGTGGAATGGTGTTTTGTGCATTCCTTTAGTGTTTTTCTTTTTACCACACGTTCTCATTCTTTTCAGTATGGATGGTCTGAAAACTTTCCAAATATTTAAGTGCTGCTTCCTTTTTGATTAACAGTTCTGCCCTCATTTATTTTTCTCTTTTGTACATTTTAAATAATGCACATTAAAAAAATGTATTCTTACAAATTGTTCTGCAATGCAAATATACAATAGCTTGGGAAAAAACATTTAAAAAACAAAAGCCTGGGAGGTAGGAGTAAGCTGAAAGAGAGTAAATTTGGCAGGGGAGGGGAGGCATATGTAATACTTTCAACAATAAAGATTGAAAAAGAGAAACCAATGTAAAAAGTCAGATCAAAACAACTAGAACAGTACAAGTTTTATATGGCTCTGACTTCACAGTTTCCTAATACATCACCAATGTCAGAAATCTGATCCTTCAGCTGGCTCCATTACTTGGGATTTAAGGAAATGAAATACCTTTTCTTCTTGTTTCATGTCACTTTCTCTATCCATCCAACATTCTCCAATATCAGTTAGGACTTTTCCTTTCAAGTCTTGAACGCTGACAGACTTAACTTTCACAATCTGAAACATTATCTCTACTGTTTAGAAGGTGATAAGCTCTTGAAACTTCAGTAGACTTTTGCTTCTTATTTTATTTTTTTATTAAATTAATTAGGGTGACATTGGTCAACATGAACATACAGGTTTCAGATGTGGGTTCCAATGTTACAAGATCTGTATATTGCACCATGTGCCCATCACCCAGAGTCAAATCTTTTCCTGTCGCCTTGTATTAGGACCGCCTTCTCCCTCACCCCCTTCTGGCAGCCACCACGATGCTGATTGTGTTCATGAGTTTTAGTTTTGTTTCCCACATATGAGTGAAATCGTAGCTTTTCAATTTTCGCTTTTTTCTGACTGGCTTATTTCACTTAGCATAATGTTCTTAAGGTCCATCCATGTTGTTGCAAATGGCACTATTCCATCCTTTCTTACAGCTACGTAGTATTCCATTGTGTATATGTGCCACATCTTCTTTACCCAGTCCTCTTTTGTGGGACACTTTGGTTCTTTCCATGTCTTGGCCACAGTGTGTAATGTTGAAACAGGGATGTTCGCTCTCTCACTGCTCCACGCTCACCCCTGCTGGGCTCCCTGCTCCCTCTGGCCCCACTGCTCTCTGCTCCCCCACTCTGCCAAGGGAAGTGTCTGCTCCTGCCAACTTTCTTCCTTCTCCATGCAGGCCGAGCCCCGAGCTGTTCTCTCCTCTCATTTTCCCATTTAATTCCGGTTGCCCACCTTTATGTGTTTCAGGGTGCAGGTCTCTCGGGTATGCATCTGTGTTGAGCGGGGATTTCTTTGTTCCATTATAGATGGTTACCTTGTTGAAATGTCCAGGAGAAAAGAAAAGTTGAGCCCTTATGCTGCCATTCCTCATACATCACCGGTCTTTTGCCTTCTTTATAGGTTTTCCTGAAGAAACTCGCTTTTTCCTCTCTAACTTTTTGTCAACTTCACTGTCAGAATCACTGCCAGAAGAGCTTGAAGAAACAAGTTCCTTTGATTTGGGCAGTGGCTCCGCTTCTGCAACTGACCATCCCTGGGCTCGCTCTCTTCTGACTTCTTCCTCTAAGGAGGAATCAATGCCACTCCTTTCCACATTTTGCTTAGAAATGGTCTTCGGCTAAATGTCCAATTTCATCACAACTTCTACAGTAGACGTTAGAAGATGATCATAATTCAGCCAAGCTCTTTTCCACTTTATAACAAGCACTGTCTAACCCCATTGTCCAATAACATTTTCCTCATTTCCATCTGAGACTTCATTAGAATGGCCTTTATGTTCTGTATTTCTACCATTTTCTATTTAAGATGATAGGTATTCTTTTAAGAAGATCTAAACTCTCTCTATAGCTCTTGCTTTTCTTTCTGGGCTCTCACCAGAATTGCTCTCAACAGTCCATTTACAGGCAATAACCTTTTCCTAGTATGTACCTCAAAACTCCCTGTTACCCAGTTCCAAAGCCACTTTCACATTTGTAAGTATTTCAGGGAGCTCTCTGCAACCTCATTTATAGGGATACTAATTCCTTTCATGAATTCTTCACTCTAATGACCTAATTGCCTTCCAAATATCCCATCTCTTAATGCCATCATATTGTAGATTCAATATTAACATGAGAATTTTGGGGGAACACGAATATTCAGTGTATAGGAACCTTCAAAGCATATTACAGACCTGAGGATTAGGACAGGACATTAACATCCTTTTGGCAGTCATTATTTCAGCCCACTATAATTATCTTTCCAAAATTCTGAAAGTATAGTATTAGGGAAACTGTTTAGTATGGGATATCAATGTCTAATTTTTCATAAATAATTCTGAGCTGGTTCATATTATTTTCCCTAATTTGAAAAAACAACTTTAGTTAGTGTGACCCTTATTACAATTAACATTTTCAGAGTCCTTTAACTACTGCTATAATTTACATCTAAAAATAGGTTTTGTGTTACTGACATTTTGTGGGCCAGGCACTATTGATACCTCTCTTGTCTAGTTGTCAAAGTGAATCAGTCAGTAGGATTTAAAAGATGGTCCACTTAAAAGAAACAAACAACCTTCGAGGACTAGATTCCAATTTTAATTCAGTTATGTGTTGGAAAAAGAAAATATTTGGTTCAGCTTCATTTCTGTTATAAAATTGGGTGAGTTGTCACCTAAACTTAAAACATTGTACATTAATTTGGCATTCCTATATCCTTTTATATAATAAAGAGGAAGCAGACAAGGGAGCATATTAATTCTTTTAGGTGAAAACATGACATTTTACTCAGTTAGTCTCTCATTGACTTGGCTACTAGAACGCAGTCCAACCTAATCTGACCTGGCAGCTGGTTGGCTTTCACTCACCACTTCAGGTCAGGTGACCCTGGATGCAAAGCAGGCAAAAGGTTATGTAATAGAAAGAGTTGACCTTTTCTTAGTGTTAATCTAAGCAAGGGAATGTTTGGGCCAAACCAAATAAACTCTTAAATACAAGCTGCTACACATTCATCACCAGATTTAAGATGAAATAAAGGTATTTAATGTATTAGGGAGGGTTAGCAGGTTCATCTGTCGCCCAGACTTGATTAGAAGTATGAATTCTAATACAGAGGACTCCTAAAATACTTTTCTCATAACCCTGTCTGTCTCACTGTAAGACATGTGTATTATTGATAGTATGTCTAATACTTTAAAACTTTCTATTGTACTTATTTTCATTGTCTTTGGGAATTACACTAAATGAATGCCAATAAGTTCCCTTCTCATACTGGTGGATATATAATCTGTATTGTTGCTTATAGTTTTAAAAACTAAATCTTTATTTTATATTTTTGTTCATGCACATTTTGTTCATACTTTAGTTGTCCTTTTAATGTATTGGCAAAGAAATATAAACCTAGATATATGCAAGGTGATACAAAAATGGTTTACAGTTATATGGGAAAAAATACAAAATTAATAAATAATGATACATGAATAAACTTTGTGTTTTGCATACTCACAACTGTAAATCTACTTTTGCCCAATCGTGTATATTCAGTTTTGCTCATTATTAAACCTTGGTCACAATGTACTGGAACGAGTGATAGCTAGTGGCTCCAATGATGCTTGTAGAACTCAATTATACATGTAACCTGTGTTTTCTATTTCTTTAGATAATACGGAGTCTGCTCTACCTCGCTTCCTCTCTATTGCCTTCAAATACCACACTTTGAGGAATAGTGACTGGATTTACCACGTCCACGTATAAACCAAAGAAGCCTGTTCAAGTGGGAATCTGTCAACAGGTAAAGCTATACTCTGTTTTCTTGATTATGCCCACAAATAAAAGCCATAAATTGTATAAAATATTATAGAATTGTGCATGGGAAAATAAATGAGGCCAATGAGTGTGTATGATTTGGACCTTGACTATTAGTCATTTAAAGAATTGTTAATATGGACAGGTGACAAACTTGAAAGTATAATTTTGGGTTTTACTTCACAATGATTCAGTTAAGGTATCATCAGATTTTAATTTATATGGAAGAAACAAAACAGATAGACTATAAGGAAGTGTATATAAATAGTGACTTGTAATTTGTAGTAGGTGGTTACAATTAAAATTAAGGAAATATCCTGGGGGGAAAAAAAACACTACAAGATCATATACTAAGATAAACTGCTAAATTATGCAAAGAGGAAAAAAAAATACAGCTCAACCATATAATGCTTTCACTTTTTCTTTTTTTAAATATATTTTTAATGATTTCAGAGAGGAAGAGAAAGGGAAAGAGAGGTTGAAACATCAATGATGAGAAAGAATTATTGATTGGATGCCTTCTGTCCACTCCTCAGTGGAAATCTAGCTGGCAACGCAGGCGTATGCTCTGACCAGGAATTAAACTGTGACTTCGGGGTTTCTGCAATGAGTCCACTTCTTCTATGAGCATGGATATTTATCTGTAAAATGGAAATCTCAACAACAACCTAGCTCATTAGTAAATTTTAATATTAATATTTATAACCTAATTGAATGTTAGTAAATTTTAGTATTATTCCCTTGATATGATTATCTAAAAATATAGAATTAAAATTAGTTAGAAATCTATGACTTTTGAAATGACTGAAAAATAAATCATCCAGTTGTATTTTTAAGGGTTTACTATAGCAGATGTAATAAAAGCTACAAGAGTTTAAACTCATGAATTAATAATGAAAGATTTTTTTAACCTTTATACAAGCAGGAAAATTGCAGAATAAGGACCTTAAATTTCATAATTATTTTTACACTCTGGTAATAAAACAAAGTAGATGTCCACATAAATGCCCTTTGGTATTTTCCTTAGTATTCCTCTATGTTAAAAAAAAAGATATTTTCAGGCAATAAGAAATTTAACTACTTTAAAATATAGTAACAAACTTCACTAATATGTAAATTCAGATTCTTCAGACAACTATCAAAGGCCGATTTAACACTCATGTACATGTCTCTTTTTCTCTTTCATTCTTAAGTATTTATACTTTTAAAAATACATTATAT
Organism: Pipistrellus hanaki; assembly: GCF_964339955.1. Classification (NCBI taxonomy): domain Eukaryota; kingdom Metazoa; phylum Chordata; class Mammalia; order Chiroptera; family Vespertilionidae; genus Pipistrellus; species Pipistrellus hanaki. Next base: position 137,508,564 of record NC_140505.1, on the reverse strand, counting down.
CCAGTGCTCCTGTGCTGTGAACCAAAATTCAAATTAAATATGTAGATGATTTTGGTTATTGCCAAGAAAGCAAACATTATTACGAAAGCAGACTGTAAATATACAGAAGACATTCAAATCTTTTCATGTCATCAGCGTGTATCAATTAATAGAATAGGGCAAATAAACTGTGACCAAATACTGGAAGTCCTAATCAGACCAATTACATAAGAAAAAAAATGTCAAAGGCATCCAAATCGGAGTGGAATAAGTGAAATTGTCTCTGTTTATAGATGTCATGAACTTGTTCTATAGAAATCTGAAGATTTTGCCAAAAACTATTGGAACTAATCAGTGAATTCAGTATTAAAGTTGCATAATCCAAACAAACATTGGTATTAGGGAACAAAGTTGTTTGTAATTTACTTTAAATTGTTTGAAATGTGTATGATCATTGTTTCCACAGGAGAGTGGGTTGTTACACCATAAAGCAAACAGTTATGCTCCTCAGCATGTCCAAAAAGACAGTACCCTTCTTTTAACAAACAGTAAAGTATTATACTATTCATTTGACTAAGAAAATATCATTGCTACAGAAAATATATAAAATGTTTCATTCACAATTTTTTCTAAACCTATAAGATTAGAAATTATATGGTTGCAATTTTAACATGACCTAAGTTAATTTTAATGCAATTTCAACTTAGAAATGCATTAAAATTAACTTATTGTAGATCAATAGAACCATACAATTTATAATCTTTCTAGAGGCCCAGTGCATGAAATTCATGCACAGGCAGTTCCCTCAGACCTTTCCAATCGGACTTCCCTCTTGCAATCTGGGACTGCTGGCTCCTAACTGCTCACCTGCCTGCCTGCCTGATCACCCCTATCCTCTCTGTCTGCCTGCCTGATCGCCCCTGCCTCTGCCTGATCGCCCCTAACTGCCTCTGCCTGCCTGCCTGATCACCCCTAACTGCTCCCCTGCATGGCCATATCTTGCCCCTAACTGTCCTCTCTGCCTCGGCCCCCACCACCATGGTTTTGTCCAGAAGGAAGTTGGATGTGTGGAAGATGGCCAGTTGACCCGTAAAATGAGCATATTACCCTTTTAGCAATATAGATAGATTATATAGGATATGGTTTCTTAAATGGGGGGGGTGGGGAAGCTTTTGCAGCAGGAGAAGATACTCTTGGCAGACAAAAACACATAATCCCTATATATGGGCTGATAGCCAGTCATATGCACTATACTACCAAACCGGTCATTAAAAAATTGAACTGCTTTCTTACACCTTACACCAAACAGCTGTTGTTGCCCTTAAAACCCCTCCTCAGCCCCCACCTTAGGCTTTGCCTTTGCAGTTCACCAAGAGTAGGTTCTGATTGGTCGGTCTCTATGCTAGTCCTCATCAAAAGATCCGCCTTTCAGGCAGCTATTGGCTCCTCGCACTTCACCCGGATTTGGTTCAGATTGGTCTGTTTCTATGCCAGTCAGCATAAAAAGCTCCCCTTCTTAGGCAGCCTTTGGCTCTTCTGAAAAGTCCAGAAGGCCCCACTGACAGCTGTTTCTCTCTTTGGGCCTATCTCTGGGCCTGATCCACAGCCTTCACTGGGGCTGCTGATCAGACCCTGCCTCTCTCCCTGGGCCTCTCTCCCTGGGCCTCTCTCTGCAGCCACGGTGGCAGTGGTGATGTCATTAGACCTCTGGCCTGCCCCCCCCCCCCCTTGCCCTGCGCACCCCGCTGCCTCCATGCCCCCGCCCCCTCCCGCCTCCAGCCTTGCTGTGATAGGAGCCTGTGGGCTGTGGGAGAGGGACCGAAAGGTGCTCCATGCACTTACAGGTGACTGGTCATCTTTCTGGCTGTTTAGATCGTGACAGCTCTAGGCTATTATTAGTATAGATAGGTTTAGAAAACAGATCTATGTTGAAATGTTTTTAAGTAACTTTAGTTGTTTTTTTTTTTTTTTTTTAAATAAATGGTTATATAAAAACTCAAAACATTTTGGATTAAATTTTTTTTCAGTTTTAAGTGATGCTAGCTCAATTTTTTTTATACTTAGAAATCAGATTGAGATTGCTTTTATTTATTTTTTTTTGTTGGTTGGTACTTCAGTAAAGATCTGAAATGTTAACTCCTCTTCAAGTAATGTTTGCTTCCATAAACAAATCAAATGCTTTCAAGTCGTAGCACATAGCAGTCAAAGTTACATACCTCATTCCGTTTTTCAAGTACCTTTTCTGAAAAATTTCTGAGTACAAGGGTATTAATAATATTCATGAAAAATTATATAGTTGTAGGTGTAACTGGAAAATACTATTTTAATGTGATCAAGAGTGAAATGTAAAAATTAACATAGGGTTTAAACCTGTATTTCATTATTTGAATACAGGTTACCGGACTTTCAAAGAGAAGAGCAGAAATGCCACCATCTGCAGGTGACCCACCAAACCCACCTCCTGATGGCGGATGGGGCTGGGTAGTGGTTGCAGCGTCTTTTATCTCCATCGGATTTTCATATGCATTCCCCAAAGCCATCACAGTATTCTTCAAAGAAATTCAGCAAATATTCAGCACTAGCTACAGTGAAATAGCATGGATATCTTCCATTATGCTGGCCGTAATGTATGGAGGAGGTAAGGTTCTTTTGAATAAATATAATTTTGAATTAAGAAAACAATTCATCTACCCTACAATGTGGTACATGTAGCATCTTGATATATTAGAGCCCCTTTTACATATGAACTACTTAAAATCAACTAAATTGGTAATCGGAAGGGAATTTTAAATTTTATTGCTTCAATATCATAAACTATTTACATCATTTTAAGTCTTACTATAATATTTTTTGGATAAGGATTTCTTTGTACAAACTAAGATTTACTAAATCATAGACCTTCTAAGGGTCCATTTAATTTGGAATAAAGTCTATATTCTCCAGTGTTTCTATCATCTCTTACGATTGCTACAGTTAGTAGAAATGTTTTCTCCTGAAAGAAAGAAGCTCAAGTTGTTGACAGTTGATAAGCCAAAGAAGTACTTCACCTTAAGCTGTGAAAATGGAGTGTAATTATGTACCTTTGGACCCATTCAGGTTTGTGTGATAGAAATAATTCTTTATCTCTGCAGTACTCATTAAATATGACACTTTAAAATTTAAACCGTTGCCTGACAATTATCTTGTTACATTTCATATTCAAATGAGGGTATTCATGAGGGATAATGAATAAATCAAAGTACCATGTCACTTCTGAGTGTTAAAAATTATGTATGTATAGATAGAAATGAATTGGTGCTTTTGTATGCCAACTATCTTCTTTAAATCAATTTCAACAGCAGACCAGACTGTCTTATAGATGTTTTTAAAGTAACTTCTTAAAATATTTAGATTTCAGTTTTCATTTTTTTAATGGTATATGTGACTTTAAGAGACAGGTATAAACTCAGAATACACTGCTTAAAGTACCCATGCAAATCATCTAGTGCAATTTGTTACTTTCAAGGTGAGGATAATGTGGCTCATAGTGATTGAACTATATCATTAGTAAAACTATCCAATATTTATTAGTATTAAATTTTAGCTAAGACCTCTCTAAATGTTTGCTGTGTGTCATCCCTAATCTTCTTAATAATCTACACCACATGTGTCAAACACAAGGCCCGCGGGCCAAATCCAGCCCGCCAGGCCTTGCAATGTGGCCCGCACCGCGCTGTCATCACTGCACTCCGCTGTCAGTTTATGACATTGTCAGTTTATGACTGTTCAGTAAACCATTCGGCCCGCGATTTAGGCTGGATTTTAGATTTTGGCCCCTTCTCTGATTGAGTTCGACACCCCTAATCTACACAATAAGTATGAACTTCTCTCCATTCTGTAGCTAAGGATATAGAGAGAAAACAAAGAAAGTCTTTCCAACTCATTAGTCTTTCCAACAGCTCATTAATGGCAGATAGAAATTGAGACCCCAAACATTTCATCACTGTGCTATTCTGCCTTTCTCATGTCTCCCTCTTTGCCTGAAGAAAATGACAGACCTAATTCAGGCCTTTGCCCAACCAAAGTCATTTGTTTAGTGATATAATTATTAATATTTAGTATATTGTTTATTGTACACCAAGGTAAAATTTTTATCCTCCAGTAATCCTGTGTGTGTGTGTGTGTGTGTGTGTGTGTGTGTGTGTGTGTGTGTGTTTTCCACTTTTCTGAATGTTAGCAATTTTACATTAATTCAGTATATGTCTCCCATACCCTTTTGGTTATGTTAAATTGGTGCATTTTCCCCCCAGTAGCAATAGATATCTTTAAAAATGCTATTTGGCCATGTCATTGAAAAATTCTGCTTCTAAAACACTTTCTGAGTTTCTCCTTTGGAAGTTGCTTTAAGGCTTATGACTGCTATTTCTGATGACTGTAGAAGTAGTAGATACTGTGCTTCAGGTTTTCTTTCTCTACCCTAGGGGTCAGGGTTCTTTAATAATGATTTGCTAAAGCAACACACACAGTCATCTTGTCCCGAGCTCCACAATGTGCTAATGTTAAATACATTAAATACAACTGAGACAGATTCCTTTAGTGAATTAACATTTCTATTAAATTTAGAATTCTGGTCCTTTATATTCATAATTTTATGTTGAGTAGATAGTTGATGAACTCATAAGCAAGAAAAAATTTTGTATAACTTTTTAATTAAATCAAGTCTTAATTGACTTTATTAGTTTTAAGCAAACAACATCAAAGTCTCAGTGCCCTGAGGCAATACTAGTTTATTTTGCTCAAGCAATGCATTCTCAAGCAGTGTTTCATCCAGTGGCTATGCCACCATGTAAGGCTTTGTAGTGTTCCTTAAATCTGCTCCATCCATCTGGACAGAGGATGAATGCAGACAGCGTGGAAGATCAATGGGTTATTTTAGGGGCCAGATCTGGAAGGAAAAAAATGTCATTTCTGTACACATTCCACTGGTTGGAACTCTTATACCTCCCTACCTAGAGGCAGGGCCTACTGTTGCTGGGAAATGCAGGCTTCCTGTAGCATCCAGTGAGACTCAGATAAAGCTTGATATCTTAACAATCATCCTCCATTCGGTGGAAGCAGGAAGTGTTTATTTTTTCTTTAATATTTGAAAGATCTCTATTTATAGAGAGGCCTTTTAGAATGATGATTATAAAATAAATCCAAAGACCATAAGGTGCAAAGGCATATAATTTACTGTAAAGTGTGAATCTCTCTACCAAGTGACTAAAATATCCTACTCAACATAATGCTAATTGCATTAGCTTATCGAACATCTAAGATCTGACACACTCATTAGAGCTTAGCACTGGAGCTATTAATCACCACAGTGGGGTCACTGGGTAAGACGGAGTGTGGTCAGAGGCCTGGCCTATGATGTCAGGGCTGGAGTTTCTTGTAGTAATTAGTTGGCATCTGGGCTTTGGTAGCAAGGTATTATCTTCCCTTCTGATGTCCGTATTAAAAATGAAGCTAATAATATGTATGTGGGAAGTTTGGGCAGGAATGCAAATGATGTTTATCCCTTACTTCATTCTTAGAGTAACGGCATTCAGTTACACAACCCATCTGCTTGTCCATATGGTCTCCTGGACTTCTAACGGATTTCAGCAATAGGTCAAGCAGAGTGGTCACCCCATTAATAAAGCACTAAGTAGAGGTAGAAAACATTAAATTCAAACTTTCCATATTGTTTTACCTTAATCAATAAAGAAATTAAAAAAAAATGGAAATAAGGATTTTGTAAACAGTGATTCCACAGGATTACCTTTTAGTGCAATCTTTAACTTTGTTACTTTATCAAAAGATAATGTGAACATGGTTTGCAGATCTGGGGCTGCCAGTATCTGTGAGGACTGCACGTTGTTTTTCTGAGGATGTGTTTGTTACGGCTCGGAAGACTCGGCCATTTTAGAGAGGGGCACTGGCCCTATCTTCTTGGTAACTTACTCTTCTGTTTTATGTGAGTGGTGTGCACCAGTTGTACTAACGCAAGCGTGATGGTTTCATGGTGCACTGCTCTACACAGGAGACCAAGCGTTAAACCAGTGTGTTTAATAACTGGAGGCCGAGAAGCAGAACATTTTTAGGCATATGAGGTTGGTGGCCATAATATGCAATGTGTATTTTTCTATTCTTTTTAAAGTCTAAAAAAATGTATTATTTTGCTTTATGCTTTAAATATTTTGCAAAATAAAGGAGACAAAATAAGTTATATAAGGCTGGGTCTTAGCTTCATTGATAAATTAAAAAAAAAAAAAAAAATTCACTCCATTCCTGTGTTGGAGATACCAAAGGCTTTCATTTTAGCTTCACAAAAACTGGAGAGAACCAGGTACACATGGACAGTCCTGGGTGCGCAGGCTGGGTACTTCTTATGCCTAAGCCACAGTAGATTTTTTTCCATCCAGGAACATAGATACTGCTGAAGTTTTCCTAGGAAGCACAGTACAGTGTGGCAGGAACTATTATGTTCACCATTCTCCAGGGCACCTGTGTATTTTGCAGCTTCTTTACACGTAGGTTGAGGCCAAGTGACTGGTTCTGACCAATGAATTGTGAGTGGAGGGATATAGTCGCCTGACCCCCAGACACCTGGACAAGGCAGTTCCAGCCAGTGTACATCTTCCCTTTCCCTCTTCCCTACTGCAGCGGACTAATTTCATATGACATGGCTACAAGGGGAAGGTCCTTGGTCCACTTATACTTTGGGAGCTTGTTTGGAGGTTCTAGCAGGGGAGCGCAGCTACTCGTATACCCTTGACCGAAGACTGGTCCTCTCCTCTTGGGGGAAAGTCGTCCTCTTTGACCGAGCGCGCAGCTTCGGGAGGGACGCACATGGATCGGTGAGGGAGGAGGGGGACACCCGCCTAGCCAGCCAGATCAGCCGAATCAACCCTGGTGATCAATGGGGTGACAGATGTCGCAGCCAGATCGCCCTCACATCCTCCACTTATACTTTGAATGAATAAGAAACATTTTGTATTATGCTTCTGAGGTGTACTATGTAAAACAACCTAGGTTATACTGATCAATACAAACACAAAGGGTTAGATTGTTGTGAAACTACAATATACTAGCAAATTATGTAAATTACTAGAGGCCCAGTGCATGAAATTTGCCTGGTCGAGGGGATGATTTGCATATTAGGCTTTTATTATATAGGATAGGATGAGGGGGACTAGTATAGTCTATGGGATGATCTTACTCATTTAACTTATGTCACGAGAAGGTTTGTAGGTGTGCTACTTCTTCAAATCTCTGTTAAAGAAGAGGAAGTCTTCAGTATCTCAAGAAGTGAAAAAGGAATTATAAGTGGAAATCATAATTGCCAGTTTTTTTTTTTTGGTGGGGGGGGGGAATTAAAGTGAGAGCCAGGTAAGGCACAGAAATAGGGACCAAATCATGCTCATGCAGCTTTCTATCATTAAAGATCTCTTTGTCTGTCTGTCTGTCTCTCTCTCTCTCTCTCTCTCAAGACAGGAAAGGAAGGAGGTAGGGATCAAGGGCAGATTTCAGGAATGCTCAGCCCTGTGAAACTTTTCCAGGAGACACTTTCCCTACAGAGGGCTGACAATCCAGTTCAAATAATATTGAGATAAAACTAAATGTTATTTTCAGCAGGGGAAAAAAAAAAAACAACAACAACAAAAAAAACAAAACAAAAAACAAACAAACAAACAAAAAATTTGAAAAAACTTAGTTGAAATATTTTGTTTTATAGTGTAAACATTTCACTTACTAACATAACAAATGCTACTTACTCTAAACTAAGTTATTATATCATTACATATTTTATGCACTTGTGTTTTAGTTGCAAATGACAAAATCCCGATTCAAAGCCCCTATGATCCAATGAGAAATGTCCCTGCGTACACATCAAGGTTATATGAGGTCATGAGTAGGGTCCTATCCATCAGAATTGATAGCCTTATAAGACAAGGGAGAGAGAGAGAAAGAGAAAGAGAGAGTGAAAAAGATCTCTTTCTCTCTGTGCCACACACCAAAGAAGCGCCATATAAAGACAGCAGGAAGGCAGCTAGTTTGCAAGGCAGGAAGAGTGCTATCACCAGAAATCAAATTTGCTGGCACCTTGATCTTGGACTTCCAGCCTTGATAACTGTGAGAAATAAATTTCAGTTGTTTAAGACATTCAGTCTGTTATATTTTGTTATAGTAGCACAAGCTGACAAATACAGGCAGTGTCAAGCTTGATGTCTTTGATCTCTTTCATACTCTGAATTGCTATTAGTCCTTCTTTAACTAAGTAGATTAGGTATATGATAGATATATGTGGGATTAAGTTCCTAAACGGACCTGGTGCCATCTAGCATGAAATACTTTCCTGAACTATATTGGTTAATTTCAAAACTATCCTATTTCCGAAACCGGTTTGGCTCAATGGATAGAGTGTCGTCTTGGGGACTGAAGGTCCCGGGTTCGATTCTGGTTAAGGGCATGTACCTTGTTTGTGGGCATATCCCCAGTAGGGGGTGTGCAAGAGGCAGCTGATCGATGACTCTCTCTCATCGATGTTTCCAACTCTCTATCTCTCTCCCTTCCTCTCTGTACAAAATCAATAAAATATATATTTAAAAAACAATAAAACTATCCTATGGATATTTCTTTCTGAAGAAGGAACTATTATACAATCCCTCAAACAGCATTTCTATGAGGATTGAGAATTTGCAACAGGTTGTGTGTGTGTTTTTTTTTTTCCAAATAACTTTTCAAAGGACCTTATAAAAATAGAAATTTCATGATTTTATATACAGTGAGTGAGTTAAGTCTCGTGGGTTATATCAAAGAATTGGAAATACCCAAATACCCCTTCTCCCCCTTTTTAAAATTCTCACCCAAGAATATTTTTAAATTGATTTGAGAGAGAGAGAGAGAGAGAGAGAGAGAGAGAGAGAGAGAGAGAGAGAGGGAGAGAGAGAGGAAGAGAGAGAGAGAGAAAGAGAAAGAGAAAGAGAAAGAGAAAGAAAGAAAACATCTATGGGTTGCCTCCCATATGCACCTGAAACCTATGTATGTTCCCTGACCGGGAATCGAACCCACAATGCTTAGTTGCACAGTATGATGCTCCAACCAAATAAGCCACACTGGCCAGAACTGGAAATACCATTTGAATGGGTATTTCTTTCTTTGTTATAACAGTAGTGACTTTGGCTGACTAATTGCACTATTCCAGAGCAGTTTCTAAGTGCTTAATCCAAATGGCTGTTCTTGAGCAAGAATTTGTTCATCTGGTTAGAATTACAAATGCAGATGTGGGGGTCATAGGTCTGACCTTAAGGCGAGGCTTCTGGCTGTGGCAGAAACTCTAGCTTTGCCCAATTATTGCTCAAATATCTGTGATCATCAGAGTAAGGGATATAAAAGTAATCCAATGTCATAGTTGGGGAGAAAACCTTATATAATGCCACTCATTCATTCATTCATTCATTCACCTTATAGATATGCATTGAGCATCTGCAGTGTGGCTGATACAGGCTTGGCTCTGGGAAAGCCACATCAGGCCATCAGACACAGGCTGTGTTTTCATGATCTGAAATAGATATGTTCACCTTCATTTAATTACACTTATGATACAGACAAGTAAAGGAACACAGTAGTTGCCATGAAACTATATAAACATTGAACGTCTTATAGCTGAGTTATCAGGAAATGTTGCTTTGAACTTGAAGGAAGAAGACACAGCATTAATCAAAGGAAGGGAAATACTTCAGACTCACCCGATCTCTTCAGATGATGAGTAAAACACATCTGTCAATAAGACTCTGAGTGAAATCTGGGTAATGAACAAAGGGGAACAAAAGGAAAAACATTTTTGTATGTGTAAGTGATTTGGAATTAAAATTTTTTTTTTTATACTTTCACCAGGAGACCCAATATTCATGACTTGCACTGATATAGAAACAGAAGAGTCATTTATAGACCAAAATTATGAAAGCATCACTTTCATCCTTTTAATTAAGAGAAAAGAAATTATACAGTGAGTTACAAATATTTGAGATTTTTCCTCCCTTGGTGTACACTGTTGTAATACTAGTGGGAAAATGAAATGGTATGTGCTGGGGAAATGACAGTTGTGAAATCCCTGTGGCACAAATAACAGATGATTGCTCATTGGACTTCTGGGCAAGAACTGGGCTATGGAAACTATTTTTGAAACATGTCTGTCTCCGTTTGCAGACCTCTATTATCTCCCAAAGAGTGGACATGCATCTAAAGATTGGGAAACTTTTAAAAGCCTCTGCATATTCTTTGACCCTTGTTGTTTGGGACAAACTTTGTTTTTTTTGTCTTTTGTTTTTTCTCTATCAGAAACGTGCAAAGGGTTGAATTTTATTAACCTTATTTAGAGTGTACTAAACACTTAGAGGTTGTCATTAACCTTCCAAATGCTCTTGGGTACAAGAAGTATTTCATGATTAGTTTAAAAATACATGGAAAAGATCTATCTTGAGAAAAAGAAAAAGAAAAATAAGTTTAATGAGATGACTCAGATAAAATAAAATAAGCCTTTTCTCTTGAACATTGCTCCTATCAAGAAATGATGCATATTTTTTAATTTTTAAAATTTCTTTATTGATTAAAGGTATCACATATTTGTCCTCAACTCCCCATTCCAGTCCCCCACCCTCCCCACTCATCCCCCTATTGTCCTTGACCGCTGGTCCTTTGGTTGATCTTTCCCTTTTATCCCCACCCTCCCTTTGAGGTCCAACAGTCTGACCCATGGCTCCTTATCTCTGGGTCTGTTCTTGTTCATCAGTCTATGTTGTTCACCATTTCCCCTAGGTGAGTGAGATCATGTTCTACTGGAAATATAAGAATCGAAAATGAGACAAGCAATAATGGTTATTCTGAAAGGCATATGACTCAGTCTGTAGTGAACTTCTTTGAAGAAATGATATTAAACACCTTTATGTTGTGGCCAAACTATTACTAGAGCTGTCTCTTAAATCAAACATGATACGTCTTTGAAGCTGGATAAACTTTCCAAGGGCAGCATAACCTCTATTCCACAAACTTGGCTCCCATATCATCTCATACACGTCTGAACTATAAGTTTGAGGCAATTCAGGAGTGTTTGCGGAAGAAACTACTTGCCCTGGCAACCTGGGCCACGAATACTGTTAGCATTCCAAAATATGCTTGTGGGAGAAAAAACAAAACCATTTTTATTCACTTGGTATTTTAAAATATATTTTATTGATTTTTCTTTTCTTTTTTTAAATATATTTTTATTGATTTTGTACAGAGAGGAAAGGAGAGAGATAGAGAGCTAGAAACATCGATGAGAGAGAGTTAGCTGCTTCTTGCACACCCCCTACTGGGGATATGCCCGCAACCAAGGCACATGCCCCTGACCGAAATCGAACCCGGGACCCTTCAGTCCCCAAGCCAAAGCTCTATCCATTAAGCCAAACCGGTCTCGGCATATTGATTTTTCTTACAGAGAGGAAGGGAGAGGGATAGAGAGCTAGTAAACGTCGATGAGAGAGAACCATCGACCAGCTGCCTCTTGCACACCCCCTACCAGGGATGTGCCCGCAACCAATGTACATGCCCTTAACCGGAATCGAACCTGGGACCTTTCAGTCCACAGATCGACGCTCTACCGCTGAGCCAAACCGGTTTCGGCTCACTTGGTATTTTTAATTTATGTTTGTGACCTCTTCTTTTGTCTCTTTGACTAGTTTTATTCTCTTAGGTAAAATGAATACAAAGCCGTTAATGTTTTATATATGTGTATGTATAATGAATAATTATTATATAGAGATTTTTTTAAAAAAAATCTACCTATTTGTGAAGAAATAAACTTCATAAGAGGAAGTATGAAAGTAGAAATGCTTTATCTTTTCTATACTTTCAGCATTTATTCTCCCTAGGGGAGTCAGTAATAGTATTACTATTTCACAAATAATCTTAATTTTTGTTTTGGTTTCAGAATTTTTGTTGCATTAGCTAAGCTGTGAATATTTATTGACCATAGAATGAAATTAATAAGGCCAAAACTAATTTATCTAACTGTTTTTACTTCAATGATACATACAACTAGTATTCATGTCCTTCCAACTGTACCTGTTTTTTGTTTTGTTGTTGTTATACTTTTCCTAAGAGTTGTTCCTTTCACTTGTTTCTTTGTAGTGCATAACCATTGGTTTTTTAAGTGAAGATGAAAATCTGATTTTTTAAAACTAAATTCCTAAACAAAAGAAGCCTCCCTACCCTTCTAGAGGTACTGTCACCTAGTGGAATGGTGGCAAAGGGGATGGAATTGGATTTGGCTGTGTTGAGATTGTGGTGCTGCCACTTACTAGCTGAGTGTTTCATCATGTTACTGCATGCATCTTTGTTTCAATTTATTATAAATAAAATGTCCACACTCTTTTTCATGTGTGTGTGTGTGTGTGTGTGTGTGTGTATTTTTTTCTTTTTTTCTTTTTTTTTTTTTTTTCTGAACTTCCTGTAAGTTCTTTTCATCTCAATAATAAAGAACAGTGCAGCTATCTGGGCAAACATCCTTACCATCCACACCTGTGTATGTTATATTCTATTAAGGTAATGTCCCACCAGTGAGCTTCTATAAGCTGTTTTGAAAACTCAAAATTATCCAAAGATCTGGATAATGTCTCCAGTGTGGAAAGTAGGAAAAAATGGTATTAAAAAGGAAAGTATCATTTGATAATGCCTACTTTGCCATAGATCTCAAACCTAAAAGGATTACAGATATAAAAAGATTCATCTATTACTTAGATGACATGGTACCTATCTTCCTTCTAGAAATTGTCTACTAGTAAAATAGATGTTTTAACTTTTAGTCCAGGGCTTTATGCTCTATCTTCTAGGATTCTTTTCCCTCACTTTTTGTCGTTTAGAGATTCTAATACATTATGTGCACAAATGAGCACCACATATGGTGACATGATTCAACCAGAGAAAATTCAAAACAGAGAAGTGAAATGGATCTGAAACATATTTTGTGAGTTTGTATTTGTTTTTGAAATGGAGAAAACCTCTACTATCAAGACAGACAAATTAGATTTTTTTCTTTACAGAGTAGAAATACCAAATCTAAAAAGAGATATAATAATACAGTATGATGTCCTGAAGGGTATGGATTATATGAATGGATGTATTAACTAAATTCCACAATATTGGAATTGCAGTGAGAGAGGAGCAGAAACAGTAGGGTCTGAGAGAATCCTGAAAAGATAAATTTTGTATTAGAATGATAATTCAATAGAATTTATGATCCCAATAAAAATGAATTCTATCAAATTTTAGATAATCAAATAAAGTTTTGATAAATTTATGAATGATAGATCTAGATATAAATAGAAGCAAATGTATTTAATATATATTCCTTGTCAATTCATCCTTATTGGAGATTGTTGAATTATAATTTTACTAAGTGTAAGATAGCATGTTAATCTTTCAAGGAAATGTTGGAAACCTCTGTCTGACTTTAAAGCTCATATTTCTGCTTACTTTATGTTTTAATTACATAATAATTTATTATCACTATATCTTATTCTTTTCTCTCCTAATCTTCAGGTTGGGATAATGTGCAATAACCATGTATTTCCTCAAATCCATTGTGGCATCATTTTCAAAGAGCACAGAATTGGAAGGACAACAGATTTGTCCCAGCTTAAAATTTCCTTGAATTATTGTTGCTTATGTATTTATAGTTGACTAAAATTTCTTATTAGACTAGGTTTTCTTTTTCTTGTACACACATTTATGAATTTTCAATGTGTTTGCTTAAAATATAATACTCTTATGAGCACATAGTTAGTTCTCAGGCTAATAAAAATATACCTTTCTATTATGAAAAGAGCCAGTCAGATAGTGTGAACATCTGATATCACTAAAATAAAACATAAAGTCTACTTTTGAAGTCAGGTAGACCTAGAAATTTCCTGTTTCCAATATCTCCTTAAGCATCTCATCCGTCCTTTCTGAGCTTTAGTGATTTCCCAAAATGGGAAGGAATGGTGGACTCTAACCCAGATATTTTGTTGTAATAACAAAAGTAGTGTATGAAATAGTAGACGTCGTCGTCATCATCATCATCATCATCATCTTCATCAGCATCGCCATTGTCACCATCACTACCATCTAAAGCCTCTGCATAGAGAACCTAATTCCCATATTTATTTCTTAAACTTGTCTTTACCAATAATTTCAAAACCTTCTTAATCTCGCTTTTCTAATATCTTACCCTTCACTACCAACTCTTTCTTCCTGCCCATTTCCTTCAGTACCTCAGCTATTCTATCCCATCAACCCCAATGGTGCTATGCATCTACTAATACTGCCACTCACCACTGCTCCCTTCATGCCACCTTTACCTCCTTACCGCCCCAAGTATCATATTCAATGATTATCACTTCCTTGCATACAGTTTCACTCGCATACCTTTCACTCATGTTCCTGTATACCTTGGTGAGACCAGGCTGGTTAAAGTTGGCTCTCCACCTGCTCAGTGCCTACATCTGCACAGCTGGTTGGAACTGAAGGAAAACGTGCTGCAGGACTGACTGGCCTTTTTAAATTCATGATCAGTAATCTCAAGGCAGCCCTTAAGCTGCCTGGTAACCATATTATATTCTGTTGCCTCACTCCAGTCTGTCTCCCTTCCTATGAGATGATTATTTTTTATTGAACCTTCATTCACAAAATCCACTGTCATTCCCTCATTAATACTTCATCCCAGGTGATAACTTTGATTCTTACTTCCTTTACAAGGCCAAAACAATGAGAACTGTCACATGTTTCTATTGCCACATTTTCTCACCTGTTCACATCTGGGCTTATATACTTTACCTTCTCTGCTATAGTGGATATACCTTCTCTAGCTAAGCTCACCCCCTGTACTCACACATTTTATCTTACTGTTCACTGTTGAAGGACTGTCCTCCAGATGAAATTTTTTCTTCTACCTCCTTCAACAGCAGTAGTTTCCATTACAACCCATAACACACAAACATAATATTATATCTTTCAACGTGAGAAAAAAAAGACCCATGAGAAACATTCTCTAGACCCATATTTTCTGTCAGCCACATTCCATTTCCTTCCTTTTAAGCAAAATTTCTTGAAAGTATTGCTAGATTTATTATGGCTAATTTCTTTACCCCCATCTCTCATTTGAAAAAACCTCTATTATCAAGATTAGTGGTCATTTCTCAGTCCTAACCACACCTGATTTTTCAGCAGCATTTGGTATAGTAGTTCATCATTCTCTTTCATTAAACATTCTTAATTTTACTTATAAAAAAACCACACTTGTGTTTTTCCTTTGATGCTACCCTGTTTCCCCGAAAATAAGACAGTGTCTTATATTATTTTTTTTCTCCCAACGTTGTGCTAGGTCTTATTTTAATATTTATTTTTCATGCATCTTTATTTCCCCAAACTATCAACATTGGAGTGCTCTTGGATTTTTTCCCCTCTTTTCTATATGTACTTGCTCCTTAGGTGATTCACACTTTCTCATGAATTGAGCTATAATTTATAAGTGGATGCCTCTCACATTTCTATCTCCATTCATAACCTCCTTGAACTCTAGAGCTGTGTATGAATCTCCTTTCAACATTTCCACTTAAATGCCTGACAGGCATCTCTAACTTATCCTGTCTAAAACTGACCTCCTGATTTTCTCCCCCAAACCTGCTGATCAGGTGAAAAAAAGGTTGCAGCCATCACTGATTTCTCTTTTCTTTTCTTTTCTCTTTATTGTTCATATTATTACAGATGTTCCTCTTTTTCCCCCCCCCTTCATTGCTCCCCTCCACCAGGTTCCCACCCCACCCTCTGCCCTTTCCCCACCCATCATTGTCCTCATCCATAGGTACACAGTTTATGTTCAGTCTCTTTCCTCACACCCATCTCCCCCTTTCCCTGAGAATTGTCAGTTCACTCCCCTTCCTTACTTCTGATTCTATTATATTCAACAGTTAATATTGTTCATCCAATTAAAAAAATTTTTTTTTGTTTTTTGTTTTTAGATTCACTTGTTGATAGTTACGCATTTGTTGTTCATAGTTTTTATCTTTATTTACTTTCTCTTCCAAAAGAACCCCCTTCAGCAATTCATATAATTCTGGTTTGGTGGAGATGAACTCCTTTAGCTTTTTTTTTTATTGGTGAAGCTCTTTATCTGGCCTTCAATTCTGAGTGATAGCTTTGCTTTGTAGATTATCTTTGGCTGTAGGTTCTTACTATTCATCACCTTGAATATTTCTTGCCATTCCCGTCTGGCCTGCATGGTTTCTGTTGAGAAATCAGCTGACAATCGTATAGGTGCTCCTTTATAGGTAACTACCTGCTTTGCTCTTGCTGCTTTTAATATTCTCTCTTTGTCTTTTGCTCTTCAAATTTTAATTATGATTTGTCTTGGTGTGGTCCTCTTTGGATTCCTTGTTTGGGGTTCTGTGCGCTTCCTGGACTTGTAAGTCTAATTCTTTCACCAGGTGGGGGAAGTTTTCTGTCACTATTTCTTTCAGTATGTTTTTGATATCTTGCTCTTTCTCATCTTCTGGGACCCCCATAATTCTGATGTTGGTTCGCTTGAAGTTGTCCCAGAGTTTTCTTACATTATCTTCAACTTTCTGGATTCTCTTGCCTTCTTGCTTCTGCGGAGGAGTGTCTTCTGGCTCTTCATGTTCCAAATCTTTGACTTGATTCTTGTGATCTTCCATTCTGTTTTTAGGACTCTGTATAATATTTTTTATTTCAAGACAATGTATTCTTTATTTCTTGTTGATCCCTTGTTATTTCTTGTTGATCCCTTTTCATATCCTCATAGGTCTCGTTTATTTTATCGGCCTTTTCTAGAAGATTCTTGATCAACCTTATAAGTGTGGTTTTGAACTCTATATCCAGTCGCTTTTTCTCCTCCATTTCTTTCGTTTGTGATCTATTTCCTTGTCTCGGCATTTTTGCAGCTTCTCTGATGGGGCGGAGTTTCAGGGTGGAGCCTACAGCCTTGGCTTCCATCAGCCACATCAGCCATGCCCTATGCGGCTCCTGAGTCTCAGTGTTCCTTAGTGTCCTTCAGTACTTGTTGCAAGTACCTCTGAGAGTGTGGTGCCCTCGAGTTTCGCCTACTACCAAACAGTCTAGTCTCTCCCCCAATGAGCCCGGAACTGGGGTTCAGTTCAGTTGGAAGTGGGGTTGGACGTGGGGTTCAGAGCAGTCTGGAGCTTTTGTCTCCTTCCCGCCAGGGCAATCTAGCAGCAGAGTCAACAGTTCGTCCTCTGCGCGCAATGTTCGTCCTCTGCCTTTCGCCGCTCCCCTCTGTATGTGTCTGAGTCCCCAGGGTCTGGCCTAGAACTGGGGTTCAGTGCTGTCGGGTCTGGGGTTCAGCACAGTCCAGAGTTTATCTCCTTCCCGCTAGGGAACTCCAGCCAGGCACACAGCCGCCCCCACCTCTCCGGCTCCGTCCTCTCCGTGCGTGCCGCATGTCTCCGTACCTTAGGCTTTTACAGGTCCTCTGATTTTCCTTCTGGTTTTCTCCTTGCTTCTCGTTGTAGAATTTCCAGTCAGTCGACTTTCCTGTAGTTCTGGGTAATGTCCATTTTATATTTTAGTTGTATTTTATTGAAATTGTTGTGTGCAGCTGCGGTTAGGTGATTACCTGTGCAGCCATCTTGGATCCTGTCTGATTTCTCTTTTCTTATGTTACTCTTAATGAGTACATCTTCTAAATAAATCCAGCATCTAATCACTTCTCACAACCTTGCTGCCATTACCTGTTTAAGGGATTATTATTTATAGTCCTGACTAGGATTGTGGCCTATCATTTCTTTTCCTCTGTTCCTGGATATAGCTGCCAGTGCGATCCTTTTGTAACCTAGGTCCAATCTTGTCCTCTGCACAAACCTATCTAAGGTTTCCCATCTTACTCTGCATATCTACTCTCCCCTATTACTTTCTGACTCCACTACTCTTCCTCTTGCTCACTCTTGCCCTAGTTGCACTGTGTAGCTACTAGAATATGCCAGCCATGTGTTCATCTCACAGATTTATACCTCTTCTTTTCTTTACATGGGAGAATATTCCCTTGAATTTGTAAATGGCTATCCCTGTGCCTTTACTCAAAATTCACCTTCCCAGGGAAGTCTTTCAGGGCTAGCCTATCTAAAATTTTAACACCACGCCCACACAATCCTATCTTCCTTTGTACTTTTCCTTGTGTAGCACTTCTCGCTGATGTTTAGTTTTTATAACAATGGTACTGTCTTATAGAGCTTGCTGTGATGATACAAATGCTCTTTAAATTTGATTGTCAATACATGTTATCTACTATTCACATGTGGTTATTGAACACTTTAAATGTTTGTTAGTTTAAGAAAGGAATTGATTTTTATTGCAGTATTTCATTTTAATTTAAATGAAACAAACAAAAAGCAACTCTCAGTTGGCTAATGGCTACCATATTAGATAGTGGAGATTTAGAAGATAAACTTACAGCCCCTCACTGAAATATAAATTTAATGAGAGCAGGGATGTTTCCCCCCATTTTGCTTATTCCTTTATCCCTGATGGGTCAGTAGGTGCTGGGGCATTGTGGATGCTTAATATTTTTTGAAGGATGAACAAATATGACGATAATCAAGGATTATCAAAATTATTGTAGTCATCATGAAGTAAGCTGTGAAAGATGGGTCATATTCCTAGATATGCTATTCTGTAGTGGTGTGAAGTTTTAGGAGTCACTTCCTTTCCCAGAACCCAAGTTTCTCCATTTATTTATTTTTCATTTATAAATGTGTATTGAGCTCTTCCTATGTGTCAGGAATTATGGTAAACATTGATGCACAAAGATGAAGAAAACATGGTCCCTAACCAGGAGTTTTGTCCACACAGGAAGAAAAAGAAGTAAAAAAATTATTAAATCTGTGTGAGAATTCTAAAGACAATTTAGGATATGAACTGCTCTGGGAGGAGAGAAAAGAAAAAGAAAAAAAGAGAAAAAGGCAGCCCAAATCGTCAAAGCAACAAATAGCTGGCGGAAAGGGGAATGGCAAGCACTACTGGAGGACAGAGAGGATTTATAATGTTTAGAGTCAGCCTTTTAATGTGAGGGTAACAGAGACCATATTTGAAATTCATTCCTCCCTATAACATAAAATGTGGCTCTCTGAGCACAAGGCTCTGTGTAATAATGACTTCATGTGCTATTATGAGGGCACAGTGTAAATATACAGGAAATTCCCTTATAAATTCTGAAATCCTTCTGCAACTTTCTATTACAAAGTTCTAAAACCAATAGTCATTTTTAATTGTTGTTCCTCTATTTGTATTGCTTTTTAATTTCCATTGCCTTTTCATGTATGTCAGAATAGTCAGTGAAGATTCTACAAATTCTTTTTTCATTCTTAAACAGGCATTCAGGCTATAAAAACTGACAATGAAAAATTTAATGGTGAAGGTAAAAATATATGTTTATATGATGTCTATCATCTATCTATCTATCAATATATCTATCTATCTATCTATCTATCTATCTATCTATCTATCATCTGTCTTTGGCTTTAATATTATAAATACCGCATCAACTCATAAGCAGTCACACACACTTTCCAATAAAACTGTAGAGCAGAAAAGCCTGAAAGACCAGAGCAGTGTAGAGCAGCTTCTCTTAGCTCATCAGAGGACTTCAGCTTTTGCGCCGGCCTCTCATTCTAGTGCTGAGGATTGGGTGACAGTGGAAGAATGAATGCTGTTAATGCGGGGAAGCAGGGCGCTGTTTCACCTTTCACACCAGCCAAAGAACGTATCCGGTGTCTCCCCTGAAACTTTAGCTTGTCGGCATAGTTCACTGTCAGTTTTCAGGTGCATACATCTTTAAAGAAAGAAGAAAATAAAGTTATCAAATAAGAATAATAAAAATAATATTAACCATATGTTTAAACAACCACATCTCAAGTTTTTCTTCAGGTTAATCTTCATGTCTAACATGTTTAAGCCTTTCAAAAAGTATGAGCGGTTAGCCCGTCACCCTCCTTAGTACTGTTTAACCAAGCTACTCATTTTTTGTCTTCTTAATCATCTCTCATAAATCAGTCTCTTAGCCTTTTAGACATTCCACTTGTTTCTCCCATTTACTTCTTCCTACTGTGTTCTTATTATTTTAATTTATTTTTTCAGTGTTGACAATTTCCGGGGCACTGTTCAAAACATAACATGTTTCTTTTCAGAGGTGTGGCTCAAATTGCCACACTGTGTTTAGTGTGGTCTCAGCAGACCCTGGAAAGAATGGGGAGTAGCCCATTTCAATCAAGTCTGGGATATGAGGAGGAGATCAAAACTGAATTAGTGGGTAGAGTTCAGAAGCATTTTTCACCTCAATTTTGTCTTTTCCCTGACTGTGTTTAATGTTATCTCAGTTATGATGAGGGATGAGTCCATGTGGCCAATTTGGGTTGTTTTGGGTCTATGGATTTTCAGAATGCCTCCTTGCACTCCAGTGGCATTCACACAGAAAATAACAAGCAACTTGAAACTCTTTTGGGCCATTGGGATTTAAAGAATGGCTATTTTCAGTGGCCAGAGTGTGTGTTCTTTAATCAATATTTTAATCTATTTTGAAAACAGAATATTGAAACATTTTAGGTATAGACAATCTAATTACTATTATCACAGCCCTTGGATACTGAAATATATGGTCTAAAATCTTATTGGCAAATTTCTGATGCACTAGATTTTAATGACTCTGTTCATAATGAGCAAGTGAATAACTAACATTGGGAATTAAAAGGTACAAAACTAGGCACCGAGAAATCTGACTTATAATGTAGGGTTCCTCATCTTTAGGTGATCAGGATGCTGGCTATGATGGTACAGGTATGCTTTGATTTACCTTTCTGTCCAAAGATCTAGCACCTGCAAGCCAACTCCAAAGGCTCACTACTGAGTGATCATCTCTGACATCTTTGAAAAAAAATATAAGAACTTTGTGTGATGCAATACATGGAAATAAGATTGTCTGGAGATTTATCCTTCATGGACATTGCATAAGTGGATCAGAATAGAGATATGCAAAGGTAGTTTAAGTAATAAGAAAGGAACTCTAGGTTGTAATAGCAATCATACTAAATCAATCTCTTTGTTTATTTCTCCAAATAAGAATTATATTCAACAGGTTGTGAGGCAATGTTATCAGTATTTTCCCAAACAGTATCTAGTGTTGAGTGAACTTTCGCCAAGTCATATTGAGTTATAATTCTGTTAGCAAGATCATTGAAAATATGAAGTGGAAATAAATATTGTACTGAGACAGCCTTGGCCAGTTTGACTCAGTGGATGAGAGTTGGCCTGTGGCTGAAAGGTTTTGGGTATGATTCTGTTCAAAGGCATGCACCTCAGTTGCAAGCTTGATCCCCAGCCCCATTTGGGGTGTGGGTGGGAGACACCAGTGGAGTCTCTCTCACATTGATGTTTCTTTTTCTCTATCTCCCCTTCTCTTCCACTCTCTCTTAAAAATATATAAATATAAAAAATATAAATATAAATATAAATATAAATATAAAAAATATAAATATAAATATAAATATAAATATAAATATAAATATAAATATAAATATAAATATAAATATAAATATAAATATAAAATTTCCTTGTGTGAGGATTAACAAAAAAAATATTGTACTGGCATGGAATAAAAAATGCATATTCAGGTGGAGTGGAATGAGTATTATGTTAGGGGAAAGATGAATTAGTCTTTGGGGATGACTTTTCTGGTGTCACCACAGGCTGACTTAGACAGTGAGTACTGGAAGAGGGAGGACAGGTGTTTTGAGAACAGAAGAAGTAGTATGTAAAATCTCAGACAATGGGAAGGCTAGCTTATTTGAAAAGCATATAGCAGTATTGAGACACTGTTAAGATGACACTTGAAGCTTTATAAAGGCACCAGTCAGTACAATCCTATGATTTTTTTTCTATAGCAATTTTTAGGTCTTTGTGTGTAGAAAGGGGATATGCTTGAGGTCATCCTGGGCTACTTATTTTCCAGATGAACATTATGGAGGTAGGAGTAAAGGAATCAAGAATCCTTTCAAAGGACTTGCAAGAATTATCATTTGAGTTCCACAAGGGAAAGAAATATAGGAGAATTTGATATATGTTACAGGTTGGAGGGGGAACAATAGCATCTATGGATTGGAAACCTTGGTGAGACTGACAAATTGTTAATGGCAAGAGTGAGAGCAAGTGAAATGAAAGGGCCAAGTTGGTGAGGGGGTTATTTACATTTGAATGGGCAGGAGGACTGTAGTGCCATATTAGTTGATTCCAACTATCACCATTCTGTGCATCATTGGAATAGGATGCTACACAAAGAGAAAGGCAAAAATCAGGGGAAATGAAAAACATCAAGAAATGTAGAAGCCACATATATATATATATTGATATCCCTTAGAAAGATTATTGGCAGTGAAATGGAGATAGACACTTATCCTTGTGCCAACCATGAAAGTGTGAGGGGCATAGAGACCCAGATGCCAGTAGATAACAGCAAGAAGAAGATTAGAGATAGTGCTCTTACTGGATGGAAATGGCTTCATAGAAGCACATCTTATATAATAAAAGTCTAATATGCTAAGTGTCCCATCATGGAGTCGGTTGTTCAATCAATCAAAGCATAATATGCTAATGATATGTTAAGGCTGCTCAACCCCTCGCTATGACGAGCAATCACCACCAAGGGGACATAGAGTTGACCAGTTGACCAGTCGCTATGTTGTACACTGACCATGATGGGGAAGATGCTCTGACCAGTAGATGAGCTTCCTGCTGAGGTCCGGCCTGAGCAAGACGAGCCAGACATACCCTGGAGCCCTCCTGTGGTCCCCTCCCTGGCTGGCCAACCTCCTGCATCCCTCCTCGGCCCTGATCATGCACTGGTGGTGTCCCTCGGCCTAGCCTACGCCCTCTCACAATCCAGAACCCCTTGGGGGATGTCAGAGAGCCAGTTTTGTCCTGATCCTGAAGGCCAGTGAGAATTAACCAAATTCCTACGAATTTGTGCACTGGGCCTCTAGTAGATTTATATATATAAAAAAAGAGCATTGGGAGAGAGGAAGTTTAGAGGTTGACAAAGAACAGGGAGAACCCTTATGCCACTTCCTGTCTTTGAAGTTCTTATGTGGGAGATAAAATACTGAAAGGGTGTCAAGAGAGGTCATTTTGTAGTGGAATAGCCATAACACCCAAAAAAGCCAAACAACAAACAAAAGAATTAGAGGTCCATAGTCTA
Organism: Pipistrellus hanaki; assembly: GCF_964339955.1. Classification (NCBI taxonomy): domain Eukaryota; kingdom Metazoa; phylum Chordata; class Mammalia; order Chiroptera; family Vespertilionidae; genus Pipistrellus; species Pipistrellus hanaki. Next base: position 137,485,286 of record NC_140505.1, on the reverse strand, counting down.
TAGCAGAAAAGTAGAAAGTAGAGAGTGTTGGGTAATGGATTTAATTGATAACATGGATATGTAAGATCACTTTGGAGTTAGGATAAACAGGAATTTGAAACATAAGTACTAGGCCAGATAGAGGAATGTGGGCACTTAGTTCTATGTTCCTGTTTTCTGTAGTGACATGGTGGCATCCACTGCATAATCTCCACTTAGTACAGACAACTAGTGTGGCCTTGACGGCTGTGAGCAGCTTTTTAGACAGCATGTCACAGTCTGTCAATAAATGAGAGTGACTTGAGCTAGGATGGCAAGTGGTCAGTATGAGCTTGCCCCCAAGAAGATGGATATGCTCTCAGAATCCTGACAAAAATAGTATTTGAGTTTTCAAGACAGTGTTGTAGATAATGAATGCCACATTGTGAGACCTATGGGGTGAGGTTCAACCATAGTTCCCCCTGAAAGGACACACACTGCTATCCATTGTGGCATGCTTCTCTTTTTTTTATAACACAGGAAAGTAGAAAGTTAAAATTAGAAAAATTTACTAACTTATGAAACAAGGTAATATCTAATAGATAAGTGATCTACAAAGGTATTTATTTGATATTGTGTTTCCAGTATATCTAATCTAATACTTTAATCATTTTGTCAATTAAAAATTACAAAATACTTTTCCACCTCAGATTACTAGTGATGTCATTAAGTTGGTGAAAGTCTTGTCATATATGTTTCATCACTGCATACTCAATGTATTGTCATTAATCATGCCAATGCATGGTTTATCTTCCTCTGACTGGCTTATTTCACTTAGCACAATCATTTCCAGGTCCCTCCAAGCTGTCTTGTAAGTTCTTTTTTATAGCTGCATAGTATTGCATGTGCAAATGTACCATAGTTTCTTTATCTACTCATCTGATGGGCACTTGGGCTATTATAAATGTTATATTATATTAGATATTATAAATGTTATATTATAAATGAAGAAACTGCCCTCATCTTAAGACTTTCCCAGAAAATCTCAGTGACAAAAACAGCAATATAAAATCAGTGTAGTATTTTAAAGTTTATGATGTTTTTTTAATATATATTACCTTGTTTGAATTTTGATCAACTATGAGTTTGGGGAAGGACATGATCATCATTTCGTAGATTGCAGAACTGAAGTTCAGGAAGGTCAAGTGACTGGCAGAAGATCACAGGACTATCTGTAGGAAAATGAACCTTGTATCCCCAAGCTCAGTGCTTTGAAGTGTTTGACAGCAGGATAAGAGTCCCAGATACAAGTCCTATTAATTTTCTCTCTACTTTTTCAAATCCTTGAGTTAGTTGGCTATCTAAGCACTTTGATTTAAAATGAAAAGACCACATGCTAGTCTTTGCTCCAGTATTTGTTAGCCATGTGACCCTCCTGAGAGTCAGACTTCTTTATCTGAAGTCAGGTTATGATGCAGCTCTTGGCTGGGCACACAGAGGTCATGTGACCCACACCCAAAAGGGAAAGTGCTGGGAAAATAAGTGAGTACTGCTGTAACTATAAAGAGCTACTATTTCATAATACTTTGACATTTTATCATGAGATTGTACCCTCAGGTAAAGACAGAGGGTCAAACCTTTACTCCACCATCGATCCCAGGCAAGTCCTTGAACCAATGTGATAATCTTTTTTGGCCACTGTAAAATAATAATTTTTGAATGATGTTTATATCACTAAAGTAGTTATATTTATTCTAGAGGCCCAGTGTCCCTCAGCCCAGCCTGCACCCTCTCCAATCTAGGACCTCTCAAGGGATGTCCAAATGCCCATTTTGCTGCCCCACCCCCCCTCTGGTATGGGGACAAAACGGGCATTTGGACATCCCTCTCACAATCCAGAACTGCTGGCTCCCAAACACTCGCCTGCCTGCCTAATTGCCCCTAATCACTTCTGCTTGCCAGCCTGATCACCCCCTAACCACTCTCCTGCCAGCCTGATTGATGCCTAACTGCTCTCCTGCCAGCCAGATTGCCACTAACTGCCCTCCCCTGCCAGCCTGGTCACCCCTAACTGCCCTTTATTTACCAGTCTGGTTGCCCCTAAGTGCCCTCCCCTACCAGCCTGGTAACCCCTAATTGCTCTCCCCTGCTGTCCTGGTCACCCCCAACTCCCCTCCCCTGCTGGCCCAGTCACTCCTAACTACCCTCACCTGCAGGCCTTGTCCTTCCCAACTGAACTCCCCTGCAAGCCTGGTTGCCTCCAAGGGCCCTCCCCTTTAGTCCTGGTCTCCACCTACCCCTCTCCAACTGCCCTTCCTTGCATGCCTGATCACCTGAACTGCCCTCTCTTGCAGGCCTAGTCTCTCCTAACTGCCCTCCCTGCTGGCCATCTTTTTTGGCAGTCATCTTATGTCCACATGGGGCAGCCATCTTTGACCACATGGGAATGACCATCTTGAGTGTTGGAGTGATGGCCAATTTGCATATTACTCTATTATATAAGGCACATGTGTCAAACACAAGGCCCGCGGGCCAAATCCAGCCCGCCAGGCCTTGCAATGTGGCCTGCACCGCGCTGTCATCACTGCACTCCGCTGTCAGTTTATGACATTGTCAGTTTATGACTGTTCAGTAAACCATTCGGCCCGCGATTTAGGCTGGATTTTAGATTTTGGCCCCTTCTCTGATTGAGTTTGACACCCCTAATATAAGGTATTACAGATGTTAATGAGACATCAGATGGGATAAACAGGTGTGAAGCTCTTTATATACTGGAAAGGTGCTATGCAAATATAAATATATAGAGAAAAGCCTTATTAGTATGCAGCAAATTTAAAAATGTTTTTTAGTCCTATGTCAAAAATTATAATGGTTCCTGAACCTTTATGTGTTCTAAAGACAATTAGCCAAAGCAGGTATATGAAAAGGGTGCAGTGCAAGAAAGACATATGTGACAAAATTTTGCTTATCTCCATATATTTTTTTCCCTTCCTCAGGAAGTTTCAACCTCTTTCTAATTTTATTTATTAATATTCTCAAATACTCAATGTTCTCATTTTTCTGCTGCTTTGTAAGGGACTTCATAAAAGTTGAACTGACATCCCTTACTGATGCCTCTCTTCATGTATAAATCATCAGCCCATTCACTTCATTAAAGTGACTGCATGCTTGAGCTAGATCCAGCTAGACTTCTAGCCCAGTCATCTCTAGCCTCCTTACCCTCCCTGCCAACACCAGTTTTGCAAAAGAGAAGGGTGTTAGGTGAAGGGTTGTTTTCTTTACCAGTTGACATAAGAGATCACTTTATAACGTCTTTGTTGATAAAGTATGCAGTTCATTCCCACTGGTATGTGCAAACAAACCTCTGAAGTTGCCAATTCAAGGAAAACCCAAGATGATGAACAAACATATTTAAATGGTAACTATACACCATCAGTGTACAAGTACGGTGAGTTACCTCAATTCAAACCAGACTTACTGACTATAGAGAGGAATCCATAGTGTAATCTGGGAAATTCAGGTTAGAATTACAAATATTTCTAAAAAATTTTTTAAGTTTATAGTTGATGATGTGGATTGGGGGACTTCATAATTTTTAATTTTATTTATGTAATTAGATATTTTTAAGTGTTATGTTCTAAAGAAAAAAAATTACATAAAAGATGAGCTTAAGTTGTTTTATTGTGTTTTTAATCACATTAATCCTCATGTATTGCTATAAATTTATACATTCATGCATTACTCTCTTGTTTCTTTAAATTCAACTTGAAGTTTTCTTTTCCCTGACACCAGCAATAAAGCCCAGTGCATTTCCTATATAATTAAATCATTTTGAAAAGAGTTTAAAATGTGATACAAAAACGAATGCAAAATTGTCTTTTATAGCTCATGAATATATTTTGAAGGCTCCCTGGGTATTTAGGGTGGCAGGTAGCTGAGGTATAAATAGTATACCAGTACAAGGTTCCTGAAAATTATTTTGATTTGAGGCATATTTAATTTCTAACTCAAAAACATAGTTTTTATATTGGAAGAAATGCCTTTTTTTGCTATTAGAAAACCTAAATAATATTCTCATCACAAGCATAACATGCTATATCCTTCCTGAAGTCGGAGTATTTCATTGGATCATTTTAATGTGCTCTGGCTGAGGACTATCAATATCACTCTTCAGATGAGAGGTGGTTCCAGTAATGCCTGCTGTCTAAACATCATTTGTAATACAAATGGCAGGGGAGTCGGTGGCTTAATGGGTACTAATTTATTTTGAATTTATGATGCATTGCAGCCATTAGAAAGAACTGAGCTGCTTTTACAACAGTTCATGGGGAAATAAGAGTTCTGTTTGTGGTTGGTTTTATTTTGTGGTGTCAGATTGGAAAATATACCCATTTTAAAAGAAAGAAAAGGAAAAAGTCTGCACTAAAATGAGATTAGGGTGGAAGTCTGCCAGTGCTATGTAACAGTTCTCATACATCATTCTGTATGCCACTGTGCCTGACCATAGGTTACCATAGGGTGGTTTTATATGGCCCTACTGGCTTTGCATTATATTCAAACATAAATTTAATGCAATTTTTAAATCATTTTTTGAAACATTGTTTCTTAATATATATTTATCATGAAATATTTCAAAATAAATAAGGCATTATACATTTAATATAATGGAGATTGCCATATATTTAAATGCTCACCACATTAGAGTAAAATTAAACTACGAATGATTGGCCTTGTAGGAGAAAAGGGAAGCCACGTGCATTCTTTTGCCGCCTGCTTGAGGTAACAGGATTTAGGTGGGAATAAGTATACCAATGCATGATTTCAGTCAGAATGCAAGGTAACAGGTGGTAATATTTATTCCCAGTAGACAGAAAGCGATTTATTCCCACATCTGACAATAGATGGAGTCAATGGCTGGAAATCTAAAAGGAAGGCTCCTAGGACAGACCATGAAGGACGTGGTGAGAGTTTAAGCTGATCTTAAAGAAAAAGCAAAATATAAAAGCACATATAAGACAAAAGAATAAGAATTGCTAGAGGTTAGATGGTATTCAGAAAACAAAACAAAATTCTGCACATGTTGAAAGTAATTTCAAACACGATATGCAAATTTGTAATTATAGTATTCACCATGGTCCATTGAAGGGTGAGCTTTTGTGGTGAACTAGGCTCCTCCCAACCTTCAAGGCTCGATTGGTCTAGGGGGTTATAGATTGTCTCTCATTGCAGTACAAACTGCTGCAGACACTAACCATTCAGCCAAATAACCCCTCCCACCAAACAGCAGTCTGGGAAAACATCACATTAGGACCCTAACAAAGGAACTTTTAACTAGCCTTATTAGAATCCCACTGCCTAGTTCTGCCTGGCAATTAAAAGCATTTTGTTCCTTATCACTGTTTAGCCTTTAGTGCTAAACATGAATCCCCCTTGATCATCTATCTTCATGCCCACCTTTTCCCACAGGCTGATCATGTTTCTTCAATGATTTCCAGGCTCACACTGACACCCTTCCCATGGAGCACCTGCAAATGCTTTGATTTTGGCTATCTCATCCTCTGGTCTCTACAATCTCAGCCTCTTTCAATGAACAAGCACTATGGCTCCTTTTCCCAAGCTAATCCTGGCTTCTTTTCTTTTCCGGAGGAGATTGAGTGTTGTCTCCCAGTATTTTAAACAGCGGGTTACCAACATCCTCCCCACCCACCCGGAGACTGGGTGTACATTGCAAAATGCATTGCAAGTCAGCACCAAATGGGATGCACAATTCAGCTGAACTCATCTGCCTAATTCTATCCACTAGGCTATCCTTGAAAAAGTTTTGGTCCATACCTAAAAGTTTGAAGAATAGCAATGATGTTGCTTGTTACTCTGTGAAATCATTGACACGTTTAAATAGAAGTGTTATCATAAATTAAAATGCTAATGTGTTAGCTGATTGCATTATGGAGAAAGAGGAACTTCACACCAGGTTATTGGCATTCTTAGTTGTGATTATTGCTTAGTAATGGACCTTTAAAAATAGTCAATGCAATCTCTAAAATCCTTTTCCTCTTGTAATATCATTTAAATAATTTTATTATTAATAAAGGTTGATGTTTCGCAATTGCTCTGGCTGGGATGAAAGTGAGCTGACTTTTTGAGGAACTGGGAAAATTAAATGGGACTTTTCCTTTTTTCTATTTTTCTAATGTCATTGCTGTGGTACGAAGACACTAGACTCTTATTTGTTAAAATATATTTTTATTTATTTTACGGAGAGGAAGGGAGAAGGACAGAGAGCTAGAAACATCAATGAGAGAGAATCAGCTGCCTCCCACATGCCCCCTACTGGGGATTGAGCCTCAAACCCAGGCATGAGCCCTGACTGTGACCTCATGGGCTGACACTCAGCCACTAAGCAACACTGGCCAGGAAACACAGGCATTTTTTTAAAATTTTTTTTTTGGTGACTTAGCCTCTTTACCTCAAACAAGTTTTCTCATCTCTGAATTAGTGTTCCTGTTCCTGGTAGGAAAGGATAATTGACTTTGGCTCTGATTCTCTTTCTATCTTGCCAACTCATGTACCAGCAGAACTCCTGGAACAGTTTGCTGCTTCTTTAATGTTTTAATAGCTTAGCTTGTGTCCTATAAGTCATTGCTCTCAACTAGGATACACACACATAGCTAAGGGATTGTAAACACTAGTAATGCTTTGCCTCTACACTACGAGCTAATCATTTTTATATTTTATTTCATTATTTTTATAAGATTTATATAAAATTAAACCTACAAAGAGCTATATGATTTGCATTCTCCTGGTGCTTTATAAGATACTAGAGGCCTGGTGCACAAAATCGGGCACAATTGAGGGTGTGGGGCAGGGGGGAATGATCAGGACCAGGCTGACCAGGGGGAAGGACTGAGGATGGTTGGCTGACCAGCTCTGCCCCTGATCTGGGGGTGAGGGGGTGCTGATTTCGGAGGGCCAAGCCGGGGTCAGTTATTAGTGTCAAAGATCTTTGCAGGGTGTATACATGTTTGCTATTGGCTTTTGGATGAGTTGAAGCTTCAAAGGTGTCTTAGTGTCAGGGACACTTACAGCTTCTGTTTCTAAGCCTCTCCCTAGAAAGGTAATGCGGTTTGGTTCCCTGCTGACAAACACTCTAAAGAGAGGCTGTGGTGTGATGTGGCTGCCCTCTTTGGTAGTAAGCAGTGAAGAGAAAACACAGGTAGATTGTAGTTGTGCTGGGCACATTTCCTGGACACTTGACTGATGGTCCAGGCTGTGAGCAGTTTTCCTCCCTCCTGATCACTCATCTATCAAGTTCCTGGTCTATGAATGCTGGAGAGCATTTACTTACTTAGAGTCACTGACGGTCACACTTCAGTGATTGGGGGGTGAGAGGGGGTGTTGATCATGAGTGGGGCTGGCAGCAGGGAGGGGCTGCGGTGGTTTGCTGGCTGGAATCGTCCTGATTGGGCCTGTTGGCCACCACAGTGCATGTCACAGCCACCAGTTGTTCTGCTCATTCTGCCATTCGGTTGCTTGGCTTCTATATATATAGGTTATGCTTGGGGAAAAATGTGTTTACAATAATCCCAGGCCAGATATCTGGTGTAAGCTATTCAGCTCAACACACCTACCATAGTTGATTTCTAAAGTTTTTATTTGAAGAATCACTTCAGTAGTCTAGGAAGGTCACACTGTTACAGGAATGAAATTCTGCCTAGGAATACATTTTAAAGTTATCTATCAAGGATAGAACTATGAAATTTTCAAAGATAACTCACCTTTTATTAATAAACTAGAGCACATGTGTCAAACACAAGGCCCGCGGGCCAAATCCAGCCCGCCAGGCCTTGCAATGTGGCCCGCACCTCGCTGTCATCACTGCACTCCGCTGTCAGTTTATGACATTGTCAGTTTATGACTGTTCAGTAAACCATTCGGCCCGCGATTTAGGCTGGATTTTAGATTTTGGCCCCTTCTCTGATTGAGTTCGACACCCCTAAACTAGAGGCTCAATGCACGAAATTTGTGCAAGAGGAGGCCTTCTTTCCCCCAGCTGCTGGCATCAGCTTTCTTCTGGCGCCCGGGACCCAGGCTTCCCTCCGGCCACTGGTAGGGACCCAGGACCTCAGCTTTGTCCAGAAGGTTGTCCAGTCTAATTAGCATATTATGTTTTTATTATTATATAAATGAAATTGTTAAAAGCATATGTGTGAATAGTTATGAAATACAACTATCAATTGAAACTGAGAAAGATTAGGTAAACTGAAAAATAAAACTAGGATGTTAAATGGGAACATTTTATTTTATTTTTTTAAATATATTTTATTGATTTCTTACAGAGAGGAAGGGAGAGAGATAGAGAGCCAGAAATGTCAATGAGAGAGAAACATCGACCAGCTGCCTCTTGCACACCCCCTATTGGGGATGTGCCCACAACCAAGGTACATGCCCTTGACCGGAATCGAACCTGGGACCTTTCAGTCCGCAGACCAACGCTCTACCACTGAGCCAAACCAGCTTCAGCAGAATGGGAACATATTAAATGGATTTTAAATTTTAAGAGACATGGAAAAAAATTAAGATAGCCATTTCATGTAATTTGAGTGGAAAAGGATGGCTAAGTCACTTGGAGATAGATACCCCAAAACAAGATAGGTAATCATGACTTTATATCAACAATTTCTTATATAACTTTAAGGAAGTAAATATCAGCTAACATGAGATGACTACAGCAGTTCTAATGAATAACCGGTGAGTGACACTGTCAGAAATTTGAGTATGGCAGCTTACTATTGGCAATAGGACAAAGAATGCATTCAAGCTGCATTTGCAAATTGAGGTCAACAATAGGAAGACATTTATTTTGCTTTAAAAACTTCCTCCAAGTTCCTCAAATTGAGGGCTTAAATTATCCCCAACAAAAGCATTCCTGAGGCTATTGTAAGACATAATGTTGGATACCTGACCTGTTAGGCACACTTTGCAAAGATGGTGCCAGTCAAGATGGGTATCTTACCCTTTAAAAAAAAAAAAAAAAAAAAAAAAAAAAAAAAAAGGCCGAAAAAATCTCTGGGAGGATTACTCTGCGTCTGTCCTCATTCAGATTTTTTTCTCTGATCTTCTTATTTTTCACTGCAGGTTTAATTATTTTACTTAAATTATTTTATTTTATTTTATTGTGGTATGAATACAACATGATAGTTACCCTCTTAACTTTTTAACTCTTACAATTCAGTGTTGTCAGCTACAGGTACAATGTTGGACAGCAGATCTCTAAAACTTAGTCATGTTGCTTAACTGAAACTTTATGCCTGTTGGTTAGTAACTCATTTTTTTTCCCCTTTTTGCAAGCCCTGCCAATCATCATTCCAATCTTCTATTAGTTGGGCTATTTTAGATATCTCCTTATAAGTGAAATTCAAGTAGTGTTTTTCCTTCTGTAACTGGTTTACTTCACTTGGCATTATAGCATCAAGGTTTATCTGTTATCGCTTTTTGTAAAATTTCCTTCTTTTTGAAGTCTGAATGACATCCCATTGTGTGTATGTGGCACATTTGCTTTTAGCCATTCATCCTTCACTGGACACTGACCTACATCTTTGCTATTTTGAGTAGTACTTAAATGCACATGCAAATACTAATATCTCTTTGGGATTCTGATTTTAATTAAAAAAAAAAAATACTCAGAAATGGGATTGCTGGATCATGTGGTAGTAGTTTTATTTTAACATTTTAAGGAACCTTGAAACTCTTCTCCATTCTGGCTACACCATTTTACAATGCCACTAACTATGTGTGGGATTTTCATTTTTTCACATCCTGGCCAACATTTTAGTGGCCTTTTGCTTCTTTGATAATTTGCTATCCGACAGGTGTGAGGTGACACTTTATTGTGGTTTGGATTTGCATTTCCCTGATGATTAGTGACAGTGAACACTGCAAGAACCTTCTCAGAACACTTCTTCAGAATCATAAAACTAAGCAAACATTCTATCATAGTTCTTATGTAAAGAAGGACCTGGTAGAGTGCCTAGATTAAAATCTATCTTAGATCTAGCCATCCACCTACTTACCTACTTACCAGTACATCTCTAAAGGTCCATTTTTCACGAGAGATTATGTTCTTAGAAAGATTTAACAGCCATTAAAATACATTATACTTCATGTTTACCAGCATCTTTCTTAATACTTCTGGACCATAATTAGGGAATAATGAAATTATAAATTCTACTTATGTTTCTTTGTTTCTTTCCAAATCATTAAACAAACAAACAAACAAACAAAAAAATTATTTAGCCCGGCTGGTGTGGTTCAGTGTTTGAGCATCTACCAATGAACCTGGAGATCATGGTTTGACTTGATCCAGTCAAGGCACATGCCTGGGTTTGAGGCTTGATCCCCCGTGGTGGGCTTTCAGGAGGCAGATGATCAATGACTCTCTCATCATCGATGTTTCTATCTTTCTATCCTTCTCCCTTCCTTTCTGAAATCAGTAAAAACAAAGTAACAATAAAAAAGTAAAAGACTTGATAATCAAAATAAAACATTTTTTAGATAAGTTTGGGATAAAAATGAGGGAAACATTTTTATTCAGAATGCTTCGTTCTGCTTCTGAGTGATAGAACAATGCAGTGGCACATTGAAGGGTGAATGATACAAATATTGAAAACTGTCTTGTCAGCAGAATTATTTTAAGTCAGTTTTTATAAACTCTTTGTTTCTTCAATTGTGCATTTCTAATATTTGCGAGACATTAAACCTAGCCATTATGTTTCTCTCATGAAAGTTATTTGTTGATCAGAAATAGATGGCTTGAGTTCTCAGTGGTCATTGAAAAACCAAAATTATGTTTTGTTAGCTCTAGTAATATTTTCAACTCTGTGGATCACATTAGTTTAAAAATTGAAGGTTGTAGACACTAAGAAGTACACAAACAAAATAACTCGGCTATTCCAGGAACAAAGCAGTTTAGAGTTAGGGTTTGTGAAAAACTAAGTCTAAAATGAGACTTTTATTTGTGTTGCAGCAAAAAATACTGGCATTTCTAGGAGCAGTTATAGATTTTATAGTCCCTGAATATTGAAACATTTGGAGGAAACTTTAAAAAATATATAAAAGCATCTTTTCATATATTTTACTAAAAATATAGCTTTTGAGGGAGCCACGTAGATGCAGGTCTCCTGCGCCAAAGCTGCTCGTGTTTCTCAGGACACCTACCTACACCAGGATACAGCGAAAAGGCTTGAAGCAAGAGGCAGGTTGGTCAATGGCTTGTTATCATTAGTTAAATATTTGGTAACACGGTCCACATGTTTTCCTTTTAAATATTAAACCAAATGTCTTTTTAACCAGCTAGTGTCACTGCTTCCAATATTTAATTCCATTTTTAAAAAAGTCACATGTAGCTTGACAACATGATTTTTAATTGCAGAGATTACTGCAAAATGTACTTGTGTTTGGAGGTAGAATATTGGAAACTTTTCTTGATTCCCTGCAGCCTTCATTCAGTGCGGTTTGCAGCCATTCCCAGAGACACAGAACAATTCACCATTAAATAATTAGTAGATAGGGTTTAGTTTTTTCTCAATATCTCATAACAGGTTCCTAAGTCTTTGAATATTTGGGGAATACATTTATTACTTTAACTCAACTTGATTGATATACAAATGCTCTCTTTATTATTTGGAATGAAACATAAAACTCGCAATGCATTTGTGATTCTTCACTAGCAATTGATGTTATAAAGATGTAGAGAATATTGATTTACCTTAAAACCTTTGTGTCTGAGTTTATTTATCATATTCAATCCTTTTACTTCCTTTAAATTTGTTTGGCTAACAAATTATTTTATGTTTATGTTTCTTTTTAACTAATCATAATGATAGCTAATCTTAAATTATCCCTAGTAAACATTTCAGTTAGAATTAAGAGAATAAAAGTCAATGATCTGAACTGCTCTAGCTGTTCAATGGTGTTTTTCTTTCCAACTAACGTCTTGTCCTAAGTGTGAGTAAAGAGTAGCTGAAAATAATCAATTTAAATTTTGAAAACAATCTTTAACGAACATTAATTTTTATCAGTGCTCTTGTTTTTGTTCTCATCAGATTCTACCTCAGAGCAATGTGTTCTTTGACTGTAGTTCAAAGAACTGAAGTCATTGAACAAAAATTGCCATCACTTCTGCTACTCACGCTACAAAGTGTATGGCTTCTGAACACTTAAAAATAGGACCCCCCAAACCTCCATGTATTATACAGCCTGCCTACCTTCCACAGCAATATGCATAAGACAGGCAGGAGGCTTCATGGAGAATTTTGGGAGGCTTTATTAATCATTAAAAAGTATCTAGGAAAATTCTCTATACATTTATTGTATCCCTTAAAATACCAACAGCCCTACACCCTTTGGAAAGTTTCCATTACCTCCATCCAAGAACTATTACAGCTCAATCTGAAAACCACTGATCTAGAGAAGTTTCAATTGATGGAGTCACAACACTCTTTCCTCTGTCTGCATTGCCTTCCCTCTTACCCACTGTTAAGTTCCCTGACTCCAGGAGGGGAACTTAGTGCTCCTTTCCTGTACCTGTCTTGAGATCTGCATATAACAGTATCAGATTACAGTTTCCTTATATGTCTGAACCACTCACATTTACTAAATTCTGAGTTTCTTTAATGTAATCCCCTCACCTCTTTGTGGAGTTTTTTTTTTTTTTTTTTAAATCCCCAGCAACCAAGGAAGCATTTAAAATGTGTGCATGCCCTAGCTGGTTCATGAGTATTCTCTCTCTCTCTCTCTCTCTCTCTCTCTCTCTCTCTCTCTCTCTCTCTCTCTCTCTTCTCTCCCTCTACCCCTTCCCTACCACCAGCACCAGATCTGTCTGCCTGCTCTTTATTAGAGCCGGTTTCTATTTTGCTTGGTAGTTCAGTTTGTTCATTACATTCCACATGTGAGTGAAATCATATGATACTTGTCTTTCTCTGACTGGTTCATTTCACTTAGCATAATACTCTCCAGGTCCATCAATGATGCTGTAAAGGCTAAAAGTTTCTTCTTCTTCTTCTTCTTTTTTTTTTTTTTTACAGCACAGTAGTATTCCATTGTGTAAATGTACCACAGATTTTTGAACCATTCACCTGATGGACACTTGTGCTGCTTCTATATCTGGGCTATTGTAAATGCTGCTGCAGTGAACATAGGGGTACATATAGTCTTTCAAATTAGTGTTTTGGGTTTCTTCAGATAAATTCTCAGAAGTGGAATCACTGTGTCATAGACAGTTCCACTTTTTTAATTTTTTGAGGTAACTCCATACCGCTTTCCACAGTGGCTGCACCAATCTGCATTCCTATCAACAGTGCATGAAGGTTTCCTTTTCTCCACATCCTCACCAACACTTGTTTGTTGATTTATTGATGATAGCCATTCTGAAAGGTGTGAGGTGATATTTCATTGTAGTATTAATTTGTATTTCTCTGATTATTGATGTTGAGCATGTTTTCATATGTCTATTGGCCATTTGTATGTCCTCTTTAGAGAAGTGTCTATTCAGGTCTTTTGCCCATTTTTTATTTGAATTGGTTTTGGGAGTGTGTGTTGAGTTTTATAAGTTCTTTTTAAATTTTAGGTATTAACCCCTTATCAAATATATCATTGCGAAATATGTTCTCCCATTCAGTGGGTTGTCTTTTCATTTTGTTGATGTAAATCAAAGTACTTTTAAAGAGAAGAGTTAAGCCGGCACCGGTTTGGCTCAGTGGATAGAGCGTTGGCCTGCAGACTGAAAGGTCCCGGGTGCGATTCCGGTCAAGGGCATGTACCTTGGTTGTGGGCACATCCCCAGTAGGGGGTGTGCAAGAGGCAGCTGGTCGATGATTCTCTCTCATCAATGTTTCTAACTCTCTACCCCTCTCTCTTCCTCTCTGTGAAAAATCAATAAAATATATTTTAAAAAAATAAAATAAAAAATAAAGAGAAGAGTTAAGATGAATGGTGATCATATACCATCTCTAAAATGATTCTTTATCGTCACATATGTGTTGACTATTTTTTTTAAATCGTATTTTAGATAAGAGAAAGGAATGTAGTGTAAGCATCTCTTAAACTTTTTCTATGATAAATAATAATATCATATTAATTGACTGTAACATCATATGACAATTCTAAATCAGCTTCTAAAACAATTTAACTTAATTAAATGTAAGATAATCACTATCTACTATATGAAATAAATTAACTCTCCTATGCCTAAGTAGATTATAAATATAAATAAAATTGTACCTCTGCCCTCTAACAATTTAAACTCTAGTGAATAATATAAATAAGTGTACCACAAGGTAGAATAATATTACTATCTTAAAAGAGATAGGAACAAAGTAGTGTAGCAGTTAAAATCTTAGAGAATTACATCAGATAGATGAGTTTATGGAGTGCATTATGGCAGTGTTATTTAAAACTAATTTTGAAAAGTAGATGGAGGGAAAGAATATAAAATTTTATAGGACTTCATAAATCAAAGTACTCTATGTACAGTAAGAGCTATGAGGGGGAAATATTCATGATCAGAAATGTATGTTAGCATTTTTTGGAAATGGTCATATTGTTTATCTGTTGCCTAAGACAGATAGGAATCTTCAATTTACATCTTGGTTATGGGTTAATGGAAATATATATATATTTTTAAGATAAATTTTGAACTACATATCCCCATTTCAAAAAACCTATTGAGGTTAAACTATTTCAACCTTTAATTGAGAATAACAAATTGGAAAAGTCTAAATCACTTTAAATGTTCCAAAGTTAGATCATACTGAGATAATTATTTGAAACTAAGTAACCTTTCAAGCTTTGGAGGAAAAAAGGTATTTTGTAGATTTTAACTGCTACTTAGTGTGAAATAGTCTTAATAGATTTTTATGGATTTGTAACAGAAATTGAATTTTTATCTATTATTATTTTAGTTGGGAAATTTTAGACTATAAGTAAGGAAAAATCAGTGTCCATTGGTAAGCAAATAAGGAAATTTTATGATGTCCTATCACAAAGAAGTCTAAGTAAAGCAACTCCTGGCTTGGTTCATTTCATTGGCTCTTGGATATAATCAAGGGCAAATCCACCTAATCTCCAAGCACCTTTCATTGCCCATCGATGACTATGGCACCCTCCATTGTCAAGAGAAAATATGGAGGCATTTCATTGCTTTGTAAGACTGGGGAGATGCTTTCTTAGATGTCCCCAGAAAACTCTTCCTATATGCATTGTTACAAAATGCGTGTGTTCAAACCAGGATCTGGTAACGGAAACAGTCCCATCATCATTCACTTATGATTCACTCCCAAGTAGTAGGTTGGAGATCTCACAGAAAAGGTTAGGTATAAATTAAATTCGGGATTCTGTTAAGAAGGAAGATGGTGTGGCTCTTGGGCTCTTGGGTAGGTAACCACAGTTCTGCAATGACAGCCTTATTTTGTTATCTTTGTAAAATTTATTGCAAATTCTGTGTAATGTAGTATTAAATGTAGATTTTTATTTTAAAGAATGAGCATTATGTATGTAAGCAATATTTAATCATTCCTCCCAGAAAAAAAAAAAAATAACTCTTCACATAGGCAGCTATAGCAAAGTGCTTGAGCAATCCTTAAAAGTCATTCCTTTGTACCTCAGTCTCCTTATTTATAAAATGGGAATGAAAATAAAATGGAGCCGAAACCAGTTTGGCTCAGTGGATAGAGCGGCCTGCGGACTGAAAGGTCCCGGGTTCGATTTCGGTCAAGGACATGTACCTTGGTTGAGGGCACACCCCCAGTAGGGGGTGTGCAGGAGACAGCTGATTGATGTTTCTCATCGATGTTTCTAACTCTCTATCCCTCTCTCTTCCTCTCTGTCAAAAAATCAATAAAATATATTATTAAAAAAAAGAAAAGAAAATGGAAATGAAGAAATATTACCAACTTTTGGAGAGGTAGTAGGATTAAATGTGATTTTATAATGTGAAGAGCTTAGAAGTGTCAAGTCCTCAAGAAATGTTATTTTTATTATTATGTAGCCATTTTAAAGCCTTACACAGGTGAGAATATTTTTCCTGGTTGAGAATAATGTAACCTATAAACACCAAGGAAGTGCTTGGCATTTCTGTTTTTGGGCATAGAGAATGATCACTTTCAAACCCTTTGATTTCTATTAAAAGATTTTTATGCCAATTTGCCTGTCTCCCTTCCCCATCAATACAAATAGCATGATTATCCTTTTTAAACAGTTGTGATGATGCCTACTTGGGAAGAAAAAAAAAAAAAAAAAAAAAAAAAGACAAAACTGTGGTTGAGTGAATATAGAAATGGAAAAGAGTTCATACACAGAGAGAAAAAGAAAAAACCACACACATAAAAATAACTATCTTCTTATTAAAATTCAAGAACTTGTCTTGCAACTAGGCCAATGGCAGACAGGCATTGAAATGTGGGGAGGGAGGGAGGGAGGGAGGGAGGGAGGGAAGGAAGGAGGGGGGGAGGGAAGGAAGGAAGGAAGGAAGGAAGGAAGGAAGGAAGGAAGGAAGGAAGGAAGGAAGGAAGGAAGAAAGGAAGGAAGGAAGGAAGGATGGATGGAAGGAAGGAAGGAAGGAAGGAAAGAAGGAGAAAAGAAAGAAAAGGAAGGAAGGAAGAAAGGAAGGAAGAAAGGAAGAAAGAAAGGAAGAAAGAAAGAAGAAGGAAAGAAGAAGGAAAGGAAGAAAAGAAAAGAAAAATTATGGAAAGTATGGAAAATGAGCTATAGATTTATAGGTGGAT
Organism: Pipistrellus hanaki; assembly: GCF_964339955.1. Taxonomy (NCBI): domain Eukaryota; kingdom Metazoa; phylum Chordata; class Mammalia; order Chiroptera; family Vespertilionidae; genus Pipistrellus; species Pipistrellus hanaki. The sequence goes on along the minus strand of NC_140505.1, from coordinate 137,468,550 downwards.
TTATAATAGCATTTAGTACCTCACTAAAGTTTGATAGCTTCATCTGTTGGAACAGTGAGCAGTCTCTCTGAGTAGTCGATATATTTGCGAAGACCTGAGTATTAGAAAAAACAAAACAAAACTCGTCTATATAATCACAGCTCAAGCTACCGTTAAGGTGGACCGACCAAAATGACTGGTCGCTATGATGCGCACTGACCAGCAGGGTGCAGACACTCACTGCAGGAGCTGCCCCCTGGTGGTCAGTGTGCTTGCAGAAGGGGAGCACTGCTAAGGCAGAAGCTATGCTCATAGTTGGCAAGCACAGCAATGATGGCAGGATCCTCTCCCGCCTCCACAGCAGCACTAAGGAGTAGCGAGCCAAACGGTAAGGAGCCTGCTGCTAAGGAGCAGTGAACTGAGCAGTAAGGAGTGAACAGGCGGGTGGTAAGGAGTGAGGGACCTCAGATTGTGAGAGGGATGTCCCAGACTGTGAAAGGGAGCAGTTGAGGTTGAGGGGATGACCCTTGCCCTCTCCCCCCCACCCCCAAACCCCCTAGTGCACCAATTTTGTGCACCTGGCCTCTAGTTTACATATAAAGTGGAGGACATTCCCCTCAGAGGAAACTGCAAATGCAAAGCTGAGTTTGTGGACCATGTCACCCTCTGTCTCTGTTATACAGCGAGTACATCTATCATGTTAATCAGTCCCTTTCTTGACTTCTACAGCTACTCAAAGCACTCACTCAAAACATTTATATGCTTAAAATGCTGGTTAATTGCTGAGTGAATACGCAATGCCTGTCTTCAGCCGACATTAAGATTCATCTTTTGTGGAGCTGGATGAGCTCCAGTAAGTTAGCCTGGGCGCTTATCATTGAGCAATGTGCTGATGACTCACCTGGTTAACAGTGATGTCTTCAACCATTCCAAAAGCAAATGCAATGGCTGCTTCTAATTATCAGGGACACTCCCTTCATGTTTTTCACTGAATTGAAATGAAGGAAAATCACCTGGAGAGAGAAACCACGTGGATTTTCAATCCCAACTTCAATGCAGTCAAACAAGTAGTATATATTGCAAACTTTCTCCCAGTCTTGAACTACTGCTTTCTATCATTTGACTTGACAGGATACTACATATACAAATTGGAAATAAAGCTAATGAAAAATAAATTATAGCAGTTTATCATTTCTTCTGTTAGTGTTTATACTGTGCATACAAATTTTATATAGCTCAAATTGCTAGTCAGTTTCAATTCATGGTTTTAGATTGATCAAATATATTTTATGAAATGTTCATTACATAACATACTTTCCAAATTTTCTCACCGCATTTATTATGTACACATGTAGCATACAGAAGAAATAAAAACTAGTGCTGTTAATTTACATCTACAGAACAGAATAACAATATACAAAGCAATAGACTAGTATACATACATGCATATATATGTTATACCTTTTAAAATATTAACAAAACCCACCTGTTTATAAGTTCTATACCAAAATTCAAAATTATCAGTAAGAGAGATCACACCCAGGTGTAGTTATTTGTTTCTAGATTTACAAAAGTCAAAAATGTCTTCCATGGCCATGATTCATTACAATGAAATGGTGCAAAACAAAATCAGGAAGAAACAAACACATCAGACAAAGTGCAGAGGAAACTAGTTGCAGACTTCCAAGAGTCTTCTCCCAACAGAATCACAAAAGATGGGTTTAATTTCTTCAGGAATTGGTTTTGACGTGTGGGAAGTGTTGCCTAACAAGCAAACTCAATTGAGCCTGAGCGCTGAAGGTTTCGGTTGGGTTACTGCTTACACAGGTATTCCTGTCTGGCATATACCAAAACTCCAGACTCCCACAAGGAAAGCATATATTAAATATAAACTACATTGCCTATTTATTTATTTTTTAAAATTACATAGTGCATTGTTTGTGAAATAGTTTAGGCACAGTGAGCCACTCTTATCAGCTAGGGAATGATGGGAATACTTCTGAAATCCAAGTTTGCAGAAGCCAATCAAAGCCTTATTTGTTTGTTTATTTTTAATGATTTCAGAGCAGAAGGGGGAGAGAGAGAGAGAGAGAGAGAGAGAGAGAGAGAGAGAGAGAGAGAGAGAGAGAGATTCAATGATGAGAGAGAATCATTAATCAGTTGCCTCCTGCATGCCCTCCACTGGGGATCGAGCCCGTAAACCAGACATGTGCCCTGAGCAGGAATTGATTTGTTATCCCTTGGTTCATAGGTCAACGCACATCCATCGAGCCACACCAGCCAGCCACAAGTCAGGCCTTTTGAAGGATAGTATCTTATCCTTGCTGTTGTTGACACTTTTCTGACAGTAGTTAATAACACAGTTTTATATTCAAGCGCCTTTGGGCTTATATCCAAATTCTGCCACTGATTCTGATGCAATCTTGAACAAGTTATCTAAGCATTTTGCACACCTTAGTTTTATCGACTGTTATGTAACTTTAATTAGGCAATTATATCATTAAATTGCCACAAAAATCATGTAATAATTCACAATTATTAGCACACTAACTGCAAAAACGTAGTAACTCAATAAATATTGATGAATATTTGGTATGATGAATAATAGTATATATGGCAGCTACTTCCACAAAGCTTAGAATAGAGTGTCTGAACAAGATTCAAACAAATTAAATGCAGAATAAATGTGTGTGTGTGTGTGTGTGTGTGTGTGTGTGTTACCAACTCTAAGTGCAACAGGAGTTCTAAGAGTGTGCAAACTCTAATTTATAAGAAGCTTCATAGTTAACATGCATGTGGCCATTAACTTGACACTAAAAAAATCCTTTGATTGGAAAACAGGATCAGAAGAAATTAGTGGGTACATAGTTTGATTTGGTTACAGTCTGATACTTTTGTAAATTTTTTTTGGAAATGAAATATTATTATTCTTGCATGCCATTTTTTATAACTGTTTGATGAGCAAATAGAACAAAAAAAATTTGATGAACAATAACTGCTGTTCTTAGATACGGACTCAGATATTATCTAACTACCGTGTTTTCCCGAAAATAAGACATCCTCCGAAAATAAGACATCCTCCGAAAATAAGACCTAGCGCATGGAAAGATAAGACATCCCCTGAAAATAAGACCTAGCGCATGGAAAGATAAGACATCCCCTAAAAATAAGACCTAGCGCAACCTTGTGAGAAAAAATTAATATAAGACACTGTCTTATTTTTGGGGAAACGGTATCAGTAGGTACAGAGTTTTGTTTTTTGACATAACTAATAATTAAACATCATGATTACTTGAAAACACATGCTGAGTACAAACTTCCAGTATGATTGAATTAATAGATAAATGAATGAATTCGCTCAGAATATAATTAGGCCTTTGATTTATCAAAAGGGGACACCTGGGAAGCTATCTCATGCTTAATAAAAATCACATGTGATGAGAATCCGTTTTTGTTTTTAATTTTATATTTCTTGTTAGTAACAACAAACCAAGCCGCTTGTAGGATAGAGAGAGATAATGGATGGTGTCATTTTACATCTAATGTTAAGATGCCTCCTCAAGCTAATATTAAGCATTAAAAATTCTTTACAGTCCTAATCGGTTTGGTTCAGTGAATAGAGCATCGGCCTGTGAAGTGAAGGTTCCCAGGTTCGATTCCGCTCAAGGGCATGTATCTTGGTTGCAGGCACATCCCCAGTAGGGGGTGTGCTGGAGGTAGATGATCAATGTTTTGATATTTCTCTCTTATCGGTGTTTCTAACTCTCTTTCCCTCTCCCTTCCTCTCTGTAAAAAATCAATAGAGTATATTTTTTTAAAAAATTGTTTACAAAATGAGTGAATTTTACTTTATATCATAATTTAAATTTTAACCGACAAAAGTAGACACGTGTTATGAGATTTTATACAATTGAACAAGATTCAGATAAATGAAATGGAGACTAAATAATTGTGTATGTGTATAATTATTTGTGTGTGTTTTTTTTATTACCAACTCTAAGTGTAAAGAATTCTAAGAGTGGGAAAACTGTAATTTATAAGAACCCACAAAGCTTCCTTGCCAGAATAAGTATCCTTTTCATAAGTATTATGGAGCCACACCAGGAGAAACAGAAGTAGCTGACAGAAATAGCTTTCAGAGGACAAGGAAATAAAGGAGTATGGAGCTTTGATTATTTATATTGTTAAATTGCATTTTATTTTTAATATTTATAAATAATCACTTATGAAGTATTTTTTGGTCAGGAAAAAGATCATAGATGACTTATGTAAATATCCCATATAGACTATCATTTAACTAAAGTATATAACTTAAAATTATTTTTTAAGATTATAACTCTTACTGCATCTTGACTAATCTCAATGTAGAAACTAAGCCACATCAAAAAAAAAAAAAAAAAAAAAAAAAAAAAATGCCAGCACCTCTAAATGTTTTCTTTAGTGACTTCCTTTACTTAATCACAGTGATGGGAAAAACTCTGATGTAGTTATCCCAATATTTAAATATAATTATTTCACATACATTGCAGTTTACACATTTTGGGCAAACACAATTATAAAATGTAGTAAATCAGTTAACTCATTTTTTTTTTTTAATTATCTAGGCACCACATAGAAAATGGTATACTGAGATCATTGTTATTAATCCAAGTAATTGGTCAGTGCTTTTGAATTTATTCTAATTGTCTAATCAAACCATCCACCACAGTTCTTAAAACAACTTCTTCATTATTTCTTTCTCTGGACTGTAATGTATTGAGGATTAACTCATCCTTGGCATGTGAAAACTGGCTCAAGAAATACTGTATTAAACTAATTTGAATAAAGTTGAATCAAATTGAGTTAGTTAAAAATTATTTTAAGAAAAGTAGTGTCCCTAGTTTCAGATGAAATATAATTTTAAAATAAAAATGGAATGTCAAATTACTTACACATTGACAAGTTTTATAAACTAGTATGGATTTGCATTTACTCTAAGCCTCAATTATTAAGTTGCATTTTATTTTTAATATTTATTTATTGATTTTAGAGAGATTTGTTGTTCCACTAATTCATGCATTCATTGGTTGATACCCATATGTGCTCCACTAGAGATCAAACCCACAACCTCGGTATATCTGATGAGAGCAGTTGTAACACTGTTTTATAAAACACCATTAAAAAAAAATGATGTATACAAAAATAAGATGCAGCACTTTATTAATATTTATAGCTTTAATTTTATAATTACCAAAAGCGCTTTTAAAGACATACTTAAATTAATTTAATCATTTTAACCACTCCTGAATATTTTATGCATACACACACGAATAGGGCACATTTGCCAGAAAAGTGTACATTTAAAAAATTGAGCAAGGCATTTAAAACCTTCTTTCCAGGCAGTATTTGGGTCTTCTAAATTACTTTTTGAGTCCAATTCCTTGATGTTCATGTTTAACATAAGAGATTGTTCTCCTTGTCCATGTGGAAGCATATTTTCATGGAGAAAGCCACCATTTTTTTCTGGTAATTCCACCTGTACTACTGCATCCATTCTGCAAGTTTGGGCTGGTTCTTTCTTGGCCTTATCAGAATGTGTCAACCGAAATTTTTTTTAGAAAACAATGAAGATTTCATATTCCATTTTATCTTTTTCTTTCTTTTCTTTCTTTTTTTAAATATATTTTATTGATTTTGTACAGAGAAGAAGGGAGAGAGATAGAGAGTTAGAAACATCGATGAGAGAGAGTCATCGATCAGCTGCCTCTTGCACACCCCCTACTGGAGATATGCCCTCAACCAAGGTACATGCCCTTGACTGGAATCGAACCCAGGACCCTTCAGTCCCCAAGCTGACGCTCTATCCATTGAGCCAAACCAGTCTCGGCTCATATTCCATTTTAAACGGTCCTTAACTGGTTTGATTTGAACTATTAGTTAATGTGATTTACCAGTATTTCTATTGTCCAAACCAATCCACAGCAAAAACATACAGTTCAGGCATTTGTGGGCCATGATAGCTACATTATTCCTATGACTGCACCCTGATAAACAGGAATTGTTCAGAGATTACCAAGTCTAAAACATCCTTATTTCTAATACCGTAAGGTATGGAAACAATCGGTGTCTTAGAATCAAAGAAACACAATATTAAAGAAAAAGCATAATGGGTTCTAATTTAAAAATCAAACTCTAATTATGTGTGTGTGTGTGTGTGTGTGTGCACATGTACAGTATTCTATAAAACTAAATTCTAATACAAATCGTTTATATAATGGCTAGATTTTTGTTATATAAAATTTCCTGCATTTACTAAGATATTTAGACAATTTAGCTATATTTTGTCAAACTTTTTCTTCAAAAGTTGAATGATTGTGATCATAAACTATATATTAAGTCGTTTTAAAGTATTCCTTTATGTGCTTTTACTTGTATGATTAAAGATAATCAGTCAAACTTATCGGAAAGTATTGAAGTCTTCATTATATGCTCTGTGTATTTTTCTTTGATCCTTAAAATGTGCACCTCAGGTTTCAAAATTAGTAATGTTAAAAATAAATGACCCAGCAACTGAATATTTCTTAATCTCATCTTCACCCAGGTCCCATAAGCAGTATTTTGGTGAATAAATATGGTAGCCGGCCGGTGGTGATGGTCGGTGGTTTGCTGTGCTGTGTGGGCTTGGTGGCAGCCTCTTTCAGCACCAGCGTCATAGAGCTCTACCTCACTGTGGGCTTCATTGGAGGTAAGTTTTGTTTTCAGATTATTATCTTAACACCCATGCTGTTCAGGAGGCTCTCTAAAATAGGTGAACAATAGAATATTTTTATTGTTTTCTTTGAATTTCATTTTTATATCAGGTACAATCTTGAATTATTTACATCTAGTACATTGAAATATTAGCTATAAAATGTCCAATCAAATTTATTTTAAGTATTGGGGGAAAAAACAAGTTGTCAGATACATAATGCTCGATGATATAAATGTCAGCAACAAAAAAAAACCAGCATTGGCCGGTTTTTATCATTTTACCCTTCACTTTTCAGCCAGCTAAGATGGCAGACAGAAGAAGCTTTGTGGCATATAGCTTAATTTTTAAAAAAATGTATTTTTCATTGCTTATTAGTATTTACAATATCTGCTGTTTCACATAATAGGTTAAAGACAGTGGCGGAGAGTTATTTTCTGGATGCACTGACTTAGCTTGAACAATAGAATTGTTGTATTCTGTTTATGGTGGAGCTCTGTATTGATGCCTCTTTGTTCCCTTCCTAAAAAGATTCTGGGCTAAAGCTCTACAAGGCACATTGGGTACGAAACACAAATATTTTCAAACGACATCCTAGTGTTTGATTATAGTTGTTTCTCCTGCAAAATGTCTCTGGACTTAAACTGACCTGAATATGAACATTTGGAAAAGACAATGTTTATTAGCCTCAATAGTAAATTGAATCAAACAAATCTATACTCAGTTTTAAGAAAAATTAGACTTCAATATATAAAGAAATTGAATATTTTTTCTAATGTCCCGGGTTTGATTCCGGTCAAGGCCATGTACATTGGTTGTGGGCACATCCCCAGTAGGGGGTATGCAAGAGGCAGCTGGTCGATGTTTCTCTCTCATCGACATTTCTAGCTCTCTATCTCTCTTCCTCTCTGTAAAAAATCAATAATATATATATATATATATATATATATATATATGAAAAAAAATTGAAACATTAAAGCCTACAACGTAGTGATGTAAAATCATTCTCTTTAATGCCTATCAATACCCCTCTCTCTTTTTTCTTGATATAATAAAACATCTTTTGTGAATGAGAGAATCTTATTCTATCTAAAAATTGCCAGAATGGAGAGAGTGCCATTTCCTTTGTGCTGAGATACTGTGTGTTATGTTTGACTATGGAAGTAAGGCAAAGTCTACAAGCAGATGTATTAGGGAAAAGGTGATTTGGGTATTACCGCACCACAAGTAGCAACAGCATTATGCGGGTGGGACAAAAACAGTGTTAGAGTTGTGAGTGTGTGAAGCAATTTATTCTCGTACTATTACTTATTAATTACTAGAGGCCGGATGCACGAAAATTCATACAAGAGTAGGCCTCCCCCCCCCCCCCCCGGGTGCCGGCACCGGCTTCCATCTGGCCCAGGTTTCATCTGGAAGGATGTCCAGAATGACACCCAGAAGGACGTCTGGTCTAATTAGCACAATACCCTTTTATTATTATGGACTGGGGGACCAGTGCATGAAATTCGTGCACGGGGCCGGGGGGGCAGTTTGGGGGTGGGGGGGAAACCAGGCTTGCAGGGGAACGCAGTTAGGGACATATGGGCCAGTAGGGGAGGGCAGTTGGGGGAGATCAGGCCTGCAGGGGAGGGCAGTTAGGGGAAACTAGGCCTGTAGGGGTGGGCAGTTGGTGGCAATCGAGTTGTCAGGGGAGCAGTTAGAGGTCAACCAGGCTTGCAGGAGAATGGTTAGGGGGTGATCAGGCCGGCAGGCAGAAGTGGTTAGGGGCAGGCAGGCAGGCAGACAAGCGGTTGGGAGCCAGCAGTCCTGGATTATGAGAGGGATGTCCGACTGCCCATTTAGGCCCAATCCCAACAGAATCAGGCCTAAACAGACAGTTGAACATCAGTCACCCAGATTGGAGAAGATGCAGGCTGGGCTGAGGGAAACACCCCCCCCCCCCCCACACACACACACACACACACACACACCGTGCACAAATTTCATGCACTGGGCCTCTAGTGTAAATATAAAAGGAGATGAAAATCTGTGGAGCTAAGTGATTATAATTATAAGAATTAATAATTTTGTCTTAGTTTCTACCTATGCTCTGATTTTTGAAACATCAGTAAAAGCTTTTGGTTTTATTTTTGTGCTTTAAAATGAAAGGAATTCATTGAACCATCATACATAACATGTGTCCAGTTGTGAGAAACTTTTTATGTGCCATCTCTTGATATTGGTGATAAACAAAAAAATCAACACCTGCTATTGCCTTTTGAGTCCTGCCTTACCCAATCGAATGCATGTTTTGAAGAGTAATTTCTTTGTGAGTGGCCTAATGTGTTTGTGTTTTTCTTCCTTCTGTTTTGTTCTTTGCAGGTTTAGGTCTGGCCTTCAACCTCCAACCCGCCTTAACAATCATTGGCAAATACTTCTATAAGAAAAGACCCATTGCGAATGGGCTTGCCATGGCAGGAAGTCCTGTTTTCCTAAGTACATTGGCTCCTTTCAATCAGTTCCTTTTTAATACTTTCGGCTGGAAAGGAAGCTTCATGGTCTTGGGAGGCATATTGTTGAATGCCTGTGTGGCTGGGGCTCTCATGAGACCCGTTGAATCCAAACCAACTACGAAGGCTCAAAATAAGACTTGCGAAACAGAGCTCGAGTCGAGTGTGAAAAACAGCCACAAGAAGCAATCAGTCTGGAAAAAAATTAATAACTATTTAGATTTCTCCCTTTTCAAGCACAGAGGGTTTTTGATATACTTGTCTGGAAATGTCATTATGTTTCTCGGATTTTTCGCACCCGTTATATTCTTGGCCCCGTATGCCAAAGACAAGGGGATTGATGAGTACTCGGCAGCTTTCCTGCTGTCTGTGATGGCTTTTGTCGACATGTTTGCGAGGCCTGCAGTAGGATTTATTGCGAACACCAAACTTGTTCGACCTCGAATCCAGTATTTCTTCAGTTTTGCGATTATGTTCACGGGGGTGTGCCACCTCTTGTGCCCATTGGCGGAGGACTACATAAGCCTGGTGTTTTATGCTATATTTTTTGGCCTTGGATTTGGGAGTGTTAGCAGTATTCTCTTTGAAAGCCTCATGGACCTTGTTGGTGCTCAAAGATTTTCCAGTGCTGTGGGACTCGTCACAATTGTGGAGTGCTGTCCAGTTCTCCTTGGCCCTCCTCTTGCTGGTAAGATTTCTCATCAAGGAAAGCAAAAAGCATCACATCAATAGCTGTTGACTGAGATGTTCATTGTGATGCATCACATGCCTTGTAATTAACAAAATACTAATAGCCTGAAGGACTGAGCGTGGGTTAAGTTTAGGGTTTAGTATGTATTTTTGAACTTAATAATTAGTTGAATTTAGATCTAAATTTGTTTCAAACGCTGGGCCTATGAACTGAAAGAATTTAAGTTAGACTGGTAATTAGCATAATGTTTAGATATTTTACCCATATCAAGTTGTTTTTGTGTTTTTGAAAATGTTTAATGAAAAAGTCACTTTTTAAATTTTATCATTGGTGATAGATTTCTCTTCCATCTATATTAAAATTAGTCAAAAATTTAAAATAGCTCTCTCAAAAAGTCAGGATCTATTTTCTTATTGGTTATATTGGTTTCATTGTTATGAAACTTGTTACATACCTAAGGGAAGAATACTTTTATAATACCCACTGATAGAATATACTAATATATATCCATGAAAGTCATTTTTACCAGACACTTATAGTTCATATTTATAAATTATTAAGACTACCTTTTAATTTTAAGATCTAAAATTTTTAAAGATGCTTATATAAACATTTGTGTAAATAGCCCAGTAAAGATACTAAACTTCATTTTGAGGTTTAGACTTTGCTTAATATTTTTTTATAACATACTAAAGTTATAAATATTAAATGCTTTTTGTGGACCAGAATTTTTCAGTGACCATTATATATTATTTTTGTTAATACTAAACTTAGGTATTCACTGAGACTCCTCGCCTGCCCCCTGGTGGTCACAGTAAATGCCGGGCTAAATGTAAAAATTTCAATATATTTAAATCAGTTAATAAAAGGCTTCTTAAGGGATAGATAAATATATCTAATGTTTCCCTCTTTTTTGAGAAGATAGGAAGTATAGAAAGGACTGAAGCAATATCAATATGTGCTGTAAATAAAGAGATAGATAAATATATCTATTTCTGCATTCCTTGATACATGACATCAAGGAATCATTTCAAAAGTGGGAAAAATTTATCTTTAATTTGCTAACTTAAGGCACTTTGACATTTTACCTTTTGCTTTTTCTCTTGGTTAGGAACGGGCTGTGTATTTGTGTACTTGCTGCCCACCACCGCTGTCCTGTACTAAATCGCACAGTTGTTTTGGATGGTATATCCCTCAGCGTGCATGTACCATGGCACCAAAACAATTTTTAAAAACAGTTAAAAACCAGTCAGTATATTTATCAGCTAATTGATTTTATTTTATAAGACAAGTACAATTGGCCTATCTTTTCATACTGAAGCAGTTAAAAAAGAATATTTGTATAAAAAGAATATTTGACTTAAAGTCAGAGTGGGAAATTCAATGACACAGTTTTTGTTATGCTTATGTATGTGTCATATGTATTCAAATAAGACTATTCCACCATTTACCCAACTAAAACAGGGAACCTTGTTCAAATAGTTAATTTCAAAAGTAACTAAATTTAACACTGAGCTACTGACTAGGTTTCAATTAGAAGGATAGAGATTCTGACAAAACAAATAAGGTGTCTATCAGAATCACCTGGAATAATCATATAAGAAACAACATGGATTTGTGTCTACTTCATTTTGCTGGTATTAATTATTGTTAAGAATCAGGTGCCTGCAATAAAATAAATAAATAAATAAATAAACCAGGTGCCTGCAATAAAATAAATGAATAAATAAATAAATAAACAAACAAACAAACAAACAGCAAAAGGCAAATCTAGGAATTGAAATATTTTTAAAAGTCAATAAAGCTTTTAGATTATATGGCACCAAGCTAGTTTTTTTTTATATATATATTTTCAATAATCAAATGGAATAAACATTTCTTTCTTTAAAAAATATATTTTTTTAATTGATTTTAGAGAGGATGGGAGAGGGAGAGAGAGATAGAAACATCTATGATGAAAGAGAATCATTGATCAGCCACCTTTTGCACACCCACTCCTGGGGTTCAAGCCTCTAATGGGAATCAAACCATAACCTCCTGGTTCATAGGTTGACGCTCAACCCCTGAGTCATGCTTTTTTCTGATTACTAGTTTGGCCTTAATACTTTAGATTTAGATAAAGCAAAAACTGTAATTAGCCACAAAAGTGACATAACTCAACTATGAGATTTGGAGAAGCCATTTAAAGAACAGTTAGGAATATGAGATTCAGACAGTCTTGATCAGACCCAGAGTCTGCGCCTCCCTGGCTGTGTAACCATACACAGATATACTTCCTAGTGCTCTTGTAGAAGTCACTGAGATATTGCAGATGATAGTGTTTAGCCTAGTGCTGGGCATAGAGAGAGCATTTAGTAAACATCATGTCACCTATGGACTTTATAAAAGCCTTGGGTCTTTCCTAAAGAATGTAATGTTTCCCTCTTTTTTGAGAAGATAGGAAGTATAGAAAGGACTGAAGCAATATCAATATGTGCTGTAAATAAAGAGATAGATAAATATATCTATTTCTGCATGAGTAGATATTAAACATGTATATATTTATGGATATGCACTCCAAAGCATATATACCTACTTTGTCTTAAATGTACATTTTTATTGAGGGAAATAATGTTCAATAATTTTAATATGCCAGTAATATAATGCTGCATGTGTACATTTATGCCTTTACATATATATATATATATATATATATATATATATATATATATATATATTAAACAAGAATAATTTTCATTAGATATTTAATATTAACTTGAATAAGAAAATAAATACATACTGTGTCTATGGAAGAATTTATTAGAAATTTTTATTATTTATGGCTCTTTTATTATTTTATCCTAAAATGTTTTTTGTTCATTTGTTTTGTCTCTTAGGTAAATTGGTGGATGAAACTGGAGAGTATAAATATATGTATATAGCCTGCGGGGCTATTGTGTTCCTAGCAAGTGTGTGGTTGCTCATTGGTAACACTATAAACTACAGAATGCTTGCAAAGGAAAAGAAGTTGGAAAAAGCAAAGGAAGAAACGTATAACAAGCCGGATTCCCAAGAATCTGAACCCTTGAACACACCTAAACATTGTGCTATTGAAGTCAAAAGCATGAGACCAGAGAATAATCCCTCAGAAAGAGAAACTAACATGTAGCAAGAATCACATCTCTGATTTCAGTGTTTATGACTTTTTTAAAAAAAAAAATATGTTTTTGTATTGATTTTTTTAGACAGAGAGAGGAAGGGAGAGGGGGAAAGAGATAAAAACATTGATTGGCCAATTCCTACTGAGGATCGAGCAGGCAACTGGGGCATATGCCCTGACCAGGAATCGAACCAGCGACCTCTTGGTGCATGGAACGACACTCAACCACTGAGCCACACTGGCCAGACCAGTGTTTATGACTTTCTTATGAGAACTTTTTTTTCCCTCCAAAATATTGGAAAGGATTTTAGTTTAAATAAAACTTAATAGTGAATGATGGAGATGAGATTTCCCTCAATGTCAAATTTTAAATGTTTCCCTTTTTAAAAAATATATTTTGAGATTATGCATATAAAGAATCCATGCAAGGGTTTTATTTTCATACATGACTCTGGTTGTGGTGATTAAAATAATTTCCAAATCTTCTAGTGACTTTCCAGTCTTGATTATAGAGATCTGAAATCCAAACCCCTGGTTTAAGTAGTTCTATAAGAATACCCTCTCCACATTTCACTTTTTCAGATATTAAAGTGTGAAATGGAACTAAAGGCAAATGAATTTCCACTTACAGTATCTGGAGAACAGAAGACAAATAAGTTCAAAAAGAACATTATCACCATACAATTTTTTTTTCTTTTTACTTAAAAAATATCCATGGAGAAAAAAAAGAACTGTGTTATATTTGCATGCTACTGTACATGTGGATTTTAAAGATAAGAACATGGGTAGAAATGAGGTGATCTTAATTTGAAAACACAACTAACTTTTTTAAACCATAAGATTTGATGAGCCCATGCACATGCTTTCTTTGAGGGGGAATTAGTACCTGGTAGTAGAGAACAGCACCTCAAATTAATTTTTAGAATTTTTACCTATTATGTAAACTAAGTTAAAAAGCCTAAATTACCCCCAAGGAACGGTCTACATACATTGATTTTAAAAGAAAAAAAAAAAAACCAACTCAGTTGGTTTTTAGAGAAAGCAGTGGCTTTTCGGGGCAGGGATGATACCCAACCCACTGAGCTACACAGGGCAGGGCTAAAAGGATTTTTGTGAGTAATCCAGAAAGCAATAACGAGGGATTGTGTTTTAACCAGAACTCATCCCATCTATTTTCAGACTGAGACAGCAAGCGGCACCAACCCAAATCCCGGTGGAGAGGTTTACAGATAGGCCAAGTTACCATTTTCCCAACACGGTGGTGATCAGCAGGTTACTGTTATGAGTAATGCATTTGGGAAAGCTCAGAGTGCGGGGGTGCTTATATTGAGCCCTCTAAACTCTCATTTCCCTCCCCTCCCCAGAAATGCAAAAGCAAAGACCAAAAGTCCCAAATAGGCTTTGTACTCAGCGGCTGAAAATGCCTCGTATTATAGGGATGTCGGCACTCGAGAATTCTGCCCCCTATGGACTGGGCTTCCCGCTGCCTGTGAACATCAGTGTTCACTAAACCAGGAGGCTGTGTGTGACCTGCTGTAGGCACGTGGGAAGGGCAGGGATCGTGCGCAACAATAGCAAGAAGCTTGCCACCCTGCAGCCCAGAGTAATTTCTCAGTTCCTCGTTTTCATGGCGATGTGAAAGCGCCTGGGAACCCGCAGCACTCTTGAATACAGTGGCACGTGATCGTTTTCTGTCCATTCAGAGCTATAGACACCATTTTCAGTTCTAAAGCGCTTGTAAATAAGAAATTGTGCTTCACGACTAAAGGTATATATATTTTCGTCTACAGATCTGAAGTTTACATTAAAACCATGACTAATAAAAAGTATCTAAAGCTTGGTTATGGAAGTGATGTCACTCTCAGGACGTCAGAAGGAACTTGCTGGGGGATTTTGTGTTGTTTTATTAATTGCGGTAGAGGCAGGTGCTATTCTCATCCCCTAAATGTTAGGGCCTAAGAGATTGTACCTGTATATCAAGCTTTGGTGATAGCTTACACTGAGGATTAGTTTGTAAAATGTATGCACTGTTTAAGCATGCGTCTCACATTTAGGAAGCTATATAAAATTCCATATTTCATTTAACATTCACTTTTTGCCTATAAAAGAGGTATTTGTATTTTTCAAACATTAAGTAAAACGATATGTGCCAATGCCATCAGTAAATTAATCAGGGAAATGTAGCAGTATATGGATGTGGTTTTGTTTGTTGTGTTTTGTGTGTTTTTTTTTTTTTTTTTTTTTTTTTTTTTTTTTTTTTTTTTATTTCATTTTGCCCAGTCTTGAGTCTTGAATAAGCTACTTTCATAGTATGAGTGCTTTTCTATGTAACTCTGACTCGTCATAAGCAATGCAAGTTAGTCACTCTCCAGTCTTCAGCATTTCCAAAAGTGTCTTGGATTCTCTGGAGACACACATAAGTGAATATAGATACTGGACTCAGGGGTGAGGAGAATGAACAGCAGAGTAATGATCGTGGGGTTTCAGGTTTAAGGCTATGGCCCTTTTTCTCACCAGCTGCTGGAGACATGCTGGTGGGTGCATTCCCGTAGCTTTCTCCACGAAGGGAGGTTTATTCCCATACTGACGCATTCCCTGTCAAAACCAATTCGTATTTATTTTATTGCTCCTTGGTCATCTTCATCATGCTTTCGTTTCTGGCACTGATTATACCAAATGGTTAGAAAAAAAGAAAGGGAAGGGACATTGTGCATCCGAAGGGCACAATAGGAGGTACACAGTCATGTCTGGCAGTAGCGATGCAGAAAGTTATAAATACGCACACATGCCAATTCCCATGCATACATATTGAACATTTAAATCAGAGTATACTGGAAAGAGTGATGTAAATTTTCATTCAGGATGCAGAATTGTTCCAGGGTAAAATAAGTTTTTCTTTCTTTCTTTCTTTTCTTTTTTTTCTTTCTTTCTTTCTTTCTTTTTTTTTTTTTTTTTTTTTTTTTTTTTTTTTTTTTTTTAAGAGATTTGCTTTCTTTCTTTTTTTCTTTCTTTCTTTTAAACCTGTTTCGGCTAAAATAAGCTTTTCTACTTGTTCACTCTTTCTGCTCTCTTGAACTTGTAAAAATATTTGTTGATTTAACAGAGTCTTTCAGACTAGAAAATATCAACCTAGAACATTCATTATCATGTTGTCACACAATGATTATCTTTCCTGATCCTTTTTAGGTGCGGTCAGTGCAAACTTTAAGAGGCAGGGAGTCAGGCTCTGGTGAATTTCATTTTGGAAGACTTGATATTTTCCCAGTGTAACTTCATATGATGCACAAGTTTCACTTCATTAGTACAGAGTTCCAACCACCTTATCTACACACACACACACCATTCCCAGACACTAGGAAATAACTAACATCATTAGGTTTGATACACTTGAATGAGCACTTTAGAAATCTAGGTATTTTTTACTCATCCTTCTCTGGCTATATGTAGCAATTGAGGATAAAGAAAAAAAGACCGTAAGATGTATGATGTAAGTTGATGTTATAAAATATAGAAATAGCTTTAATCATTAGTTGAATCTTATTTTCCATTAAAAAATGCATTTTCCTTAATAATAATAATAATAATAATAAACCCAAAACCTCTCATTTGTATAAAATTTCAGGCTTAATTAAAAAAAAAAGTCAATTGTGACTGTTAGTCTCAATTTAATAGGAAGAAAGGATGCAAAGTGGGGAGGGAGCTAGTCTTTATGTGCTATGCATTTTGCCTACCTAATACCTTTTAATAGCCTCTGCCTATGATTTAAGCCAAATCATAGGTAGAGGCTATTGGCCTGATATAATAGATCAGTGAAACAAACAAACAAAAAAAAACAAACAAATTCAGCAAATTACCAAAGATAAAAAGTAATATGTGACAGAATCAGAACTAAAACTCAGGTTTATCTAAAAGCAGGAAGAGCCCCTAGATGTTCACTACCATGCTGTCTCCCAGTAGAAGCTGTAGAAGCTAGGTACAATATAGATGCAACAAATTTAAACTTTATGCAGGGAAACCAGTTAGATTTAACTTCAATTCATATTATGATTTATCTAGTGTTTGTTAGAAACTGCATTTGCTATAACCTGATTTCATAATTTCAAGTTGGCTGCACCTTATCCCAAATCACGGTAATGATTATGTAATACCCATAATTATTTTAATGGGACTTTTCATAAAAATAATGACATATTTGTATGATTCAAGTGTAATATATTTTCCCTGAGGTTGGATTTAGAAGAAGTTATTTTTTTTATGGATAAGTAATTCCCATATGGATAGCTACGCATTATGACTGAAGAATTAAAAGTACTTACTATGAAACATTATTTTCATAATTATGATTCTTATTTACAGGATTATCCTAAATTACAAAAAAAAACCTTAAAAAAATTTGTGACATAAATAACTTGGTTCATCTATGCAATATATACTTATTTCCATTATTTTCTGCATTGGCCCCTATACCTTTACTCATTTTTCAAGTTTTCCTGAACATCTGTGTTGTCATTTCCCCCCGTCCTTTTGATCTATAGGAAGAACAAGTGCCATTGCTTTCCCCCTTCTCATTCCAAACTTTTGGCCTGCATTGAACATTGTTCTCCTTAACTTTATTTCAAATGGTGCACTTCTAATGTCTTACGTCCTTCACACAGTCACCCACGCTGCATCTGGTCTTATTTGTGTTCAGTAGCAATGGCCATATCCTGAGGCCACTGGTGTATACTTTTGGCAGATACCACTCATCTTTCAAATAAAGGAACTTGTGAGACTGTACATTTGATACATATATATTTGAAAGCGATTTTTTAAAATCTACAAAAATTGATCTTTTTGTGCTTGGCCCTTACTCTCCTGGATGTTTCTAATTTTCTTAAAGTGCCTGACAACTTGGAGAAACCAAGCTTACCATCAAGCATGGTACCATCGCATCCATCCTGTAGGTCCTTTCGGTGCAAAGGCTTCACTGATGTAGCATACTAAGTAGATTCCTCACCACAACAGTTCCCAATACCAAAGAGCATCAAAATGATTGAGATAAAATAGAAATGGCAGTCTTTACTCACGTCACCTCTTTTTAGGGTTAGGATTCTACATGTCAACATGCATGACCTCATGTATGAGAAATCCACTTCAAAACCAAGAGGCATAATCAAAATCAGAAACTGAGCTCCAGAGACTATGTGGATCATTAAAAAATTGACTAATTTGCTGAGCTCGTGGGATTTTGTTGTGATATTCTCTTCTTTGCTATTAATAGTTTGCTAGCTGTAGATTTTTAACTCTACCTGTTTTATTTCACTCCTCTGTCCCGCACTGCTCTTCTTTCACATTTGGCTTATTTGCAATTCATGAAAGAATTGTTATGAAAGAAGTTCATAATTTTAGGTCTCTGCCTTAAAAGGGAAAGTAATGCTGCAAATACAATATATATATATATATATATATATATATATATATATATATATATATATATATATATATATTTTTTTACTTAAATGGAGCATAGGAAAAAAAATTTTTAGACCATATTATTTCTCCCATCCCAACCCCATGCTGCTTTACCTTTCCCCCATCCTTTCTTTCTTCTTTTCTATCATTATTTTTAAAAGTCAAGGACCTTTTTAGCACAGGAGTTTTGTTTCTTTAGCGGGTTTAGTTTACTCTCCCTATTTGCCAGCTTTCCATGTTTTTCAGTCTTCATAGGTGCTTGTTAGTAAGTTGCATAATATGCAGTATTTCAGCAGGCAATTGATTACTCAGAGATCATAAACCCACTGTCTTTTAGGCATTTTTCTTCACACAGTGTAACAAGCCTTTTGCTCTTTTGTTTTAAATTCAAATTTGGCAAAATAAGCTAGGGAAACACAGGCACTCAATATTCTGTCAAGTATAGATTAGTAAAGAGTTCTGGTCAGATGAACAAAAGAATTGTGTGAATGTCAGAGTGAAGTTTGAACACATTCTTCTAAGACTTTCATTCTAGGTTTACTGTTGTTTTGCTTTCATACATATCTAAAAAAAGGTTTTTAAGTTTGACCCAGTTTATATAGCTTGTTCATTAAAGTATAGGACAAATTCTTAATAAACTATTTCATTGACTTTAGTTTTCTACCAAGTATAAATGTTTGTGGATTTAGTGAGTGAGGACATGTGAACTGAACTGTTTATTTTCTAAGCATTATGTACTGTATAATGTATTGTATTTTCTTTTTAATATATTTATATATCAAGATATAACTAATTAAATTTGTTTCATCATCTCATTGTCTTAAGTTATGGTTAATTACAAATTCATAGTTTTGCAGAATAATACCAGAACAGGTGAAGGACTTTAGCTAAACATATATATCTGCCCTCTGAGTGACTGGATAAGCCATTTCACTTGTAATGGTGAACATTGTAGCGTGTATACATACTTTCCTGGAAATAGTCTAACCTTACTTAAATTCTTTATTTCCAAAATGAATATATTGTCCTAATTGAATTATAGTTTTCAAAATTATGTTTGTAAATTTAATTTGAAGAATATTTGCTGATTCCCACAGATAATTCTGAGTAAATTGGATGTAATAAAATAGGGGGATGAATGACTTTGTCCAATATGTATATGTTGTTATAGCAATATCTAAGTCATTAAAAAATATGCACTAATGATTTGTTTACAGAGTCTATGTGTCAGTATTCCATTGATTTCTTTTTTTGTCTTATGCTCATATTTTATTTCAGAAGCATTACTCATTTTTCCCCTAAAAGTATAATAGCACAGCACAGAATATACAATATAAGTTTGTTGAATTAAGTCATATTCAAGAAATTAATGCTGTTGTATAATTTTGAGGAGAACATCCCAAAAATATTTTTAAAGATTTTTTATTAATTTCTAGAGAGAGAGGAAGGGAGAGAGAGAGAAACATAGATGTGAGAGCAACACATCCGTTGGCTGCCTCTTGCATGCCCTTGACTGGGGATCGAACTGACAACCCTTCAGTGCATGGGACAACACTCAACCAACTGAGCCACACTGGCCAGAGCCCAAAAATATTATTTGACTTAAAAATATGAGAATGGTTTAATAAAATAATTAGTGTAAGATCTATCTCAAAACTGCTTGCTTTTTTAAATGGTCACTTCACCTATTTAAACGGTATACTAAAATGCCTTTCAAAGTTTAAAAATATAAGTGAGAACCCTCTACTTTCTGCCTTCTTACAGATGAATGTACTTAAAGTGATTGTGATTTGATCTTGGAATATACATTGCTATTTATTTTTGTACATATAATAGCTCTAAACTTGGCAAGAACTGGCATTTTCATACAATATATTTTGTCTAAATACAATGTAGATTTGCTTAAATCAGACGTATACTGTGTTGATCATTTTTAAAATTGTCTTTAATGTCCTTTATTTTTAAGTTAGCTTGTTTGAATAACTGAATCATTTACCACTTTGCTTTCATTAATACACTGTTGTATGGACTTACTGTTTTAGAAAAATCTCTATTGTTATGTCTAGGTTTAACTACATAACTAATTTAAAACCAAATGTTGAATTCTTCTGCGGGGGGCGGTATATTTTGTCAGCAGTTTTGAGTATATTTTCAAGTTTATCTCTTCTTATTAGACTGTGAGCTCCTGTGGACAGGGACATTCTCCTAGTTGCAATAACAATTTTAGTGCCTAGCGAAGTGCCAGGCACAGAATAATTCCTTTCTTGAGACAAATTGATTGGGCTAGAATCTAGAGCAGGCTGAGTGTATGTTAGAATTATCTGGCTAATTTTCAAAGTAACACTGAATGTATATTAGAGGATTCTCTGGCTAATTTTCAAAGTAATGTATAGAAAGCTCACACTTATAGCATTTTATCTTTAAGTTGATAGTTTATTTTGAATATTTCATTTTTGTCAGGAAACATTTTATGCAAATGTTGAATTATGCAGCAGCTAAACTTATGGTACACATAAACTAGTTTTAGTTTCTTTACAAAATGAGAAAAGCTCTTTAGGCTTCCTGAAGATAAATGTTGACAATAGTTTTATTGACCAAAGGTGCTACTCATTTTACAATATTTGCCTTGATCATAGATATTCCTATCTGCTGAGCTTTATTTATTTTTTTCAGGGGGCAGGGGGAGGAGTGCAAACAATCAGAATGTAATTTCTTCCTGAATTATGCAATTTACCACTGTATATATTTCTTTGTACTCTATTATTGTATTTAAATTATTACTTACTGCTTACTAATTTTTATTGCAGGGCTATGCCGTTTCTATATGCATTTGTTTATATAATATGTAAGGAAAAACTGTATTGCTTATTAAATTAACATTGAGGTAAATAAATAAATGTTCACTTTAAATTTTTAAAATGAAGTTTCCCTGCCTTTTTTTTAAGGACCACTAAATAGTATGCTAACCAAAAGATAATTTTCAACATCTGCTCACATGTGAGGGCACCACTTTTTTCTGAGTGCACATAATTGATTAATGTCGATGGAAGTCAGACACAGTCAAAATACAAGCCACTTCTAAGGGCTGAAATAAATGTCCAGTGCTTGCTTTTTTATGCATTTACAGTTTAATGGATTTTCACAGAATTAACACACTCCGTTCAAAAAGAAAGCATCATCTGCACCAGAGTTCTCTTCTAACCACTTCTCAGCATGTTCCCTCAACTTATTTTTTAAAGAGACTTTATTGTTTAGAGAAGTTTTAGTTTCACAGCAAAAGTGAGTAGATGGTGCAGAGATTTCTCATTTATGCCCTACAGAGGCAATTGACACGCTGTTGCCACCAAAAGCCCATAGTCCACATTACTATTCACTCTTGGTCTTATACCTTCTATGGGTTTGGGCATATTTATAATGGCATATATCACCCTGGAGAAAACAAATAAAAAATATAAATCACTTATTATGTCAGATACTACGTGCTAAGGAAAATAAAAGAGCAGGGAAGGATTATAAGGAGGTTGCTAGTTTAGATAAGGTGGAAAATAAGATAAAGTAACATTTACATAAAAACCTAAAAGCGGCAAAGGAACAAGACGTGCAGATTTCTGAAGGAAGAACATTCCCAGCTAAGGAAACAGGGAGTGTGAAAGCTCAGCCATGTTTGGCAAGTTCAAGAAATGGCAAGATGTCAGTCCAGCTGGACTAAGGGAAGGGGGAAGTAGATGAGATCCGGGAAGGGAAGAGGGAGCAAATTTTAGAGCCTTAACGTCAAATGAAAGACTGATTTGTACACTGAGGAAAAGTAGCAAATTTGTACAATTCTTTTAAAAAATATATATTTAATTGATTTTTTACAGAGAAAAAGGGAAAGGGAGAGTTAGAAACATCGATGAGAGAGAAACATCGATCAGCTGCCTCCTGCATATCCTCCCCTACTGGGGATGGGCTCGCAACCAAGGTACATGCCCTTGACAGGAACCAAACCTGGGACCCTTGAGTCCGCAGGTTGACACCCTATCCACTGAGCCAAACCAGTTAGGGCTACAATTCTTTTCATCAAGATAGAAGACAAAAACAAGAAAAATAATGCAATTGTTACAAGAAAGCTATAATCAAATCTATAGTATTCTACCTTCCTCAGGTACAATACATTACCACACCACCTGTGTTCTAAGTTCTATTCTAAGTATTTGTCTATTTTTAGTACCTAATCCCCAATCTATTTTCTCCAATGATGAAATCTAATTCTCAGTCCATTTCCCCCCCATGACTATTTACCCATATTCTACCTAGATTTCAGTCATCACCACTATCCTCCCAAATGTTCAATTAACTGTTTTATAAAGGAAAAGGATCAAAGTTCTGAGTATGGTATTACAATTCTTATTATCTACCACCACTGACCCTTTGAGACTTATTTCTTAATAAACCCTTTATAATTACTAAAATATAGTCACGTGGATCTCTTCTTATTTTCATAAATTTGTCATTTATTTTTGTATCATGCTATTTTATAAGACTATAATGTATTTCTCATCCCTTCTTTTAAAGGTTTGGTAGATGTTTTTCAACTATAAACTTTTGCCAGAAGACCTAATTATTAATGAAACTTTAGTTAAAATGGAAGTTTGAATATATTCATCTAATTCTATCCTAAATTCTGAAGAAAATTATCAATAAGCTAAGAAAAGTATTCTACACTTGTATTTGAAATAGGGAAAATTATGTAAACATGCCAAAATCTAAAATTTCTTCTAGATAGAGGGTAGAATGGCCATATATAAAATTCCATAGGATTATTTCTGATGTTTGCTCCTTATCCCTTATCAAATGTACCTGACTCCTCTTACAAGCTATTATCTTACTCATCCTTTAATATAGATAACAAGGTCAAATTTTTCTGTAAACCATCTCCTGGCTAATAATCCTTCTGGTGTTAGCCCTTGTCTAGTCACTATTTTAAGACTTTTTTTTGGCCAATCTTATCAAAGTATACTTGACAAATATGCATATATTTTAGGTGGACAATGTGATGTTGTCCAAAATGGTTATCACAATCAAGCTAATTGACATGTGCATCATTTTCCATAGCTGTCATTTTTGTAACATTTAAGACCACCTCTCAGCAAATTTTAAGTGTATAATGCAGTATTATTAACGATAGTCACCAGGATGTACATTAGATCTTCAGAATTTATTCATCCCTCATAATGTAATGTTTATAACCTTTCCCAACATTTATCTGTTCCTCCTCCCCCACCACTCAGCCCCTGGTAACCACTATTCTATTCTGTCTTTATGAGTTAGACTTTCTTAGATTCCACATATGAGTGAGATCATCTAATATTTCTCTTTCTGAATTTGTCTTATTTTATTTACCAAAATGTTCTCCAACTTCATCTATTTGTCCAAAGTGGCAGAATGTCTTTCTTTCTTTTTATCATGGCTGAATACTATTCCATTGTATATTTACCATATTTTCTTTATCTATTCATCTGTTGATGGTCTCTTACGTTATTTCCTTGTATTGGCTTTTGTAAATAATGCTGCAGTGAATATGGGAATACAGATATCTTTTTGAGATACTGATGTCATTTCCTTTGGATATGTGTACAGAAGTGGAATTGCTGGTTCATATGGTAGTCCTATTTGTAATTTTTTGAGGAATCTCATGCTGTTTTCAT
The DNA here is from genome assembly GCF_964339955.1 of Pipistrellus hanaki. Lineage (NCBI taxonomy): Eukaryota > Metazoa > Chordata > Mammalia > Chiroptera > Vespertilionidae > Pipistrellus > Pipistrellus hanaki. The sequence goes on along the minus strand of NC_140505.1, from coordinate 137,444,384 downwards.
AATCACTACACCAATCTACATTCCCATCAACAGAATTCAAAGGTTCCCTTTTCTGTAAATTTTCACCAACATTTTTTTTTTTTAATAATAGCCATTCTAACAGATGTAATATTGATGTTCAGTTCCAGGATATTAGGGATCAGTGACCTTTTCATATACTTACTAGAGGCCTGATGCATGAAAATTCATGCAAGAGCAGACCTTCCTTCCTCTGGCTGCCAGCACTGGCTTCCTTCTGGTACCTGGAACCCAGGCTTCCCTCCTCCAGCCACCCACAGGCACCCAGGACCCAAGCCTGCTTCCCTCAGGCCTCCCACAGGCACCCAGGACCCAGGCTGGCTTCTCTCTGGCCCTGGTTTACTCAGGAAGGACATCTGGAATGATCTCCAGAAGATGTCTGCTCTAATTAGCATATTACCCTTTTATTATTATAGATTTCCCATTTGTATGTCTTTTTTATATATATATAATTCTTTTTCTCTTTCATTTTTTTATTAAGGTATTATATGTGTACATACCTTACCAATCCCCACCCCCCCACTCCCATACATGCCCTACCTCCCCTGAGTTTTTCGTCCATTGGTTATGCTTATATGCATGCATACACGTCCTTCAGTTGATCTCTTATCTCCCCCAGATCTCCCTACCCTCCCCGCTGTAATTTGACAGTCTGTTTCTTTTACTGTCTCTGTATCTGTCTTTTTGTTCTTAGTTGATCTTAATTGGATTAAGTTTTATTTTCTATTGAGTTGTATGAGTTTCTTATGTATTTTGGATATTAATCACTTAGTGGATATCTGGTTTACAAGTATTTTCTCCTATGCGGTAGATTGCTTTTTTATTCTGTTAACTGGTTCCTTTGCAGTGCAGAAGTTTTTTACTTTAATGCAGTCTCACTTGTCTAGTTTTGCTTTGATGCTTGTGCTTTTGGTGTCACAACCAAAAAAAATCATCGCTCAAACCAATGCAAGACATTTTTCTATGTTTCTTCCAGGAGCTTTATGGTTTCCAGTCTTACGTTTAAGTATTTAATCTATTTTGAGTTCATTTTTGCTTGTGGTGTGAGATGAGTCCAATTTCTTTCTTCTACATATTGACATCCAACTTTCCCAACACCATTTATTGAACAGACCATTCTTCCCCTATTAAATGTCCTTTTCATCCTTGTTAAAGATCAGTTTGTGTAGATGCTTGGAATTATTTCTCTACTTCAGTCTAAGACATAGAGCATCTCTTCCTAGCAGCTTCCTCATAAGCCTTGATTATATGATTTCTCTGATTATATGATTTTTGGTTATTTGCCTACCCTTCAACAAATCCCTGTGTCTAAGGCAATTCAGGGCTTTGGCCAGGCTGAATCTTAAATGTGGTGTTGCGTAGAGCCCCTTCTGAATTTTGTTGCCTAAGAGTGGGTGGAGTCTGTTTCCCCAAAGAAAATGTGAGGTGCTGAGTCAAAGAAGAGAGGATGCTGGGTGGGCAAAAACAAAAATGGCTACTATATATTGAAAAAAATGGTGACTTCATGTTGCTGTGTTTTTACTAATTATATATATATATTTATTTCCAATTTGCTTTAAATATAATAATTGATGCTTCATGAGATTCAAACCCCCCAAAAAATCATTATCATTATCTTATCAACCTTCTTCTATTTAAATAGGCACTCTACTAAAATGATGTTTGCTTATTACTCAAAGTTGAAACTCATTTAACCATTTTTTATTTTGAGGACTAATTCACTATATTACAACTATATTCACTATCAAAGTAACATTTCATATTATATTTCACTTTTTAAACTTAATTATCAACAAGAAAAAAAATTTAGAGCTGTTTTCTACATTTTCTTCTCCAAAGAATTTTCTTTATAAGTATTGCTTATACAACTTTTTTTAAAAAATTAAGTCAACTTAAAACTTGAGGCTATCAGTCTTATATACCATTAAAACTTCACATTCTAGAACATTAAAATTAAATATGTAATGATATGATTCAAGGCATTTGAATATTATTTTTGGAAATACGTAACCAAAATTTTATATTTACATTAGGAAAATGGTGAACATATTTCTCTAAAGTGCTAAATAGCCTCTCTGAATTTTTTAGACAACACATTAAGTCAAGAATATTTTTAACAAAAGCAGTATGAAGCCAAAACCGGTTTGGCTCCTTGGATAGAGCGTCAGCCTGCGGACTGAAAGGTCCTGGGTTCGATTCTGGTCAAAGGCATGTACCCTGGTTGCGGGCACATTCCCATTAGGGGTGTGCAAAAGACAGCTGATCAATAATTCTCTCTCATCGATGTTTCTAACTCTCTCTATCCCTCTCTCTTCCTCTCTGTAAAAAAATCAATAAAATATATTTTTTTAAAAAGCAGTATAAGGAGAAAAAAATATCTAGAGATGTCATTAACAGAATAAAATGTGATGAAAAAATGCAGCTATCCTCATGTTTACATATAAAAAAAAACATAAACTGTGAAATCTTTAAAAAAAAAAAAAAAAAGGTCAAACTCATAGAAACAGATAGTAGCAAAGTGTTTGCCAGGGGCTTGGGGTATGAGAAATAGGAAGAGGTTGGTAAAAGGGTACACACTGTCAGCTATAAGATGAAAAAGGTCTGAGGATCTAATGTAAAACATGGTGACTAGTTAACAAAACATAGTTAACAACACTGTGTTGTAAAATTAATCTGCTAAGAGACTGTAACTTAAATGTTCTCCTACACAGAATAAAATAAATATGCAAGGTGATGAACATATTAATTAACTAAATGGAAGCAATTATTCCACAATGTATATGTATATCAAATCACCATAATGCAGTGTTTTTCAACCTTTTTTGGGCAAAGGCACACTTGTTTCATGAAAAAAATCACGAGGCACACCACCATTAGAAAATGTTAAAAAATTTAACTCTGTGCCTATATTGACTATATATAAAGTAATTCTCTTGAATAGGAATCAAATAAACACAAAGAAAGTATTTTATAATTACTTTATTATAAAATATTAAGTAAACAAAATAGTGAAAAATTATAAAATTCTTGTCTTGTCTGCACCTACGGCACACCAGGCAACATCTCGCGGCACACTAGTGTGCCGCGGAACAGTGGTTGAAAAACGCTGCCATAATGTACATTTTAAATATCTTACATTTTTAAAAACAATGTTATCGATTTTTAAGAGAGTGGAAGGAAGAGGACAGAGAGAGAGAAACATCAATCAGCTGCCTTCTACACACTCCCTACTGGGGATCAAGCCCACACCCAGGCATGCGCTCTTACTCATGACCTCTTGGTTCATGGGTCCACACTTAATCACTGAGCCACACTGGCCAGGATGGATCAATCTCCTGATTTCAGTTTATGGATTGTAATTATCAATATTAAGTTGGGTCACATGGCTGCCTCTGGGGTCAGGGGACCAGGTTCTGTTCACACAAGGAGAGAAAAGGATTCCTGGGCAGATAAAGACCATGCGAACTACAATAACCAAAGGAAAAGGGTTGGCTAGAATAAATTGAATCATTGCTTTAATTCTCTATTATTTTGCTTTCCTCTGACACAGTATAAAAAATTAATTAAGTGCAAGTTTTGGAGATAATAAAGTCGAGGCATGAGGGTAGTGAACATGAAGAGAGGCATATTGGAATCTTTAAGAGCTATTATTGTCAGCAACTTAATGTTTATTCAAATATTTGGTTATTTTGCAATTTCAGATCACATTAAATGAGAAATTAATATTTCTATGTTTATCAAAAGATTTATGCAAAGATTTAGAAAATTGGTGTCGTGGGACTTGTTTTGTTAACAAAACGTAAACTCTGAAACTGATTCCAATGTTATGCTTGGAAACAAATTGGTTATAAGTCAGCAAATGAACAAGGATTAATTTTCAACTCATTTGCCATCCTATATCCAGGAAATGTTTAGTAAATCCTTTGGCTATTGCTCAATGAACTCTAATTTTTAATTGGACTTGAGTTAACACCTTCAATCTCTTGTTTGTTTTTTTTGTCCTAATTGCATCTTTAATACGACAGATAGAAAGCACAATATTAGCAGCACTCACAATAGACTAAATTCTCAAATACTGTTTTCAGTGGAAGAGTATTCCTTGTCCTTCTCTGTGAAATTTCTAATTTTACCAATTTAATTTCATTATTATGTTTTGAAGACACATATAAGGAAGGATTTTAACGAATCCATCCATCTCCTGAAATACTTAACAAGATTTTGTATGTGTGCTTGCTTTTGCAAACATATGTATAGAGAAGGGATTCACAGCTTTTATCAAAATCTCCAAGGCATTTGTGAGAAAAAAAAAAAAAAAATTTGAGACGGGCCACAAAAATGTGGGAAACAAAAAGTTACTCTTTATTTGAATAGAAATATATCAACAATTTTAACATTTTGCTCCTATTTCACTCCACTGAGCACCTATTAAATGCTTGAATATTAATATTAGCAATACTCACCAAGACAGGTCAAGTGCTTGCTGTGAGTTGGCCTGTTATATTCCTTACATTACATAATTTAGTACTTGGCCCCAACCTGTGAAATAGGTATGATTGTCTCACATAAAAGTTTAAAATACTGTAACTTAGAAAAGTGAAATACTTGCACAAGGGTCACATAACAGTGAATGAGACAGCTGAAATAGAAATCTATTTGTGGTTTCTAGCCCCATTATCATGCTAGAAATAGGACAAACACTCAAAACATGCATTGAGTTAAATTAAAATTTTGACATGAGAACTCTGTGATAGGATAAGAACAGAACATATTCATTGGTCATTAAAATGCCCTTCAAGCTTGGCCTGTGTAGCTCAGTGGTTGAATATTAGCCTATGAACCAGGAGGTCATGGTTCAATTCCCAGTCAGGGCACATGCCTGGTGTCAGAGCCAGCGTGAGTACTGCAAAGCACTGCTGCTCTGAGTTGCTCTGAGTCCATATAGTCTTCTGAACTCTTCCTGACTATGCCAGAGTAGGTTCCTTCTTGAACGCTACTCACAGTTGGGTCCAAGCCCCTCTGTTTAGGGCTGGACCTTTTTGGATGTTGGGTCTTCAATAGAGAAGCCATGAGAAGTTGTCGGAATATAAGAATGAGTCTTTATTACAGAAGCCATCAGACAAAATAGTCCTTCACAGCAGTCTTATATAGGCAGGGAGCCGGACACCAGCTGGTAAGTACACATCTTTCACACACAGTAGTATCAGACTCTGTACCCAGTTATTATCTGAACAGCCAGATGCTACCCCCTGCACTCACCGCCTCACATTGTAGCCGTATCTGAGCTCTCTGTCCTAGTAGCTTCTCCCGCCTCTCTGGCTCAGCAGCTTCTGTCTCCCCTGCCTTTCATCGTAGCAATACCAGCTCTCAGCTCCATCTGTGCTCTCTAGCTTTTTCCCTCCTGCTGGCCTTACATCTCTGTATAGCACACTCCAGCACACTTCTTCACACTCCAGCCGACTAGCTGGTCACTAACTTGAATATTATTTTAGAGACAAAGAAGGTTTCGTGCCAAAAGCTACGCCAATCATTTGGCTATAGAAGGGCACAGTGTACTGTGAGATTGTTGTGCTTGTGTCCTTGCACCTGCTTATGGTATCTTAGCCTAGGTACAGTGTGGCCTTGGATATTCAATGTATTGACAACAGGGCCTCTGTGCTTTAATTGGCTATCAGGCATCACTGGCGTGGTTCCCACACCACTGGGGTTGCAAGCTCAATCCCCATTAAGGGCACTCAGGAGGCAGCCAATCAATGATTCTCTGTCATCATTGATGTTTCTATCTCTCTCTCCCTCTCCCTTCCTCTCTCTGAAATCAATAAGAATATATTTTTAAAGAAAGGAAGGAAGGAAGGAAACATCCTTCAAGTAAATAAATTATTGTTTCTTCTATTTTTACTTCATCCCATATTCTTTTTTCTAACTATTTAAAAATGTAATATTGATTTTATTTAAAGTCACCTCATTATTTTGATTATTTAGACAAAATGTGTCCCTGAAGTGAGGCAGAATTCTTTAGAAGTGCAAAATATAATGAACTATCACAGTCTTTCTTCAGGGCACTCTGCTTCTATCAATATTAATGTTGCATAAGGTCATATTAGCCTCATAGTCATACGTATCACATTGATAATTATAATCAAGGAAACCTAACTCATTTTCATATAGGATTCTGTAAAACTACATCTTTAATCTCTATACTTGCCAGAGGTTGTTGGATACAATTATTGTATTTTACGTTTATTTCTGTGACACATTTGAAATATTAGATTCAATTCGATTTAATGCTTACCTATTAAATATTTGAGAAGCTGATTGCTATGTTCATGCTGTTCATATTCCTTCCTTTAAAAGGATTTATTTACCCTTACTCTAGGATTTATAGGTTAATCAGAATCAGATAGAAATGCAACCTTGGAAATAAATTATAATTATCATTTTTTTCATCTGATAACTACTAATAGCGAAATTAATAAGTAGTTATTTTAGATAACTTGTTCTCAATTGCCATTATAGAAGAGAGAATGGTCAAACTTCTTCACCTACTAGAATTAGCCATAAAACAAAAGATTTTATTTCTTTTTTTTATTAAAAGATTTTATTTCTTCTTTCTGCTGACCAACTAGAATGAGGAGGAAAAAGGAATACACTGCTGGAGAAAATCTTTATTACTCGAAACTTGCAGGATATATATGCCTTGGGCTGCTGAGGGGAGAAAGAGGGTTGTAGATGACATCACCTATGACTATGTCAATCAATCCCTGCTACACCCCCTGAGGAACACTCACCATTGGGGATGATTAGACTTTGTCACATTCTAAAGCTGCTTGAATAATTAGTTAAACAGCAGGAGTCTTTGCTGGAGAGTAAGTGCAGTAAAACCAGAGATCATTTCCTGTATGTCCCTAGAAAGAGTCACGTCCCTTAGAAACCTCAAGATTTCTGAAAATGCTTCTTGTGCTTTGCAATAATACGGTTGGGCATTGAAGCTTGTCTTACTGGTATCAAAATCATCTCTCTGGCTTATTTTAATTTATAAAATGCCTGACTAGAAATATCTTATCTTAACTTCAATCATCAAAGTCCCCTGCAGGCAAGGGCCAGAGTGAAGATATAGAACCTGCTTGGATCCGGAGCCTCCGCCAGCCAAAGACACAGGAAGCACAAGTAGGACAAACATCTAATTTGAGAATTATATTTTACCTGATCCATAGTTGCCAGCTGTCAAGGGGCAGGAGCCAGAGAAGAATAAAGTGGAAGGGGTTCCTGCATCAATGTTTTAGGTGCTGCCTTCAAGCTTCACCAGGGAAAATAGCTTTTTTGAATTTCACCCTTAGTGATAAGGTGGGATGTTGGAGAGACATAACCTTGGGACATAGAGAGTGAAGTATTGTCAATATTAAAATGAGAGATTTAAAAATCCAGAAAATTAAGGATACATTTTACTAAGCATCTCCTAAGTCTCCTTAATATCCAGTCCTAATTCTTATTTGAACTATGTTTATGGGACTTGGAAATGAAGAGGCAAATATTTGGGCATCATTTTATTTGGAGATGCAGATCACCTCCTGATTTAAAATTAAATTGGAGAGAGCACTAACCAGAGATGTTTCTATTTAATATTGGTATGTTAAATACATATTTACCTTTCAATATAACTGGTTATGGGATAATTAAATACCTTATGGAATTGCATTTGTATAAAATGTGTAGGAAGTTCATATTAGAGAACTCTTTTGGTAGTTTAGAAACGGCCATCTGGTTAATAAAATCGTCAGCTTTTAGCCCTGTGCCTTTGATAGATGCTGAAAGGATATAATGTCAGACTTTCTTCGTCTTATTTTCAGATGAGATGCATAAAAACATTTCACTCAGAGATGAAATAAGGGGACAGAGAGAGAAGTTACACAGTGTGTCCTATTTGCAAATCATGAAAAATAAAGAATTTAAATATCTAGCTTTCTCCCAGTACACAAAACCACCTCAGTTTTTCCGGTAGTTGCACATTACAAAGGGGTAACAGAGAGATTATATAAAAACTGATCCTAACTAATAACTGTGGATGAAAAGAAGCCACATACTAAATCTGCTGAGCTCAGAGGAGGCCTGGGTGGCAGCCTTCCAATTCAGTAACTAACCTCACCACAAAGGATGGTCTGCAATTACTTTTCACTGAAAGCAGTTTATGGTGGGTAGTCATGTCTCAGGCTACAGTCCTCCCTCACAAAAGTCCATCTTTTCCTTAGTTGAGCCTCTCTATTGTCTTTTTGCATCTAGAGTAACATAGTTTGGGAATGTCAAAGGAATTTCCCTTTTCCAGGCTCTTCCACGCACAGGGAGGGCATCACAGGGGAGGACACACATCCCTCGTTGTTATTGTGATCATGTTCATTGTTGACTGCGCACCATCCCGATCCTCCTCTGTAAAAGCAGTGTGTGTGTATCGTTTCACTTTTTATCTAATCCCAGAGGTCCCTTCCCACCCCCGCTTTACTTTCTCCAGTCTCCCTAATCTATCACCAGTGGATTTCATGTAACCCACTTACATCTTCTCTTTGGAATGTATTGTATAAAATAAGATGCAAAACTGCCATTTTCCCCAGAGCATTTTCTCAATTGCTTTTCAGCAATGGTTGTCAGTTTGGTTCAAATAAACTCATAAAAATTCTCTACAGGTTTGAACGTTTCTTACATTGACACAACCTGTAATTGATAGAAATGGACTATTCGCTTTGATGTCTGAAGAAAAATTTTATATTCTGTAGTGATGAAAGAAAGTAGAAAGAAACTAGGTTGATCAAAAAAGAGACCACTGGAAAATTTTGAAAAGAAATATATTAAAGAAAAATTTCTACATCAATTAATTCTTTTTTTTTTTTTAGATTTATGTGTATAGCTCTAACAAGTGCTATTTTTGTAACCAGACCAGAAGAAATTTATCTGTAAGTCTTACCTTTTAACCTCTTCCTGTGGAGCCAAGCAATAATAAGTTAATATTAAACATTAATTTCCTGTTGGTACTCTCCAGGTAATAATCTTTAAAATTATCATTTATTCCATCAGATAATGAAACATTTAAAAAGTTTCTCTTTCAACTTTTGAAGCTTCAGCCTGTAATATAAAACTAGTGATTAAAATTTTTTCATCCCTCAGATTTCTCCCCATAAACCTTGGATTTCTCCCAATTGGTTTTATCAATCAGATACAAGTGAGATGCTCAAGAATAAAAAGAGCCAAAACCGGTTTGGCTCAGTGGATAGACCATCGGCCTGCAGACTGAAGTGTCCCAGGTTCGATTCCGGTCAAGGGCATGTACCTTGGCTGCGGGCACATCCCCAGTAAGGGCTGTGCAAGAGGCAGCTGATCGATGATTCTCTCTCATCGATGTTTCTAACTTTCTATCCCCCTTTCTTCCTCTCTGTAAAAAATCAATAAAATATATTTAAAAAAAAAAAAGAATAAAAAGAAAGGTCTTACCGTATGAGTACACAAGAATTGGGTCTGATATGAGGCATAACCAATTACTAATAAGGTTGTTCTGTTACATCTGAATGTATTGGGGCATGAGGGTGGGGGGTGAGGGGGGGTTTCCCAGTGCCATCTTAGGTTCTATAGCTAGGGTTTGAAAATTAAACTGACAAAAGGTTAACCAGAGAAAACAAACAAAACAAAACATAGAGTTTACTTACACATGCAGCACATGCACAAAGGATAACTCAGTGATGAGTAAATCTAAGAGATAGTTAAAGTTTGGGGCTTATATACCATCTTAACAAAGGGTGGTGGATTTGTGAAGCAACAAAACAAAGGAAAGGCATTTGGGCTCCTGGGGGCTGTAAATTGTGGAAAAGTAAATGGAGGGTGAGGCAAAAAGAGGTTTATAGTTGTGAGTACATGAAACACAGAGTTTATTCTTATATTATTATTTATTAATTGTTGTATTACTTCCCATACGAAAAGCTGTAAACCTCCTTCGCCGCCCCCCCCCCCCTCGCCTGTGGGGAAAACAATGAAAGAAGGGTATTTTAGTCAGGCTTGCTTGTGCAGACCTATCTTGGTGCCGACTTGCTTGTTTTCCTCTTCCTGGTATGGGCAGAGGGAGGGGAACCTCTTCACAAAGGAAAATTTATGTTCTGCTCTTAGTCAGATAGCGGAGGGACAAAGAGCTGTTCCTATAATTGCTGCTTCTTAATTGCCTTCAGTTCAAAATAATTTTTATGCAAAAGTGGCATATTTTGGGATAGCATATCCCAATTATTAGCTTACCCATTTTCCATACCTAATAGCTCTTTCTATAATATGACATATTAGTTATTTCAAAACTGATAGTTTAATTAATAACTATAGTAAATTCTATGCAATTTGAGTTAATGTTCTAATACAAAGAAAATAATTATACTTTCTCAGAATAGACTTGGTTACAAAAGAGGATTAGTAAATGTTATACAGCACCAAGTCTAGGAGCACTGCAAAAAAACTGTGTATAATTAAAGCCGATCCTCCACAATGACACTTGGAAATATCTGCTAATGTTATAAAGGACAACTCATAAGCCTCTGGAATGGATTCCAGTTTCAAGGCTGGAGCAGATGGTGTCTAGCATTATATTGTGTCCCACTGCATTTGACCCAACAACACTGACGCTATGAAATGATGAATCATGACCCTGAGGCTAAGCTGACAATTAAGAACACAATAATGCAACTCAGCCTAGAACACATGTAAAAGGGTTTGGTTGATCTTTGGAGATGACTCATTTAGACTGCATTTATCTGCTTTTCTCTTTGGATGATAGAAGGAGGCAGAATGGGACAAAAGGTATAGGAAGAGTAAAAGAGAAAATAATATATGTCTATATTTACCTACATCTATCAGGAAAAGAGATAGGTGTTTGCATTCTTTGTTTCACCACTGGCTCGTGGCCATCCCAGCACACACATGGTCTCTTTATTGCTGTATCCTTGCATTGAGGTCTACTTCACCTTACAACCAATAATCATTAAAAAAAAAACTTCTGGAGAAAAGAAGTTTGTAGAAAGGAAAGTGTTCTAAACTGCAGGTCCCAACAACCCAGCTCGCATTATCTACACCACATATCCTTCTTCTTCAATAAAATAAACCAGTTGGTCATAGTATGTTACAATAATAACATGAGAATTATAATACTTTATATGATTTTTAAGTTATTTATTCTTTTATTCTCTTATAACACCTGTGAGATAAACAGTGTGTGCATAATTCCTTCACTCGTTTACTTACTGAGTCCCTAGAAGGTGTCAGGCACTTTTTGAGGGGAACACATATCTATCATATATGATTCCTGCCCTCAAGGAGTTAATGTTCCAGTTGGGAAGTTACAGACTAGGTCGTCGTGATAGGACAACACTTAGAGAGCTGCCCTTAGCTTCTTCATAAACTGCATTCCTTTGAGAGGAGTTATCTGCTCTTCTTTGGGTGTTTACAATACAAAGTGAGAGAGAGAGAAGAAGCATAAAAGAGGAGTGCTTCTTTAAACACGACAAAGATCAAAGACGGAACCACAGGTCTCCCGTTTCAAGTAGGATATACAAATAACAATAATAGGCAGTGGTATTGCAGAGATATAGATAGGGAGTTATGAATTTCCAGAAAAGATAATATTGCAGCTTTAAGGTATGAGGAGGTTTGTGTTAGAATACAGAAGAATGATATAGGAAAGTAAGAATGTGAAAGCTTGGTAGGTAAAATAGCATTTGGCCAGTCTTTGAAATATGTATGACAAAGCATTGACACAATACTTTTGTGCTGCAAATAGTTATAATAACTGGGTCTAGAATCAAGGGGTAGGAGTAGAATTAGGCCTCTTGCCATTACTCCCAGAAACCTACTTAGAAATACGGATGCCTTTCCCATCCCTAGAAGTCCTTATTTCCCAGGAGAGAAACACTTCCACCACTGGGTACAATAGCATTTTTACTGAAACTGAAGCTATGACAGCTGCATGGTCATTTGGAGCATCATGTGTCTAAATGACCATGCAGACTAACCCACAAAGAAAACAGTTACCATGCTGGTGACGGGAAAAGTTAACTGATTATCAATAGCTAGGTTTACTGCTATGGGAGTTGCCTGAAACTTGGAGTTATTGAAACATCCCCTGGAGCTTCCATGCCTGCTAAGAGTGAAAGGAAAAGCTGACAAAAGCAAAAGCAGCCTCATGCTCAGGAATAAAAATCTAAATCAGCTCACCTAGAATATGGAGACTTAATAGAGCATTTCTCAGCAACCAAGTATTGATTTAAAAAAAAAGGCAACAAAGTCTTAGACTCCTCCTGGGGGAAGATCTCTATTTTCTGACTCAGCAAATACATAAACCAGCTATCATGCTAAACAGAGGTAAGGGCAACCTAGAATGGGTAGTAGAGGATAGAGGTAATGAACATTACTTATGGCCTCAGGAAAAGCTGCAGCAGTAACCCTAATTACAGAGTCTTATTAAGAGAATGCGGTTGGTTACCACATTGGAGAACAATTGAATTACCTGTACCAGTAAATTCGAGTGGTATAAAGATGGTTTGGAGCAGATGCTCCGGCTGGCCTGAAACATCCTCTTCCCTTGTTCTCACTTGTAGCTGCAGTGGTGGTAGACACGTCTGTGTGTGCTGACAGCACTCCCCTCAAGGAGGGGTTCCCATTTGCTGCATTTCTATCTCATCGTTTTCACTGAAGACTCAGAAGTCTACTCAGCTTACAGTCAGGCATTGCCCAGCAGTTCAGGAGACTCAGTCTTTGAAGGGTTGAGATCAAATATATAAATACCCTCGCCTCCTTTGTATGGACACTGGTAACATTCTATGTTTGTTTGTTTTTTTAATATATTTTATTGATTTTTTACAGAGATGAAGGGAGAGAGATAGAGAGCTAGAAACGTCGATGAGAGAGAAACATCGACCAGCTGCCTCTTGCACACCCCCCCACCGGGGATGCGCCCGCAACCAAGGTTTATGCCCTTGACCGGAATCGAACCCGGGACCCTTCAGTCCACAGACTGACGCTCTACCACTGAGCCAAACCGGTTTTGGCACATTCTATGTTTTTATTAGAGAACCTGGCTGAGTTGAGCCCCTATTGCCTACAGGTATGTGCCAGAGTTCTTGTTTCAGCATTACAAAGGTTTCAGCAATCTGGAGAAAGGCTTTGCATAGGTTAAATAAGAGTCCAAAGATGAAAGATAATTTTAAAAGTCATTGGGTGTCAGAGGAGCTTCAACTAAAGAAGCTAAATTCTTCCTTGTCTCAGGACCCTTGCTTTTTATTAACACAATTTTTCCTAAGGCAAGGTGAGGATAATACACTTTAAAGGGTAGGGTTTATAGAAGCATTGTCAGATTGGGGAATAGCCTACAGCTGTTCAGGTATTTGGCCATCAGGAGGCAATAAGATGTAGATTGAGATGCCCTGAGCTGTCTGGCAGTAAACAATCATCCTATTCAGGTTTGGGGGAAGTGCCTTTCAGCCATTCCAACAGGTGGTTAGATATGTGACTCAGCCCTTGTTGAGTTCCCAAGTTTCATCAACCTTTTGATGAAATTCTTGTAATTATGAGATGCTGGAATTGGCTTCCAGCAGGTATAATCTCAAGAATATGCCTTGTATTGACTTTTTAAATTTTTTTTTCTGTTCCCCCCAGTTTTCTGAAGTGGACTTCCAAATAAAATACCTGTACCAAAATTTGCATATTGTGTTATGTTTATGGGAGAACTCAAACTAAGTCAATAATCATGTACCATGGAAAAATAAGGATCTGTATGCATAATGGATTATACATAACAATGAACACAGTGTCTAGAAAGCCAAAATAGGACAAAGAATAGAAAAGTACAGTTATTTAGCAGTAATAAAAGAGTTACATTACATAGTTGGATAGTGAGAAACTTTAGTGTTGGGGAGCAGTCCATCTGTCATTTGTGTTAAATGCTTATTATTAGCTGTCCTACATTATTGTGCTTCAGTTACTAAATTAAAATAGATTGAAAACAACTGTATGAGTCACTTATCTCATGCTTTTTAAAAAAATATATAGCATTTATTGTTTGTTTTCCTATATATAAAGTGCTATACATTCATCATAGAAAATTTAAATATTAACAAAAATATATAGAAATACTACTTGTAAGCCTACCATCCAAGAATTTCTATCAGGTAGTATAAAACAAGTTTAAAGTTGTATGATATATATATATTTCAATTCTGTAAATATAAATCTATAATTGCATTTTTGCCATGTAGCTAGAAAGTAAAAAGTCCACATTTCAGATTCTGTGAATACAACGTTCAAATAAACTAGTCCCTACCTTTTTACTCCTTGTCCAATGTCTCTTCAAAACCTACCAACTCTCATAAACTTGATAATAATATTTCAACACACGAATATGCCATAGTTCATTGACCTACTCTTAGATACTTGGGGATTTAAATTTTTTTTAATAAATAATAATTACTATATGGGCAAATCTATGACACCAATAGGTGAAAAGTTAGAAACACTTTTTGCTGTCAACAATAATGGTGATTGCTTTTCTGAAGGCTGAATCAATCGCCTTTTTACCTGCTAGCAGTCAATGAACCCTGTGCCCCTCATCAACAGTAGGCTTTGTTTTGTTTTTCTTAATAAGTGGTAGTCCTGGATCATCAGGGGAGACAAGTTAAGAAGATATTGCAGTCACATAATTTTAATAGTGAACTACTGGACCTTAACAGCTAGGTGCCTTATGGTAAGAGCAAACCTGAACACCTGATGAGACCGTCGTATAATAGTACTATATAGATTTGGACTAATCAATGGGGTCTACATCTGATTCATAATTACTGACCCACTTGTGCATTCATAGTTTTGGTTTTACAACACACAAATCTATTTTTAAAATCTATTTTTAAAATACCTGAGAGGTATTATATTTAATAACAACTGAAACTATAACTTAAAAAGAAATAACCAGATTACCCTCAATGCTGTTTAGCCCACTGAGTCAAACCCAAGTCTTCCCTCATGAGTAATGCTGTCCTCATTAGTTTGTTTTCTGCCAGATGGGTTGCTAATTTAAAATCCCTGAAGTGATAGGTGTTTTATTATAGACAACCCACTTGGCAGGGAAAAGTAAGACTGCAGCCTTTCACACCTTCACTGAAGTTAATGAGTTCATATCAAGTTTATGAAACTCACTTCACTTATTCAGACTTGCAGAATTGGATCCAGGGAGGACGAATATGGATTTTAAGTTCCAGGAATACTTCGATGAAGTCCATCCAGAAACAGTTACATAATCAAGAGAAAAAATAAAATGTTCTTTTCCATTAACATTATCAATATCTTTAGTCAAGGCTTTATTAATTTACAACCAGTCCATTACCAAAAGTTGTTAATTGGTTTTCTGTTTTTAATCTTTTGCTGCTTCAAACCACTTTTCATCTGATATCACAGCAATATTTTCCCAAATGTCTTCAATATTATGCAACAGATAATTATTTAAGTCCAATGTCCTTGTCCTGTCATTCAAGTCATGGATGCAAGAAACTTACCTTTCTCACATTCTTCCGTGCAAAACCCTCACTTTTGCCAAGACAGTCATGTTAATTTTTATCAGTTCAACCCAAGTTATCTACTTCTGTTTTACTTATCATCCAAAGCCCAGCTTAAATCCACCTCTCCTATTAAGCCCCCTTTGTCTCTTCTTTTAGCAGTTACCTACACCTCTTCTTGCTCTTACAGAACTTGTTTTCTGTACTGCCCATGAGTAACAATTTACATATTGTCTTTTATTGCTGTTAATTATATTTATACTAGAGGCCTGGTGCACAAATTTGTGCACCCAGTGGGGTCCCTCGGCCTGACCTAGGGGATTGGGCCAAAACCAGCTCTCCAACATCTTCTGAGGGGTCCTGGATTGTGAGAGGGTGCAGTCCAGGCTGAGGGACCCCGCTGGTGTACAAACAGGGCTGCGGAGGGATGCAGGAGGTTGGCCAGCCAAGGGGGGACTGTGGGAAGCCTCTAGGGCATGTCCAGGCTGTCTTGCTAAGTCACAATTGGTCAGACCCCAGCAGCAAGCTAACCTACCAGTTGGAGTGTATGCCCCCTGGTGGTCAGTGCACATCATAGGGAGCAGTTGAGCGGCCTTACCATATCATTAGCATACTTCACTTTGATTGGTTGAACAGCTGAGCAGTGGATCGGACACTTAGCATATTAGGCTTTTATTATATAGGATATAATTGCTGCACATTACATTACTTAAAGATTTACATTACTTAAAAATTGTTCACATTCTTTTTATTTATTTATTTTTTTTTTTTAGAGGACATTTGTTAAAGCTGGGGACAGTGAAACAAGGAAGGGATTACAACAGGCTAGAGCCTAGGTAAGGCCACGTTGGCTCCGGGAAAATCAGAGAAAAGGGAAATTTGGAGACAGCTTCAGGGGATTAGCCTGGGATGAGCTGTTGCTGCCCATTGCTCCCCTGCTTTCAAGTCTCATGGGGACCCTTAGAATCAGGGGTCCTCAAACTTTTTAAAGTGGGGGCCAGGTCACGGTCCCTCAGAGAGCTGGAGGGCCGGACTATATGAACTACTAATTCCTACTGTAACACCTCGGCTGCGCTCACTGCCCAAAAAACCTGGCGGGCAGGATCAGACTCCCCTGGGGGCTGCATGTGGCCCGCGGGCCGTAGTTTGAAGACCCCTGCTTAGAATTTAGGAGATGCAGCTTGTGGGGAAGAAAGGGAAGGGAAAGGCACAGCAGTGCTCCCAGGAGGGAGAGCACACCTACATTCTTCACTGTCTGTAAGAGAGAACCGTGCTAAAAGTGGGTGACAAATGATCATTTATTTATTAACTGCAAGCCCAAATGTATTTTCTAGGTAATGCTAATGAAAATTTAAGGACTCATAATTATATAGTACAGTGATTTGCTTACCAAGAAACATTTCACTAAAAATTAGGTAATGTACTTTTCTGTTAGCACTGATAAGATGCATAAATTCATTTTCCAAACTTGCACCCATATGTTCATTGCAGTGTTATTTACAGTAGCCAAGGTTTGGTAGCAGTTCAAGTGTCCAACAGTAGATGAGTGAATAAAAAAAGCTATAGCACATTTACACAATGGAATACTTCTTGGCCATAAAAAAGAAGGAAATCTTGCAACAGCATGGGTGGACCCTGGGAGTATTATGCTAAGAGAAATAATCCAGACAGAGAAAGACAAATATCATATGATTCACTCATATGTGGAATCTAATGAACAAAATAAACTAACAAACAAAATAGAAACAGACTCATAGATACAGAGAACAGGCTGACAGCAGTCAGAAGGAAGAGGGTTTGAGGGCTGGATAAAAAAAGGTGGAGGGATTAAGAAAAGAAAAAAAAATTCATTGACAGACACTACTGACACAGACAACAGGGGAAGGTAGGAGAGGGTAAAAGGGGAATAAATGGTGAGGCAAGGAGACTTGACCTGAGGTGATGAACACACAGTACAATATACAGATGAAGTTAACCTATAAAATTTTATTAACCAACTGGGGACCCAGTGCACAAATTTGTGCACCTTGAAAGGAACTGTGGGCTGTGTTCCCTCCTGGCACTTCCCACCATGGCCCCTAGTCCTCTGTCTGCCGGAAGCTCCACTCCTGCTGCTGTCACTCCTATGCGCTGACGGTGCTGGTCCCCCTCACACCCACTGATGGCATGGAGCAATTGGGGCCAGCGCTAGCAGCAGCAGGTGTGAGCGGGGCCAGTGCTATCAGTAGGTTCAAGCAGCAGCTGCTGCCCCAATTGCCCCTCAGGGGCAGGGGGAAGTGGAGAAGCTCTCAGGAGCAATTGGGGCTGGCAGCCACCACTTGTACCAGCTGACAGTGCTGAGCAATTGGGACCAGCACTGGGTACTGGCAGTGGGTGTGGGTGATGGCTTCAATGCTGACAGTGAGTGCAAGTGGCAGCTCTGGCACCAGGAGTGGGTGCAAGTGCAGCTGCTGGCCCTGATCACCCCTCAGGAGCAGGGTGAGGTGGAGAAGCCCTGAGGGATGATTGGGGTTGGCAGCTGCCACTCACACCTGCTGACATTGCTGAGAAATCAGGGCCGGTGCTGGACACAGGCAGCAGGTGCAAACAGCAGCTCCAGTGCCAGCAGCGGATGCAAGCAGGGACAGCATTGGCATTAGGTGTGAGTTCCAGGTAGGACTATAATGCACAGTAGCAAAAAATTTTCAGTAATCACCAGAGGCTTACCCTGATGACAGTGACTGGCTCCCCACCTTGATCTGGTGTCCCCACTAACCTGTTCCATCATCCCATTGTGGCCAACACCTGCCATGTTTTGCACTCTGCTATCTACTGCCCGCTGTCCACACCCACCATGTTGCATGCACACCCACTGGTGGTCAATGCATGTCATAGCGACCAGTTGTTTGGTTGTTTCACCATTCAGTCTATTTGCATATTAGCCTTTTATTACATAGAATATCACTCCAACAAATTCAATAGAGAGAGAGAGAGAGAGAGAGAGAGAGAGAGAGAGAGAGAGAGAGAGAGAGGAAGAGAGGAAGAGAGGAAAAAAAGAAATAGTACTTGCTCACACATGTTGTTTAGTGCTTTTCTATGAATGGCAAATTATTCTCCTATCACAGAAATTGAGAAATTGTCTTTGGACAGATTGATACATTTTATCTTAAATGTATGATCAGACTGCACTTTACAAAGTTTTTCCTTTTTTCTCCAAGTCAAGCTGTCAGGCTGAGAAGATGCAAAGGAAGGAGGTCAGGGGGTAGTTAATGTTTGGTTTTCTGCTGTGGCACCTCTGGTTTTCAAGACTTGAGACCCACCCATATCTTTCCTCACTCTCAGCACCAAGTGGTCATAGAGACATTTCAAGATTTCCTTTTGAAACATAGTTTTCCAAACGATTACATTTTATTTTAAATTTAAGATTCATCATTTGAAGTCAAAACATTTTCTGAAGGGTACTTGTTCAACTAGTTCATGTGATAAAAATATGTGTGCTAAGCAGACAGGTTCCTGCAGTCTTTATTCATCTTCAAAACGCTCAGCAGCATCTACAATTTACCTTTCAACTTAAATCCTCTGATCAGAATTCCTTTGCTAAACCACCAGATTTTTGTATGCAACCAGAGAGTTATGGGCAATCTTCCAGGTTTTCCAAGGTTTTTAAAGCATTCATAACTGAACTATTATTGGTTTAAAAAAATGGTCCTTTTATACCATCATCCACAATTTTTTAAATTTCCATTTCTAAGAATTTTTGGACAATAGCATCTGTCTGTGAAGGAAACAATGTGTTGTGACATTTTTTTTTTAATAAGAGGTGAAATATTTCATGAATCCAGTCATTGAAAGGGTCCCGTCACTACAGATACCAAACTTCTTCAAATACAAAACTTTTCTTCAAAAACATTATCTTGTCTTTCCTTGTTTTAAGCAGTTCTTTGTGTCACCAGAAAAGGACGGGGCCCAGAGCAAGTCTGTGTTGGGCCAGCCTATATTGTGTGGGTTCTTGACTTCATGCAGAAAAGATTTTACAACATGAGTCTAGGTGATTTTGAGAGTACATTTATTAAAGCTGGAGTCATTGAAACAAGGAAAGGGTTATGATAGAATAAGCAACAGGAGAAAGCCTAGGAAGCGCTCTGTTTTGGCTCCCTAAAAATGTTACAGGAAAGAAGTGAGCCACACTGGGCTTCATAAACTCACTGAGAAATAAAAGTCACAGTGACAGAAGTAAGCCAAGGTGGGGCTGCTGTTAGCTCACTGAAAAGTTAGGAAATGTGAGCGTTGGAGACAGGTTCAGCAGATTAGCCCAGGTTGAGCTGTCACTGCCTGCTGCTCCCATGGTTGCAAGTCTCACTGGGATCCTTAGAGCTTGATAGAGAGTGGAGATACACGCCCTGAAAAAGAAAGGGGAAAAAGGTGTGGACATGCTCCAGAAGGAGTTGGTTTCCTTTATGTTACAGGGTTTTATCTGCTTTCTAAAGGCAGGAATTTTAGGGGAGGTCACAGGGGAGGATCTCAATAAAATATTCATCAGCTTTCTAGGCATGTCCTTTTAGAGTCTTGGTTTCTACTAATTGGTCAGTGCTAGGGGAGGTGTCATCAGGCATTGCATCTAGTCCTGATAGCCATGGTGTCACTCTGTCTGGTTTTGTTGCTTTTCTGAGCCTGGAGTTGAAACATAACTGAGGCCTAAATATCCCCTCTAGTTTGACCAAAACTCTGTTTCTGTGGTGGTAGACTCAAGGCTTTGTTCCTAAAATTGTTTGATGTGGGTCAGAACTTCACTCTCCTGAGGGCCCAATGCTTAAAGGAGTGGTCATGAAAGGGCTTCCATGGGAGTCAACTGAGGCTACTCTTTGGCCTCTTTGGCCTCCTCTAAAGGAGTCTAAAACCACATGACTAGAGATATACCCAGGGAGGAAAAGTTAGGGGAGGGTCCAAACCACATGACCAGTGGTATGAAAATCAGGAGGTCTAAACCGTATGACCAGGGATATTAGGAAAAGAAAGGTCACCCTGGGGCAAGGTCCTTGTTTTCCCAATTTTGCCTATTGCTAGGCAGTTGGGGCTTTCTGCTCTGGTGACATTTTTTACCTTGCCTATTGTCCTCGCTCTACTCATAGCCTCTAACTGCCTAATACATTTGCAACAGAAAAGTGTTCTTGAATTTCAACATCATTTACAAATCCTACAAATGCTATGACATGACATTTATTGGTGAAATCTGTTGACTCATCAACCTCTAGAGAGAAGCTGTTGTTTTTCAGTTTATTATATCCAACTTATTCAGCATGATGTGACATACCATCAATACATCAACCTATTTACTATTTGAAAGTGGGACCTTTTCATCTGATCATACTGCATCATAGTATTTTGCTCACACAAATTTTACATGCAGCAGTATTCATCATTTTCTGGGCAATAAGTTTTGCTGCTACTAAATTAATTGTTTCCCAAGCTTTCAAAACTAGGGATTTTATTCTGGTTGTTTTGGGATTCTAATACTTGTTGAAAATTTTCAGCACCTTTACTTACCAAAAGGCTATGAATTTGATGGAACCACTGGTATATTTGAGAGGTGTTTTCCATAAACAATGCTCAAAGGAATAGGAAGACTTGAATTACAACCCAATAAATACCTTCATGAGTAAAAACAGGTGATTTTGTGTGCCCTGTTCTACCATTGAAATGAAAAGACATAAGACTTTAATTCTTCATCATTAACCCCATCAAATATTTCCCAGAGGGACAAGCTTCGAATCCTCTTCTACTTCACAACTTATCTTCAAAATTTGTCTCACTAGACCTCGGACGTAGTAATGTGTGTGTAATATGTAACATATATCAAATTAAATTTAAACAAAAGGCCAAAATAACTATTCTACAAATTGCAACAACAAAAAAGAACACAACAAAATCTTCAAAATACAATTTAATTCTATCTTATACCATCCACATTTTATAACATTTCAGTTAACAATAAGGAAGTAGAAGAAGATCAGGAAGGGAGAGTAGCTGAATCACAGCACCTACCAGTTCTTTCTTTACAATAACAATTTTTGTCATGTCTCTACTCCCACAAACTCTCTCTTAATTGCATGCACCTGGGCTAAAATAAAATATATTGGTGTTATGTAGGTCTTTGCTACATTGATAAACATAAGGATGAAAGAATACAGAAATCTCCTTAAAGACACACACACACACACACACACACAAAAAAAAAAACACAACCATGTATTCTACACATTGTTTAAGGAGAAACTACTCTAGCATTGGATGTAAATATCCCTGTTGTGCTAGCAAATGTTTCTTAGTTTCCATTGCTTTCAGTAAAATGGACATGAAATGTACAAAAAGCCCTATTGGAACAATATAAAAATTTACAATGGAAAATGGAAAAGCAGATTCTGCTACTGGCTCTTTCACTATCTAGACTTCAGTTCTTTTATCCATATATCTAGTTTATATATATAAAATGAGATAATATGCAAATTAGTCAGGACACTGTAACAGTCACAACCAGCTCAGGAAGAGGCTGCGTGTGCAGATGGGCCCAGAGTGGAGACACAACACGCAGGGGGCCCCGCCCTCACTGGGAGACAGCAATCCTGCCTCTGAGCGTGAGCTGTAGAGGAAGCACCTTTCCTCATAGCTCATTGGCTAAGCTCCCTGCATGTCACTTGGAGCGTTCTTGTTAACTTGAGTTATAAGAATCCAAGAAAGTGATCTAGGGGTTTTCCACCACACTCCTAGAGGAAAAAAGAAAGGTCTGCTGCTGGAAGGGCTAAGAAATGTCATATCCTGCCCTCGCCGTTTTGGCTGAGTGGATAGAGCCTTGGCCTGCAGACTGCAGGGTCCGGGTTCGATTCTGATCAAGGACATTTACCTAGGTTGCAGGATCCTCCTTGGCCAGAGCCCAGGTCAGGGCTAATTCAAGCAGGAAACAACCAATCAAATTGTCCCTCTTACACTGATGTTTTTCTCTGTCTTTCCCTCTCACTTTTATGCTCTTTAAATATCAGTGGGAAAATATCCTTAGGTGAGGATAAAAAAGAAAGAACGAAATGTCATATCCTTGAAAGAGACATCTTAACAATGCCTAAAGAAAGATGTCATTTTTTTGTGGTGAAAGGACTGGTGTTCGTGTTGATGAAAACACCTTGGTGACTGCGGAGGCAGACAGTGGCATCAGCAGCATGGTGATGGGGGTAGTGCCTTTCCCTGATCAGCAGAGGGATATCCCCTGAGGGCTCCAGGACTGGGACTGTGAGAGGGGGCAGGGTAGGGTGAGGGAGCCCCTCCCCCACTGCACGAATTTTGTGCACCAGTCCTATAGTAGATTAAATAATGAGAGTAATTCAAGCTCTGAGATTACATAATTTTGCTCTTTTTGTCTCAACAGGATGCATAAATGCATCAAAGGGAGCAAGTTTCTTCCTTTATCATAAGCTCAGATTTTGTAAAACATTGTGCCCAATGCTCACTTTAGAGAATTTCACCATATCTGTTTGCTCTTTGTAAACAAGGAGGCATGCCTTTTTGAACTGTGGTATGCAATATGAAAAAAAAGTGAATGCTTTGAAGTAGCACAAAGGGAAAAGGGTAGAGGTAAACTGTCATAGAAAATTAAGAAGAATAAATATGGTCATTGAAAGGTTAGCATGGGGGTCCACAGGCAAGCTAAATAGTAATCTCAGATGGTAATTTAAGAAAAATTGAATTTATTTAAGGAAAAGAGAATGGGAGATGGGATGGGATGGGTGGACAATGGCAGCACCCAGGAGCTGGAGGTTCATCCTTATATGCAGTCACTGGCGGGAAACTTTTGTCCTCCGTGGGTTTGGGGGCTGAGGTGGTGGGCTTGGAATGAGGATGTAATGCAGGTGTGCCATCATGTGTCTTTAGGACGGTTTCAATTCCTTGTATGGTCTGACTGCTGGTGTCTAGCATATTATCCCTTGTCTTTTGTTCTCATGTGGCAGGAAGCTTTCAAATGGCTGTTAAGAATTGTATTGCCCTGTAGTCCTAACAGACATAAGATACTTGACATCACTTCTTCCCACTACTATTTTCCCTTAGGTTTCAGATTCTGCATTTTCACATCCTGGAAAGGATGTGGGAAAGATAACATTTGAAATGTGCTTTTCGCATAGGTACTCAGTCTGTGTATGTAGGACAGTCATATCTTGGCTCAACCCTGCTACGATGCCTCAGACTGCACAACTAAATATTCACCATCTGTTATACTCCCCCACACTTTATTGTTGATTGGAAGCCAAAACAATCCTGCCTTCCTTTCTTCACATGACAGAAAGTAAAGTATTGGCACTCAGCTGTTTAATAACGCCATTATACAGAATGTTATCTATGAAAGGTGATTGAAAAATAAACTCATGGCACATGAGGAGATTTTTAAAGACTGTGCTCCATGGTTAAAACAAACAACTACCACATATTTTCAAATCTCTCCCAGACGTAGTAATCAAAAAAGCAGAAGCTTCAACGTTAAACTTCATGTAATAAACTTACTTTTTGAGTACCAGTTCACTCAGATTTGCCCTTTAAAAACAATGAATTATTTATAGTCATTGACATGAATCAAAGCTGGAATGTCAGCTCATATATCCCTCTCTGGCTCTAAAAATGGTATATAGCTTTTAAAATTAAGAATTTAATTATTGAACTTGGATGATATTCTATTTCCTACACAGTGGTCAAGCAATAATAAATGTCCTATCTTGTCTGTTTTTATATTAATTTATTAATTGGTGAGTGAAACCTCCATTCAAAGTCATAGTCTTATAATAAAATCCACACCAGTAATTGTCATAATATAAACTCAGTATTAGAAGGCTAATAAAGAAGAAGGCTCAAACTTACAGGATAGTAATAACAAAAAAAAGTCTCATTGTCAGATATACTGGGATTGAATCCCAGCTCCATCTATTCCTCATCTTCAATTTTCTCTTTATAAAAAGGTGGTTGGTTATCTCTCAGTGTGTGGTCTGTGGATTGAATCACATAGGTATCTAAAGAAATGAGCACCCGTATTCTGTATAGACTGTGCATCTGTGCAAGTTTCTTTTTTTCTACTGCTCCGGACCATGGAGCTCTGTAGAGTTGGGTCAGTTTCCTGCTAACTGTTGTATTCTCATTGAATGATGCTATGTCTGGCACACAGTGAATATGCTCCTGTTCTGTTTTACAACACACTTTTCTATTCTCTGTCCCACCAACATAATATACTGTAAAAAATAAAAGCTCAACTTGCTACTATTCCTTCTTCAACGTTTTTCCCCCCTTCAATGAAGCTCATTTCTTTTTCTAAGAATATGGAGAAACAAAGAAACATACACTGAGTGACCAGATTATGATCTCTGAAAGCATAATAAGCTGGCCACTCAGTGTATTTGTATCTCAAATGGGTACCAAAAGTATTCTAGACTTTTGCTAGAGATCAACCACCTATTTGCCCTGAGCTTTCTATCAGCCAGTGCAAAGGGGAAAACTGATCATGTGCATGATTTATAGTATCTTTGACATCAAACAAATGAGGTACTCAAGAGAAGTACACTGAGTGGCCAGATTATTATGCATTCAGAGATCATAATAATCTGGCCACTCAGTGTAATAGAAAGAGGCAAATACTTATTTTTCTAATCAGGGACATTCTAGAGAATGTAGGCCAGCAGTTGGTTTCTAGCAGCTTCTGTATTCACTTTTTTGGAGAACTGAACATAAGAAACAATACTCAAAATAAAAAAATAAAAAAAGAGCACAACAGGAGTGGCTCAATGGTTGAGCATCAACCTATGAATTAGGAAGTCATGGTTTGATTGTCATCAGGGCACATGCCCAAGTTGCAGTCTAGATTCCCAGTGGGGGCATGCAGGAGGCAGCCGATCAATGATTCTCTCTCATCATTGATGTTTTTCTCTCTCCCCTACTCCATTCCTCTCTGAAATCAATAAAAATATTTTTTTTTGAAAAGAAAAATAAAACAAACGCATAGTTGTGTGTTAGTAAGGACAAGAAGCAACTTCATTTCTCCTACCTGCACAGCTTTAATACTTGTTCTTTTTAATGTTTCATTGACTGTGAACCATGGACATTCAAGGTAACGCTTGGTTACAGCCCTGCAAGACATACTTAGCAGCAGCATCCCCCCTACCTCTGATACCCAGGAGCTTGGATGTCGGTCTGAATGGTGAAGGGACCAAAATGTTGCCACTCTGAAGCTGCTTTTTGGGATGTTGATTTTAAACTGGCTATTAAGAAACAGGACTCAGAAAGAACTTTTGACCTTCCCTTTTTTCCTTCCCAAGAGAAGCAGACAGAGAAACCTGCTTCACGAAGAAAACCTTAGGATGTTCACTTTAGCCTAATTTGACTTTAAATATAATTCATAAGAGAGCTCCAGGCATGCTCCTATTAGCTAGATACCCACCGTGTGCCTTTGTTTCTGAGTTGCCAACAAGAATTTGCCTGCCATGTGTGTTCTGTGCTTTCTCAACTACCTATAAGTCTTATTTGTGGGCCTTTGGTACCAACAGCCAGGACTATTTGAGGGATAGCACAAAGCTGGGAGGTCTATCCAAGGAGGAATGGCATCAGAACCCTTCAGTGATAGAACCTTTGATAGCCTCCTAACAAACATATTACCACTTCTCACTTTCCTCTGACATGATTTTTTCAGCTCTTGATCCTCCACCTTGGACAACATGCCTTATATTTTTAGAACTCATTGTCCTTGTATGCATCAGCATCTTATAACCTCTTTTTTTCCATTCATCATCAGGTCTCTACATTTCAGCATCCATAAATACCTCCCAGGTTCTAATTTATTGCTGTGACAGATCCTCTGTTTCTTTCCCTAGAAATAATGTCCACTCAGTTTTTTTTTTTTTTTTTTTTTTTTTTTTTTTTTTTTTTTTGCCTCTACTAGGTTTCTGTTGCTAAGCCCACCCAAAAATGCAGGCTTCCCCAGCTTTATAAATGCCATCTCTTACCAAGAAATTCTGAAATTAGAAAAGGCACTGTTCACTTACAGAATAGATGGTAGTACTAGAATTACCTTTCTAATGAGAATTGCTTAAGCTTGATTTGTGACTAACATTGTGCACATGCTATCTTTTTCTTCAACATTATATAATCCTTCACCCATTTCCAACTTTCAATTTCATAATCTCTTATCACATACACAAATCTATTTTAAACAAATCTATCATACACAAAACTATTTTAAAAACCTCTTAGTCAAGTTACTATATATTTGCACTATTTATTTTATCTCATTCTTGGGTTTGAAAATAGTAAGTATACCATTTTAATATTTTATATTTAAACTAGGGGCCCTGTGCACAAATTCATGCATGGTTGGGGTCCCTCAGGGTGGCCTGTGGGGATTGGGCCCCAGCTTGTGCCCCCAGCCTCACAGCCCCGCAGTCCTGCCTGGCATCTTGCCATGGCCTGACACTGCCCCTTCCCTTGCTCCACCATCCTACTTTGGTTTCACTCCACTCTTGTTGGGGTCCATTGGGGCCAGTAGGCACCTCCATTGCTGCCCACTGCCAGCACTGTATGCCAACATCCGCCATGTTCCACGCTGCCCTTTGGTGGTTAGCATATGTCATAGGGAGTGGTCAAACTCGGTTGAACTTCCAGTTGAACAATTTGCATATTAGGCTTTTATTATATAGGACTAGAGAGCCAGTACATGAAATTCATGCATGGGGAGGGGAGTCTCTCAGCCTGGCCTGCACCCTCTCCAATGCAGGGCATCCATCTTGCAATCTGGGACCGCTGGCTCCTAACTGCTGACCTGTCTGCTTGCCTGATCACCCCTAACTGCTCTCTCCTGCCAGCCTGATCACCCTTAACACTCTCTGCCTCAGCCCCCACCACAATGGCTTTGTCCAGAGCCATCTAGTCTAATTAGAATATTACCCCTTTATTAGTATAGATGTATACATTGCCTTGATATGCCTCTAACTCCCTGTTTTGAATAAAAAGTAGATAATTGACATTCTTCCAATTTAAATGGATTCTTATAGCCTGTTCATATCCCAAGTATTCTTAGTCAACAGTTATAAAAGCTTTATTTGGCCATGTAACTCTCTTTTATACTCTTTGAAACTAGGGAAGAATATCTCCACCATGTTCAATTGGATTGCCCTCTATAACTAATCACTGTACTGGCTCAGTGAGTTTTTTCTTTAAGCATTTCCCACTAAGCCCCTGATTTTTATAATAAAGATTCTAATTTGGTTTTCCAGTTCACTGTCTTGCTGACTAAATATACTTATGCAGGAAGCTGCTTTTAATTCAGCCTCTTGCTTAAGTCTGCAGCTTTTCTCTTCTTTCATAGAGGCTTAATATGCTGACCTCATTCTTATAATTTGCTTTCACAAACAGGCCATCAAATAAAGGTCAATAGTGAGAGTCTAAGATCTTGAAATTGAGCACATGATTATTATTTAATGTCTCTCTTTTTCTCTCATTCATGTATAAAATAATCCTAGTTTGGAGATAGGATACAAGAATATTTTGTTTTACCATAAGGAACAAATAGTTTGCTAAGATGTTGGGGTTTGAATATTTTTACTTTTGGAATCAAATATAGATGGCTAGAAAATCTCTTAACATCTCTTATAGATGCTTTCTTTTTTTTTTTTATTTTTTTTTTTTTATATGTACAATTTATTTTTATTTCTTTTTTTTTTATTTTATTTTATTTTTTTTAATATATTTTATTGATTTTTTTTTTACCCCCTCCCTCCCTCCCACACATCCCCTCCCTCCCCAGAGTTTTGTGTCCATTGGTTGCACTTATATGCATGTATACAAGTCCTTCGGTTGATCTATTATCTCCCCCAGATCTTCCTCCCGTCCCCACTGTAACTTGACAGTCTACTTGTTGATATACTGTCTCTATATCTATCTTATGGTTCACCAGTTTATAATGATCTTTATTATCCACAAATGAGTGAGGTCATGTGGTGTTTCTCTTTCATTGATTGGCTTATTTCACTCAGCATGATGTTCTCCAATTCCATCCAGGATGCTGCAAATGATGAGAAATCCTTCTTTTTTATGGCAGCATAGTATTCCATTGTGTAGATGTACCATGGTTTTTGGATCCAATCATCTGCTGACGGACACTTAGGCTGTTTCCAAATTCTGGCTATTGTAGATTGTGCTGCTATGAACATAGGGGTGCATATATCCTTTCTGATTGGTGTTTCAAGTTTCTTGGGATATATTCCTAGAAGTGGGATTACTGGGTCAAATGGGAGTTCCATTTTCAGTTTTTTGAGGAAACTCCACACTGTTCTCCACAGTGGTTGCACCAGTCTACATTCCCACCAGCAGTGCGCGAGGGTTCCTTTTTCTCCGCAACCTCGCCAACACTTGTCGTTTGTTGATTTGTTGATGTAGGCCATTCTGACAGGTGTGAGATGGTACCGCATTGTTGTTTTGATTTGCATCTCTCGGATAATTAGTGACTTTGAGCATGTTTTCATGTGCTTTTTGGCCTTCCTTCTGTCTTCTTTTGAAAATATTCTATTTAGGTCCATTGCCCATTTTTTAATTGGATCATTCATCTTCCTTTTATTTAGTTGTATAAGCTGTTTGTAGATGTTGGAGATTAAACCTTTATCAGTGGTAACATTTGCAAATATGTTCTCCCACACAGTGGGCTTTCTTGTTGTTTTGTTGATGGTTTCTTTTGCTGTAAAAAAGCTTTTTATTTTGATGTAGTCCCATTTGTTTATTTTCTCTTTAGCTTCCATTGCACTAGGGGTAGTATCAGTGAAGAAGTTTTTTTGGCATACATCTGAGATTTTGTTGCCTGTGGATGCTTCAAGTATTTTTATGGTTTCCCGTCTGATGTTTAAGTCCTGTATCCATTTTGAGTTTATTTTTGTGTATGGTGTAAGTTGGTGATCTAGTTTCATTCTTTTGCATGTATCTGTCCAATTTTCCCAACACCATTTATTGAAGAGACTGTCTTGACTCCATTGTATATTAGTGCCTCCTTTGTCAAATATTAATTGAGCATAGTGATTTGGGTTGATATCTGGGTTCTCGATTTGATTCCATTGATCTATATGTCTGTTTTTGTGCCAGTACCAGGCTGTTTTGAGAACAGTGGCTTTGTAATACAGTTTGAAGTCTGGTATTGAGATACCTCCTACTTTACTCTTCTTTCTCAGGATTGCTGTGGCTATTCGGGGTCTTTTATTGTTCCAAATGAACTTTTGGAGAGTTCTTTCTAGGTCAGTGAAATATGCCGTTGGTATTTTAATGGGGAGTGCATTGAACTTATAGATTGCTTTAGGAAGTATGGACATTTTGATGATGTTGATTCTACCAATCCATGAACATGGTATGTTCTTCCATCTGTTTACATCTTCCTCTATTTCTTTTTTCAGTGTCGTGTAGTTTTCCGCAAATAGGTCCTTTACTTTTTTAGTTAAGTTTATTCCTAGGTATCTTAATTTTTTTGGTGCGATCGTAAATGGAATTGCTTTTTTAGTCTCTGTTTCTATAAACTCACTGTTGGTGTATAGAAATGCCATAGATTTCTTGGTGTTAATTTTGTATCCTGCTACATTGCCAAATTCATTTATTAAGCCAATTAGTTTTTTAATGGAGTCTTTTGGGTTTTTTATATACAATATCATGTCGTCTGCAAATAAGGATAACTTTACTTCTTCTTTTCCAATTTGGATGCCTTTTATTTCCTC
Organism: Pipistrellus hanaki; assembly: GCF_964339955.1. Lineage (NCBI taxonomy): Eukaryota > Metazoa > Chordata > Mammalia > Chiroptera > Vespertilionidae > Pipistrellus > Pipistrellus hanaki. Next base: position 137,414,071 of record NC_140505.1, on the reverse strand, counting down.
CTCTTGTCTAATTGCAATGGCTAGTACTTCCAGTACTATGTCAAAGAGGAGTGGCGAGAGTGGGCATCCCTGTCTTGTTCCTGTTCTTAGAGGGAATGGTTTTAGTTTTTGCCCATTGAGTATGATGTTTGCTGTGGGTTTATCATATATAGCTTTTATTACGTTGAGGTATGATCCTTGTACTCCCACCTTGTTAAGAGTTTTTATCAGGAAAGGGTGTTGGATTTTATCAAATGCTTTTTCTGCATCAATTGATATGACTATATGATTTTTATCTTTCAACTTGTTTATGTGATGTATCACGTTTATTGATTTGCGGATATTGTACCAACCTTGCATTCCTGGTATAAATCCTACTTGGTCATGGTGTATGATCTTTGTGATGCTCTGCTGGAGCCGATTTGCTAGAATTTTGTTGAGGATTTTGGCATCTATGTTCATGAGGGATATTGGCCTGTAATTCTCTTTCATTGAGTTGTCTTTATCTGGTTTTGGTATTAGGGTGATGCTGGCTTCATAGAAGGAGTTTGGAAGTGTTCCTTCCTCTTGAATTTTTTGGAATAGTCTGAGGAGGATAGGTTTTAGTTCTTCCTTGAATGTTTGGTAAAACTCTCCTGTGAAGCCATCTGGCCCTGGGCTTTTGTTTGCTGGAAGCTTTTTGATGACTGTTTCAATTTCTTCCCAAGGCACTGGTCTATTGAGATTTTTAGATTCTTCCTGATTGAGTTTTGGAAGTTTGTATTTTTCTAGGAATATGTCCATTTCCTCCAGGTTGTTCAGTTTGTTGGAATAGAGTTGTTCGTAGTATTTTGTAACAATCCGTTGTATTTCGGTGGGGTCTGTTGTTATTTCACCTCTTTCATTTCTGATTTTGTTTATTTGGGTCCTCTCTCTTTGTTTCTTGGTTAGCCTGGCTAGAGGTCCATCTATCTTGTTTATTCTTTCAAAGAACCAGCTCTTGGTTTTGTTGATCTTATGTATTGTTTTTTTGGTCTCTATGTCGTTTATCTCTGCTCTGATTTTTGTTATTTCCTTCCTTCTGCTTACACTGGGTTTTTCTTGTTGCTCCTTTTCTAACTCTTTGAGTTGTAGAGTTAGATCATCTGTTACTATTTTTTCTAGTTTTTTGCAATAGGCTTGTAAGGATATGAACTTCCCTCTCAAAACTGCTTTTGCTGTGTCCCAAAGATTTTGGATTGTTGTGCTTTCATTGTCATTTGTTTCCAGGATGTTTTTAATTTCTTCCTTGATTTCTCTGGTAACCCAGTCCTTGTTTAATAGCAAGCTGTTTAGTCTCCATGTGTTTGATTTCTTTGGATTATTTTTATTGTAGTTAATTTCCAGTTTTATGCCATTATGGTCTGAGAAGATACTTGATATGATTTCTATCTTCTTGAATTTGAAGAGACTTTGCCTATGTCCCAAAATGTGGTCTATCTTTGAGAATGTCCCATGTGCACTTGAGAAGAATGTATATTCTGTGGCTTTGGGGTGGAGCGTCCTGAAGATGTCAATTAATTCCATCTGGTCTAGTGAGTCATTTAGGATTGATATTTCTTTGCTGATTTTTTGTTTAGATGATTTGTCGAAGGGTGACAGTGGGGTATTAAAATCTCCTACTATGATTGTATTGCTATTAATCTCTCCCTTAATGTCCTCTAGCAGTTTTTTAATGTATTTGGTTGCTCCTGTATTGGGTGCATATATATTTACCAGGGTTATTTCTTCTTGTTGGATTGTTCCCTTTAGTATTATGAAGTGGCCTTCATTATCTCTTGTTATGCCCTTCACTCTGAGATCTAATTTGTCAGATATAAGTATTGCTACCCCAGCTTTTTTTTCATTTCCATTTGCCTGGAAAACTTTTTTCCATCCCTTCACCCTCAGTCTGTGTGCATCTCTTTTTCTGAGGTGGGTTTCTTGTAGACAACAGATGTATGGGTCTTGTTTTCTTATCCAATCTGTTACCCTATGTCTTTTGATTGGAGCATTTAATCCATTTACATTTAAGGTTATTATTGATAGGTACTCATTTGACGCCATTTTTATTCTATACCCGTGTTCCTTCTTCACTTCTTATTTCTTTATTTTTACAGTAGACCCTTTAGCATTTCTTGCATTGCTGGTTTGGTGGAGATAAATTCCTTCAGTCTTTTTTTGTCTGTGAAGCTCCTGATTTCCCCTTCAATTTTGATTGATAGCCTTGCTGGGTACAGTATTCTTGGATTCAGACCCTTCCTTTGCATGACTTTGTATATTTCATCCCATTCCCTTCTGGCCTGATAAGTTTCTGTTGAGAAATCAGTTGCTAGTCTGATGGGGGTTCCTTTGTATGTAACTTTCTGTCTCTCTCTGGCTGCTTTTAAGATTCTTACTTTGTCGTTGTTGTTTGCCAATTTAATTATAATGTGCCTTGGAGTCTGTCTTCTGGGATTCATTTTGCTTGGGACTCTGCGGGCATCTTGGATTTGTGTGGGTTTTTTCTTTTCTATTTCAGGAAAGTTTTCTGTCATTATTTCTTGAAATACTTTTTCCATGTCTACCTCAGTTTCCTTTCCTTCTGGAACCCCTATTATTCGAATATTATTTTGTTTTGTTTTGTCCCAAAGCTCCCGTAGGCTCTCCTCCTGCTTTTTAATCTTTTTTTCTAGAACTTGCTCTACTTGGGTATTTTTTTCCATCTTATCTTCTAGCTCACTGATGCGGTCCTCTGCTTCATCTAGTCTACTCTTGATGCTTTCTATTGAGTTCTTCATGGTAGCGATGTCACTTTTCATTTCTTCTTGGTTCTTCTTCAGTTCCTCATGGCTCTCCTTCATTTCCTCATGGTTCTTTCTCATTTCTTCTTGGCTTTTGTCAAATTTCTCTTCCATTCTTTTTAGCCATGCTATGATCATTACTCTGAATTCTTGCTCTGGCAGGCTGCTTACCTCTGGCTCGTTTACTTCCTTTTCTGGTGATGCCTGCTTTTCTTTCAAGTGCGGACTATGTTTTTGTCTCCCCATGGCCTCTCTTTTCAGGATGTCTGGTTATGTGGTATTCCTTCTCCTGCGTTGATTTTGAGGTACAAAATACAACACTACCAGGTACAACACAAGCGGCACTTAACAGGAATGTATTTACAATATTAATAACCTCTAACAAAGGTGACCACTAGAGAAAGGCAACTTAGGGGATAGGAGAGAAGGAATAAAGGTAAAAATAAAATAAAGAAAAATTAAAAAAAAATAAAATTAAAATTAAAAAAAAAATTAAGTAAATTAAAAAAAAAAAGAGGGATAAAGAGATAGAAAAAGAAGAAGAAGAAAAAAGTAATGACAAAATGAAGTTGGAAAACAGGGAAAAAAAGAAGAGGGAGAGAGAGAGAGAGAAAGAGAGAGAAGAAGCAAACTAAAAGAGAAATGGTAAACAAACTATATATATATGGAGAAAATTGCCATAGAAAAACCTCTGGACCCAGCCAATACCAGTAACAATACTTGGAGATTAATACAAACTACAATATCCACTATTATTAAGTAAGGCTATGATATACAGAAGTAAAATAAACAAACAAAAACAGAGGATTTAAAAAAAAAATACAAAGCAACAATAACAATACAGGAATAAGCATAACAATTTCACTAAAAGGCATAAAAATTCACAATAATCAACCTTCACACATACAATGCGAAAAGGATAGAGGGGAGAATGGATTTTTTTTTTTTTTAACTAGTTAATATAGTGCAGAGATTGGTATTTATACACTTGGATCAGGGGTTGGAACTTAGGTCTATAAGTATAGTGAGAGCTTTAGCAGGGGGTATAGAGAGAGAATAGAGGAAAAACTAAAGCCAGAAAGGGATAGGATAAACTGTAGACTAAAGGGTAAAGTTTAGTAAGAGAGTGATAGTGTAAAGGTTGAGTTGAGATAGGGTTGAATGATGCTATAGTAGAGATTAAAATAGAATGAAGGTTACTCCCAATGTAAAATAAAGAAAAAATAAAATGGTACTAGAGAGAGAAAAAAAAGAAAAGAAAGAAAGAAAAAAATAAATAAATAAAATTTTTTTTAAAAAAATTGCAAAATAGCAGTAGTAATAGTGATAGAGATTGAAAAATGTAGTAATTGAAAAGGTAAAATCAAGTAAGGAAAAAAGAAAAAAAATTGTTTCTTAAGTAAAAGATATGAAAAATGAAAATTAAATAAAAGATGTAAAAAATGAAAATAAAATAAAGTATAGCAAAATTAGCATAAAAATGACCAGTACTGGTCACTCACTTCCTCAGTTAATGTATTTGGCACTTCTGATTCTCGGACCAGACAGTCTTGCAGTTCCCAGCTTTCCACTGCACCTCAGTTTTGTAAGGTAATCCTTAATTTTTAGTAGACTATATCTTAGATATTTGTGTCCATTTATTTTTGATTAATTAAAAGACAAAAGAAAAGAAAGGAAAAAAAAAAAAAAAAAAAAAAAGAAGGGCAGTTTGTAATTCAGCTCTTAGGTGTCAGTGTTTCCGGTTTGACCTCCCAGTCTTTTTGGTTGCTCCGGCCTTCTTTCTCTATGGCTCTAGCTGGCAGGGTGCCAGCTGGCTCCCAGACTATCTCTTCTGGCTCCGATCCCTTGTTTCCAGGGAGGCACTTTCTCCCTGCAAATTCCCCGGATATGCCCAACTAGGCTGATCTTCCCTAGTATTCCGAAGCTAGGGGGTGAAGGGGATCAGGCGCCGAGGTGTCCAGATGCTCCGCCCTTGGCGGGACAGCCGCGATTCTTAACACTCTGTCCCGTGTCCCCTGGCTTTAAAAAAAAAAAATTCCCGCTTCTGGGGAAGCTTATGCCAAACCCAGCACTAGATGTCGCTGCAGCCTTCTTAGGGCTCAGCTTTGCGGGCGCTGCATGGAGGCAGGGCCGGAACTCCCCGGCTACTGTGGCTGCCGGCACCGCGGGACCGCGATCTCTCAGGCTTTCCCCGCAAATTCTGACCTTTCCGTGGGTGACCGAAGAACTCCTTTGAATCCACACGCCAGCGCCAACTCGGGCGTCTCAGCTACTGGATGGAGCTCTCCGCAGTGGGCTTTCCAGGCCTCAGAGAAGCCACTCCTTTCTCACAGCGCCGCCGCCGCTGCTTCTGCTGCCGCCGCAGCCGCCACGGCCGCCGCTGTGGCTGTGTTGGCCACCGGCTGGAAATCCTGTCCAGCGGATCGCTGCCTAGCTTCCTTGAAACCTCTGCTGCCCCTCAGCTGCCAATCAACCCTCCCTGAGCGACTCAGATGTTACTTTTATCTGTTCTGGGACCAGAGTCAGAACAAGTCCGACTGTTCGGTCGCCATCTTCAAGCCTCTTATAGATGCTTTCTATAAAAACCAGTATTTTAAAAAAATTGAAATCTGGGCAGAAATGCCAACAAAACCATTATTTGGCTCGCGTGTCTTTAGAATAAGCACATACATTGAAGTCTGTAAAGCAGGCTGTCCAGCACCATTGTACCATTATACTTGAGTCCTGATCCAGAGGGACAATTACTGAGAATTAAAGAGCTGTCTGTTTTCAGTGACCATTGTTGACTTCCTTGCTCTGTTGTGGACTTTCAATTACAATGTTAGCTAGAAGGCAAAGTCAAGTTCACTGGGCTTTGCCTTAAGTCCCGTTTAGTTCCTTCAACCAGTTGTTAAACAGGTATCTGCTTAATGACTTTAGGTCACTATTGCTCTCAGACAGATTTAAGCCAAACACAAGGACTTCAGAAGTGCAGGATCTTTGCCAATTGTCAAGAAGATTTTATATTACTCAGGTGTTCAAGATTTTTAAATTGATTTTTTGAGATAAAGGGAAAAAAGGAGAGAGAGAGAGAGAGAGAGAGAGAGAGAGAGAGAGAGCAAATTAAAAGCCAAAAATCTATTGGCTACCTCCTGTGCACCCCTTACTGGGCATTGAGCCTAAAACCTGAACATGTTCCCTGACAAGGAATCAAACCAGCAATCTTTCTATGTCCAACCAGTTGAGGTATACCAATTAGGGTTATATTATTTAGTTTTGATGAAAACAAATTTTAGTGATAAGAGGAAATGCAAAGACTCTTTAACATGAGAAATTAGAGTTATATAAGTAAGGTCACTTCATTTCAAATTTGCTTGTTCATCTTCTTTGGTTTGATTTTCTCTGGAAAGATCAATAGATTTTAATAAAAATAAAATGATTAACAAATGGGCTAAAATTGTCTCAAGTAAACCTTACTACTATTGTTTCTCAAAATAATGTCCTTTACTCTGCATTACTTTTTTCTCTCCCATACTCTTTCATCTACCTGAATTATCTCTGTATTCCCACCCCTTCTTCCTTCTCCCTGCCGATTTCCCTGAGTCCTCCCCTCCTGTTTCTACATTCTTTTAACATTTATTACAGGCTCCAAGCATCCAAAATGGAGCTGAATTGGATACCCTCCAGTCACTAAAGTTGGGTATTGCATGCACTAAAGATTAAATACAAGTAATAGCAATAATAGCTAACATTGAAAATGCACTATTTTAATAAGCATTTTACCTTATTCACCCATTGATTCCTCATACTAATCCATTGAGTAGTTATTATTGTTTCCCCATTTTACAGATGAGGACAATGGGGTACAGAATCAGTAAGTGTCTACAAGTCCATGCAAGCATGAGGTGGTAGAGCTAGGATTTGAAGCCAGCTAATCTAGCACCAGAATTCTTGCTTATAAGCACACCAAACCAGGAATTGAGTAGTAATGGTGTCTATCCCATAGAAGGCCAGCTTTCTTTCCATTTTCTTTTCTCTCTTTGAACATTTAAAAACAATGTTATCATCCAACTATCTCAAACAATGAATATTTTGAGTGCCTCATATATCAATCACTTTTCTCCAAGCTGGGATAAAATGGTGACTAAGGACAAAACATGTGAATATCACTCATTCTGTCACTATGAAAAGATCTGGCCAGAGCAGGTCTGCCTCAGGCCAACTAGTAGTGTGTGGGTTCTTGATTTTGTGCAGGAAATATTTCACAAATCAAGTCCTGGTGATTTTGAGAGAGTATGTTGATTGAAGCTGGGGACAGTGAAACAAAAGAAGGGCTTCAGGTAGAAGAAGCCATAGGAAAGAGCCTAGGCAATGCTCTGCTTTGGCTCCCTAGAAATGTTATAGGAAAGAAGTGAGCCATGCTGGGCTTCGTGAATTCACTGAGAAGTAAAAGTCATAGTGACAAAAGTGAACCGAGGTGGGGCTGATTTTAGCTCACTGAAAAGTCTAGGATAGAAGAAGCCATTGGAGAGAACTTAGGTGGTGCTCTACTTTGGTTCTCTACAAAAGTTATAGAAAATATGTGAGCCACCGCAGGGCTATTGTTAGCTCATTGAAAATAGGGCCTTGGAGACAGGTTCAGGGGGTTATCCCAGGATAAGCTGCAACTGCCCATTGTTCCCCGGGTTGTATATATTGTAGGGACCCTTTGAGTTTAAGAGAGAAAAGTCAAAATGCATGCCTGAGAGGAAAGAAAGGTGTGGGTGCACTCCAGGGAGGGCCCACCGTGAGTTTTTTTCTTGAGCGTTCTAATTTGTTTTGTAATGGAGAGAATTTCAGGGGCTGATCTCAATATAATATTCATCAGCTTTATGCTAATGTGCCAAAATGAGATTTAGTCTCCTTACTTCATCACTCCTTGGGTATAGTTGGCGCATATGGAATTAATTGGATTTCTGTTATCAATCTCCATGAGTAAGGTGATTTAACCTATTCAACCTCTGGTTGGGGAGAAGTGTAAACCATTAATGTCCTTGGTTAGGGTACATAGGTTTTTGAGATTTACTAGATAATTGTAAACTGATTGGCTGAGAAGGCTAAAGGCTAATTCTTTCTATAACACTGAAGCATAGTAACCTCTAATTTGGAAAAACTAAAGGTTTTATGTTCTGTGAATTAATTCTGCTATTATTGGCTCTAATGATAAAAAAAAAAATAAGCTCAACTTTCTGACCTTGCAAGATACTTTTCTACCGTCCCTAGCTATTCTCACACTACGTGTCTTTTAGTTATCTGTACTCAAGGCTACTGAACTGTGTTGTACTCAAGGCTGAAAGCTTCCTGTGAGATATCTGCTAAGCATACATAGGGTTCTTTTGAAAACTTGCAGTAGGAACTGGAAGCCCCATATTTAGGAGACAAAGACACTAGGAAAGATATAAAAGAAAAGCTTCTACCAGATTGCTTTGCTCAGATTTTGAAGGTGACTCCACTGAGTCTGCCGGCATAATAAAGCTGTGTAACTCCATTGCTCTAAGCATTGTTTGGTTTTTCTCTGGTCTTCTAGAACAGACTATTTAACTACCTGTCTCAGTTTCCCTATTCCATTTGTCCTGGGTTACTAACATCTCAATTAGATCATGCTTGTACCATTTTTGTTCTCAAGAATTGCACTTGTGGGATGATGTCCATTTCTTAGCATTTTACCCACAGCCCAGACCCCGCAGTCTGAGTACAAGCTGTGTGAAAAAATGGGCAAGTTAATTAAACTCTCAGTTTCCATATGAGCAATTTCAGGATGATAAGTTCTACTTTTAAGGTTGTGAGAATCATGAATGACTTAATTCATGTAAAACACTTGGAACCATGACAAGCATCTATTAAGTGTTAAATTGTTCTATTATTATGTACCCTCCTGTTCACCCTATCCCACCCCAAGTTCATATATAGTAAAGGCTTGGTGCATGAAAATTCATGCACTGGAGGGTGTGTCCCTCAGCCCGGCCTGTCCCCTCTCACAGTGTTCAGGAGACCTCAGGGGAAGGAGGCAATCTGGTGATCAAGGAAAAGCAATGCCTCATCACACCTCTGCTGCTGCCAGTGACCACAGTGCAAGCCTTGGCCAGCCCTGGTTACCTGAACCTTGGGTGTCCCTGGGTGACTGGCAGGTTGAGGGGACTGGAGGACTCTGGAGGCAGGTATGTGGAGCAGCTGGTCCCTCCTGGGGGCGGGCCTGGCCTTGCTTTGTGCCTGCTGCCCCAGCAGGGCTGAGGGGACTGGGCATCACCATCTTGTGGTTGTGAGCACTGCCATCTTTGAGCATGGGGCAATCAATTAGTATATTCCCTCCTTATTGGCTGTGAGCACCACCATCTTTGAGGGTGGGGCAGCAATTAGTATACTCCCTCCTTATTGGCTGTGGGTGCTGCCATCTTTGTGATGATGTGAGGTCAATTATCATATCCTCTCTTTATTATATAGGATGCTTCTCTCAGCTATTATATGCTGATTAGGTGGACTTAAGAAAGAGGAACTACTTTCCTCAGTCTGCTAAAGATAATGCTATTCTTCGAAAGCTCTTTCTGCTTGACTAATTTGCTTTGATTTTTTTTATTTCCTTTAACATGTAATGCTGGACACAGTTTTTACAAATGCGAAGCTGCCTTTGACCTCTATACACGATCAGTAAAAAGTGAGCTTTCATCATTAGTCTGCTAATGAATAAAGGTTTCAGTCATTGCTGAAGAGACTTGAATTTAAAAGAGAAAATTGTTATTTTTTTTTCTTCCCATTGTAATGAACCCATTTCTATGAGGATGAGCCATTATGTCTTTGGTAATAAAGACATAACATGGTTTTTGAATAGTTTCTTTAATTTTATCTCTTTTCTTCTCCTTAAAAAAAAAAAAAAAAACCATTACCACTGCCTTATTCATTACTCATTCTGTTTGAGAAAGGCTACTCTTTTCCTCATGTCAAAAACAACAGAGTTTCTGATTCCTGTTTTTGTTGTTAGCAAGATCACATTGCCCTTGCCAAAGAATTTGCTGAGAATATATTTAAAGGACTTAAATTAATTAATTGTATGAACTTCCCAGAACTTACTATAAAAATTCTGAGAGGAGTTTTTAGGGGTAAAATAGGCAGGTTTAGGGAGTTTTAGGAATCAGGGATCTGTGGGGAGGAAGGCATATTTGGTTGGGGGCTTGAAGCTGCCAAAAGGAGAGAAAGAGGAAACAGTCATAGAGGTTAGAGAAATGCTGGCAAATGGGAGAAAGAGGAAAACACATTTTCACAGGAGATGGAGAATTCTACCACTGAAGAGAGAGAGAAGGAGGGGGGCCCCCATGGGTTTTGAGTTTTGAAGTTAATATTCCACCAATTGGAAAGCAGCATCAAGAAACAAAGAACTGAAGCCTTTGTAAACCTTAGAAAAAGGGACTTAGTGGGTCACCCTCTTGAACCCCCTCCCTACATGGGAGTCTGTATTTGTTTCCATTAAATTTCCACCATTTCCCTCTACCACCTTTTGTCTGTAGCTTCATTCTTTGAATCCACCTGGATAAGAACCTGGGGGGAAAAACACCCTTGCATCCCACTCAGGAAAAACCACTGAACACAATTCTATCCACGTCTCCTCTAGGAATGCTCATTGCAAGGCAAGCTCTCAAGGGGTTAAGCTCTTAAGACTTAATGCTATTAAGTCTTCTCTGACTGTGATGGTTTTACACTGGACCTGAAGCAAAGTATGATTCAGCTTATAAATGTGAGAACTTTCAGGAAAGCATTTACAATTGACCAGAAAACAAATTTTCTGGCAGATTATGCCATGAATATATTTAGTTAGTCAAACATTTATTGAACATCTCCTAGGCATCATGCCAGGCCTTGTGCGAGGTGCAGAGATCAACGATGACAACATCCATCTTCTGCTCTAAAAGAGTTCTCAGAAAAGTTTTGGGAAGGAGACTTGCAAAACAATTTTTTTTTTTTTTTTGAAAAAGTGGTAGTAAAAAAAAAAAGGGGGGTAGTGACAGAGATATGCACAAGATATGATGGAAACACCTAATCAGCCTGGTGATGAGAGAAATGTCAGGAAGACTTCTTGGAGGAGGTAATGCCAAAGATAAGTCCTATTAGATGGCAAAGATCTCGAGAGGTAGGATAATCATGCACAAAGACATTACAGTGAGAGCTAGTGTAGCATGTCTACAGAATTGCCATTACCTCCATGTTTCCTGCATATAAACTGTGAAAAGTGGCGTGAGGTGATGCTGGATAAGCAGGAAAAAGGTAAATTATTGTTACCAGTGGAAGTGAGGGGCCTTTCCCACCTGTTGCTAGTAGGAGTGAATTCTTGTGATATTCTGAGAAAAATAATTTTCTGAGACTAGAAGGGGAGAATGAGTGATTTTTATTTCCATGGACTTACCTCCCTGGGTTTCCAAGGCCTATTCCCCCTTGTCCAGCCTGAAAGAAGTACAGCTGTGGCTTCAATGGGGCTAGAATCAAAGTCAGAGTCCAGAGTTTTAGTTCCATGCTGGGCCAGGTGAGCTTAGCTTATGTTCCCCGCTGCCGTCCATTAGTCCATTGCATGTGAGGTCCGCAGGGCCACATGGCTACGGGGAAAACACAGACAAATGCAAGGAAGCAGGAATGAGAGTGCCCCACAAGCCAAAAGCAAAAAGAGAAAGAATTCCTTTGTTTAGGGGATTATGTTGAGATGGCAAGCCCCCTCCCTGCTTGCACCACCATAACCACGCCTCAGTTCCTGCAATCTCACTAGCTTCTTCTGCTTCTGCTGCCTCAGGTGGCTGCCCTCATCATCTAAGACACTGAAGAGAATCCAGTTGGAATTCGGCTTGGAAGTCCTGTCTGTCGGGGGCCTGGGCCCCAGAGGGGCAGCACGGGGCCCTGCTCAGCTCCTGAGCCACCCCAGGCCCCTGCCATGGCACTGGGTCCTGCCCAGGCTGGTGCTGCAATGTGGGGGGAGAAACACGGGGCAACTGTGGGAGAGCAAGTGGCACGGGCACATAGAAGTGGAGAGGCGGCCGCCCATCCTACGCCTCTAAAGGAGCTTGGCCTGCAAGGAAGGTCCCAACTCTGCTGGTTGCAGCGCCCACCCCTCCTCCCCAAACTGCAGCAGATGCCCGGGAGCTTAGCATGTAAAGTAGAGAGCATGTCTAGAATGTGCTTGCTTGCCATAGATGGGAGTCCAAGAACCTAGGTATCTATAAGGCAAGACCCCACTGTGTACGGGGCTCTACCTTTTGGAGGGGACTCCACTGGGCCAGCACCGGTGGGCATAGACAGTCCTCCGAGCCTCCTAGTGTGTTTGGGTTGTTGGTTTCTGCCAACCTGATTTCTGCCCTCACAATGTATTCCCAAACATTTACGGGCTTGCAGTCACCATGCCCATTCTGGCCAATAATCTCTGTTCCCAGATGTGACTGATAGGCACCTTCCCTAGTCACCCCAACTTCACTGTGCATGTGTCTATATCCCCTTTGTTGGATCCCTTCCCCCAGTGATAGGAGGGGAATGGGCCCATGGGTCCCTAGGGACTATGAAATTGCAGCTTCCAGGTGTAGTGGTCCCAATGGCCATGCTTATAATGTCTGGCCTCTCTTTAGTTCCTTTCCTATTATTAATAACTATCGAATTATAACAGTTTCAGTATGGTGACTTGTTTTCTGTTGTTGTTGTTTTTTTGTTTGTTTGTTTGTTTGTTTGTTTGTCTTGACTGTTAGAGAGGCTTCGTTTTAGCCTCAGGGCTATGTGGAGCTAGTTTATATGTTTTAAATCTTGGGATGATGTGGTCAAATTTGCATTTAGACAGATCATTTCATAGATTTTATGGAGACTGAATTTGAGAAACCTAAGATTGAATGTATGGAATCAGGAAACTGTAGTGGTAAGAGACAGTGAGAGCTAGAAATCAGGCTGTGTAGTGAAGGTGAGGAGAAAAAAAAATTTCTTCCACCCTTCTAAATTCTTTTGGCTGATCTAACAGTAAAATTGACATGAGTTGGACTAACGGGAGAAAATAACCAGATTTATTAGTTATGTATATCAGGGGGTTACCTAAGAATAATGGGACCAAGGACAAATTGGTCAATCGAGGCTCATTGCCCTCTGAACTAAAGTGAGGGAGACAGGAGTCTATAATTCTTGCTGGGCTATCCAGAAACAATGGGACATAGCGGGGAGTCCAACAATTAACTATACTGTGATGCTCAGTGATGCTCCTTTCCTTTAAGCAGGTTTCTCTGTCTGAATTTTTTAGGTAGGCAAGAGGAAGTCAAAAGGCTTTCTTGAGTCTTTTGTTTCTTATCCAGTTTAAAATAATTACTATCCCCAAAGGCATATTTTGGAATGACAAAACTCTGCTTCCCCTTAGTACTAAGCTGGAAGGGGGAAAACTTGAATGGCATTTATTATGTGAAATCAGCAAAACTCAAAGCCTGTATGGATTTGGGGTATGATAAGTCAAGGATGAATCCAAGTTATTAGCACACTAGAGACCCGGTGCACGAAATTTGTGCACTGGGGAGGAGTTGGGGAGTGTCCCTCAGCCAAGCCTGCCCCCTCTCATAAGCTGGGAGCCCTCAGGGGATGTCTTATTGATGGGGAGTGGGCCTAAGCCGCATGCAGTCTGGCCTTCCTCTGCGGGAGTTGACTGGGCTGATCAGGGGAAGGCGCCAGCCCCATCACCCCGCTTCTGCTGCCCCTGTCACAGCCGCCAAGATGTTTTCATCAACAGACTCCAGTCCCTTCACCATGAAAAAAATGACAACTTTCTCTAGGCGTTTTCAAGATGTGTCTTTCATAGGATATGACATTTCTTTCTTTTTTATCCTCACCTGAGGATATGTTTCCATTGCTTTTTAGAGAGCTTGGAAGAGAGAGGGAAAGACAGAGAGAAACATCAATATGAGAGGAACACGTCTATTGGTTGCCTCCTGCATGAGCCCTGGCCAGGGAGGAGCATGAAACCTAAGTACATGACCTTGATCAGAATCAACCCTGGGATTGGCAGGCCGAGGCTCTGTCCACTGATTCAAACTGGCTAAGATAGAATATGACATTTCTTAGCCCCTCCATCAACAGACCTTAGTTTTACCTGCAGGAGTGAGGTGGAAAAACCCTAGATCACCTTCTTGGTTTCTCATTACTCAAGTTACCAAGAACACTGTGAGAGGCAGCTTAAAGGGAGCTTAGCCAATGAGCCTTCAGAAAAGGTATTTCCTCTGCAGCTCATGCACAGAGGACCCCCTGCATTGTGTCCACAGGGCTTCTGTCCACTGGGTTTGGGGGCTGCCTGGACCATGCCTCCAGCCTAGCAGCCCTGCTTTCTGTCAGCTGGGCTTCTGTCTGCTGAGCCATGGGTGTGTCCCAAGCTGTGTGGCAGAGGCTCTGAGCATGTCCTCAGCCAAGTGTCTGTCCAATTAGGGTGTCCAAGTTGTGCTGCAGTGGCTCAGAGATCACCCCCAGCCCAGTGCCCACTTTCTGTCAGCTGCACTTCTGTCTGCTGGGCCAGGGGCATGTCCCAAGCCATATGGCAGCAGCTCTGAGCAGCCCCCCACCCAGCATCTGTCCGCTTGGCATGTCCAAGCCCCCCAACAGTGGCTCAGAGCTCACTTTACCCCCCTACCCCCTCCTCACCCCTGGCCCAGCATCCACTGGGTTTCTGTCTGCTGGGCCAGGGGCCTGTCCCAAGCTGCACAGTGGTGCCTTTGAGCATGCCCCCAGCCAAGTGCCCACTTTCTGTCAGTTGGGCTTCTGTCCAATGAGCCAAGGGTGTATCCCAAGCTGTGTGGCGGTGGCTCAGAGCATGCCTCTGCCCAGCAGCCCAGCATTCTGTCTGCAACCCTTCCTCCATCTGTGGCCTGGGAGTGGGACTCTAGTGTCATCACCATAGTGATGAAGCTAGTATCCTGTCCTGGCACTATGGGCTCTGCCATCTTTGTAGTGGAGTGATGGTTAATTTGCATATTACTCTTTTATTAGATAGGATGGTTATATAAATAATATAAAGGAAATAAAATATTTTAAATTAATTTCTATTAAAAATTTATTGATTGATTTTAGAGAAAGTGTGTGTGTGTGTGTGTGTGTGTGTGTGTGTGTATGTGAGAGAGAGAGAGAGAGAAAGAGAATGAGAGATATCAATTTGTTGTTCTACTTATTTATGCATTCATTGATTGATTCTTGCATGTGCCCTGACTGGAGACTGAACAAGCAACCTTGGCATATTGGTAAGATGCCCTAACCAACTGAGCTACCTGGCCAGGGCTAAATTAATTTATTTTAAGTTAATTATTCAGAGCATATTTCAAAACCAACAAAACACATAGGTCTTAATAAGCAGACCACAATAACAAGAGTTTTGCTTTTTTTTTAATCTTGCTCTAAAATATGTAAAAATAGACAAAATGAACACTTATTATATAAAAAGCTGAAATTTTAGAAAAATCGGTCACTTTGGGCAAATATATGTAAATCTATCCTTGGAAAATTGAAACTAAGATATGAATTAGGTAGATTTATCCTGCCAACTGTTGCCTTAATGCCATGTTGGCAATGAAGCCAGACTGTCTAGTCTTGGCTTTATATTTCTGCTGCATTGACAGATCACAGAAAATTAAATAACACACAGTTTCAATTCAATTTCAGGATAGTTGCAGAAACCTAGACAGGGGGTCTGTTTACTATTGTTGATACTCACAGTTTCTGCTGATGCTCAATGTCTGGCTATGTTAGATACTATTTTAGTTGGGTTGAGGGTTCCAACTATGTCTCCTTTTCCTCTGCTGAAAGAAAATTAATAGCTTCTATTTTTAATGTAGATACAGTCAATCATTAGTTCCTTCATTTCCTATAAAAACGATGGCAGTAACCCCATTACACAGATACATAAAGGAAAGCCAGAGGTGTCATAGACTATGAAGTAAAGAAAGGGAATTAGCTTCAGGGGTGGGGGGGGGGGGGCGGAGCTTGAAGATGGCGAACAGTCGGACTTGTTCTGACTCTGGTCCCAGAACACATAAAAGTAGCGTCTGAGTCGCTCAGGGAATGTTGATTGGCAGCTGAGGGGCAGCGGAGTTCTCAAGGAAGGTAGGGAGCGGTCCGCTGGACAGGATTTCCTGGCCGGGTGGCCAGCACTGCCACCGCGGAGGCGGCGGCGGTGGCGGCGGCGAGCTGCGGGCTGCGGCTCAGAGGGAAGGCTGCGCCTCGGAGGGAAGGCTGCGCCATCTTACCAGGAAAGAAGTAGCTTCTCTGAGGCCTGGAAATCCCATAGCGGAGAGGTCCATCGAGCAGCTGAGAAGCCCAAATGGGCGCAAACACGTGGATGCAAGGGAGTTTTTCGGTCACCCATGGAAAGGAGAAGGAATACCACATAACCAGACATCCTGAAAAGAGAGGCCATGGGGAGACAAAAACATAGTCCGCACATGAAAGAAAAGCAGGCATCGCCAGAAAAGGAAGTAAACGAGTGAGAGGCAAGCAGCCTACCAGAGCAAGAATTCAGAGTAATGATAATAGGATGGCTAAAAAGAATGGAAGAGAAATTTGACAATACCCAAGAAGAAATGAGGAAGAACCATGAGGAACTGAAGAAGAGCCATGAGGAACTGAAGAAGAACCAAGAAGAAATGAAAAATGACATTGCTACCATGAAGAACTCAATAGAAAGCATCAAGAGTAGATTAGATGAAGCAGAGGACCGCATCAGTGAGCTAGAAGATAAGATGGAAAAAAATACCCAAGTAGAGCAAGTTCTAGAAAAAAAGATTAAAAAGCAGGAGGAGAGCCTATGGGAGCTTTGGGACAATACAAAACAAAATAATATTTGAATAATAGGGGTCCCAGAAGGAAAGGAAACTGAGGAAGACATGGAAAATGTATTTCAAGAAATAATGACAGAAAACTTTCCTGAAATAGAGAAGAAAAAACCCACACAAATCCAAGATGCTCGCAGAGTCCCAAGCAAAATAAATCCCAGAAGACAGACTCCAAGGCACATTATAATTAAATTGGCAAACAACAACGACAAAGTAAGAATCTTAAAAGCAGCCAGAGAGAGACAGAAAGTTACATACAAAGGAACCCCCATCAGACTAGCAACTGATTTTTCAACAGAAACTTATCAGGCCAGAAGGAAACGGGATGAAATATACAAAGTCATGCAAAGGAAGGGTCTGAATCCAAGAATACTGTACTCAGCTAGGCTATCAATCAAAATTGAAGGGGAAATCAGGAGCTTCACAGACAAAAAAAGACTGAAGGAATTTATCTCCACCAAACCAGCAATGCAAAAAATGCTAAAGGGTCTACTGTAAAAATAAAGAAATAGGAAGTGAAGAAGGAACCCGGGTATAGAATAAAAATGGCGTCAAATGAGTACCTATCAATAATAACCTTAAATGTAAATGGATTAAATGCTCCAATCAAAAGACATAGGGTAACAGATTGGATAAGAAAACAAGACCCATACATCTGTTGTCTACAAGAAACCCACCTCAGAAAAAGAGATGCACACAGACTGAGGGTGAAGGGATGGAAAAAAGTTTTCCAGGCAAATGGAAATGAAAAAAAAGCTGGGGTAGCAATACTTATATCTGACAAATTAGATCTCAGAGTGAAGGGCATAACAAGAGATAATGAAGGCCACTTCATAATACTAAAGGGAACAATCCAACAAGAAGAAATAACCCTGGTAAATATATATGCACCCAATACAGGAGCAACCAAATACATTAAAAAACTGCTAGAGGACATTAAGGGAGAGATTAATAGCAATACAATCATAGTAGGAGATTTTAATACCCCACTGTCACCCTTCGACAAATCATCTAAACAAAAAATCAGCAAAGAAATATCAATCCTAAATGACTCACTAGACCAGATGGAATTAATTGACATCTTCAGGACGCTCCACCCCAAAGCCACAGAATATACATTCTTCTCAAGTGCACATGGGACATTCTCAAAGATAGACCACATTTTGGGACATAGGCAAAGTCTCTTCAAATTCAAGAAGATAGAAATCATATCAAGCATCTTCTCAGACCATAATGGCATAAAACTGGAAATTAACTACAATAAAAATAATCCAAAGAAATCAAACACATGGAGACTAAACAGCTTGCTATTAAACAAGGACTGGGTTACCAGAGAAATCAAGGAAGAAATTAAAAACATCCTGGAAACAAATGACAATGAAAACACAACAATCCAAAATCTATGGGACACAGCAAAAGCAGTTTTGAGAGGGAAGTTCATATCCTTACAAGCCTATTGCAAAAAACTAGAAAAAAAGGTAACAGATTATCTAACTCTACAACTCAAAAGAGTTAGAAAAGGAGCAACAAGAAAAGCCCAGTGTAAGCAGAAGGAAGGAAATAACAAAAATCAGAGTAGAGATAAACGACATAGAGACCAAAAAAACAATACATAAGATCAACAAAACCAAGAGCTGGTTCTTTGAAAGAATAAACAAGATAGATGGACCTCTAGCCAGGCTAACCAAGAAACAAAGAGAGAGGACCCAAATAAACAAAATCAGAAATGAAAGAGGTGAAATAACAACAGACCCCACCAAAATACAACGGATTGTTACAAAATACTACGAACAACTCTATTCCAACAAACTGAACAACCTGGAGGAAATGGACATATTCCTAGAAAAATACAAACTTCCAAAACTCAATCAGGAAGAATCTAAAAATCTCAATAGACCAGTGTCTTGGGAAGAAATTGAAACAGTCATCAAAAAGCTTCCAGCAAACAAAAGCCCAGGGCCAGATGGCTTCACAGGAGAGTTTTACCAAACATTCAAGGAAGAACTAAAACCTATCCTCCTCAGACTATTCCAAAAAATCCAAGAGGAAGGAACACTTCCAAACTCCTTCTATGAAGCCAACATCACCCTAATACCAAAACCAGATAAAGACAACTCAATGAAAGAGAATTACAGGCCAATATCCCTCATGAACATAGATGCCAAAATCCTCAACAAAATTCTAGCAAATCGACTCCAGAAGAACATCACAAAGATCATACACCATGACCAAGTAGGATTTATTCTAGGAATGCAAGGATGGCACAATATCCACAAATCAATAAATGTGATACATCACATAAACAAATTGAAAGATAAAAATCATATAGTCATAACAATTGATGCAGAAAAAGCATTCGATAAAATCCAACACCCTTTCCTGATAAAAACTCTTAACAAAGTGGGAGTACAAGGATCATACCTCAACATAATAAAAGCCATATATGATAAACCCACAGCCAACATTATACTCAATGGGCAAAAACTAAAACCATTCCCTCTAAGAACAGGAACAAGACAGGGATGCCCACTCTCGCCACTCCTGTTTGACATAGTACTGGAAGTACTAGCCGTTGCAATTAGACAAGAGGAGGAAATAAAGGGCATCCAAATTGGAAAAGAAGAAGTAAAGTTATCCCTATTTGCAGATGACATGATATTGTACATAAAAAACACAAAAGACTCCATTAAAAAACTAATTGACTTAATAAATGAATTTGGCAATGTAGCAGGATACAAAATTAATGCCAAGAAATCCATGGCATTTCTATACACCAACAGTGAAACTACAGAAACAGAGACTAAAAAAGCAATTCCATTTACCATCACACCAAAAAAATTAAGATACCTAGGAATAAATTTAACTAAGGAAGTAAAGGACCTATATGCAGAAAACTACATGACACTGAAAAAAAGAGATAGAGGAAGATGTAAGGAGATGGAAGAACATACCATGTTCATGGATTGGTAGAATCAACATCATCAAAATGTCCATACTTCCTAAAGCAATCTATAGGTTCAATGCACTCCCCATTAAAATACCAACGGCATATTTCATTGACCTAGAAAGAACTCTCCAAAAGTTCATTTGGAACAATAAAAGACCCCGAATAGCCACAGCAATCCTGAGAAAGAAGGGTAAAGTAGGAGGGATCTCAATACCAGACTTCAAACTGTATTACAAAGCCACTGTTCTCAAAACAGCCTGGTACTGGCACAAGAACAGACAGATAGATCAATGGAATAGAATTGAGAACCCAGATATCAACTCAAATCACTATGCTCAATTAATATTTGACAAAGGAGGCACGAATATACAATGGAGTCAAGACAGTTTCTCCAATAAATGGTGTTGGGAAAATTGGGCAGACACATGCAAAAGAATGAAACTAGATCACCAACTTACACCATACACAAAAATAAACTCAAAATGGATTCAGGACTTAAACATCAGACGGGAAACCATAGAAATACTAGAAGCATCCACAGGCAGCAAAATCTCAGATGTATGCCAAAAGAACTTCTTCACTGATACTGCCCCTAGGGCAATGGAAGCTAAAGAGAAAATAAACAAATGGGACTACATCAAAATAAAAAGCTTTTTTACAGCAAAAGAAACCATCAACAAAACAACAAGAAAGCCCACGGTGTGGGAGAACATATTTGCAAATAACACCACTGATAAAGGTTTAATCTCCAACATCTACAGACAGCTGATACAACTAAATAAAAGGAAGGTGAATGATCCAATTAAGAAATGGGCAATGGACCTAAATAGAATATTTTCAAAAGAAGACAGAAGGAAGGCCAAAAGGCACATGAAAACATGCTCAAAGTCACTAATTATCCGAGAGATGCAAATCAAAACAACAATGTGGTACCATCTCACACCTGTCAGAATGGCCAACATCAACAAATCAACAAACGACAAGTGTTGGCGAGGTTGCGGAGAAAAAGGAACCCTCGTGCACTGCTGGTGGGAATGCAGACTGGTGCAACCACTGTGGAGAACAGTGTGGAATTTCCTCAAAAAACTGAAAATGGAACTCCCATTTGATCCAGTAATCCCACTCCTAGGAATATATCCCAAGAAACTAGAAACACCAATCAGAAAGGATATATGCACCCCTATGTTCATAGCAGCACAATCTACAATAGCCAGAATTTGGAAACAGCCTAGGTGCCCATCAGCAGATGATTGGATCAAAACACTATGGTACATCTACACAATGGAATACTATGCTGCCATAAAAAAGAAGGAATTCTCATCATTTGCAGCAACCTGGATGGAATTGGAGAACATCATGCTGAGTGAAATAAGCCAATCAATGAAAGAGAAACACCACATGACCTCACTCATTTGTGGATAATAAAGATCATTATAAACTGATGAACCAAAAGATAGATATAGAGACAGTAAAGCAACAGGCAGACTGTCAAATTTCAGCGGGGAGGGGAGGAGGATCTGGGGGAGATAATACATCAACCGAAGGACTTGTATACATGCATATAAGTACAACCAATGGACATAAAACTCTGGGGAGGGAGGGGATGTGTGGGAGGGAGGGGGGCAAAAAGAAAAAAATCAATAAAATATGTAAAAATAAATAAATAAATAAATAAACAAATAAATAGTTTAAAATAAAAAAAATAAAAAAGAAAGAAAGAAAGAAAGGGAATTGAACTGGAGTCTTTCCAGAGTGAGTATAAATGTCCCTACAACTCTGCCTCTAAGAGCCTGAGTGTTCTAATATTTAGGCAAAGAGAATAAAGATATTAATTATCTCTGATCAGTCTTTATTATAATTTATCACTCAACTTTGTTTTATTCTTTTTCAAATAAATACACTGTTTGAGTAAGGGGGCAATGGTGAAGTGGCCAAAAGGTATTCAGTGCTTACCACGTGACTCACACAAGAATTGGGAAGCGGAAGTATCAGAGGTTTGGAGTGTGGACTTGGGTTTGACCCCAGGTACTCCATGTGGTATCATGCAATCATTTACTCTTTTGGAGCTGCAGCCTCATTTTTATAAAATTGAGTTTTGTGAAAACTAACTGCAATGTTCCAAAAATATTGCAGAAAATAGCTATCTCCTAATATTATTTCTTTAACCATTTGCCTGGGCTATTTCACATATACAAGTCTACAAAACAACTCTAGGAGGTAATTAATTTTTTTTATTTAAACATTGCAATAACAGACTGAGAAATTAAACAAAAATGTCAACATTATATTATTAGAATAAAGCAAAAACAAAATTAAATTTCAAATTAATTCCAAAAGGTATACTTTTTTCTACTATAATATGAATTAAAGTATTTTTATTAAAAATAGGTCATATTTATTGTTTACTTAAACCAAGCACTTTGCTTAATATTTTATGTATATATTTTTAATTTAATTCTTAAAATAATCTTTAGAGGTAAGTAGGATTTTTGTCCCTTTTTAATAAATGAGTGAGCTGATTTTTAGAGAAGTTAATAAATCTTCCCACGGTTACACAATAAGAAAACAGTGGGTAATTCAGTACTCAAAACACACTATGAAATAGATACCTGCTTTTAAATAGATACCTTCTCTGATCAATCTATTTTGTCAATTCATGTTTAAGACTTGCAAATACTCTAAAGAATTATAAAGTTAAGGTTGAAAACTGCTGCACAAGTGTCTGTGGCCACATATACTTGAGTCAGCCCAGAGATTACTTGCATGCATCATATACTGGTTCCGGCCCATTAAAGCAGTGAAAGAAATTTATGGGAAAAATACTGAGTAATTTACAGTTTCGCCAAGAAAGCTGAAGACATGGAAAGTCATCAATTACAGAGCAGACAGAGCAACATCTGCAGTCAAAGACCACAAAACCGGCTCAGGAGGGACCTTGCTGCTGGGAGCACTCAGCCCTGCCCTGCACAGGTAGGGCCTTGCCACCTCCTGCTCTGCACACAGGTATCCACTGCCGCATCCTGGCCCTGAGCCCCAGGAAATGGGCGCGGCCTCTAAGTTGCCATTGCTGGCCTCCAGATCAATTGTCCATGAGCTTCTGGCCAGCTATTGGGGAGACTGGCAGAGCGAGCATTGGGTAATTTCAAATTTTATTGTTTGAAGTGGTCTCTACCTCCCTCCATCCACAAACAAAGGAAAAATCGTTAAGATTCTGAGAAGTAGCCCTCCCCCCACTCCCAAAAAAGACAAATATACACTTCACTGCAAAAGCAGAGATTATCAGGCAATTCAACTTCTTTATTTTAAATTTGTGTTCATCAGCCATTTTCTAATACAAGGTGTGGCAAAGGTAGATTTATAGATATTCATATGGAATATAATAGCATAATTAATAAATAAAAATATGGGAATTAACTCTGTGTTTCATGTACTCACCACTGTAAGCCTACTTTTGTCCTGCCCTGTCTATCTAACTGTGTCTTGGGTTTTTTTTTTTTTTTAAAGCCTGAGTTAATAATAAATATACAAAAACCTTCTATAGCGTGCATTTTTAATTGACCTTATGTATATTATGCTTTGTTTTTCTTTTTACATAAGCTGAGAATTTTGCAAAACCTTGTGACTCAATAACCACTAATCCCAAACTCCTGATGAGTAATATTTATAAGGCAATTTTATCTTATTTTTTAAGTCAGCCAAGTGACTCATGAAATGCTAAGAGCTTAAGAACAAATAAATCATTAAAAGTTGGTCATCTTATCCCAACACCATCGTCTTTCAAAGAAGCAGGGGAAAAAATCCCAAAAATTATGTTTTTCTAACTCCTATAGTTAGATAAGGACAAAATAAAAGACTTATTTATCTTTGAATGTAACCTTATACCTATCACAGTGGGTGCTTTGTGAATTAAATTGACTTGAGCCAAGTTTTCATGCCTCTCCATCCTTCCAATCATGAATGATATAGTCCTTTGGATCACTTTTTCAGTTTTTTTATGCTCTTATCATCTGGAAACATAAACTAAAGTGGCATAATTAAAGCCCATACTGAGAGCCTAGGGTCAGTTAAACCGGTCACATGAGTTATGAAGCTATTGAAATTACATACATAGGGAAAACTTGATGCTATTTCCACATCATACTACACATTTGGACTATTTAGATGGACACTGTTTCCATGAAGATCGAAACAAAGTGGGAGGGCTACCAATCTACAGCATCCTGCTAAACAAACAAATATGTGTGTATCTCCTTTGAATATTTTACTAATCACAACCATTGCTATCAACTATAAACCTTTCAGGTAGGTCAGAGAATATTGAAAGATGCAATTTTAGGCCTGAAGGTTAGCATTAAACCTCCTTGGAAAACCTCTTAAAAAGGAAAAAAAGAACATACCTGTGGGGAAGAAGTTGAAGCAAACTAGCATTTTATCCGAGGGACAGTTAGTTACTGAAGGACCCAAATTGCCTTCCTCCGAAGCACTCTCACTCATAAGGGACAAAGGTATAACAACAAAATTCCCTTGAATTTTAATTTTAAAGCATGACCCTTGATATTACTTGTCCTGTAAACTTAATATATATTGATTGGTGAAACTTTTTGTTGTGTTGCATCATGTCTATTAAGGTTATTGCAATCATCCTTAGTCCTCAATTAGTGACAATTCCAATATTTAGTTTTATAGAGACAAAAAGTTATTGTAGTTATTCTAAAACTCTGTCTTGTCCATAGATTCTCAAGAAGCTCTATCATTCCACTTAAAAGTCTTGAGTTTAGTGTACACCACTGGTTAGCTATGATAATTCCTGTTTTCATCTGGAGTCAGCTCACTAAGAACAGATTCTTTGTGCTTTTTTCTTAACTTTTGATGACTTTTGTAATCTCCATATTGGTTCCGCCTTCTTCAGGTTCCAATACAAATACCGTCCACAGTCATGAAGAAGCTCAATGCTCCTGAGCCAACGTTAACTTAGTTTTGCTTTTAGTCCTATATAACTTTAAATGTTTCTTTCTTAAGGCCCACATTTTTCATTTAGGCATTCTCCAAAAACTGAGAATGCCTTATGTGCTAAACTAGAGAAAGCAAATTGGTGATATGCATGTTACTACTTCTACAACTAGTACATAAGACAGACATCATTAATCAATTATGCCACTTTTGCTAGCATGATTATGTCCACACACTGTCCTAGACGGTGACTGCCTGGGAGCTGGATTGCAAGGTGAAAGCTATTTAAGATCTCTGTGCTGGATATGACAAGTGATAATTGAAAAACACTCTGACCACACAGAATAGTGGGCAAGATAGACCGACAAGCCATTAGATACAATATAGTACCTAATCTATTATAGATTTGAGTTTCAACATGACAACACATAAGAAAGTCAGATTTAGGAAGGCATATGACAGAGTAACAGTCTCTGCCCAGAGTAATAGTCTCAGCCTGAATTTAGTTTAGAGGAACAGGTGGGACTTGACCAGGTAAGGTGGAGGCTGGTGAAGGGCACTCCATCAAGGCAGAGGCGGTAAAATGTGTGAAGCTAATTAGACCCGAGAGACCTTGGCTCCTTTGGAAAACACTTACCCTTGGCTGGTGACAAGTAGTGGTGAGGGATTTGTCAGAGTCAAGGCAGAGCCAGCTCCTGAAAGCCATAGAAAGTGTTTGGTTTCATTCGAAAGGCAGTGGGAAGCCACTGATGGATGTAAGGCAAGGAATTCCTACTGTAAAAAGATCACTTTCACAGCAGTGCGTAGAACAGGGTAGAAGAAAGTAAAGCAGGAAAACCTGCTGGGAGGCTGAGGTATTCACTGAGAGGAATGGTGAGCGCAGTGATCACACAGAGGGCTTTTTAAGAAGTTCTAATTAATAGAACTCGGTGACTCATAATTAGCTATGGTATGAAGAAATAGAAAATAAAAAATCAAAGGCGAATGCCAAGTATATGCCCTGTAGCCTTATTTCTGTCCCTGAATTTCAGTGTTCTTTGCTCTCTAAGAGTATGAATTATTATTATTATCATACCAGTTACTCTATATGCCCTTCGGGTTTTCTGGCTATTAGATTCTTGTTATCTGAAATTCCCCTACTATTTTAAGAGTCTCCCCTGATCTTGATCTTAGTTTGGACCTACGGCTAACAATACAATGACCTGGTTGCCCTTCTGCTAGTTAGCTTGGTCTTTCAGCTAGTGTTAAATTTCTCTATAGGCACATTTTTTAAATTCAAGAAATTCCAGAGACTCAGCTTTCTGGTCCCATTATGGTGTCACCATCCCTCCTCCCATCTGCCTTACATGGTAAGTTTGTGAAGATTCCCCATTCTGACCAACTTTGAAACATTAGCGATCCAGTTTGCACCTCTTCTTGCAGCCTTTGAAAGGAACGCTTTTATTAAAAAATGGATAGTCAATGGTCTTTACAATTTTTATTTTATTAAAGGCTAAGGATAAGAATGAGATAACAGAGGCAAGCAACTCCCAAGCACATTTTCAAGAACTGTGTTTTTCTTTTATAAGTACAGTCTGCAGAACCATAAAGCTATTATAGAGAATAATGGAGAACGGTTACCATCATCTCCTGCAGGCGAGTACCTTGAAGGGAAACACAAAACCTGTGGTTTCCACAAAGGAGAATGTATCTTCTTGTGCCATTTAGGCTCTCCCTGGATTATGAACTGTAGCTGCAGATAATTTATTTAAGACATGGCAGTGCATTTACCAACTATAAGAAAGCAAATACAGCTTGCTGTGTAACTCTCTGCAGGCTTTCCAGACAGGTCGTTCCTAATCCCTCCATTTTCATGTCACCAGCACACTGTGCAGAAGCCAGAATTTCCTAGTGCTCTGATTGCACTAACTCAGTACTTTTTTTTTTTTTTAAACACTGGAGCAGTTTAAGAGTACTATTTTGGATTGTAAGAAACTATTATGAACAACCATGTGTCAAAAAGCTGGAAAGTGTGGATGAAATAGAAAAATTCCTAGAAAAATAAAATTTTCCAAAACTGAATCAGAAAACCTGAATAGGCCAATAACAGCTGATGAAATATAAGCAGTAATCAAAACTCATAGCAAACAAAAGTCTTGGTCTCAATGGCTTCACAAGGGAGTTTTACAAAACATTCAAAGAAGAACTGACACTTATTCTTCTCAAACTTATTCCAAAAAAACTCCGAGAGGAAGGAACACTTCCAAACCTTTTTTTTATAAGGCCGGTATTATCCTAATTCCAAAACCAGATAAAGTCACCACAAAGAAAGAGAAGTAAGGGTTAATATCCCTGATGAACACAGATGCTAAAAATCCTCAACAAAATATTAGAAAATGAGATCTAGTCAATATTCAAAAGATCATACATCATGATCAAATGGGATTTATCCCAGGGATGCAAGGCTGGTATAATATTCCCGAATAAATAAATTTGTTCACATAAACAAATTGAAAGATAAAAACCACATCATCATACCAGTAGATGCAAAAAAAAAAATCATTTGACAAAATCCAAAACACTTTTTTGATGAAAACTCTCAGCAAAGTGGGAATAGAGGGAGCATATCTCAACATGATAAAGGCTATATGTGACAAACCTACAGCCAACATCATACTCAATGGTCAGAAAGTACAGGAACAAGACAGCAATGTCTGCTTTCACTACTCTTATTCAACCCAATACTAAAAGTATTTGCCACAGCAAATAGACAAAAATAAAACATAAAAGGCATCCAAATTGAAAGGATGAAGAACAACTCTCATTATTCACAGATGACATAATATTGTGCATAAAAAATTCTAAAGACTCTACCAGAAAACTAATAGGTTTTTAAAAAATATATTTTATTGATTTTTTACAGAGAGGAAGGGAGAGGAATAGAGAGTTAGAAATACCAATGAGAGAGAAACATCGATCAGCTTCCTCCTGCACACTCTCCACTGGTACATGCCCTTGACTGGAATTGAACCTGGGACCCTTGAGTCGGCAGGCCAACACTCTATCCACTGAGCCAAACCTGTTAGGGCAAAAGCTACTAGATTTAACAAACAAATTGGGCAATGTAGCAGGATACAAAATTAACACCCCCAAATCAATGGCATTTTTATACTAGTACACCAATAGTGAATTTAAAAAAAGGGAAAGTAAAAAAAGAAACCCATTTACAAAAGCAACAAAAAAATTAAGATTCCTAGGAAATAAACTTAACCAAAGAGGTAAGACTTGTACTTAGAAAACTATAAAGACATTGAAAAAAGAGATAAAGAATGATATAAAAAAGTTGAAGAATATACCATGTTCGTGAATTGGTAGAATTAACATCAGTTAATATGCTAAAAAATGCTAAGGCTGCACAACTGCTTTCCATGACATGCACTGATTACAAGGGGGCAGATGCTCTATTGACCAGTAGGTTAGCTTGCTGCTGGGGTCCAGCCAGTGGGAACTGAGCGAGACAGGCCAGACAGAACCTAGAACCCTCCCTCAATCCTCCCTAGCTGGCCAACCTCCCACGTCCCTCTCCAGTCCCAATTGTGCACTAGTGGGTCCCTTAGCCTGTCCTGCACCCTCTTGCAATTTGGGACCCATCAGGGGATGTCGAAGAGCTGGCCCAATTCTGCAGGACAGACCAAGGAACCCCACCGATGTACGAATTTGTGCAATAGGCCTCTATTCTCTATATAAAAGGCTAAGTATCCATCTAACCAGTAGCTATGATGTGTATTGACCACCAAGGGGAAGATGTTCAATGCAGGAGCTTCCATGATGCACACTGACCATCTTATATAATAAAAGCCCAGCGATCAAATGGTGGAATTACCAGAATGACAGGTCAATTAGTCTCTATGATGCTTACTGACTAACAGGGGACAGACGCTCAACCCCAGAGCTGCCCCCTGGTGGTCAGTGAACTACCATAGTGAGAGTACCCCTCAGCTGACTGGGATGAGCAGCTGCTCCCACAGTGGGCCAATCTCCACAGGCCATGCTCACCACCAATGCATGAATCCTGTGCACTGGGCCTCTAGTTTAAAAATAAATGGCACCATGGAGCTGGTACCGGACAAACCAACACTCAGCTGCTCCTAAGTGAGACACAGGTCCCAGCTCTACCCTGGAGCGACACCCAACCAAATCTAAGCTAACACTGCCAAGACCCCATGGTGCAAAATGTGGCCCACAACCCAGCCCAGCCCAGAAACGGTTTCTGTGGGCACCAGGTAATGATGCCACATAGCAATGCCCGGCTTCCTCTCTCTAGCAACTAGCCTCTTTGGGGTTTCTTAAGTCCAGGTACCCAACTGGCTTTATAGCCAGGAGCAAACATTTTACAGTTTAACCAAATGTCTGTGAAGCATTTTCACCTGCCTCAACTCATTTGATCCTTACAGAAATCTTGGAGTACTAGGTAGATAAGAAACTGGGTAGAATCCTATTTTCTTTTCATTAGTCAGAAAACAGAGATTTAGAAAGTTTAGAAGCTTGACCCAACTGAAAAGAAGTAAGAAATGGTGGAACTTGAAAATAACTTCAGGTTTTCTCCCTGTGCAGAATATAGTCAAACAATGCTACAGTTACATATTCTATCATTTGTTCTCCCTGCTTGATCTTCAATAATAATCTGCTTCATATTGATATTTATTGCTAATGTTGCTGATAATTACCTGAAAGAGAAGTTTGGGTGCTTCACTGGGCTGGAAAAAGTTTAGCTAAATCAGAAAGCAGGTCTGATTAGGCAAGATATATATATATATATATATATATATATATATATATATATATATATATATATATATATATATATGGCTAAGTTGACTCACACATGCACAATACATGTAAAGCTCTCGCTGGCACTAATTGCACACATTAAAAAAAATGTCTTTATTGATTAAGGTATCACATATTTGTCCTCAACTCCCTGCCCCCCCATTCCAATCCCCCACCCCTCTCCACTCATTCCCCTACCCCCCTATTGTCTTGACCACTGGTTAGGCTCATATGTATGCACACAAGTCCTTTGGTTGATCTTTCCCTTTTATCTCCACCCTCCCTTTGAGGTCCAATAGTCTGACCCATGGCTCCTTATCTCTGGGTCTGCTCTTGTTCATCAGTCCATGTTGTTCACCATTTGCACACATGTACTTTGATCTGTCGATCATGAATTTAGTTGACACTTCTATTATAGATAAAGGATGAATAGTGATATTAAAAATATTTCTTTTAATTAATTTCCTTTCAATGTGCACAAATCCATGCTCCAGGATACGAGCATTGTAATAATAAGTACAGTGCCAATTGTATACTGGAAATATCGGAGGAGGGGGGCACTTTGTAAAGTACATGATTGTCCAATCACTTTGCTATACACCTGCAACTAATACAAAATAATATTGAAAATAAACTGTAATTGAAAAATGGAAACAAAAAAAAAAGAAGCTGCTTCTCATCAATAAGATAGTGAATAGCCTCAAGCCAAGTGTAGCTTTTGAGAGCTATTGAAATGCTGGCCTCCTCTATGGTATTAGAAAGCTACATTAAATAGTATTGCTTCTGTAGAAATATCTATAGACAGTACAAAGACAGCAAAGTGAAAAAGGAGAATTATGTTTCATTCCAGGCATCTGGGAAAATCTGACTAGGGGAAGGGTACCGGATACTAAGGCCCTCACCAGGCAGGTCTTCTTCCTTAATCAAAGATAAGTGCCAGAGGCTCGCTTAGAGTACCAAGATGCTTTGTTCTAAATCTGTATCTACCATGTAGCCTTTTGATTACAATTTAGCTTCCCATGCACTTTTCCACAGGGCAGAGAATATAACTCACCCGTGAGCATTTGAGGAAATATAACTGTTTTATTTGCAATGCCCCAATGTTTGAAGTTTCTTTATTTCCTTTTTTTATTTTTAGACAGGCTTTATTGAGAAATAATTCACATACCAGGCAATTCAACCATTTAAAATCTATAATCCAATATTGTCGTTGGGTATAATCAGAGTTGCTACACCATTATCAAAATCAAATTTAATTTTTTACTACTTTTATCACCCCCAAAAGAATGCTCAAAGGCATTAGCAGTCTATCCCAAATTTTAGGATTTTTTTTCAGTTTCATAGATGTGTAATTGGCATGTAGCATTGTATATGTTTATAGTGTGCAATGTCATGATCTGATACACTTGTATATTACAAAATTCTCACCACAACAAGTTAGTTTCTTGCCTCACATGATTGCCATTTTTGTAATTGTTATAAGAACATTTAAGACCCACTTTCATAGTAACTTCCAAGTATACAATAATGTTTACTATAATCACCATACTGTACATTAGATCCCAGAAGTTATTCATCTTATAACTGAAAGTTTATACCCTTTGACCAACATCTCCTCATTTCTCCATTTTCTTCCATTCATCAGCTGATACACAAAAAGTTTCTTTCCATTTTTTGGCTATTATGAGTAATGATTCTGTGAATATTCATATAAAAATTTTGGTGTAAAATGTTTTTCAATTCTTTGGAGTATATACCTAGGAGTGGAGTCTCTGGGACATATGGTAAGTCTAGGTTTAACATTTTGTCCTCAAACTGTTTTCCAAAATGATTTCATCATTTTTCATTTCCAGTAGCAATGTATGAGGGTTCTAATTTCTCTACGTCCCTGCCAACACTAGATAAAGTCTGTTTTTTTTTTTTCCTTTTTTATCATTAAGTCTCTGTCTTTTCCATCATAGGCATCCTAATAGTTTTATGGGTATTTTTAATTTTCTTGATAGTATTAATTGATCCCATATTTTTAAGAGTAGAAGAATGTTACTTTTCTTTAAAAAAAATGCACTTTTTATTGATTTTAGACTTTTGCAATAGAGCCCGTCGGCTTTACTGCCCTAATTACTCTTCCTCACCATTTCCTTTCTCCTTCCATCTTTACTTCTTTTTCTCTACCACG
Source organism: Pipistrellus hanaki (assembly GCF_964339955.1). Classification (NCBI taxonomy): domain Eukaryota; kingdom Metazoa; phylum Chordata; class Mammalia; order Chiroptera; family Vespertilionidae; genus Pipistrellus; species Pipistrellus hanaki. Next base: position 137,382,607 of record NC_140505.1, on the reverse strand, counting down.
TCCCACTCTCTTTCAGGTCCTATTTTCTTTATAATCTGCTTACTTTCTCAGAGACCAGGCATTTCCCAGGGACTGCTTGTTTCAGGGACAGGAACTGTGCCCCTCAGGGCTGTTCTGGTCAGATAAGCAGCCAGCTGTTGATTGGATTGGACCAGCAGAGCTTGGCTGTGGTCTCTCTTGGACCACACTGAGCAGTAGGAGCAGAGCCATCAGATGACAGAGCAGGGAGCCACAGCCAAAGCTGATCGTAGGGAATGTTTGGGGTTGGGATAGACATTTCAGAGAGTCGAAACCTAAATATTTTTTGCTTGAGTTGGTCATCTGGTCACAGGTTTCTCTCTTTGGCCGCCAATCAGCATATTCCTAACGGGTTTAGAATGGCAGCTAACCAAGTGCTATCTTGTGTACCTGGATTTTGAAAATATGCATCTTCCTTGGCAGCTCCTCATGAAATACCCTTGCGTTAGCCAAAAGTTCCCAGGGTGCTCTGGTGCCGTTCTTTATTAAACAATGGCTCAGAATTTGATTTACTTTCAACATTTCATAGTCCATAGGACTTTTCATAATAATAAGTCAAATGCTAGTGGTGCATTTTGTGTAGGTACGCAACAGGCATTTTAATTAAGGAATTATTCTTGTAACTCTTTGCCTATAAAGATGATGCTTCTGACCCTGCAGCTGTGTGCAGTTGTGGCCAAATCAGCTCATCAGTGACCTGCTGCTCACATTGCTGCCAACTGATGCTAGTGCCTCTTTTCTGGCTGCCTTTCAGTAATGTTCTTTCAGGGTCCCAGAGGTTAGGCTACTGAGGAATGCAGACAAGGCCTATGAAAAGGCACTGGGAGGATTTTCTGGGAAGAGACTACATTACCATGCAAATCGTTACAATGATTTAGATAGATCAACAGTTCCCATTTTGAGAGTGCCTGAGGACCACCTGGAAGGCTTTTTAAAACATAGATTGTTGGGCTCCGCCCACAGCGTTTCTGATTCAACTGGTCTGCAGCGGGAGACCTGAGACCACGAATTTGCCCTTCTAACTCATTTCCAGGTGATTTTATAAGTTTGTAATCTATCCTCATTCTCCCATTTTGGGGGCATTGGGGACAAATTTCACACTGATTCATTCCCTTCAGACATTGTGCTGTGTATGACTTTTCTCTTGCAGAAAAACAATGATGTCATGTGAAAATGGACTAGGCTCTATAAGAATTAGTTAGGGTTAGGATCTTTTGGATGCTGAGTTGGGTGCACAGACAGGACTAATCAAAGTGTTTGAGTAAATGGAAACTGTGTGCCTGTTATCTCAGTCCTGCTCATTGAGAAGGTTAGTTGACATTAAAGATTCTGAGTGGGTTTGGTGCTTACCACTGCTGTTGTTTGACTGTAGGCCAGTGTATAAAAACAATGTGTTGCTTTTCTTAATCTTTTTAAAAATTAACCTCCCATTCTAGCTTTGAAAAGGTCTAATATAGTCACTTCCTTCACTTTGAAGCTGTTGATGAGGATTTTTGCAGCAGATGTGATCTGTCTAGGAATGCTGGTATTTAACAGTTTTGAGTTGTACCCTAGGCCCTTGTCATTTCATTAAAATAAATAATTACTGGCTACATGTTATTCACAGAATAATACTGTCACAACGCCTGAGTGGATAAAAAGTATTCCTAGAAGGATTTTCAGGGGGGGAGGGGGGGTTGGGGAACACTTAGAAGTGTCAAAAGTAATTTGACTGAAACAAGATGGTGGCCTGTACTTTCTGCCTTCACAACCACATCAAAATTACAACTAAAATCCAGAACTGTGGGAAAGCTGGCTGAGTGGAAGTATTACAACTTGAGAGGTAAAGAAGAAAGCACCCTGAGGCTGGCAGGAGGTGTGGAGTTGCGGCGGAGCGGGAGTGCAGAACAGGCTGGCCCAGCACCCAGGTGTGCCGCTTCTTTAATCAGGAAGGAGATTGCCTCTGCAGAGGCCACCCCAGAAGAGAGGGGGATCCCAGCCCCACACCAAACCCCCAGTCCAGGGTCCCAAAGCTGGGGAAAGAAGTCCCTATGGGCAGTATTCTTGGTTGTAGACTCTTGCTATTCATCACTTTGAATATTTCTTGCCACTCCCTTTTGGCCTGCATCATTTCTGTTGAGAAATCAGCTGAACGTTGTATGGGCACATCCTTGTAAGTAACTAATTGTTTTTTCTCTTGCTGCTTTCAAGAGTTTGCTGACCACTGGTCTAGGTCCATGTCTGACTAATTAGATCAGGCAGACTCAAAGCCTCCACAGATCTACATCTACCTGCAGACAGATTAGATTCAGCTTTGAATAGCCTCAAGCAAGAGTCCACAGGTGGGGTGAGAGATATTTCAAGAGAGAAGGGGCAATTGCTTCTGCCTGGAAGCTAATTGTTATCCTCAGTCTCTGGACCTCGGAAACTCCACAGGTTGGGGCAAAGGTTTTTCTAATAGGGTGGGTCAACTGTCTTCCCTCCAGGCAAAAACTGCCTGGATGGCAAGTCTGCCTGAGAAAGATGACCGATGCAGCATGAAGGAATGATAGCATAGAAAACCAGGGTGTCCACTTTCTGAGTTCCAACCCCAGAGCCCCCAACCCTGGTCTAGGCCCACACAGGTCCAGTCTACTCTACCCTCCCTCTGCTGGCACCCAAGGTGAGTGGCTGAACATGACATTTTGTGTGTTGGTCCTTTAAGAGTGTGCCTGCATCTCCAGCTGTCTCTCCCTGGCAGGCAGCAACCCCACTGCTTTTCAAAGCCAAACGTTATATGGGCACCTTTCCCAGTTTTGGTACTCTCTGCTGGGGGACCCAGCTTGAGATTAGACCAGAGTTCTCAGTGGCAATCCCCCACAGCTGAGATATCTCTCCAGAACTTTAGTTTCTGTCTGGGGGAACCTAGCCAGACCTTTCCTGCCTCAGCACCTCCTACCAGTCTCTATGCACTCTCCACTTTCTGTCTTTAGTTTTCAGAATTCTTTCCAGCTAGTCTTCAGTTGATTACTCAGGATGATTTATTTATTTATTTATTTATTTATTTATTTATTTATTTACTTATTTATTTAATTCTAGTTGTAATTCCATTTTGGTCCTGGGAGCCTATTTTTGTAGCACTTACTTACTCCACCACCATTTTAATCTCTCACCCACTCTCTTTAAATCATACAATTTTTACATATGTGCCTTTTCCCAATGAAATGCCTCTTAGTCAAAGTCAGAGAGGACTTGCACATTACCATAGCCAATAGTTACCTTTTCATCACTGATCACACCCTGCCCTTAGTTTCCTCTCTTAGCTTCATTGATGTTACATTTCCCCTAACTTTTTATCTCACCAACAGATCCTTCTCAGGTACTATGCTATTTCTTTTTATTTTAATTGAATTCTAAATATTGGAGTAGTTTAGGGTCGGGACCATGTCAGTTACTATTTTGTACCTATACTCTCTTTATAGGTATTATTATCTATTTTTTTTCTCTTGATGGATTCCAACTTTGTCTCTTGAATTCTGATCTCCAGGATTCCAAAGTCATATATCTAACTGCCTATTAAGAGCATCAGTTTTAAGTATAATATATATCTTAATATTATCAAGTTCAAACTGGGAATCTAGAAGACTGTTTGACTTCCAGTTTTCTCCATCAAAGTTAATGTCATAAGTATCCATTGTTTGCTTATGCAAAGAGTTTTATCCTGATTCTCCACTTTTTCTCAGAACTAGCCCCACCCAATCTCTCAGAAATCTCTATCAGTTGTACTTTCAAAATACCTGTTGAACCTGGCCCTCAGCTCTTCCCTAGAATACTGCAACATTCATGTTCCTTAGCCATTCTAAGGAAATCTTCTGTCATCCTTCGACTCTCCTAGAACCTTTCTGTGCATCTCACTATTCTAAGTTAGTCTTTCAGCGACCTAAAGAAGGTCATGTGACTACCATCTCCAAACCTCACAATTACTTTTCATGATGGTTAAAATAAATTCAAATTTCTTATCATGGCTTCCACTGAAATACCTATATGATAGGGCCTTTACCAGCTTATGTGATCTTGTATACTATTCTAGTCCTCACTGAGATGCTGTGATTTTTCCCCTTAGGTTTTCAAAGAAGTCAAACTCAGGCTTTTTGCAAAGGCTCCACTTTCTGCCCAATATGCTTTTCTGATGCTCTTTACATGACCAGCTCCTTCTCAACTTGGGTCTCAGCTCAATTTTCCCCTCATTCAGAGAGAGCTTTGTGACCACTCTTTCTATCCCCCACACCTTAATCTTCATAAAATCAGCATATTTTATGTTCTTTATAGATTATTGCTAGTTGAAATTATTCTGTAAGCATGCTTACACTTGAAGTTTTGTATGTCCCTCAAATTAAGCATAAGCTACTCTCTGGTTTGTTAGTTCATTTGGTTGCATGTTTTCCCTGTAGGAAAAAGAATTACAAAAGAAGAATTAGATAATGAAAGGCAAAATATAAAGTGTTTCAAAACACAAGCTGCACTATAGATGCATAAAAATAACACACAGCAAAATATGTTGCTCTCTAATGGGAAGAGTCAATTGTGTAAAGTCATTTAAAAAGTAACATTAGCTTAGGGCTGGGAGGTTGGCTATGAATTTAACATTGCTGTTCTTGTCTACCTAAATAATTCTTAGAAATCTAAAATATTCTTTGAAGTAAGTCAATGTACACTGATCTTTGGCATATCCTTTCTAATAAAGGAGTAATATACAAATTAACTGTCACTCCAACGCACAAGTTGGCTGCCCCATCTGGTCAAAGATGACTACCCACATGTGGACACAAGATGGCTGCAACAAGATGGCCAGCAGGGGAGGGCAGTTGTGGGCAGTCAGGCCTGCAGGGGAGGACAGTTGTGGGGGACCAGGCCTGCAGGGGCAGGCAATTGGGGGTGACGAGGCCTGCAGGGAAGCAGTTAGGTGTGAGCAGGTTGGCAGGGGAACAGTTCGGTGTTGATCAGGCTGGCAGGAGAGTGGTTGGGAGCCAGCAGTCCTGGATTGTCAGAGGGATGTACAACTGTCCATTTAGGCCCGATCCCCACTATGGTATTCTCTTTTCTCAAGTTGCTTAAATTATAGTGAGGTGAGAGAAGAGGAAAATAAATTAAAGGGTTGAATGGATGAATGATAAGAAAAGTTCAAATGTGAGTTGATAGAATGTGTCTAGATGAGACTTTTAGATGAGATATTTGATACCCAGGGAAGACTTCTCTGATGAGGTAACATTTAAGCTGAATCATTGGGTATCTGCAGAAGAAAAAGACAGATTTGTGAAGGTCAAGGGTGTGTGAACTCCATGTAAAGTGATAGCAAATTCAGAAATCTAGGATGGAAATCACCTTAGTGTACTCAAGAAATCAGGAGAAGGTCAGTGAGTTTGTATTACAGAAGAGTGATACTGTATGAGTTGGGAAATACTGATCAATGGCACATGTTCGGAAAAGTAGTCAGGGGCCAAATCAAATTTCATTTTAAAAGCTGTATTAACTAATGTGAGCATAATCTATATGTTATGAGAAGCCATGGAAGGATTTCAAGCCTGGTTGTGATCTGATTTAAGTTTTAAAAGATCACTCAGACTGCTGTGTGGAAAACAGATTAATGAGTTGCAGGACCGGAAGTGTAGAGAATGATGATAAAGCTAACACAGTAGATGACGCTGAGAGATGATGATGGTTTAGAATGCAGCAGTATTAGGATCAATAAGGGTAAAAGGATGTATCAAGAGTATATTAGACACGAGTCAATGGGACTTGCCAATGTGGAGTGTGATAGAAAAAGGAATATAAGACAAATTTTAGCTTTGGGATAGGAAAAATGAAGTGGATGATGAATGAAGTATTTAGGGAAAACTGGGGAGGAGTGGGTTTGGGTGGGTTTAGGGAAAAATCAATAGTTCTCTTTGGTCTGTGTTGCTTGGAGATATTTATGAGACATAAAAGTGTAGATGTCAAGAATGAAGTTTGATATACAAGTGAAATTCAAGCTGGGCAGCAGGGTCTGAATGATCCAGAAGACACTCTATGGGTTTCTAGGGCCAGTCTTCCTCCGAACCTCTCCTCTCCTTGATGTACTCAGCCGCCACCTTGGAGAGAAAATCTGAGAGAAAGAGCTTTTTAACTAATGAAATCAACCAATTACTTGAACGGGGTTGTTTATATGTTTTTCATTAGACAAAGATGAATACTTTGGTGAAAATTATATTTTAATTTTAGTTTTCATTTTTGCCTTCTTTATTCCCAAATAATGCCCCACCCACCCCCAATGGTAATATGTATTGAGCACACATCTTGTGCCAGGCTTTGTGCTGTGTTCTTTTTTTTTTTTTTTTTTTTTAAATATATATTTTATTGATTTTTTACAGAGAGGAAGGGAGAGAAATAGAGAGCTAGAAACGTCGATGAGAGAGAAACATCGACCAGCTGCCTCTTGCACACCCCCCACCGGGGATGTGCCCGCAACCAATGTACATGCCCCCGACCGGAATCGAACCCGGGACCCTTCAGTCCGCAGACCGACGCTCTACCACTGAGCCAAACCGGTTTCGGCCGTGCTGTGTTCTTTACGTGGATTGTTTTATTTAATCCTCCCAACAACCCTTTGAAGTGGGCAAGTTTATTTTCAACATTTTGCAGGTAGGAGGGAGAATGTATAAATTAGATAAGTAGTGGAGCCAGAGTATGCACCAAGACAATCTGACTCCAGACATCACTCTGTTTAAAAATTAAATTAGTAAATTTTATTTGCTAAAGGCCAGAATGAATAAAATACCCAAAATATGTATTAAAATGATCAAATCAGATAAAATTCAGACACGCATTCACTAATAAATGGCATGCATCAACATGATGGTTACTTTGTAAATGCTACTTTTGCATAAATGTGCAAAATCAACATCATGTGTTTAACTTTCATTTTATATCTTGTGGAAAAAAAACTGGTAGAAATTCATGAGTAAGATTAAATGAGTTAGAAATGAATGATGAAAAAAATCATCCAGTGAATTCAGTTTGGCTGTTTAGGTTATTTTGATAAATAGTAATAGCCCCTACAAATATAGCTGGCTGGGGCTTTTGGTTTCTTCTTTCAAACTGTATTACCTGGAAGTTTACAAGCAAATTTTCTCAGACTGAGTTCTGCAATATAATTACCTCTTATTATTCTAATACATACATATATATGTGAATTTCATTATATATATGAATAAATATATACATACACACACACACACACAAATATACAAACTTGTTAAGTATGATGATGTTTCAGCTCTCTGTTCTTTTTATGCTGTATTAGAAGTCTAGGATGTAGTGGTCACTACAAAACAATAATGCAATAAATACTGACTGCAGGATTTGCTAAAGTCTGGCAGCAGAATACTCACTTAGAAAATGTTTACAGATTTTATTAGAGAGTGACTCTGAAGAGGTTAGGTTTCTGAGTTCATCCAGTTGTCATATCCTGTTCATGGAGATATTGGCTCACCTGGATAATATTTCTATCCATTTATCTTTAACATTACTCTTTTCAATCATTAAACATTATTTCTAGAATTGCTTATGCTAATTAATAAGCCTTCTGGTACAAATGTAAATATCAATATTTAAAATCTGTTCATAATCTGTTATAGAATATTAGAGGTTTGATGCACGAAATTCGTGCAAGAGTAGGCCTTCCTTCCCCCGGCTGCCAGCACCAGCTACCCTCTGGCACCTGGGTCCCAGGCTTTCCTTGCAGCCCCGGCTTTGTGCGGAAGGGCATCTGATCTAATTAGCATGTTACACTTTCATTATTATAGATAGAAAGGTGATTACAATCTTTCCAAATGTTAACAATCTCATTTAGCATGTGAAATCCTGATTAGGATACTTCACATGTTAACACCGATGTCAAAGAATAGATGCAAGCAAACATATACAAATATATTACACTCTTAACTAAAAATATATTGAAGTAAATTGTAGATAATAAACACTCATCAAAATAATAGCCAAGGTTGTTACTTGATCAGATACTTTTTGTTACATTCTAATACATGGCAGGCTGTATTTCCCCCTTTATTCTTACTCTCTCTGGTCAACGTAAAAGGTCTGGTTAGCCCTAGCTGGTTTGTCTCAGTGGATAGAATCTTGGGCTGTGGACTGGAGGGTCTCAGGATCAATACTGATCAATGACACATGTTCGGGTTGGGGGCTTGATCCCCAGTAGGGGGGGGCGGAGTGCAGGAGGCAGCCGATCCATGGTTTTCTCTCATTATTGATGTTTCTATCTCTATCTCCCTTTCCCTTTCTCTCTGAAATCAATAAAAACATTTTTTTTTAAAGTCTGATTATATGAAGACAGACCACAAAGTCAAGATGGCTTTTCATTTTCTGATCCTATACTTCCTCCTCCCCTTTCTCCCTAACCTTTTGACAAGACTCCATCCAGAAAGAAGTTAGAGCTGGTAAATGAAATATTCATTGAGGAGTCTGAATAAGCAAATCCTGAGGACAAGAAGGAAAAGCTACATGAGCTTTCATAACAGATCACTCTAAACTATATATAAATGTGTAATCTCCTCCCTGCCCCAGTTTTTTTTTAATTTTTTTTTTATTTTATGTTAGAGTGAGTGTTATGAAAACATTCTTGAAGCCTCCCTCGTTTTCCTTTTGCTTTTACTAGTGAACATCTTGCTATTGATAGACATTCATAAACTGCAGCCAAATTCTCCCTTCCCCATTTCCGTCTCTTTTGCCATAGAATCTATACCCACAGTTTGCAAAACTGAAAAGTTTGAGGACACAATTCCCAAGACTTCCATGTATGCCAAAGACTTCTTCTTTCTTTTTTTAAAAAATATATTTTTATTGATTTTTTACAGAGAGGAAGAGAGAGGGATAGAGAGTTAGAAGCATCGATGAGAGAGAATCATCGATCAGCTGCCTCTTGCACACCCCCTACTGGGGATGTGCCCGCAACCAAGGTACATGCCCTTGACCGGAATCGAACCCGGGACCTTTCAGTCCCCAGGCCAACGCTCTACCAACTGAGCCAAACCAGTTTCGGCAAGACTTCTGAAACCAACTACAAGCAGTTGGATTGAAACTACAAAATCAGAGGAAATAGTCTGTACAGCACCACCCTCACTTCTGACACCGATTATAATTTTGGAGGGGTCCCCAAATCACCCTCGGATTTGGTAAACAGACTCACAGAACTCATCGAAAGCTTTTATACTGATAGTTATGGCTTATTTCAGGGAAAGGATACAAATTAAAAGCAGCCAAAAAAAGAGGCACATAGGGCAGAGTCTGAGAGGATTCCAAATGAAGCTCCCACGGTTGTTAGGATGTGTTACTCTCTCAGCATCAATGTGACAGCACACCGGGGGGACTGCCCACCAGGGAAGTTCACCATACTTGAGTGTCCAGAGTATTTGTTAGGGCTTCTTTATGTAGGCATAGAGCTTACTGATGCCCATCATGACTGAACGCAGTCTCTGACTCTTCCTTTCAGAGTTCGGGCTGATAGGATATGGTCCATGGCGCTCATCATGAGTAACCTAGTTACTATAAATTATCAGAGGCAGTCTGACAAGCCCATCGTGAATAAGAAAGGCATTCATTCAGGAAATTCCAAGGGTTTAGAGGTTACCTTCCCAGAGTCTGTGATAAGGCCAGACCTCTCTTTGGGCAAGGCCAACCTTTGTGTACACAGACTGACGCATAGTAGGCAGCCAACAAGTGCTCTCTCTTCCTGGAAGGCTCTTTCCGTGCTTAGCTTTTTTACTTTTATTTATTTTTAATCTACCTAGGATTAAAATAAATGTCTCTTCACAAAAGTCACTACAGGGTAATTACTCTTTCTCAGCATCTGCATATAACCTTAACAATTTTTCCATGTGAGATTATTTTAATTATGGCTTAACTAATTTTAAGAATTTGTCTTCTCTATCAGAATATAATCCAGGGGACTAAAATCACATGTATCTCTATAGTGTCTTAACACATAGTAGGAGTACAAAAATCTGTTTGAATAAGTGACTTACTTGGTTGAGTATAAATACTGTGACAGCAAGAAGTGTCTAACACCTTTGAAAAGAATTGATCTCCAGAATCCTGCAGACTGCCTGCCACGTACATAGTTCACAAATGGTGTTTGTTTAATGACTGAGAGTGAATTAAAGAGGTCTCTATTTCATATGCAGGCTTAGAGATAGTAAAGGATTAGAATGTTACACTTTTTAGAAAATATTTTTATGAGGTTATTAGTTGTGTTGAATTTATATATTTTCTGGTAAGTATATTCTTCTGACTAAATTTTTAAAAAATATCCCCATATATTCAGCTATAAATTTACCAATGACTTTAGTGTATGAGGATCTATATCCTTATGTTTTCTGTATCAATTGCTAGATATATAAACTTGGAAGTCACCTACACTCTCTGAACATCAGTTTATTTTTATTTAAAAATATTAATAATAACACTTGCTCAGTATAATACAACAACATTTGTGAAAACAACTAGTGTAATAATAAATATCAAGCAAAATTTTGAAGGAATAATTTTTTCATTCTCATTCCAACTAAGCTACTTTCTCTCTATTCCTTATGCCTTAAGTGGTGACTATTTCTCTTGTTGCCTAAAGACAGGTCAAATTAAGAGCACAATTTAGTTTAAAAGACTAGCGCAGATGTAGCCGTATTTGATGTGAGTACCAACACTCTCCCTCTCATGCTGAGAAGTGGCTTTCCTAATGGATTACAGCACTTTCCCTAGCTTAGTCAAAGGCAAAGTAAAGATTGGTGCTCAAACACATGGACTCTGGCATTAGGCTACCTGGTTTCAAATTACTATTATGCTAATGACACAGAGCTTGAGAGCCCATAATAGTAGGAGTAATTCTACTACTAATAATCTTTTTTTTAAAAAAACAATAGTAATTCCATCTTTATTTATTTTTTAAAATATATTTTTATTGATTTTTTTACAGAGAGAAAGAGAGAGGGATAGAGAGTTAAGAACATCGATGAGAGAGAATTATCAATCAGCTGCCTCTTGCACACCCCTCCTGGGGATGTGCCCGCAACCAAGGTACATGCCCTTGACTGGAATCAAACCTGAACCTTTCAGAGCGCAAGCCGATGCTCTATCCACTGAGCCAAACCGGTTTCGGCTCTACTACTAATAATCTTATTTGGGAAAATATTTTTCTCAGTTAAAATAATTTATAAACTTGGGCAAAAAATGTAACCTCTTCACATGATTTTATAATAACAGTTCCTTTTATCTGTTTTATCCCACAGTGATGGGATTGCATGCATTGATTTATACACATGCACAAACAGTCCCACATATAGCTTGAACTGGATGTTTTGTGTCCCCCACAAATTCATATGTTCAAATCCTAATTCTCATGGTGATGATTTTGGAGGTGGGAGGTAATTTAGTCATGAAGGTGGAGCCCTCATGACTGGGATTGACGCCTTTATAAGAAGAGCCATGGGGAGATGGTCTCCTTCTCTTCACCATGTAAAAACACAGTGAGAAGGCAGATATTTGTGAACCAGGAGGAGGGCTCTCATCAACCTTACCATGCTGGCACTCCAATCTCAGACTCCAGGCCTCTAGAGCTGTGAGAAATAAAGGTTAGTTGTTGAAATCAGCCAGTTTATTGTATTCTGTTAGAGCAGAGCCCGGACACAGTTATACACACACACACACACACACACACACACACACACACACACAGACACACACACACACACACACACACTGATTATTATGATCATGAGTAGGGTCCGGCCAGCCTGGCCAGGGGTAGGAGACATAGGCAGTTGGCTGGTCTGCCTAGTGGCCAGATTATTATGCATTTAGAGATCATAATAATCTGGCCACTCAGAGTGTGTGTGTGTGAGTGTGTGTGTGTGAGTATGTGTGTGTGTGTGTGTGTGTGTGTGTGTGTGTGTGGAGAGAGAGAGAGAGAGAGAGAGAGAGAGAGAGAGAGAGAGAGAGAGAGAGAAGAGAGAGAGAGAGAGTAAAATTCGTGCACTCCAGGTGGTCCCTTAGCCCAACCTACACCCTCTCACAGTCTGGGGAGTGGGTCTAAGCTGACAGGTGGACATCCTTAGTGCTGCTCCAGGACTTCAGGCTGAGCAGTGCTCCCCCTGTGGGAGCTCACATTGACCACCAGGGGGAAGTTCCTGTGTTGAGCTTCTGGCCCCTGGTGGTCAGTGCACATGATAGTGACCAGTTGTTCTGCCATTTGGTCTATTTGCATTTAGCCTTATATATATATATATATATATATATATATATATATATATATATATATAGAGAGAGAGAGAGAGAGAGAGAGAGAGAGAGAGAGAGAGAGAGAGAGAGAGACAGAGAGACAGAGAGACAGAGAGACAGAGATACACACAGAGAGATGGTCCCTCACTTACTGTGATTCAACTTGAATTTTTGACTTTGTGATGGTGTGAAAGTGACATGCATTTAAAGTCTGCATTCTCTTTCTACCTTATAGAGCTTCTCAGAATACTTTTCAGTTCTGACTGCAGCCATTAAAACATGTTAACATATAGTTAAGTTCTTTCCTTTCTGAATGACACAAATGGAAAGAACCATAATGTTAGTGCTTCCCAAAGAAAGTCAGCCACAGGAATTCATCCATTATCAAGACTTATTCCCCACTGATGGGGCAACGAGTCCTGGGCTATGGGTGACAGTGAATTTGGCCAATTATGTTTTAGTCATCAATTAGACTCTTTGGAAACATGATATTATTTTAACCCACTATGAAAATTATACAAACTGGATCATAGAATTAATTGGTAAGGATTAAGTTGAGCTACAATAAATCAAGCTAAAGTCAGTGAAAAATAACATAGGAAGGGCAAATTTGGTCTACAGCCCCTCAGTGTGTATTTGAATAATGCAACATTGGCTTTTTTGTTTGTTTGTTTGTTTGTTTGTTTGTTTGTTTAATGCATTAGCACATGATGTTGAAACATTTGGGAAAAGGAAGCCAAAATTGTTTTTTAAATAAATATAATATTGTGAAACAAACTGGCTGCAGGGATCCAAGAGTTTTAAATTCTCAATCACTTTTGTTGCTTGCATGGAAATACTTAGAAATTTCAGAGTTGAAATGTATAATTCATGACAAAGTGTTCTGCACATCAGCCTTTCACACATTGCTAGGGTATAGGGATATAGTCACATATTTAATGAAGTCTTCTTATATGGCAGGCAGTGCTTTAGGAACTAGAACTAAACTGTTAAACAAGCAGACATTGATCCACTCTTGTAGAAAAATAGGCAGTGAGTAGTTTATGTATATGTATATAATATAGATGTGTATATATAAACTCTAAAATTTTTTATTTGTGACACACACACACACACACACACACACACATACACACATACACACACACACAACTTCCAGTTTGCATCTTTACCTATTTGATCCTTAACACTTCTGTGCAATCCTGTGGGTCCAGCAAGATGCACATTTTAGCAATTTAAGCCCCTCTATGGCCAATAGAACAGGTAAAGACAGGATACACTAAGTTTAACCAAAAATGTTTACACCAAGGCTAGACTCTTGTTAGGCCAAAAAGAGATACCACTAGCTCCATCATCTTGCCATTCACTTTTCCATTTCAAATTATGGTCAGCTATATTATGCAATTTAACTTGCCAGAGAAAGTTGCATATCCCAATTAATTCTTTGCATACACTGTAATAGTCAATAAAATTAATCCCCTCCCATTATTAATTCAATGTTGTTACAAATAACTTAAAGCTCCCTAGATTAGAACTTTCTAAGTGGACCTTTTCTATTTATTTTTTCTCCTAAAAATCATAAAAATTGCCAATAATACAGCCTACACAAAATGAATAAAAAGCATAATCCCTCCACTCTTTCTGGTGTGGCTCAGCTGGTTGGAGCCTCATCCTGTACACCAAAAGGTAGCAAGTCCCATTCCCAGTCAGGGCACATACCAGGTGGCAGGTTTGATCCACTGTCAGGGTGTTTGTTGAGAGGCAATCAATAGATGTTTCTCACATCAATATTTCTCTCTCTCTCAAATCAATAAAAAACATCCTCCTATGCTTTTCATAGTAAAGTTGAAGTCATCAAATCTCCTTTCTCATTTCTTCTTTGTCATATCAAACTCAACCAGACAGACCTTATTCTAGGAGTATCCTTAGCTATTTCCCTGGATCCGAAACAGCCTGTTTAAAATCTTCTCCACAGCTTGGGCCATTATAATTTTCTTATTCATGTCTCAATATAAATTCACTAAAAATGCATGAGTTGCCCATTCATTAGCCTCTTCTATCAAACATCTCCATTTATTTATTTTTGTTAACAGAAACTCTGTACTGTTATTCAAATCATGCAATTTACAATACAAACAGATAGGGTAGCTCTTGATTTAACAGTATTCAGAGGTTTTTTTTTTTTTTGGTTTTTTTTTCTATTCTTTATTGGATTCTGATCCCAGTTGGAAAAAGGAATTAGCATTTTCTATCTTGATTTTTTCAAAACACCTCTTTGATTTTCCCCCCACTATTAGTCTTTGGTTTTTGTTCTTGCCCTTGTAGCAAAGGCAAAGCAAAGCAAAACAAAACAAAAAATTGATAAAACCCTTTCTTTTCTAGATCTACTTTTCAAAAGTTATTATTTTAGATATTACTCCATTTTCTTCCATGTACTCCCAACCTTCTCTTAAGATATTCTATATAATAAAAGGCTAATATGCAAATTGTCCCCTTGACCAGGAGTTCAACCAGCAGGCAGGCCGGCCAACTGCCCATGTCCCCTCCCCCTGGCCAGGCTGGCCGGACCCCACTCATGCACGAATTCATGCACTGGGCCTCTAAGACACACATGCACACACACACACACACACACACACACACACACACACTAAATTTCCAGATTATTATGTGTCCAGAGATCATAATAATCTGGCCACTCAGTGTATATGTCCTTATCCCCTCATCCCTTCCCCCAAATCCACTTATGCCTTCACCCTCCTGGTGTCTGCGTCCATTGGTTAGGCTTATATGCATGCATACAAATCCTTTGGTTGATCTCTCCAACTTCCAGTGCACTAACTGATCTCTGAACAGTTCACTTTTATTTTAAACATTAGGTAATAGCTCAACCACCTGATGTTTCTCCACAATTTCTGGCCCGACCTAGTGTCTCCTTCCAGAGTACATATCTTCGATGATACTTGTAGCTTTTATCTATGTGATCAATTAATTTAGATTTTCTTCTTTAATCCAGAAAGATGAACCACTCCCACATGACTAGGGCCAACCTTCCTCTGTTGCTGCTCAATGAGAAACTACTCCTCTCCTGTAGGCCAACACACTGGATATTTGATTCCACAACCACAATGCTTCCTGAGTATCTTCCGTATTAAGGGAGGGAAGAAGAAGGGGAACAAATTGAGGAGGTAATGAAGGTCAATAAAGTGTAACCTTTTACTTTTCTTTCCCTCTTTTTTCCCACCCCACCCAATTCCAAAGATGAGGACTTGTGATAAAAGTGCCAGGCTGAGACTTTATGGTGACCATCTGGGGCTGCTGGTTTTGAGCAGAGACATCCTAGGTTATGTTAAAAGGCCCAAACTAAGTGCATTCAATATTTAATCAGGCACAATGGCCCATGAAACACACCAACCAATAAGATTCTTACCATTCCTCAACAGTCATGGAACAAATGGGAAAATAAATAAGGAAGAGAATATTTCCTTTTTCTAAACTTAATAGTGCATTTTCTTCTTTACTAACTCTATAACAATGGGATGTGGAACACATACAAATATATTTGCAAAAAAATGAATTAGAAATTCAATATTAGGCCTGGCTGGTGTGGTGCAGTGGTTGAGCATCGACCTATGAACCAGGAGGTCATGGTTCAATTCCTGGTCAGAGTACATGCTCTAGTTGGAGTATGGAGGAGGCAGCAGATCAATGATTCTCTCTCATCATTGATGTTTCTATCTCTCCCTCTTCCTTACTCTTTGAAATCAATAAAAGTGTGTTAAAGAATAAATAAAATGTTAGATCAATTTTTCTCTATGTGAAACACATGGGATTCTATATTGGAATTACCTTGAGTACTTATTGAAAATATTCTGATCTCCTGAATTTCTATTTATAGATGTCTCCAAAACCATAATTTAAAAACAGATATTCCGCCGAAACTGGTTTGGCTCAGTGGATAGAGCACCGGTCTGCGGACTGAAAGGTCCCAGGTTCGATTCCGGTTAAGGCCATGTACATTGGTTGCAGGCATATCCCCAGAAGGGGGTGTGCAGGAGGCAATTGGTCAATGTTTCTCTCTCATCGATGGTTCTAGCTTTCTATTTCTCTTCCTTCCTCTCTGTAAAAAATCAATAAAAAATATATTTTAAAAAATAATAATAAAATAAAACAGATATTCCAATGATCCTTATGAATTTTACAATTACAAAACCATTGCTTTTATATAGATAGTCATTTGATATTAAAGGGTTGTGTGTGTGTTTGCTTGAGTGTGTGTTTATATTTGTGTGTTTGCAAAATATGTGGTTCCATAAATCATATTCAGTATCAACATTTTCCTCCAACCTGTGAACTCAGAAAAATACTTTTTTTTTATGGGTTAACAAATGTTGAACACACAGAAAAATACACAAGGGTTTGTGGTCAAATATATTTAGCAAACTCTGTACATGCCTTTTTTGGAGATTCCCAATCTTTTGTTCGTTATTATTTTTTATTTTTGTCAAAACCACAACTTCCCAAGGACAGTTTGGGAAACACTGTTCTACTCAAATATTATGAAGGATCTTAATTCTAAAACATCATGAAGATCTGTTTCTTCGTTGACTTTAGGTGCTTCTGCACAGTTGCTGCTAGTTTGGAAGGAAGATTTTGCTTTTTTCTCTGTCTAGCTATAAGCCTAGAAACATGCTCGCTGTGTTGAATAAACATAAATTTATACCTGCAGACATATGAACATAACTTTCACACTTTCAGTAGGAATTAAAATATGTTGTTTTAATTATGCAACCTAGTAATAAGCTTAATACCTTAATATTCAGAGAGCAACCGACTGGAACACTTTTGTTCTGTACTCTAAAATCTTTATTTTTGGTGTTTGAGAATAGACTCCTTTAACAGCCACTTAAGTGTGAGGAAATATACAGCTTTAATCTACATTAAGAATTTAAAAATAGCAATGCTAGCGAATAGATTTAAATATATGTATCACCAGATATATATTTCAGACAAACTCATCCCTCCTTTTTTTTCTTAAAATCTATGGGGAAGACTATTATAGGACATTTTGTGTCCTAGTTTTAATTTTTAGGGACCCATTCACTTTATTTATTTCCACATGCCAAAAAGCAATTATATATTTATGTGGATTTGGCCATAAATTTCGTCTTCCACATAGACTTCTTCTTTTGCTTATAATTCAGCCATCTCCCTATATTCTGTAACTTGTTCTTAAAGGTGCGATGGCGGTGAGAAGTTCCCCACTGAGATGGGACAATGTGGAGAGAAGTAGACTTCTTCCACGATACTGAGCATAATGAGCATCCTGTGGGAAACTCAGTGCTGGGGTGAGTTTCACCTGGAGAGGCCAGCTCCCAGAGTTCTTATGTTCTGAGGATGGTAGAGAAGTCATCCAGCTACCTAGTAAGAAATGTTCTAGGGTATTGTACCTTTGGTGGTGATTGGTGACAAGGGCCGCACTCGTTCAGGTTGAGCACACATGCATATGCATTGCTACTTCCATCCATTCCTCAGTCCAGAGAAGGAAGCAAAAAGTGTGCTACTGTGGACGTTCTAAAGGGAGGAAAAGGGAAACATTGTCTCTGCAGTAGGTGGTAATGTGCTACTCTAGTCTGAGTCATGAAAACATTGTTTTTGGGAGTGGTCTGCAGCTGTCAGGATTCTTAGAGACCCTGTGCTGCTAAGACGGGCTCTGCCTCAAGGGAGCCGCAGGCTTTCTCCGAGATCATGCTTCTGGATTTTATAAGCCTTCACAGATGTGACCAGCTAGTCCACTTTATCAGCACTTTATCCTACTCGTCAAGAACGCCCTCAAAATTCAAACTCATGCTTGCATCATCGGAACAAAATAGCTTATATTTTTAGGGTCTAGATGCTTTAATTATTTCCTTAAGAAATGGGTGACTAAAAAAGGAGAGTCCTAAAATAATAGGGACCCAGGCACAGGGAAATACTCCAGGCATGTTCTTTAGCTTCAACAACCACTCTGTCCCTCTTCTGGGCACCACTTTTGCTCATTTGTTTGCAAACGTTACAATTCTCCAGTGTCTCTGAACATCAAACTGACTGTCCTTCACATACTTCACACCTCTCCTCTATTTCCAGAGGAGCATGAGGTAAACAAGAGAGAACAGGGCTTAGGAAAGTTGGTCTTGATTAAATGTGCACAATATAGTAACTGGAAACCATGCTACTTTTTCTTATCACCATTACTTAGATAAGAATTTTTAATATTAAGCATAGAATCAGATACATCTTCTTATCTATGTAATTAAATGTGACATTAACATTTGAGATAAACATAAAGTCACTTTTTTCTTACCATTTTTCTTAATGAAGAGATGGCTGATATAAATATGAGCCTCATATTTATTTTATCAAGCAGATTTTTGGGGCATCAAGTAGATTTAAAAATAAATCTGAGATGGAGCAGAGAACTTCACATTTTCTGTTGTGGAAAACTATCCTTCATAGTAGAATCTATAGTTTTTCAGTTCCCACTTTTGTGTTGTTTCTTGGTATTATAAAGTACTTCAGTGCAATAAATTCTGTAATAATTTCATGAACTATATGCAGTGAAGTTCAGAAAAAGTATACGACAGCTTGCTGAGAGTCGTAAGAAAGTCAACTACTGTGTAAAATGGGGATTAGAAGGCAAGCTTTTTGATATCTGTGTACAAGGTACTTACTACCCAACAGGCCACCTTTTGATGTCTTTTTCAAAATGTGAGGCATATCATTAGTGGAAAAAAGTAAAAGAAAGAAGATCAATACATGAGAGGAAAAAATGTAGCAACATGATAAATGAAGACTTTAATGAAGAACATAGATTAAAACGTAGTTAGGTAGTATTGCTTTTCTAATGCTATGTAACCAATAACCCCCAGATCTTAGTTGCTCCCAACAAGTTAATATCTCTCACAGTGGGCTGATTGGGTTCATATCTTTCATATAGTTGCAGGAAGGTTGCTGCAAATGTTATCTGGAAGGACCACTTAGGATGGATATCCAAGATGGGTCCTTTACTCACAAGTGGTCCTCAGCTCACGTGAGAACAGACTGGATGTCTTTTGCTTTCTGTATGGCTTCTCAACCCGACAAGCTTGGACCTCCTCACATCACAGAAGCCTCACTGTAGTTGAGCTACTTACATGGCTCTGGCTTCTCCAATGCAAGTGTTCTAGTACACCTAGGTTGAAGCCTTGGGTTCTTACCATCTAGCCTTGGGAGTCCCACACCCTCCCTCCTGCCACTTTCTACTGATTAAGAGAAGCTCACAGGAAGGTGGAGTTCATGGGAAGGACCATCTTTGGAGACTAGCTATCACAGTTGGAACCAGTGCTTCTCTTACACAAATCCCTCATATCTTTTCCCTAAAGTACATGTTATGTAAAATATCATGTACCCCGGCAGAAATTGAAACTCAGGTGGGAGAAAAGTCTTTCTGCTCAGAATAATAAAAATAAATGCCGGTAATTGTATCTTACTATTTTTAGACAATCAAGATGTCTCAATATTTTAATGAGTAATCAAAACAGAAATCTAAAAATACAAAGTAGTGTAGAGAAATTATGTCTCATCTGAAACAATATATAGGAATTAACTTGATCGAATAGAGAGAAGTCTTCCAAAATGTATGTAAGACAAGAAATTTTAAATTTCATATTTAAAATTTTTTAAATGATAGTATGTGAAACCAGATAAAAAAGTTTTGGTTTCTCATCATATTTCTTTTTCTGTTAATTCATTGGGAAAATTGTGATGGGAGTTTGCAATGACATATTTCACCATATATTTAATAAGAATGTTTTCATTTGAAGTATTTTTCATTTTTTTTGTCAGGTAGAGATGATATGGGTAATAATATTTTTTATTAAACTGAAGTACTAAAAGCAAAACTAGAGATAGCCCATCTTGAACTTCCCATAAATAACTCTAGGGCATGTACATAAAGACAGAAACTATTCAAAACTGTCTGTTAGCTCTCAGTTATTTCTGCTCTGTGAATTCTTTAGCAAGGGGCATGTTACCACTACGAGGAGTCTACATGCTCCATTGTTGTGAAGTGTGTAGTGCATAAATGGAGATGAGGGTCTGTGGGCACAGCAGTTGCATTTGACCATTAAGCTTGCAATGGGAGAACTCCCATCTGAAAACTCGGTGTACTTGGAGAGAAAGAATGCTTTATTTTGCAATATAACATTGAAATATGTCAAGCACATGAACTGAGACTCGCTGGGCTGATACGCGTTCTGAGAATATAAGAAACAAATTGCTCAGGCTCAGGAACATGCCCATTCTATGAATAGAGATTGACTTTGCTGCCAAGGGAAGCCACTTGCTTGGGTTTTAGGTGACACGTTCCCACTCTTTACTTTACCAAGAAAAAGGTTTGGAAAGCAAACTACTTGAAATGTTTTCCCAGAGGTTTCCAAGGGAAAGAAAACCTATCAAGCATCACATTTATTTTAGACATCGTTTCTCTCTGCCTCAGGAAATTCAGCTCTAATGTCATTGGAAGCACCTGTCATCTTTTTTTCACCTTTCACTGTCAGGCTATCTGTGCCTTTAAGGTAGGTCACCTTTCTTTGGCATTCTGCTTCATTATAAATCTGGAAGCTAAATTTCTTCTTCCAAACGAGCTGTATGTGGAATTGGAGGCTTCTTCCCTTGCCCCCATTGGCCCCACCCAACATTTCCCATCACATGGTCAGTCTCAATCATATATTTATCCAAGAAAAGATTTCAATATTAGGTGATATAAGCATTTCCTTTTCAAATAGTGTACATTTGCATTTTCATTGAACTATTATTTCTTGAATTCCCACTATGAGGAAGAAACCAGGGTAAAGGAGTCAGGGAGCTAGACTGGCCCTCGCTGCCCCTGAGTGAGGTTGGGAAAAACAATGCCAGGAAGAAGGCGAAGGGGGTTTTTACGTAAACAGAACAGAACTAAGGTCCGGCAATGCTCTGTTAAAAATAACGCCGGTGGGGGTGTCCCCCATGACATATGTAGAAATGGCTTCCCACTATCCTTGAGAATTTGAGCCCAATTCCTGTAAGAGAAGATACATGCATTGTTGTTGTAATTTTTGTATCTCCCCCACTCCCATCTCCAGATGTTTCCTACCTGGCTTAGGAGAAAATGACCTTTTTGGATTCAGTAAGCAAGGTTGGGGCTGGCCAATATGCTTTTGTTTTTATTATTCTAGAAACATTTCCTAGAGCCTCTCAAGGTTAATCAAGTACACTGGAGGCTTCTATGGAAGTTGCAAAATCTAATTATTATTCCTTGTGGTTACCATGGCAGCTTCCTCAACCCTACGTTTAGAGCTCCTTCTGAGAGGGTGGACACATTCCACAGCCACGTGCGTGTGGAGAGCGTCACTCTGCCTCTGGTCAGATTCTGAAGGGTAAGAGGGGGAGAGGAAAGAGCTCCTTTGGTTTCAGTGACCCCTGAGGCATGAGCTTTCTTTTATTCTAACTCTGTTTTGTTGATTACACAAAAGGCAATGGTTTAATATGCACATTATTTGCAATAGAGTGTCCAGATGAAGTAGAAAACATTCTATTTAGAAGGGGTGAGGGATAAGGGGAAAATTATTACCACCTTGCTTTTCCTTGAGAGCAGGGATAAATATTCACATTGATCATATAACTTCAGAGAATAATGAGTGGAACATCACCTTTGTGCTCATATTTATAGATAAAAAGGTAAGGAGATAATTTGATAGTAACCACTTATACTCTTGACTAGTTTAGCAAATGTAGGCCAATGAGACTCTAACAATACAATAATTCAAAAAGAAGATAGAGACCAGGCTAGTGACCTAGTAGTTTTAAAAAGAGGATCCAAGGTTTTGTTGGTAAGAATTGCTTATGTAACAGGGTGAGGCTGATGCTTTGACCACCACAGAATGTTTACATTTTTAGGAAAAATGACTAGGACTGGGACACAACTGAAAACCAACTTATACTTTTTGTGCCCCATGAAAGAAACAGAGGCCTGGACCACTAAGTTCAACTTGCCATGATTATTTTAACTAAGAGTAGAATTATGTGAGAATGTGACTGAACAGCAGCAATTCTAGGATGTGCGGTTATGTTCTCCAGAAGATGTATTGAATTTTCTGGGGTGAAAGTATGGCAGACATTACTGGTTGCTTACTCCAAAGCCATTCCTCAGCTCTTTATACCTTGCAGCCTTCCTAGCTTATAATCTGTAAAGTCAAGTCTCTTTCACTGCAGAGGTGGATATACAATCTAGCCTTCAACATTGATGTGTGAGGGGAAATTTCATAAGGGAAGTTTCTGGGAAAGATAATCTCTAGCTGTTCCTCTTCCCAGCCTTCTATGTGTACATGATGATTTCTGGAGGTTTGGTAGTCATTTTGTTTCTGAGAAAGAGGAGGTGGTAGCATGCATGTGGATGTTGCCCACACCTTATCAATAATTCAGAATGGAAAGAAAGCATGACCTTTTCTAAGCCCACTGAGCAGTTTCCTGCCTCCAGACTTCAGTTTTACTGAATAAGAAATGCCCTCCTGTTTTAAATAGCAGCTATTTGGATGGTAATACTTGTAGTCAACATAATTTCTTTTCTTTTCTTTTAAAAAAAATATTTTATTGATTTTTTACAGAGAGGAAGGGAGAGAGATAGAGAGCTAGAAACGTCAATGAGAGAGAAACATCGACCAGCTGCCTCTTGCACACCTCCTACCAGGGATGTGCCCACAACCAACGTACATGTCCCTGACCGGAATCGAACCTGGGACCTTTCAGTCCGCATACCGACGCTCTACCACTGAGCCAAACCGGTTTTGGCTCAACATAATTTCTTACTGATAAAGTATATGCCTGTCCCAGGCATTGGGTGAAAGGCAAAATACATGTGAACATAAAGTTATCACAAATGTGGGAACTGGGTTTTTAATTTCCTGTATCTTCTCAAAACTCTTTCACTCAGATATTTATTTGGTTAACATTAATTATCAGAAGTAGACAGGGTTAGTGTTCTGATTACAGCCTTATAAATGAGGAAACGAACACAGAGGAAAAGGGACTTTATCTAAAGCAACAAAACCTGTGATAGAGACCTGAGGCCTGAACTAAATTCTTTGATTCTTTGTCCAAGAACCTCTCCGTTACATTGCAAGTTAAAAAAAAAAAAAAAAAAAAAGGCTTTGTATCACAGAAACTGGATGACAAATGATGCTGGTTTTCTGTTATGTTTCAAACTAGGGGCCAGCAATACACTAAAGAAAGCATTTCCACCTAGGCTTTCTCCATGTTCTTTATAGAAGGGAATTCATACAATTACCCCAGAGAACTACTCTGTTACAGCAACCACCTAGATCCTGGCTGCGGTAAATGTGTTTACTGAGTTAGAAATCTCAAACTAAATAGTTTCTAAAAGGAACTAGAGAATGTTGTAGCAGAACCATTATAGCCTTAGTTTTCCTGTTTTTTTTCAATTCAGATCCCATCACAGAGTCACACTCCCTTCTGGGAATTCATGGTTTACAAAGAGAAAGTCCATGCAGTTTATAGCTACTTGGCAGAAATGCAACAAATTGAAAAGTTTGCACATCAATCCTATAAACCCTTAAATGAGCTAATAACTTTTGTAGAAGTCTGTTCATTTCTATATAGAATAATCAAGTATGCTTTTTTTTCAAATGGCCTTAAAAATAACAAGCATTTAATATGAATCTATCAATAATAACTTTAAATATGAATGGCTTAAATGCCACAATAAAAAAAAAAAAAAACAACAACATTGGGTAGAGTTCCAAATGGCAGTGGAGTAAGCTACACTGATATGCTCCCAGGACCAAACTGGAATTACAACTAGAATACAGAAACACCATCCTGAATAATCAACTGGAGACTAGCTGGCGAGAACCCTACTAACCAAGGATGGGAAGTGGAGGCTGCATAGAGACTGGTAGGAAATGCGGAGGTGTGAAAGGGCTGGCTGGCCTGGCACAGATAGCAGCCGAAGGTCCAGAGAAATCTCAGCTGGGGACGGGGAAAGGGTTCCCACTGAGAACTCTGAGGTTTAAACCCCAAATTGGGTTACCCAGTCCAGAGCACCAGCACTGAGAAAAGTGCCCATAAAACATCTGACAGTGAAAAGCAGCAGTGTTGCTGTCTCCCAGAGAGAGACGGCTAAAAATGCAGGTACCTTCTTAAAGGGCTAACACACAAAATTTCTTGTGCAGCAAACTGAATTTAGCAATACGTTAAAAGAATCATACACCATGATCAAGTGGGATTTATTCCTGGGATGCAAGATCATACACCATGATCAAATGGGATTTATTCCTGGGATGCAAGGATTTATTACAGATATATCTGCTTTCACAATTCTTATCCAACATGGTACTGGAAGTCCTAGCCAAAGCAGTCAGACAACAAGCTAAAAATAAAAGGCATCCAAATTGGAAAAGAAGAAGCAAAACTGTCATTATTCACAGATGATATGATACTGTATATAAAGAGCCTCAAAGATTCCATGAGAAAACTACTAGAACTGATAAATGAATTTAGTAAAGGAGCAAGATATAAAATTAATATTCAGAAATTGGTGGGTATTTTTATATACCAATAATGAATTATCAGAAAGGGTAACTAAAAATATTTCTCATTTATAATTGCATTTAAAATGTAGCTAGAAATAAATATAATCTAGGTTAAAAAACACCTCTACTCAGAAAATTAAGACACTGAAGAAAGAAATTGAGGAAGGTACAAATAAGTGGAAGCATATACCATGTTCAAGAATAGAAAGAATTAACATCACTGAAATGCCCATTGTACCCAAAGCAATCTATAGATTCAACAAAATTCATATTAAAATACAAATTTTACAGAACTAGAACAAATATTCCAAATAATTACATGGAACCACAGAAGACCCTGAGTAGTCTCAGCATTCTTGAGAAAGAAAAACAAAGTTGATATGGTACCTGATATCAAACCATTGTACAAGGACATATTATAGTAATCAAAAGAGCATGGTACTGGCATAAAAACAAGCATATAGGTAAATGTAACAAAATGAAAAACCCATAAATCAATCCATGTCTTCATAGTTAATACTTGACAAAGGAGGAAAAAAACATAACATTGTGTATGGTAAAGGTAGTCTATTCAATAAATAGTGTGGGGAAATTGGACAGATACAAGCAAGAAGATGAAACTAGACCATAGCCTTATACCATACAAAAGAATAAACTCAAAATGAATTAAAGACATAAATGTAAGACTAAATCATTAAAATCCTAAAAGAAAAGATAGGCAGTAAAATCTCAGACATTTCTTATAACAATATGTTTTTTCTTATATATATCCTTGGGCAAGGGAAACAAAAGAAAAAATAAATAGGACAACATCAAATAAAAAAAAAATACACACCAAAGGAAATTATCAACAAAGTGAAAAGACAAACCATTGAATGGAAGAACGTATTTGCTGAAGATAAATGTATTCAATAAGGGATTCATTAAATAGAATCTTCTCAAAAGAAGACAGAAGGAAGGCCAAAAGGCACATGAAAACATGCTCAAAGTCATTAATTATCCAAGAAATGCAAATCAAAACAACAATGCGGTACCATCTCACACCTGTCAGAATGGCCAACATCAACAAATCAACAAACGACAAGTATGGGCGAGGTTGCGGAGAAAAAGGAACCCTCGTGCATTGCTGGTGGGAATGTAGACTGGTGCAACCACTGTGAAGAACAGTATGGAGCTTCCTCAAAAAACTGAAAATGGAACTCCCATTCGACCCAGTAATCCCACTCCTAGGAATATATCCCAAGAAACTAGAAACATCAACCAGAAAGAATATATGTTCATAGCAGCACAATTTACAACTGCTAGGATTTGGAAACAGCGTAGGTGCCCATCAGCAGATGATTGGATCCAAAAACTATGGTACATTTACACAATGGAATATTATGCAGCCATAAAAAAGAAAAAAATTCTCATCGTTTGCAGCAATCTGGATGGAATTGGAGAACATCATGCTGAGTGAAAACAAGCCAGTCAATGAAAGAGACACCACATGACCTCACTTATTTATGGATGATAAAGAACATTATAAACTGAAGAACCAAAAGACAGATATAGAGACAGTAAAGCAACAAGCAGACTGTCAAATTACAGCGGGGAGGCAGAGGAGATCTAGGGGAGATAAGAGATCAACTGAAGGACTTGTATACATGCATATAAATACAAGCAATGGACACAAAACTCTGAGGAGGGAGGGTATGTACGGGAGGGGGGACATTGGTATATGTACAAAAATAATAACTTAATAAAAAAATATATTAAAAAAATAAGGGATTCATCTCCAAAATTTAGAATTTCTAAAAATCAACACACACACACACAAAAAAAAAACATCCAATTTTATAAAGGGCAAAGGACCTGCATAGATGCTCCTCCAAAGAGAAAATACAGATGGCCAACAGACACGAGTCACTAATCATCAGAGAAATGCAAATTAAAACCACAATGAGATATCACCTGTCAGAATGGCCATCCTATATAATAAAAGCCTAATACAGTATGCAAATCGAGAAAATGGCAGAATGACCAGTTGCTATGATGTGCATGACCACCAGGGGGCAGATGCTCAACACAGGAGCTGCCCCCAGCCCACAGGCCCCAGGCCAGTCAAGGCGGGTGCCAGTGGGGGCTCCCTGATTGCCCTGCTGGTTGCCCCACAGATCAGTCCTGATCACTGATCAGGCCTAGGAACCCTACCCATGCACAAATTTCATGCACTGGGTCTCTAGTCATTAATAAATCAACAAACAAGTGCTGATGAGGATCCAGTGTAAAAAAAAAATCCTTGTGTACTGTTGGTGGGAATTCAGGTTGGTGTAGCCACTGTGGAAAGCAGCATGGAGGTTCCTTAAAAAATAAAAAATGGAACTGCCTTATTACCCAGTAATTCCACTTCTGCAAATACATCTGAAACACTGATTTGAAAGAATTTATGCACATTGCAGTGTTATTTACAATAGCTAATATTTAAGAAGCAACTCTGGTGCCCATCAGTATATGAGTTGATAAAAAAAACGCTGTGGTAAACAATGGAATACTACTCAGCCATAAAAAAGGAAATCTTACCTTTTGCAGTAGCATTGATGGACCTAGAAAGTATTATTCTGAGTGAAATAAGCCAGTCCGAAAAAGACAAACAACATATATATTCACTTATATGTGGAATCTAATGAACAAAACAAAATATCGTAAAACAGATTCATAAATACAGAAAGCAGGCTGACAGCTGTTAGAGAGGAGGTTGGGAGGTTGGGGTCTTAAGCAAAGGTGAAGGATTAAGCAAAAACAAAACTCATAGACACAGACAACAGTATAATGATTATTGTGTGGATTGTGGAAGAAGAGAGTAAAGGGGTGATAAATGGTGATGGGAGGAGACTGACTTTAGGTAGTAACACACAATACACTATATAGATGATGTATTATAGACTTGTACTTCTAAAACCTATATAATTTTATTAATTAATGTCCTCCAATAAAGTCAATGAAATAAAAATAAATAAATAACAAAACTTAAAATCTTTTCTTTTATCCTGGTAATTTATTTTATTTTGTGATTATCCTTTTATAACGCAGAAAGGGGTATTAAATGTGTTTTTGAAATAGATGTAATAGTTCAATGAAATAATCCACAACTATAAACATTCCATATTTTACCTCACAAATGCATCAGTAATGCTGAGATAGAACCAGAGGCAGCAAAAATTCTGAAATAAATAGAACCCTACAATGACTTGTACTTGGCAAGTGTCTACTTACTGAGAAATTTTATCATTTCAAATAATTTGGGAAAAAAAAGTATTCTTAGATCCTACTTGGTGTTCCTATAGATTGATTTTTTTGGAGGGGGGGGGAGCGGCTGGATTAGGGGAATATTTTTAGTATATCCAAACATATTTGATATGTTATTTTTGCAACACGGTTTACCACATACAAGCCATAAGATTCATGATACAATATACATTGGGATATTATAGGGGCAATTTTCTGTTTTTGTTTTATTTTTTGTTTTTCAGAGAACAGCTTTTTTTCTGAGTAGAAATATTAGAGAGGCTAAAAAGGTTTTTTTCCTAATAGACACATTATAATTTTGTGGTTATAGAAGAACATGATACAGCTTAATCAGTATAGTTCAAGCACAATAGTCTGAACCATGACCAGTTGTAGCCTCTATTACCCGGTGATTCCCAAAGTAATGAGATAATGTGGAGGAAATGCTGGAACATAGGAATGAGCAAGACCAATAGTTGAGATTAAATAAAGTTATGGATTAAGAGAGAAAAGGGAAAGGTTTAGGAATATAAGTAGAATTTTTTAAAAATGGAGAGAAAACCCAGCAATAAACAAAGATCATACTTTTGCATTGTGTGCTAATTAGCCACATAATGATTAATTTATTTCCAGTGACTATCTATCCTTTCACCTCTGTGGTATATCCCTGTTAGGTCAATACACCTTTTAATATTTTTAACTATTTAGAAAAACGCTCACTCTTTAAATCATTTATTGCTTAATTGCTTGATTCACTCATTTTATTTTATTTATTATTTTTTTTTTTAGGGTTGGGAGCGTTGAGCCCCACTTAGCTATTTTTTTATTTTTTATTTTTTACAGAGAAGAAGAGAGAGGGATAGAGAGTTAGAAACATCGATGAGAGAGAATCATCGATCAGCTGCCTCTTACACACCCCCTACTGGAGATGTGTCCGCAACCAAGTACATGCCCTTGACAGGAATCGAACCCGGGGCCTTTCAATCCGAAGGCCAACGCTCTATCCATTGAGCCAAACCGGTTTCGGCTCATTCATTCTTTATTTATTCAACCAGATATTTGTTAAATGTTTATTGCGTTATTTTAAAATAATTAAGTCTTAGAAATACAGATAGACACAAGTCCCTTTCCTTATTGGGAGGAGAGGGGACACACAGAATATCGGAGAAAGAATTAGAAATACCTTTAGAGGTATTCTGATACAGGATATGCAGACACAAAGGTAGAATGTTAATGCTCAGCATCTCACCTCCACTGCTACCTCCTTGGTCAGATCCACATCCTCTTGGCTAGATTGTTGCAGGAACCTCCTCACTAATGTCACTGCATCGATTTTTGTCCTGCTACAGTCCATTCTCAGGAGAGGAGTCAGATTAATCCTTCTGAAATATAAGCCAGCACTTATCACCCCTGTGCTCATTGATGGCTCCTGCTTTCCCTCAAAGTAAAAGCCATGGTTCTTGAAATGGTTTGTGAGGCCCCATAGGCTGTGGTCCCAGTTCCCGTTTATCTCCTCCTACTCTCCTCCTTACGGACTACATTCATCCACCCTGTAAGGCCTTTGCTCTACAGCTCACTCTGTTAGAAAGGTTATCTGCTTCACTTTCGCTTTCTCTTTTCAGATATCTTCTTAAATCTCAATTAGAGAACCCAATTTAATATGGCAAACTGCCCCTTTCTACACATATTCCCTATTTCTCTTATGCTGCTCTATTTTTTATTTTTTCCCCACTTAACATGCTGCATAATTTATTTACTCATTCTGACTGTTGATAATGTTTTTTTGTTTGTTTGTTTGTTTGTATTTTCCACCAGGGGGTAGCTGCATACAGCAGGGAGTCTCTATTTTGTTCACGAGAATATTCCAGCATGGAAAAGGTATAGTAGGCGAGTAGTAAAATGTTCTTGGATGAAAAGAAATTTATCCTGTCTGAGGATAAATGGGCAGGAGAGGTGGGGAGGAGATTAAGAAAAGGTAGTCCAAAAAAAATATCAGACATATCAGACATTTGCATAGTAATACCTTTACCAATACAGCTTCTAGGGCAATGGAAACTAAGGAGAAAATAACCAAATGGGACTACATCAAAGTAAAAAACTTCTGCACAGCAAACAACAACAACAACAACAACAAACAACATCAACAAAACAACAAGATGGCCCACTGATTGGGAGAATATATTTGTCAATGTTATATCCAATAAGGGCCTAATCTCCAAAATTTATAGGGAACTTATACAAAAGGAAAATAATCAATCAAAAAATGGACAACGGACCTAAATAGATACTTTTCGAAAGAGTACATAAGGAAGGCCAAGAGATATATGAAAACATACTCAAAGTCACTAATCATCCAAGAGATGCAAATCAAAATGACAATGAGATACTATCTCACACCTATCAGAATGGCAGTCATAAACAAATCAACAAATGACAAGTGCTAGAGAGGATGTGGAGAAAAAGGAACCCTCATGCACTGCTGGTGAGAATGCAGACTGGTACAGCCACTGTGGAGAACAGTATGGTGTTTCCTCAAAAAATTAAAAATAGAACTCCCATTTGACCCAGTAATCTCACTCCTAGGAATATATTCCAAGAAACTAGAAACACCAATCAGAAAGGATATATGCACCCTTATGTTCATGGCAGCACAATTTACAATAGCCAAGATTTGGAAACAACCTAAGTGCCTGTCAGCAGATGAGTGGATTAAAAAACAGTAGTATATCTATACAATGGAATACTATGCTGCTGTAAAAAAGAAAGAACTCTTATCATTTGCAACAGCATGGGTGGATCTGGAGAGCATTATGCTAAGCAAAATAAGCCAGTCAGAGAAAGAAAAATATCACATGATCTCACTCATTTGTGGAATATAATGAACAACATAAACTGATGAATAAAGATAGATCCAGAGACACAGAAGCATCGAACAGACTGTCCAATCTCAGAGGGAAGGAAGGGGAGGTGGCTAAGAGATCAACCAAAGAACTTGTATGCATGCATATAAGCATAACCAATGGACACAGGTTCTTGGGGTGTGGGGGCATGTGCTGGGGGGTAGCCAATGGGGGGAAAAGGAGAGATCTAATACTTTAAACAATAAAGAATTAAAAAAAAGAAAAGGTAGCCCAAATTAAAGTCTCATAGTTTTAGACTGTACTATCAGTAGCTGTTTGGTAGTTGTTCACAAGGAAAAACACCTCCCAGGCAGAGAAAGAGGTCTGAACACAGAAGAGGCTGGAGGTAAAATAAAATAAATAAGCTGTGCAAATATGATTATTGTCCTAGATCAGTGGTCAGAAAACTATGGCTTGTTGGCCAAATTCAGAGGACACTCCTTTTTATTGTAAATAAAGTTTTATTGGAACACAACTATGCCCATTTGTTTAGGCATTATTTATGGATACTTTCTCACCATGGCTGACAAACTGAGTGGTTGCAACAGAAGATAAGTAGCCCACAAAAGCATTATTATCTGACTTTTAAAAAAAATGTTTGCTGACCCCTGTCCTAGAAAATAAGGAATAAGGTTAAGGCTTTAAACTGGAAAACACCATGCTCAGAATCATGATTTGAAAAAATAATTTCCTAGGCAACTCAGTTTTCCTTGTTAGTCTTTTTCTCAGACTATTTCATTTGTTTCCTTTTTTTGTGTGTGTGTATTATTTTTGTTTTGATCAATTCTAAAACAAAAATTTCACCTTGCACAATATATTTGATCTCTGTTTTATCTTTAATCAAAGTCCCCTTGGTCTTTGTGGATCTTCCTTGTAAATATAACAGTTTCTGCTAATGACTAAATGGTTGATGCTTTGCAATACGTGCAAAATCCATCAAAGAGTAAAGTATGATGTGAGATGTTTCTAATTAAAATTCAAAATTCCACATGGCTTCCAATGTAGTTCAGTTAGTTTTCTATGTCATGCTTTGGGTTTGGTTGACTCTCCAATCTTATTTTTATCTTCTTTGGAAGAAGCTGGAAAAAAACAGTATATGTGAAGACTAAGTTAATTGCTGGGGTGGGCCAAACACAGTTTAATAATGTAAAATGTCTGTTAGAGAGTGAGCTGAAATCATCACACTAATTTCATTTATGAAATTCAAACTGGCAAGAGACTATGAAGCACTAATGATAGTCAGTTGCCTAATTAGCTCTGCAACACAGTCTTTCCACTTCACTGAGTCACAATGAGCCATAGTTGCAGCTTCCTGTTAAAAATCCTTTTTAAGGTACAGGGTGGGTTTAATGATAGAGGTCGCCTAGTAGGTGTAGGTTTCTTCTACAAATGAGAACATGGAAGTGATAACTATACATTTAAACTATATTAAACATATAAGAAGTCTGCATTTTTTTCTAAAACAATGAGCAGATCCAATAATGATCTGAGCATGTGTCTCAATAAACACTAACATATTGTTAAAAAGACACTTTCGTTTTCTGAAAAAAAAAAAAAAAGATAGGTTTTATTTATTAACCATTTGTCTAATTTTTCTACCCAAACTGTTTACTTTGGGTTTACTTATTTATGACTTTGAGAAATAAAAAGAAATATGGAATCTCTTTTAACCATGTACTTTCTAAGATTTTTATCATCATTTGTTGAATTTTCTCTCTCTGTAATATTCAGTTTCAATAACAGGATAACCTAAACCATGAAAGACGTAATTATGTTGCTGATCTTAAACTTTACAACCCAGATATACTTCCCACCCTCTGCTACCAGAGGCACCCTGGTGTGGTTTGAAAATCTGAAACTACCCAGGAGAAAAAGGGGAATTAGGCTGGGAGGAGGAGCCCACAGTCTGAAAGGCCTGAGATTTTCCAGATCAGCACTTCTTGAAATAGGTAACACAAGAATATGGCACATCTGGGAAACCCCTTTGGGAAATGCTCAGAACTCCAGTCAGGTCAGCCGGGCAGATGGACACTATTAGCAGCCTGGGTGATGTGACTGGAAAGAAGAATCCGAGGCCTCTTTTCAACATACAGTGGCTGTAAGTTCAGGCACATATTGGAGATGGTAGATGGAACCATTAGCAGTTAAACACCCTATAGATACTGTCTGACTGTTCTTTGTGAATGAATGGAGAAACATGGGCCTTTAAGTTGCTACCTTAGGAGGATAAAGTGAGATATGCTTACATACTTGGTTTTGTAACCCTTTCAAATGAATGCCCTTGAAAACTGACACTGGGATTGAATAGGGGTTGCAATTGATGGGAGTAGGTTTTCCCTCTACCTAATTGTTCATAGATTCTGGTTATTAACATTACAGAGAACATTTTAAAAAATGGTTTACTGTACTTTATAAAAATTTAGCATCCTCATATATTTGGTAATCAATAAAGGAACTCTAGCAAGGCTTAGAGCTCTCAAGGAATTAGCACATTATTCTCAAGTTGTCTAGGAGAACAAGCCATTCTTAGCACAAGCCATAGTATCTAAGTGAATTCATCATGCTATCTTAATTCTTCTTTCACTCAAGCAAGTTTCCTTTTTAGAGTAGCAAATTACTCACACAATTTTTACTTTATTGACCCACAGAGTTCAATCCACTTCATTTTTATTAAATAACTCAAGAAACCACTTGTTCTGACATATATTTTCAAACATCAGTGGAAGAATAGAACTGTACCAGAGTTTCAAGTAATTTCATTACTCAGTTTGCAATTATTCTAATAATACCGTATTTTCTGGGGTATAAGACGATCCCCTAATTTTACAGTTAAAACATAGGTTTAGGCCTATATTCGCTGTATAAGACTACCCCTCACTTCAAAGAAAAGACTTACTTTGCCGTCAAGATCTGCAGGTAATTTTTGTGCAATTTTGGTCTTTTGCCCCCGATTTTCAGTTGACTTTTTTTCGTTTCAAAAGTCGTCTTATAGGCTGGAAAATACGATACTTCTGCTATTTCAGAAATTCACTCTCCAGATGAAACTTCAAAATGAATAAAAACAATTCTCACTCTTAGATGTGAATTTGAGTTAACTATTGAAAATGAAAATAGCATTAATTTTTATCACACCATACCTGCTAAGACAGTGGTTGGATTATGTATTTAGAGAGAAACACCTCAAAGAAACCACTCTTTCTTTTATAATATACGTCTTAGATTCCTAGAAACATCTTATATGACATTTTCAAACTTTCATCCTATGTTCTGGCAGGTTTTGCAATGGAGTATTACAGGCTTTGAAGTTTACAAACTTTTCTGTCAGTTACAGAGTTTGCAGCCTAAGGATAATTATTAAATCAATCAAGGTTTACTTTCCACATCTTTGAAATGGGGAAGTAGCAGTTAAATTATAGGACTACTGTGAAGAACAATTCAGATAATGAATTCAAAGCTCTTGCAGCACAGTATGTACACAAAATAACCTTACAATTGTTATATTACCAGTGGCCCGGTGCACAAAATTTGTGCACGGGTGGGGGAGGAGGGGTATGGGGTGCCCCTCAGCCCAGCCTGCACCCTTTCCCATCTGAGACCCCTCAGGGGATGCCCAACAGTCAGACATCCCTCTTGAAATCCGGGACCACTGGCTCCTAACCACTCACCTGCCTGCCTGCCTGATTACCCCTAATCACTCTGATTGCTGGCCTGCTTGCCAACCATCTCCCTCTGCTGGCCTGATCACCCCCAACTGCCCTCCCCCAACTGATCAACCATAACCACCTCTTCCTCGGCTCCCCACCATAGCTTTGTTCAGAGGAATCCAGAATGTCTCCTAGAAGGTCTCCTGGTCTAATTAGCATATTACTCTTTTATTAGTATAGATGTTCATTATCAAATTGAAATATATACAGTAATTTACTAAATGATTTATTAGCAGTATGTACTCCCATTATTTTAGCATTATTGAGTCTTTTTGTCATTGTTAACACAGTGGAAAATTTATTGTCTGCTCAGCTTAGTTCTACACACACACACACACACACACACACACACACGTACATACTACACACACAATCCCTAGTATTTTCCTTTTTCTTTAATGTCAGACATATTGCTCAATACACAACATAATATTTTATTCCTGTTCATAATGTAATCTACGTCATTATGCCCTATGCCATAAGCTTTTAACACAATTTATTTTAAGCAAGTCTTTCTATGTCATATGCTTTTTATTTGGTGGCTTTCCAAGTTCCTCCCTTCCTTTTTAGCAATCGAACCCTCCTCCATCCCATTTCAAGCAAACCATTACACAGAACTTTGATATATAATACTGATGCAAGATGAGCTTTCAGTAAAGCTGACGCAATGGATCTAGGGATTCTTATTCACTTTTCCCTCCTTCCTGCCTGCACACCTGACCCCAACACATCCCCGAGTCATTCTGGACACACTAGGCACAACAAAAGACTGTTGGAAAACTGCCATTTTCATCAGCCCATGGGGTACCTTTCCCCTGTGTTGTGCTAATATAGTAACACAAACTCTACCCAATACAGTAACACAACATTCAGGAAATAACACAACATTAAGGAAATAACAACACCAAATATCACTTTTACTAGTGCATTCAATGTGCCAGCATTTTTAATATATCCATGTTCATCACAGGATCCACTGTTTAGTAACTTGTCTGCTCTTATCTATATATATTATAGGATTGGTGCACGAAATTTGCACTCAGGGGTGGAGTTCCTCAGCCCAGATTGTGAGAGGGTTCAGGCCAGGCCTAGGGACTCCACCGGTGCATGACCGCATCCAGGGAAGGACACAGGAGGATGACCAACTAGGGAGGGACTGTAGGAGGGCTCCAGGGCATGTCCAGAGCATCTCATTCAGTTCTGATTGGCTGGACCCCAGCAACACTGGTCAGAGCATCTGGCCCCTGGTGGTCAGTGCACATCATAGCAAGCGGTTGAGTGGCCTTAGCATATCATTAGCATATTATGCTTTGATTGGTTGAATAGTCAACCGGACGACTGGACACTTAGCCTATTAGGCTTTTATTATATAGGATAGTAAAGCCTAAACAATTGTTATGACCCAATGATTGGAATAACCTGTTGACTGGTTGCTATGATGTGCACAGAGGCAGACACTCAATGCAGGAGCTGCCCCCTGGTGGTCAGTGCACTTTCATATCAGGAGCACTGCTGAGCCAGAAGCTGGGCTCACAGCTGGGAAGTGCAGCTGCGCCTGGCCCTGGCTGGGGCTCCTCCCCCGCCACCTGCCACTTCAGCACTGCCACATCCCCCGAGGGTCCCGGATTTCGAGAGGGCTCAAGGCCAGGCTGAGGGACCCCACCGGTGCACAAATCCATGCATTGGGCCTCTAGTATGTGAATAATAATCCTGGCTTCCACATGTGCAATTTGAACTTTTTTGGTTGATCTTGATCACATTTCTATAAAGCCACTTTTCTAGCTTTTTAAGGCCATGTTGAGCATCAGTTCTACATTTTCTACAATGCTTTCCTACATGCAGACTGTCTGCCTTTTTGTGACCATCAGGATAAATTTGATCTTATGCCAGTTGACCCCTAAAACTACCAAAATCACCGGGTTGGTCATACTTCCCTATAACTTTTGTTTACTGTGTTTTCTACACACTTAAGTTTTTATTATGACAATTAAATGCAAATGACTGGAGGTTCTACTTCCTATCAGGAGAGGAACACAACTCTCACAGCAGAGAAAATACACTTCTCCTCTTTTGCCCATTCACTTTAAAATTATATTCAGACTAGGGACTTGCTCTCTATTCAGAAAAAGGGAAAGCATTGAGATTCATGCAGTGTTTAAAATGAAAACAAACACACATGCCATCAATTTACTCTATCAGTTTTGATTGCTAGAACATCCTCCTTGGGAAACCTTAATTACAAATTTTGCATTTTGGAAAGCCATAAAGGCGTTGCTCATACTTCCAGTAGTGGCAAATATAAAGTTGTTTCAAATGAGCAAACTTTAGGCTTCTGTCTCTGTACCTTATTAGCATTAGCAAGTTCCAGTCTCATAGCAACCCAGATCTGATGATGAACACCTGCCAGCCCAGATGGTTTAGGGAGGACATTTTCAGCTAAATGAAATAAAGTTCTGTTGTGGAGCTATCCAAGCCGTTATTTAACAGGGAGGCTGTAAGAACTCCGAAATGCTATTTTTGTGGAATCTTAACAAACAAGTATCTTCAAATTGTCATGTTCAATTGCCATCATTTCTGATGTCTCATGCCCCTACTTTTTAAATTTGTGAAAACAATATGTAGTTATTATGTCTTCATACCTGTTACAAATAGATTGGATGTCATTTGGCATGATCAATCACATCTGCACAATTATAAGAAAAATACTTGTATTTTCATATCTGCTTGGAAATAAGTCCAAACCTGTGTCTTCTGATGAACTGGCTAAAATCTCTTCTTTCCCCCCCAAAAAATAGAAACACAAATATTCTAAATAAGAACTTTTATTGTTGTTATTGCTTTGTTGTTAGTCCCCACCTGAGGACATTTTTTCCAGGGATAGAGCCTGCATGCCCCCACACGAATTGAATAGCAACCATTTAGTTTGAGGGCCAATGTTCTATCCACTGAGCAAAACTGGCTAGGGCTGAATAAGATCGTAAATCAATAGTGAGTCAATAAATCCAGCCCGCAGTATTTCCCCCTCATTCGAACTTTACTGTTTTTGTGCCATTCAATTGGCAGAAGGAAGTGTGTGGCCAGGGAGAAATGGCCGGATGGCTACTATTGATCTTCCTTGTTCTGTTGCTGCTATTTCTGTGACCTGATTAAACCATTTAATCTGAATTTTTTCATCTGTAAAATAATTCTGTACTGATTATTTTTTTTTTCTACTGTGGAAATAAATAAAGCGCTTCAATTTTTGAATATGTGCAGTTTCTTTACACAAAAGTGACCTCTTCAGAACAAGAACTTTATATCCCCAACCAGCGGCACAGAGCTTTGCACACAACTGATGTTCCACAAATATTAGTTCCCTCATCGATTTCCCCTTCAGTTAGTGGAAATTATAAAGATCATGGACTTGGGTAGACGATTTACTGTTTCTTAACTCTGTGATCTTGGGAAAATTACCCACATTTATTGATCCTCTATTTCCTCACTTGTATTTACCTTATGAGGTTGGTAAGAGGGCTTAGCAAATTGACATACACGTATACTGTGTACTCACTAAACATGATTTCCTGAGTTTCCAGTGGCTAGAATGGAACTTTGTACAGAGTTGATATTTGGGGTTGAAGAAAACTAGAAAATTTGGGTTTATATATGGATTTGTCACTTTCTAGCCTTGTGACATTGTGCACGTTATTTAATCTATTTCTTAATTTCTCCAACTTTAATGGAGACAATGTCAGTACACACTGCATAGAAGAGTAAATGGATTTAATATATGTAAATTACTTAAAGAGCACCAGACAAGGATTACTAGATTTAGATCTTAGTTTCAACTATAAAAATAGCTGTTATTTAGAGTTATAAAGGAAATGTGCTTATTATTAATTACTAGAGGCCCAGTGCATGAATTCATGCATGGGTGGGGTCTAGCCAGCTGCCCTGATCAGGGTGGGGGGGTTGATTAGGGATAGGGCTGGCCGGGGGAGGGGCCTCAGGTGGTTGGCTGGCTGGCCCCACCCTCTGGTCAAACAGTTTCAGCCCCACAGGCCACTCTCCTTAGGAGAAAAAAAAAAAAAAAGTGCAATTAGATGCATTGAAGAGAGTAAGAGAGTCTCACTTTACCTGTGTCTTGTCACCCCTCCCCCAAGTGGCACAGACCACTAGCAAGAGAGATCTTCTCAGTCCTTATCAGTTGAATCCCAGCAAGCTAACCTACCAGTCAGAGTATTTGCCCCCTAGTTGTCAGTGCATATCATAGCAACTGGTCAATCAGTTGACTGTCTTCCCCCTGGTGGTCAGTGAACATCATAGCAAGCAGTTGAGCAGCCTTAGCATATAATTAGCATATTACATTTTGATTGGTTGTTTGGTTGTTCTGCTGTTTGGTCTATTTGCCTATTACCCTTTTATTATATAGGACTAGTGGCCTGGTGCACAAAATTCGTGCATGGGGGATGTTCCTCAGCCCGGCCTGCATGCTTTCCAATCTGGGACATCCTTCTCGCAATCTGGGACTGCTGGCTCCTAACCACTCACTTGCCTGCCGGCCTGATCTTCCCTAACCACTCTGCCTGCCTGCTTGATTGCCCCCCCAGCAGCCTGCTCTTCCCCAAATGCCCCCTCCTGCCAGCCTGGCTCATTCCCAACTGCCCCCACCCCTCCCATGGTCTGATCACCCCCAACTGCCCTGCCCTGCAGACCTGATCGCCTCTAACCACCTTTGCCATGGCCCCACCACCATGGCTTTGTCCAAAAGAACATTCAGAAGGTCTCCCATTCTAATTAGCATGTTACCCTTTTATTAGTATAGATTACCTGTCTCTGCTGCTGTCTTCTGGCACTTCATCTGAGTTAACAATTAACATTGAGAATCCCATTCCCCCTATTTCCTCAGCCAAGGCTTTGCTGAATTTCTGGCAAGATCCTCTTTTTCTTTGAAAGTCGGTATTACCTTGGCATTATCATCAATTTACTCCAACTGAATTCCAATGTTTTGATTCACCTTTTCTTTGTTCTCACTTTTCCATTTCCTTAGTATTAACACACAGCACTATTTTCCTCTGCCATGCTTATGACCAAGTGAAGTCATATTTGTTTTCTTTCTTTCCCATTTTCTGTAATATTTAATAATGCTCTCTATCCCAACTTTCAAAAATATTTTCCATTTAACTTTAAAACCACTTTCCATTTATGATCTTCTGATCCTCAGCATTGGCTTTGCAATCTTCGCGTGCAGATCCATTCACTGTCCTGCTGCCAAATATATTGTTTTCAGTGACGCATTCAATCTTCTTTTTCTCCACGTGTTTTAAAACTTCTAAGGTTTTCAAAAATTAATTTTCTCTAGGCATCATACACATAGCTTATCAATAGGTACACTGATCAACAATTAGAGTAATTATTATAAATGATTTTTATTATTTCTATCTATAGTTTTAATTCTTTTACAATTTTTTCCTCACAGGTCACTCTTTGTCATTTAAATTATTTAATTCATGCCATCTTTATATGGCTTTGAATTTTTTTTAAATAGATTTTTTATTGATTACAGAGAGGAAGGGAGGAGAGATAGAAATATCAATGATGAGAGAATCATTGATTGACTGCCTCTTGCATGCTCCCTAATGGGGATCGAGCCCATGGCATGTGCCCAGACCAGGAATCAAATTGATATGGAATTTTTCTGGACTGGAACCTGGATTCTTCATCCACCGGAGTCAAAGAATGAATCCATGAGTAGAGGGTAGTATAGAAAAGGTGGAGATTTATTAAAGAACAAATACAGCCCAAACCGGTTTGGCTCAGTGGTAGAGCATTGGTCTGCGGACTGAAAGATCCCAGGTTCGATTCTGGTCAAGGGCATGTACCTTGGTTGCGGGCACATCCCCAGTAGGGGGTGTGCAAGAGGCAGCTGGTCGATGTTTCTCTCTCATCGACGTTTCTAGCTCTCTATTTCTCTCCCTTTCTCTCTGTTAAAAATCAATAAAATAAAATTAAAAAAAAAAGAACAAATACAGATTCTCATGTGGGAAGAGGGAAAGAGTCCCACAGAATGGACTCTCATGTGGGGAAAAAGTTTCCACCAACTTCCTATTTCCATGGTTTATAAAGACCGCAGTTCCTGTGTCCTGATATCCCCTCTGATTGGTTGATATTCTCTTTCAAATTGTTACTATAGAGACTCCTGAGGCCTTCCTCCCTCATTGTCCTCCTATTCCTACTGGGATTTCTTCTTTCTTCTTTGTTTTGTAAATATAGACCTTTTTAGGCTACTTCCAGTTCCCTTGTCTTATAGAAATATACTTGTTGCTGCTCACTTGTCTTTTGGAAATGTAACTTCACCTGGCTTCCTTTTATTATGGAAATGTGCCTTCTCCCAGTCTGTAGGCCCCTTCCCGCCCCCCCCCACCCCAATTCTAAAAATTCTCTAACTCTGCTTATATTCCCCTAAATTTCCTTTTTCAAAATTGTGACTTCCTGGATCATAGGTTGATGTTCAACCAAGGGGCCACACTGACTGGGCCCCTATTGAGGTTTTGAAGTTGGTCTTCTGTACCTATTTGGCCTAAAGAGTTATGTGAAAAAATATTGAATGTAAAAATTAAGAATTTGAAAATAAGACATCTAATCTGGAGATTTTGTAAAAATGCAGAGAAAAACAGATGAACTAGCACATGACCTATGGGTTTCTATGATGTGTACTCCAAAACTAATCCACCCATCATTAATATGTTCTCAAAAACATGTGCTATAAAGAAGCACTAAAAATGTTCTCAGTAAAGTTCAGACAGGGGTGTTACCTATATTATTTTACATTGGTCTGAAGATGCTGAAGGAGAATATAGGGGGCAACCTGGGGGTGGGGGAGCTAGCAATCTGAATCGGTGCCAGTAAGCAGTATCCTAATGCACATTCTTGTTAGCCTATAATTAAGTCACTGCCCCTTTCTTAGGCAATAATCTATTTTCCTAAACACTCCCAGTTTACAAGGACCATAAAGCAAGAATTTAACAGCTTAGCCAGCGGGGAGGTCACTGGCACCACCCTGCCAGGCCTTTGGATGCAATCTCACTTCCCCCATCCCAACCCACAGAGGGGCTGTCAAAGCCCACCACAAAAGCCTGGAAATTAGGAAACAAAGAATTTAGGAATATATATAAGGAATAAGTTCATTGTAGGAGGTACTCAGGCTTTGGAAACGGACTCCCCCAAGTCACCATATTAGTCAATCTGCAAACAAAGGGCTTTTCCTGAATCTCCTGAGTATTCATTGTGTGCATTTTGGTTGCCTGGTAAATTCTGCAACTATGCCAGATCAAATAATTAGAGAAGAAAAAGAAAGTATAACAAAATGATAAAACATTATTATTATTTGCATGTGATATATTTATAAAATAAAAAAACTCAAGGTAATTATTATAAATTAAAAGATAATGTTGCTAGGCACAAAATTAATATATAGAAACCAATAAGAAAAAATACCTTATTTATAATAGTAATTCGCACCCATCTTCCTTCCCCTAGCCTCAACTCACAAATGCCTGAAAATTCATTTATATTCTAATGTCTAACAAAGGGCAGAAAAGAGATCCTATGTTTTTCTTTGACAGTAATACTTAATGATTGAAAAGTGGGAATTTTCACTTATGAATATCTATAAATTTTCCATGTTTCCAATAACAATGTCAAAAAGATATCTTGGAACTATGTAGGCTGATTCTACAATTTATATGACTGACAATAAACAATTGCTAAAACTATGGAAAAGGAGACAATTGAGAAGTACTAGACAACTGGATAATTAAAACAGTGAGGATCTATCACATCAGTCAGTTAACAGATCCATGAGTCATAATGGAACTACAGAAATCAACCAAAATATATACAGTAATTTGGTGGTATTCAAAATAAGTGGCTGATTGATTGGGATGAGTGGCAGATGTCAAGATAATTATTGGGATTTGCAATGGCTATGGTTTAATAAAAACTTTTAAGAATACAGTGTGCTTTGCTTTAAATGTTATAGAAATGTGGCAAAAAAGAAAAAAAAAAAGTAAGCGAGGAGCAGCCAACTGTTAACTAAAGGCACTCTATAAAAAACAAGAAGGAAATACTCAATTTCACTGGTCCCAGAGGAGATAGATGAAAAATCAGACTCAAAATACAGTTGCAAGAGTGTATTAACTGGAAAGCAGATGGTTTGCCCAACCTCAATTATTTTTAATGTCAAAGTTAGGACCCTGATAGAAAAACGGTAGTGTTACAGGAGACCGAAAAATACACAGGAGTGTTTGAAGATTCCAGATAAACCCATTTATTTTCAGATGTTTCACAAGTACTCGTACAGTGACTCAGGGGAGCCTGTTTCCAAATCTTGAGCCCCAACTAGGGAGGAAGCTTTCCCTTTATACCCTTTGGTTTCTTTGTCCCCCAAATATGGATCAGACTTCCAGACTTTTCTCGGGCTTTGCAAAAAGCCCCGTGTGTTGGGATGGGGGATATGAGACCACCCCCAAAGGCCTGGCTTGGCGCCAGCACTGATAAAACCCCCAGAGGTTATGGTTCATTGTTTATGGCCTCT
Organism: Pipistrellus hanaki; assembly: GCF_964339955.1. NCBI lineage: Eukaryota > Metazoa > Chordata > Mammalia > Chiroptera > Vespertilionidae > Pipistrellus > Pipistrellus hanaki. The sequence goes on along the minus strand of NC_140505.1, from coordinate 137,339,259 downwards.
GTAAAATGTGAGTATTTAGGTAAACAGGTCTTTCACGTCCAGATAATTAAGGAAGGGGCAGGGATTTGATTACAGGCTAACAAGAATGTGCATTAGAGATACTGATTAACTAGATACAAAGTCAGATTGCTAGCCCTCTCCCAAAAAAGTATTCTTATGTTCCCCATCATTCCTCCCACTTGATCCTCAAGCTGATTGTCATCCTTGGAGTTTTAATAGAAGACTCAAAGCTAGGGAGCAGGATGTTCAGCAGCTTGAGTCTTTTGCATCTTCATCACCCAAAATTGATTAAATGATACAGACCAGTAAGCCAGGACAAGTAGAACAGGAAACTGAGATACTACAATAGTAGTTTGCAGCCATCTAGAAAACTCTGTCTTCCCTAAACCAATGACACTTAAGAGTCAACGATTTGTATTTTGCCTCCCTAAATAGAGGGTTGACTAATGAGTTTGACAACCACTGTGCTAGGCAGTTAGATGGACATGAACAGAGCAAGGGAGACTGATGGGAGAAATTCAATTAGTGTCATTTGCTGTCCATATCCAAGGGCAAATGAAGTTAGAAAATGAGCCTTATTTTTGGTTAGTTCTTTTCTAGTAAAATAATTATTTTATGTTAACCAGGTATTTAATAAAAATGACTGTCTTTTAATCATAGGAACTGAAGTTTGCTAGTCTATGTTCCTGGCTAATACACTTTAATATGTAATCTTTTGGTAAAATCAAGTTTGACAGTCCTTCAAGGGTTTGAATTTTAAAAAAACTTACTCTCAATCTAGAATTGTCTTTTGATCATTCTAATAGGCTCTGAAATGCTTCAAATTGAATGCAATAGATAAATTGGTCTTAATTTGGCTCTTTAATAAACATAATGGTGATTTTAAGGAGAAAAATTATATTTCAATAGGAGTTATTAGAATTGAAATGTGTTCTTTCCCTTCTAGCAGACCATTTGTTGTAATTCTTGCTGTTTTAATTTCTCAATAGTACTAAATTTTATAATAGAGTTTGTCTCTGCCAGGTCACAAGCCCACCTCCTTCCGTGCCCAGGCCTCATCATCCCTCTGACAGAGAGCAAGGATCTCTTGGCTCTGAACGAAAACTTCAACCGTCCTCAGCATGGAAGTAGCCAGAGGAGCCCCCTGACACCCATTTTCCCTGAAAGGATTCAGAGCCAGGATCCTTGTGGGGATGTGCTACGCAGTTAGACAGAGCAAGGACGATGGGCCAACTGGAGAAGAAATAGATGGGACCCTGAGACGTGCTTCTCACCACTCCAACTGCTCTGAAGCCAGAAATGAAGAAACCTGTATAGACTATTTCTTAATTTTCTTTAGCATCCATTCTAATGCAAGCAGGTTTAGAGGAACTACTTCCCATGTTTGCAGTTAAACCGTGTGATCCCTCCCAGTTAACAGAGACACAGGACACCACAAGGTAGCTTCCACTTCACCCAGGCTCTCACACTCACATTCACAGACCAGTCAGTCCGAGATTTGACTTCCATTCACCGAAAGTCCTGAACTGAGGCAAATAAGCTGCCTAAGTAGTGATCAGCTACTTCTTCTGCCTCTAAAGGCAGGCCTGAACTCAGACTGGTCCCCCGGGAGAAAATCACTGGTCAGATGTCTGCTTCCAGAAAGGGCTTTCGGAGCGCTAGCAGGGGGGCCCCGATCGCCCGGGCCCCATGGGGACTGGAACCCAGTAAAGCACTGGAGGCGCGCCTTCCCATCGTCAGGGGCTCGGTGGAGTGGGCCCACCGGCCTGCTCTCCAGCCGCAGTGCCTCCAGGGGCAACTTCGGCTGCATGGTTCTCAGTCAGGGAAACCATTTTTATGTTACAGAATTTACCAGGCGACCGGAGAATACACAGGAGTACTCGGAGATTCAGGATAAACCCATTTATCTTAGAGGACCCAAAAGACTCTTCTTTCACTAAGGCACAAAGAAATGCACTGATAAGTGGAGGCACCAGATTATAAACTGGAGTTAATGGTAGGATCTGTTGCTGTGGAACTGGGCTACCTAAGTATCAATGGTATGACTGAATTACAAAATAGTAGAGACCAAAGTTAAGCACTTAAATGGGAGAGGCAAAGTAGATATATTACTTTAATGAGAAACAAGGCCACAGGGGCAATTAGGAAGGCTTAACCTTTAGGATACTTGGTATTAACTGATAAAATATGAGGTTTCTTGGGTTAAGAAAGATGGACCTGCCTGGGTGTTACTAGATAATAAAAACTCAAGAGCTGTTGAGTAGAGTTGCTGTGAAAGCTGCTACCATGAAAAATTCTGGTTCCATGCCCAGGTCAGTTCAAATTAAACTCACATACCCAGCGCCCACTGATTGGAGGAGAAGCCTGAAGCCTTGAGGAAGGACCCTGAGACCCTTCTGAAAATATACAATAAAAATCCTTCCCCCATAAGACCTGTGGCAATTTGAAGGCGTGTTTGATCTAATATTGATATCTGAGAAACCAAACACCAATTAAAATAAGAGATTATGGAGGTCAGCTAGAAATAACACTTGGGCACATTTGTCTTGTAACATTCCAAGAGCTTCCACTGACATGTTTTGCAATGACTACCCAAGTCCTGGGTTGTGTATTTGGAATTGGTAAACTCAGCAGCTGGCAGAAATATCACACTGGCTTTCTGTCTTGAGAAAGAAGAGACATTATTGTATGAAATGGTAAGTGGAAGTCCCAGAAACTTCTGGAAACTATCCTCCTCCTGCCAAGATAGTAAATCAGAAGCCACAAAATCTCCTGGGAAGAAATGCCAGGAGTTTTCCTATCATTATTTAATGAACCTTTATAGTCCTTCCAAAAATGAGATAGATAAGGGATGATGATTGACAGCTATAAATTTAACCAGGGGGGTAGCCCCGATTTCAATTGCCATGGTGGATATTTGTAGTTTCGTTTAAGCAGGTCATTAAAGGCTTTTTTACTTGATATGTGGCCATTGATTTGGCAATGTTTTCCTCTTGATGTCCATCAATAGGAAACATCGGAAGCATTGTGCCTCTGCACAGAGGGGTAGCAGCACTCCGTCTGCCCTGCCCTGAAGGTATGCTAACCCTCTTCCTCTCAGTCATGAAGCAGTTCACTGGAATATTGCTTATTTGATGTTATGTTCCACACACATTGTACTAGTTCGCTATATTGACGGCAGCATACTCACTAAACCTGATGAGAAGAAACAAGAATTCTAAGTGCTCCAATAAAATACATGCTCAGAAGGTGTGATTTAAGCCCATAAGATTCAAGGACCTCTTATGAGGGAAGTTTGAAAATCCATTAGTCTTGTTGCTAAGACAGCTGCTCTCAGGTCAAGAATAAGCTGTTTATACTTTGCCACTTTTTTCCACTATAGAAAGTCACAGCTCTTCTTGGGCCTGTTTAGATTATGGAGGCAGTATGAAGCCAATTTGAGTAAAGCACTTCAAATTATTGGTTCAGTAACATGAGAGGCTCACAGCTTTGACTGGTGCATTGAGAAAGACATTGCTCTATGGTGGGTCCAAGCTGTAGTGCCACTATGACTAGCAGATCCAGCGGTGTTAGCATCCTTAGTGGGTAAGGATGCTGTTAGATCTTTAGCAAGACCCAAGACTCACAACATAGATCATGCTTTCAGCAGCTACTTGAGTTCTTCTAAGCCCTGGTGGATACTGAGACTGAGCACCTCATCATGGGACACCCCTGACTGAGTGGCTTGATATGTCCATCATCGACTGGATTATCAGATCCAGAGAGGTATGAAGTTGGACCAGCACAGTAGTAGTCCACTATTTGTTGGAAATGGTATATTCAAGTTCGGGCCTGAATAAATCTACAAAGCATTAGTAATTCTTTAGAACCAGAAAGTAGAATGGTGCTTGCCAGGTGCTGGGAAGTGAGTGAAATTGGGAAATGTTGGTCAAAGGGTACGAACTTTCAGTTATAAGGTGAATATGTTCTGGGGCTCTAATGTACAGCATGGTAACTATAGTTATTAGTGCTGTTTTGTGTACTTGAAATTTGCAAAGAGAATAAATCTTAAGTGTCCTCACCTCCCCCCCCCCAAAGGTAACAAATGAGAGGTGATGGACTTTTAATTAATTATGGCAATCATTTCACAATGTATGTGCATATTAAATCATGTTGTACTCCTTAAATATATATATATATATATATATATATATATATATATATATATATATACAGTGGTGCCTCACACAACGAACTTAATTCGTTCCAGGAGCAAGCTTGTTATGCGAAAAGTTCGTTATGTGAAAAGCGTTTTCCCATAACAATACATGTTAAAAAAAATAATTCGTTCTGTAGCATAAAATATGCTAAGATGACATAAAAAAATATGCTAAGATGACATATTTTTATTTAGATACATCTAAAAACATAATTTTTTTAAAAAAAAACACACATTTTTTTAATTTTAAGACAGACTAAGTAGAGTCTACCGAATCTTGCACATCTTCATCCATTTTCTGCTTTTTGGCCGATGGTTTCATGAAAAACCTGTCCAAAGTTCACTGTGCGAGGCGTTCGTTATGCGAGGCACCACTGTATGTATGTGTATGTATATATATATATATATATATATATATATATATATATATATATATATATATATACATATATGTCAATTATATCTAAATAAAGCCTAATTAAAAAAAAAACAGGAAAAAAAATACTCATCCTCACCCATTTTAATGTAAAGACTAAAATAAAACGTTTGCCGTGGGTGGTGTGGTTCAGTTGTTTGGAGTAATGTCCCATACATTAAAAGATTAGGGGTTTGATTCCTGGTCAGGGCACATACCCAGGTTGTGAGTTCAATCCCAAGAGGCAACTGCCCAACCGATTAATGTTGGGCTCTCACACATCTATGTTTCTCTCCATCTTGATCTTCCTCTCTCTCTCAAATCAATAAAGGCATGTTCTCAGGTGAGGATTAAAAAATATAATAAAAAAGAAAACTTTTATACTGATGAGATCAAATATTTTGAGAATACATTGTGTGACTAAGGGTGTAGGTAGGAACCACCCTTTTATACACTGCAAGTAGGAACAGAGTATTGATACACTTCTGTATTCACAGGCTATCCTATCTAAAAAAAAAAAAAAAGGTAATATCTAAATTAACGGTCACTCCATCACAAATATGGCAGTGCCCATAGCCACAAGATGGCAGTGCTGAGTCACTCAGCCCCCCCGGAGTCCCCCATACCCAGGAGGGTATGAGAGCAGGCAGTGTGAGCGGCTTGGCAGAAAGCTTGCATTGTCGCCCTGTGACAAAGCCAGCGTTCCACGCCCGGCCATGGATGGGCCTCTGGGCCACAGGGAGCCGCTGGGCAGCAGGTGCAGACCAGCCAGGCCCCACAGAGAGCTACTGGTGCATGGATTCATGCCCAGGGCTACTAGTTGCTACTATAATGCTACATAATAAATATCTCCCCTTACATCTTAGTAGTTTACAACATTTATTTCATGCTCACAGCTATGCAAGTCAGCTGTGGTTTGGCCAAAACTGGCTGAATTTTGTAGGAATTTGGGTGGGCCAGGGTGGATGGCAGGTTTTAGATCAGTTTCAGGTCAGTATCTTCGTTCTAAGTCTCAGGCTGAAGAGGCAGCAGCTCCCTGAGGCATGTTCTGCTTGTGACAGATTTGATATGTGGTAGATTAAGAAATATATATTTGTTTTTGTTCCTGGTTGCTAACTCTGGAAACACTGCAATTTAATGATTGATAGATATAAGAGCATCTTTTATTATCATACTAGAGGCCCAGTGCACAAAATTCATTCATGGGGAGGGCGGGGATCCCCTCAGCTCAGACTATACCCTCTGCAATCTGGGACCCCCTGGGGGATGTGATTGTCAGTTTAGGCCTGATCGGCTGTCGGGTAGCCCTCTCGCAATCGAGGATTGCTGGCTCCTAATTGCTCACATGCCTGCCTGCCTGGTCACCCCTAACTGACCCTTCTACCATCCTGATTACCCTTCACTGCCTCTGCATGCTGGCCTGGTTGCCCCTAACTGCCCCCTTCTGCTGGCCAGGTTGCCCCCAACTGCCCTCCCCCCCCACCAGCCTAATTGCCCCCAACTGCCCCCTGGCCAGCTTGGTTGCCCTCAACTGCCCCCCTCTGCCACCCCTAACTGCCCCTCTGCTGGTCTGGTCACCCCCAACTGCCCCTCCCCCACAGCTGGCTTGGTTGCCCCTCATTCACCTCCCACCCCCCTGCCAACCTGGTTGCCCCATGCAGCCTGCTTGTTCAGTTGTTTGGTCATCTCTTACTAATCTCTCTGCTGGCCTGGTTGTAAGCAACCACCTTGTGAGGGTATAATGGTCAATTTACATATTACTTTTTTTATTATATAGTATTTGGTCTTAGTCCCTGGTTCTTCATACAAGAGCAGCTAAGACCCTTGCACTCTCCAGAGCACAAAGAATCTTTTTTTATGCTAATGAGTTGATTGGCAACTTCAGGGTAGGAGGCTGTTGCCAGAAAGACCAAGGCATGTTTAGAAATTGAAACTTTCAACTCTTATCTACTCCCTGACCTTTGGGCAGGGGAGAAGGGCTAGAGATTAAGTTTATCAGCTATGGTTAACAATTCAACCAACCATGCCTACATAGTGAAATCTTCATAAAAATTCTTAACAGGGTTTGGAGCCTCTGGATTGGCAAATACATTCATATACCAGGAGAATGGCACACACTAACTCCATAGGGATAGAACTCCTTCGCTCAGACCCTCCGGTTTTCAACTATGTACCTCTTCATCTGACTGATCATTTATGATATTTATGATGCCCTTTATAAAAAGCTAGTAAATGTAAATAAAGTGATTCCCTGAGTTCTACTAGCCATTTTATCAAATTATCCAACCCGAGGAAGGAGTGAGTATGGGAACCTTTGATTTTTAGCCAACTCAGACAGAAGTGTGGGTAACCTGACAACCCACTACTTGTAATTGGTATCTGAAGTGGGGGACAGCCTTTTTGGGCTGAGCCTTTGACTTGTGGGGTCTGCCCTAATTTTGGGCATTGGTGTCAGAATTGAATGAAATTGTAGCATACCCAGTTGGTGTCTGCAGAAAATAAAATAATTTTTTTGTTGTGGAACACCCACATGTTTGGTGTCAGAAATGTGAGTAGAGACACAGTTATCCTTTAGCAGATTAGAAGAGTATAAAGGAATTACTCCACGCTTTGTAAAGCTTCAGCTTAGAAATAACACGTTGTAACTTTCCATCACATCCGATTAGTTGAAGCAAATCACACGGTCTGGATCACAAGAGCTTGGAAAGAGGAGTAAATATTGGCTGAATTATAATCCAATGTATCACAATTTCTAGGAAATATAACTTAGCGATATATAGCAACACAGTCCCAGAAATACTACTCCCAAGATTTTATCCTACAGATATATGGCAGAAATATAAAAGTCTATCAATAGATGATTTGTAAAGTAAATTAAGTTGCCTCAGTTCAATAAATCTATGAAGCCCATTAAAAATAATGAGAAGACACTATATATCCACTTGTGGAAGGATCACCAAGATATACTGTTAGGTGTAAAACAAAGGTACAGGGAAGTATATATAGTTCCTATAATTATGGAGGAAAATATAAATGCACCTAAAATATATGCGTGTACTCTCTCTGGAAGAAGTTATTAAAACCATGCAATAATAGTTACTCCAGGGAGGGAAAATTAGTAACTGGAGAGAGGGAGTAGAAGGCTTTTATTTTTCTGTATACCTTTTTGTTACTATTGAATTTGGTGCAAAGCTCATTTTCTTTCTTTCTTTCTTTTACAATTTTTTAAATTAAATTATTGTCTGTGTACATATTTTAACATTGCCCCCTCCCTCCCATACATACCATCCCTCCCCAGAGTTTTGTGTCCATTGGTTGTATTTATATGCATGCATACAAGTCCTTCGGTTGATCTATTATCTCCCCCAGATCTCCCTACCCTCCCCGCTGTAATTCGACAGTCTGCTTGTTGTTTTACTGTCTCTATATCTATCTTTTGGTTCATCAGTCTATAATGCTCTTTATTATCCATAAATGAGTGAGGTCATGTGGTGTTTCTCTTTCATTGACTGGCTTATCTCACTCAGCATGATGTTCTCCAATTCCATCCAGCTCATTTTCACTCACTTAAGAAAAATGCAGGAGCAATATAGAAGTAAGAAATATAGAATTCTTCTCATTTTCTGAGTTTCTGAGCTTTATGTCTCTTTCTCTCCCCCTGGTGGGGCTATGGGTGATCTAGAAAAAACAACTCTGTGAAAACTGGCATCAGAGAAATCTGGTTCTGCTTCGAAAACTACTTCATCCTACTTGTTCCTCTTTGGACTCCTATACTTTTCCATTCTGCTCAGTTTGTTTCTTTCTGACCATCTCTTATAAAAGGATGCTTTGCCTTGCTCTGTATATCTCTAAATCCATTTTCATTGTTTTATTTATATTTTTATTTATTTTTTGTTAATCATCACCCAAGGATGTATATTTTTTCCATTGACTTTTAGGGAGAATGGAAGGGAAGAAGGGAAGTGGTGAGAGAGAATGAGGAGAGAGAAACATCTATGTGAGATAGACACATAGATTGGTCCCACTTGCACCCCATCCAAGGCAGTGATCAAACTTGCAACCCAGGTACATGCCCTTGACTGGGAATGGAACCTGAGACATCTCTATGTGCAGAAGAACAAGGCTTTAACTACTGAGCAATACTCACCAGGGCAACATTCATTGTTTTTTTTTTTGTTTTTTTTTTTAATTCACAATCATAGCAAGCATTGCCACTCTTAAAATATTTTGTTTATTCAATTATTATTGCATTCCAGGAATCCATTAAAGCAAACATTATTAAGATACTTGCAACAGATCTAAATAATGGCTCAGTAAAATTGTTATTAAAACTATATTATGGGGCCAAAGAGAGCCCAAAAGTGAGGTCTAGTCCAAAGGTATACTCAGGGAAGCCTGATCAAGGGGAGAGTCTTCATCAGTTCTCACCTGGTCACCAACCCTTACCATCTGATTCCTCTCCTTAACTTTTCTTTTTTTAAAAATCTGTTTTGATCTCTCTTTCCCAAATTTCTATAGAGGTCCCAAACTTCTCTCTTTTTATTATGCAGGAAAAATCCTATTCGGTTCTATTCTGAGGCCTCAGACAAGAGACGATGCCCCTGGCTCAGCACTTTAGAGTCCTTAGCTCTGGTATTGTTGGGGCTGCACCTTTGCCCAGAAGTCAAGTAGTCAAGAGACCAAGTAGTGGAACTACCTTGAATCCATGCCCTTCTACTTATAGACTAGTTCTGGGTCCTGCCAACCCAAGACCTCCCTGTCTAAGTAATGACACTCTCCATTACAACCAGAAAAATCCAAATTCTTTGGAAACTCTTGGGTTCATATCTGGACTGCCATGTGGTTATAAAAATACATGTGTCAAGGTAGGATAATCATCTGATGTTATGGCTTGTTAGCTTGATTTATAACTTAAGTGTGTGTGCCTATATTTGTACCCTGGCTCTGGGCCCTAAGATGCTTTGTCAATAGCTGGTCCAGTAAACTTATGCTCCTTGGGCAAAGAGCATGCTCACTTCCTAAATGGGAGGGCAGATCCCTGTCTCCTGGTGTCATGTTAAAGCAAAGTGGATCATTAAAATATCCTCTAAAACGAGTCTTGGAGACCTTGGAGATCCCTGGTGGGAGTGGCATGTGTGCATGTGTGTGCATGTAGTGTGTGTACAGTGTGCATGAAGTGTGTGTGTGTGTGTGTGTGTGTGTGTATGTGGCCTGATGATTGCTACAGAGTGTAAATGCACTTTCAAGTCCTTATACTCCCGCTCATATAAAAGTATAATCCCTTTTGGATTTCAACTCTGGTTAAGCCATACCGTGAGCATTCAGTGTACATGAAAAAAAGGGTGCTATAACAAATCATAAATTATTAACTGGGTGGGTACTCACACTCCAAGCCTATAGCTTCCTTAGTGGAAAGCCAGCCTTGTCCATTGTTCTTGTACATTCAGGTTAACATACATTTGAAATCCCAGAAGTAATATCTCTTAAAGGCACGACTGCCCTCAAGAGAGCACATAATCTTGCTGGCTATTTTGTAATCTGATCCCTGCCTTGCCTTCTCCAGCTTTCACATAATCTTCCTTAGTGTCCTTCTTAATTTCAGATGCATAAAATCAATTGCTAAACTGTTGTTCTGGAGCTGGAGCTGGGGAAAGTTCTCAGGCAGTGGGATAAAGTATATGCATGCATTTTGCAGGGCAATTCTGGTGCCACCCAAGGGCAGCTTGCTAGAGACAGTACACAGTATTCCATCCAGGCATCACCTGCTCCAGCATACACAACTTGTAAAAATCCCCATTGGGAACTGCTTATTTCTCTGTGTCTCCGTGGAGAAAGGAGATTGGACATCTGAATGAACAATTGCTGTAGGGACAGGGAATAGCGCTGTGTCCACACAAGAGAATCAGACAACAAAACAAGGGTTGGGATCATTTTTCTTCTGGGAACAAAGGAGTAGAAATCAAATCCATTTTCCTTCTGACATTTAACTAAAGTTTCTTGGAAGAAAAGACCACAAAGGTCACCAAGGGGAGAGCTGACTGAGCCTCTAGCCTCCCTAAACCTGGGGAACTTGGAGCTGGGCAGTGCCCCTCAGAAATAAGCACTAAGCCGGAGTGTGCAATCCAGTGAGTTAGAGACCTCGGTGAACTTTACATTACACCCTCAGCCAAGTGTAACGCAGAAGGAGGTTATCCTCCTTTAAAAACACCACAGCTGGAAAGGGGATCACTAAGCTGCAGATAATGACAAAAACAGCAGAGGCCACACACTTCCTGAGGGTAGAAGACCATTTTTTTTTTCCTTTTAATTTAGAGGACTTGTCCTTCACGTCCAGCTTCAGCAAGCAGAACCAGCTTCTCATCCCTCGGAATTTACCTAAGTTCACTGGAGTAAGGAAATTTCCAAGAGAGATTTTGAGCCAATGGTGTTTAGCAATTAATTTGAATAGTAACATAGATAAGGTCCTATATATGCCATGAGCTTATGAAGTAGATATACAACACAACCTGAATCTTACACAAAACTTTTCTTCCCAAGGAATATCTTAGACCTCATTTCACACTCCCAGTAATTCTCAAGGCTTTGATTGTTTTGCTGTTGCTAGGTCATTGAAGGCTTTTGTTGAAAAGCAAAGTGTTATCCAAATCATTGGTTGCAGATGAGTTGATTCAATAAATTAATGTTATATAGAGAAGAGGGTAGTAGAATTCCAATACAGTAGATTGGTTGCAAAAAGAAACAAGCAAAATTTATTTTAAGCAAGAAAGTAGAAATGGTTGTTTAAAGTCCATTATTAAACAAATAACAAACTGGAGGTACATAAAGCAAGTCAGAAAAATTCAGAGAAACAACTAATAATGTAACTTTTGATTTCCTAGGCCAGGTCTCTATCTTTTGTGGTGATACAATTGCACCAAAAAAAGATTCCATAATTTTATACTGGAATAAAAATCAACAAGTAAGTTTTGAGTCATAATGAGATCATGGTGAAGAGTGTCTAGATGCCATGAGAAGTGATTGGATTGAGTCAATGGTGAGATGAAGGTATCTGGTAGACTGAGACACTAAAAGGAGAAAAAATATCAATAGTGCAATCTTTCCTTCCTGACATCTTCTCCCAGTCACTGGCTGCAAAACAACATTGTTTTTTTTCCAAATACAACAAGGAAGAAGAGTATTTGCTGTTTCCTGTCTACCTCAGCACCAGAGAATACTGTTTATCCAAAGCCATTTAAATTTCAGTCAAATAACTAGCCAGAATTTAAAGGATATAACTGGCTATAAGAGAAGTAACAGCTGAGTTCATGAAAGCCGTATTTATCCGATTGAATTGGCTTTCTAAACAACATCTGAGTTTACAAACCTCTGAGACGCGAAGACATTATTAATAAAAGCACATTTTAGAGAAATGTATCCTTGTGTCTTTCAAAACTGGGCTACATTTTAAAATCGAGCTTTTAAAGAAATACTGGTGCCTAAGCCCCACCTTACAATCATTAAACGCAAATCCTTGGGAATAAGCCTGGGCCTTTGTATTAAAACAAATGAACAAACAAAATTTCCCCGGTGATTATAACGTGTAGCCAAGGGTTAGAAATACGGGCTTGAAGAGCATCATTTCACACATCTGTTTTACCTTGACACATCTGCATCTTCACTGGGACAGACAGATAACATGCACGTTTCTGTTTTCCTGACAACTAATAGAGCTGTTTCAGAGTGTGGCAGGTCATATTATTTTACCACAATTCTTCCCTCCTTCTGTCCCCCTGCTATTGCTTCCCTGTTGGTGGAGTGTACCTTTTCACACTAGTAACTTCAGGTTTGCCTGTAGGACTTATATTCATTAACTAATAGTGTAAATGTGCCAGTTTTGTTCCAAAGCATTAAAACACATGGCAAGTGTCCACCGAGACTTAGGGAACTTATCCCTTCCCTTATGAGGAGATCAGAGAGCCGTTAATTTTCATCTTGAATTAAGGAATAAATCTATATGAAGGTCAATTCTAGCACATGGTCCAGGCTAAGCCGATCTGAGTCTATCCAATACAGCAAACTGCAATTAATCTGTAATATTATATGAATATGAAATGCATTTTCTTTATGTAATTGTCTGACATCTTGGAGTATTGCTTTTAAACCAGCCTTATTGCAGGAAAAAAATGAAACAGCTCACTCACGAGTATTTCTTTGTAACTAATCAAGCAATCTCTAGCAAATATTATAATAGGTGCCAAATAAAAATCTGGTAAATTAATCTGCTTTTATATAGGGCGCATTCAAATTTGATGATACTAAAACATTGGAAATTACCATATTTTAAATGGTATAGATTAAATTTAGTTCAATAATGGTAAAAATAATGTGGTGATCCTTAGAATTTAAATAAATTAAATGGATTGTATCTCTACAGCCTGCTAGTTATTCTGTCCACTTATAAAGAAGATATAAGTATTAGAATTGTTTTTTCAGTAGCAAAACAGATCCAGTTTTCATCTAGATGGCTTTGTGTAAAGCATATGTACCCTACAAAATATTTATATATGAGGATCAAAGGTTGTTTTGATTTGGAAATATCACTTTTACTTTTAGGATACGGCCAAATTTCAGTTAAGATTCAGATAATTTAAATTGTTATTTAGAAATCTATCGATCAATATTTTATGTTTAGAAATTATTAATAGCAATAAACAGATAACACTTCTTGGGCAGTAACTGAGTCAAGACAAAGAGCTAAGAGATAAAAGTGCTTCAAGATTTTTTTTGTGGTATTTTATGAAGTAACACTAACTCTTTGTGATATTTCCAGAAGTTACAGATAGTTGAATAAGTAATCATAAAAGCCTTTGAAAGAGAAAATGTCGTAATTTCAATTCAACTGTCTTTGAAATTCTTTTTGCCTTGATAAAACATACTGTGATTCACTTTATAAAGTGTTTTAGTGCTTAGAAATTAAACCCTGTTTGTTCCTAAAATAGTTTTTTTTATCTTCTTCTTTATAATAATTATAAATTATTTTCCATCTGCTTTTTGATGATTCATCTGTGATCACTAAGGAATTTATATACATTAGGTAGAGGTACTGAAAAAAATCACCTTTGCAATATGGGTAAGGCAAAATGAAGTAGGTTGTCACTTCTTCATGTCTTGAGACTGATAAACATGCATTAATTAAATGCTAAGAAACCCCAAATTGTATAGACAGTGAAACTGCCATTCATTTGTGATGCTATTTATAGCAAAGGCAAAAATAGCATAGCAGAATTATACAAGAAATGCAGTTCTCACAGAAATTGGTTTTCGTGTCCAGGTGTCTTTGTAAAAAAAGTATTAATTTTACAGTATCTTGGGGACCAAGTTGATGCCCCACATGTAATTCACAGTGTCACAAATGTCCTTAGTAAACTGCATTCCCAATTGCAAAGCCTTCACACTTAATATAGTGGAATGCCACTCTGTGCTCACTGGGTTGCCAAAAAGTGCTAGCAAGGTTACCACTGCATCACCTATCTTGCCCCCAGCATGGGACACAGTAGACAATTCAAATTAGGAGTTAATGAAGGCAGTTAAGTTGTGTAGTGCATTTTTATTCCAAATATTTGTTTGAGTCTATGCTACATGTTGGCAAAAGTCTCATCCTATGAATTAATGCAATCCTGCTAAAGGTTTGCAGAGGTATTCTTTATTTTTTAAATTTTATTGTAATGTTTTAAGTATTATAAATAGTAGTACATATGTCTCCTTCCTCTCCCTCCCCCCCATTGACCTTCCCCTGGCCTCCCCTACCCCATGGCACATCTCCTGCAATCAACAAATGGTGGCCTGTGACTAAATATTATATTGCTGTCTATTTTCTCATGTTTTCACACTGTTTCTCTCACCCTCATAAGTTATATATGAATGTATGGTGGCTATGTGCCAGATATAAACTCACAAATATTATAATACAGAAAAGTTATCTTTCTATCAGGAATATATATTTGGTGAGGAAAAAATCATAAGCCCAAAAGAGAAGGTCAAGTTAGCACTCAGCTGTAGGCAGCCTGGGGACAATAAGATGGAGCGATGTTACTGATAAGGCAAACCTTCTTTAAGAAAGTACAGCCAGGCTGCTCTGTCCTTTTGTGAGATGGTAACTCCTAATACTTGTGAACCATGGATTAGTCAAATATAGAGACAACCCCAGAATCCCTGTAACAGTGAAGGTAAGATATGGGGGAGGCAGACAAATTGTAGCACCAATGGAAAGTTTATAGAAACCAGTTGTGCTACTAAGGAATGGAAGAACCTAAAGCAGTAACACATTTAATCAAAGACATTGGGACTGAAAACTAAAGTGAAGAGAAGAGTTGGTTAAAGGTGAAAATGGAGAAGTAGAATATTACTTATATAACCTATAGACCTGATAGGGCATATTATATATGTATGTTACAAAATTCTAAAGTTTGACTTTCCATCTTTTTAAGGATCCAGTGTTTCATGTGCATACATCAAAAAAAGGTTAAAAATGATATGGCAGATTCCATGTAGACATGATTCTTCAATTAAATTGTTATAGAAGAGTGGTAGACCCTCAGTTCTTAGGTTCCTCATCTGTAAAATATACAGGGCTAGATAAAGTCTTTATTCTGTTCAGCATTACATTGTGTGATTATTAAGTGAATACATAAGTAAATTAATTAATGAGTAAAATATATCTGGACTATTTCATAATGCTCAGTAAAGAAATTAGTCTAAATACTCTGGTTCTTAAAGGACTATTTGCATGACATTACAATAGGAACTAATATTTTGTATATTTTTTTGGGGGGTATGCTACAAGAAGATGAACTGTACTAATGATAGGTCTGGCAAAAAGAATTGCATGAGAGAGCTACTGTGGGTTACTCTAAGTGTATGGGAATGTTTCTCTTCCTTTTTACCACATATGGTACTCCATTGTCTAAATCAGAGGTTCCCAAACTTGTTTGTGCCGTAGACCCCTTGCCATGTTTTTAGGTTTTGGGTAGACCCCCTACTTACCTGATATTGATTTTTTTGTAAATTTCTAACTGTAGTGAAGTTTAGTGTTAAAATTTAATAAAAAATAATGTACCTGTACCTACTTTTCTCCGGCATTCTCAAACAAAATAACACTGATTCACTATAATTTGTATGATAAACTACCAGTTTATATTTTTTTAAAATATTTCCTCAGCACTTTCCTATTCAAGATTCAGGAAACGAATGAACGTATTTTTCTCACATTCATATTTATAGAGTGACGAATTGAACAAGTCGGTGCAAGTTCGCGAAGCTTTGAGACAAAAATTGGCAAGAATGTTTACTGCGTGTATGCTTGTAACAAGATGATACTGGTATATCATTATGTGCAGGTTTTTATCCTACAACTTACACAATTTTATAAACATATATAATAAATTTTTTACTTCATAGGTACTTTTATAAATAATTTATATGTTTTTATATTATAAGATAATATGATGTAAGTAAATAGGTACTATCAGTGTATGTTGAGATCCACTATCGTGGACCCCCATTTTCATTTCATGGACCCCCAAATTTTTTTTTTGCTGACGTAGACCCCTTGCAGGTTGTCATAGACCCCTGGGGGTCGATATAGACCACTTTGGGAATCACTGGTCTAAATGTAGCATCATTTACTCAACCAGCTCTGTCCTATTGATGGACTTTTAGGCTATATTCAGTGTTTTTCTATACCATTAATGGCACACAGATTAATCACAGAAAAGTCATTTTGCTTTTTTTTTTTTTCATTGCATATTTTAAATGCATTTCTAGTAGTTCAATTACTGGATGTAAACATTTATAAAACAGAAATCCCTATGCTTTATATTTTAGTGTTTAGAGAGGTTTGTAGTTGTGTTCTTTACACCAATATGTTGTGTGTTTATATGTGTTACCTCACATGACAAACAATAAATAAGCTAGTTATGGCCTTCTTTCTTCTCCCTGCCTTCTCCCAATCTTCAGATTAAGATGACATACTCTTGCCCTCATTTGAAACCTATGTGGCAATCAAACTTACTCTATTTTCTAAACAGTGTCCATTCCCCCTGCTTGAGAATAATCATTTTACCACAGGTAATAAAAGAGATAATAAACATTTTCATACACTCATATGGCCTAATTTATGGTATATCTTATTAGGTAAAATGAACAAAAGTGCTAATATTGTTTATATAGTATTCACCTCATAATAAAGAAGGGGCTTATAAGAAATTGCAGGGAAGGAGCAGAGAATGCTCATATATTCAAAAAGGATAACAGGAGAGTAAACAAAAAAATCAATGACAATTGTAAATTCCAGGTGGGGAAGAAACAAAACGAAAGGTGCAGAATAGAAGCAAGGCTTCTGTGAACATAAATTATTTCAGTTTTCATTTTGAACTCATCTAAATGCATTTCAGTAAAAAAAATATTGTAATAACTATGTCTGGTATCAGATGAGTACTAGACTTATTGGGGTGATCACTTTGTAAGTTTTATAAATGTCTAATCACTATGTTGTATACCTAAAACTAATAGAATATTGTATATCAATTGTAATTGAAATAAGAAATGCATTTCAGCTGGTCGGGTGGCTCAGTTGGTTAGAGGGTCATCCTGTACACCAAAAGGTTGTGGTTTTAATTTCATTTCTTAAGTTATGAAATGAATTTTTTTAAATCTCTATTTGAAAAAAAATTTGCTTCAAATAAGGTTCTTTCTCTTTAAGGAATTGAAATCTCAGTTTTCAGAAACTACACGGAGAGACTGACCAAGACCGTGCTTTTAACTCTCCTCCTCACAGCAATCTGTCTGAGCTTTAAAGCCGAAACCCACTTTCTTTAGGACTGCACTTGACTCAGGAGTATGTCTTATATTCCCGAGGGAAATTCAAGCAGCTGCCAGAAAGTTATCATCACATCCTCCTCAGAGCAGAGGGTGTTTTTATCTGAATGTAGGGAACCTTGGGCTAGGCCCCAATCTCTGGGATATATGTATATCCCTTGAATTTTAGCAACTCTCTCTCTTTAAAATATATTTTTTATTGATTTTTTACAGAGAGGAAGGGAGAGAGATAGAGCTAGAAACGTCAATGAGAGAGAAACTCGTCCAGTTGCTTCTTGCACAACCCTACCGGGGATGTGCCCGCAACCAAGGTACATGACCTTGACTGGAATCGAACCCGGGACCTTTCAGTCCGCAGACTGACGCTCTACCACTGAGCCAAACCGGTTTCGGCGCAACTCTCTCTTTTTAAATGTATCTTTGTTGTTGAAAATATTACAGATGTCCCCCCTTCTCCCCTCATTTGCCCCCTCCTCTGCACTCCTGCCCCCTCCCCAGGTCTTCACAGCACTATTGTCTGTCCATGGGTTAAGCATATATGGATACAAATTCTTTGGTTAATCTCTACCCCTCCAACTGCTCCCCACCCCTCTGGGAAGAGCCAGTCTGTTCTATGCTTCTGTCTCTGGATTCTATTTTGTTTGTTTATTTCTTTTCATTGGCTTCTGCATATAAGTGAGATCATATATTTTACTCAGTATAGCCTATGCAGCTGTAAAAAAGAAGACTCTCTTAGCCTTTGAGACAACATGGAGAGACCTGGGGAGTATTTAGCAGCTTTTGTTTTGATTTCTTTATTGTTTAAAGTATTATATATGTCTTCTCCCCCCCCCCCCACTCCCATTGACCTCTCCCCAGCCACTCCCACCCCCAGCACATGTGTCTGTGCCATTGGTTATGCTTATATGCATGCATACAAGTCCTTTGGTTGATCCCTTACTCCCCACTCCCACCCTCCCCTGCCTTCCCTCTGAGGTTTTGAACATCTTAATGTTGGCCCAACTATTCATGACTCCTGAACTAAATATATACTAAAAATTGGATCCAAGTAGTGACCCTGAGGTAACCTAAGAAAGTGAGTTGAATAGTCCTGAATTCTATAGTTAAAGGAATTGTATAACTAAAAGATAGGTGGGCAGGAACTGTCCCATTTACTGAGCCCTGCTAGGACTTAAAAAAACCCATCACATTTCTTAAAGGCAGTGCACCTTGAGGCTGAAGGCAAAGGAAAATTTAAAAAGTCCTTGTGTGTGTGTTTTCTTTAACTTTTAGTTTATTTTTTATTAAATTTATTGGAGTGACATTGGTTAATAGGATCATATAAGTTTCAGGTGTGGGCTTCCATGTTACAAGATCTGTACACTGCACTGTGTGTCCACCACCCACAGTCAAATCATCTTTCGTCGCCATATATCAGGCCTCCTTCACCCCGAAAGGTCCTTGTTCTTTTTTTTTTTTTCTTTATTTTAATATATTTTATTGATTTTTTTACAGAGAGGAAAGGAGAGAGATAGAGAGTTAGAAACATCGATGTGAGAGAAACATCGATCAGCTGCCTCCTGCACAGCCCCTACTGGGGTTGTGCCCACAACCAAGGTACATGCCCTTGACCAGAATTGAACCTGGGACCTTTCAGTCCGCAGACCGACAATCTACCACTGAGCCAAACCGGTTTCGGTAAACGTCCTTGTTCTTTCTTAATACAGCTTTGTCACTTGCTGACTTTGTGACTCCTGGCAAGGAACTATAACCTTACTGAACCTTAGTTTCCTCAATTGTAAGTGTAAATTGTCATAATTGTCTCATGGGACTATTAAAGGATCAAGTAAAAGAATATATTTAAAGTGATTTACCTGGGCCTTACACATGGTGATTATTCAATAGGTCTATCTATCTATCTATCTATCTATCTATTTCAAGTTAGGTTTTTTAATGAGAATAAAATGGCATTATTTATTCAAGTATATTGATTACACATCAAGCATTAGACTGGTCTTACCTTGTGTTTTACAAGTATAATGGTGCAAAACAGGAATGAAGTGAAATCTGAAAAAGCTCAAGTCCCAGAAGGATTAATAGGTCATACCATACAATTCCATATGGTCTAACCTATTAATCCTAATAATCCCAGATCTCCTCACGTGGCACAAAGAGGGTAATGTGTATGCAATTCAGAATTACTTTGTCGGACCTTGTTGTTCTTGCTTTTGGTTCCTCATAGAATGCAGAACTTCCTAAGCGAAAGCCGGAGAGTCGGCCTCACTGTGAGTGGTCGGTCTAGATGGCAAAGACTTCAAAACCACAATGTTATGTTGTGTGGTAAAAAGTAATGTATTGAAAATGAAGAAAAATGTAAATGATTCCTGTAAAGAAATTAAATTAATGTTAGGCACGAGAACACAGATGTTTTGTGTGCCATACCTATGCGACCATGTCATTAAATTGAAATCTCTAATTAACTGACATCTGTTTCTTGTTCAATTTTGAAATGATTCATTGAAACCATTTGCAGAAACAAGTACACTTGTGAAGAAAAAAAAAATGTACCTGACCTTTCTCCTCTTCTATTTTTTTACTTTATTATTGATTTTAAAAATCGACTGGGTGACTTAGTCGATGAGTCAGAATTAAGACATATCTGACACTCCAAAGCCTGTTTATCTCACTTCCTAGCTTCATATGCTGTGCACAAAATATTCTATTATAAAATTAGAAACAGTGAATGATATTACATCATGAAAAACAGGTTTCTGAAACTTGGGCAAGATAGTCTAATTAATTTTAGGGGGGAAAAAGATGAGCTAATTTTAGACTAAATCAGAGCTCAGCTTTTATTTATCAAGAAATATTAACATTTCAATTTGATTAAGTATTATTAAGCATCTATTTATTAGAAAAGTTTCTATATGGCAGTAGACCAAAAAAAAAAGCGGTGGAGGGTATGGTTTTGAATGAGAGAGAATTAAATCAATATCTAATTCTGAAATTCATTTTGTAACTCTCATGGTTAGCCTCTCTGAATTCCACCTGCTTAAGAATAAATTGTAATAGTAGTAGGACTAATATCAAGAACACTAAAGAATGACATAAATACTGTTTATATATGCCAGTGTAGTGTATTATTCATTATAACTGCTTAACAAGTCATAATTTATTACTTTCATGAGTAGCTACCTAGCACCTTAGAACATGCTTCCTACATGTTGGCAATTTCTCACATTAGCCTTCCATTCTGTCATGATAAATTTGAATTCTTAGTCCCCCTTGTATCCAAGGATGGGCATATATCTTAGATGGCAGCAGCTCAGCTGAGCAGCAGAGTGCTGAGCTGCCAGGCATAACAGTAGTTGCCTAAAGAAACAAGTGAAAAATGAAAGTACTAGCCATGCATTTAATCACTCACTGTGACAGTATGAGCTAAGTCTAAACCAGAGACAGCGCCAACCTCCCTCCCTCTTCCCCCTTCTTCCATTGCCCTTCATGAAATGGCTCACAGGTCAAATGGTCAGGTGGGCAGCATAGTCCTGGGGGCATGTCTCTGCAGAGAGCACCGAACACAAGCTTCCTGCAGCTGTGTGGGTACAGGAGGCCCAGGACAGGGGGAGGAGGAAGAATTAGGAGTGGAAGAGTATTGAGTACTTACTGATTCGGAGTGGAGAAAAGTGTTTTCAAGGCTCCCCTCCAGCTCTCCCCCGTAATACGGATGCTCCAGAAGAAGCGCCTGAGGAAGCCTTCTGTGAAGGACCCAGAGAGAGAGGCCTCTGAGGAAGATGCCTGGGCTAGGAATGCACATGTGCATATATATGAGGCAGCTACTCCCTTTGGAGATGGCAATTCACTACTCCTACACAAAAGCTGGTGTGGAAAGGGAAGCTTTCCCCTGTTAGGACTTCCAGGTAAAGCCTTTGGAATAGCCTGTGGTTGGGCCTGAAAAATCACACATAGAGTATTTGTCCTGGCGCTGGGCTCCTCATTGGTGTCCTTCAGTCAGATAAATTCAAAGGAGACTTTGAACAAAGTGAGGATGGTCTCATTTGGGTGGGAGTAGGAGGGGGATTTCCCCTTCCAAGCACAAAGAACCAAATAGTGGATTCCGATGTGGCAGAGGTGAAGATCTTTGCATTTGCAGGTGTCCATCCTCATTGCTGAACCATAAGAACAGGGTGGCCACTGGACTTCTTCCCCGACTTTGTGTCTCATTCTTGGCTCTTCAGAGAAGGATCCTCTGAACTACCTGGCTCTCATATCATCCACAGAAGTAAATGGTAGATGATCCCAGTACCATCTACCAAAAAAAAACCCAAAAAACAAAAAAACAACCAAACAAAAAAAAAAACACCCTTTATGCTAAATCTAGAGTAAGGCCCAATATGCAGTTATTAGCAGAGATACATATGTGGAATTTTATTATTCTGAGTAGCAATTTATAATCCCCTCATTTGGTGAGGTTTACATTTTTTTTACATTAAATTTTTTTTGTTTGTTTATAAATCTGTGGAATGAGAATGCATGAAATATATAATGTATTTAAATCTTAGTATAGTACCAAGAGCTTATAAATATTTTAATTTAGTGTTGAGATGAGCAAAAATATCTATGTACCTGCATTTGCATGAAGCCATCATAAAGAAGTTGATCTCAAAGTTAAAAACGGATTACTTTAATAAATTCAAATTCAGTGAATTCAGGAAATAGAAAGTTTGTTTTTTAATTAAAAATTCTTCATAGAGATTTAACCTATATGAATATTATTATTTCACTAGAACCTCAGTGCACAAATTCGTGTACCTTGAAAGAAACTGTGGGCCGCAAGGACATTCCACCCCAAAGCCTCAGAATATACCTTCTTCTCAAGTGCACATGGGTCATTTTCAAAGATAGACCACATATTGGGAGGCAAAGTCTCTTCAAATTCAAGAAGATATAAATCATATCATCTTCTCAGATTGGAATAAAACTGAAAATCAACTACAATAAAAAAACAATTAAAAAAACAAACATCTGGAGGCAAAATAGCATGCTATTAAACATTGACTGGGTTACCAAAGAGATAAAAGGAGAAATAAAAAACATCATGGCAACAAACAACAATGACAACACAATCCCAAATCTATGGGATACAGTGAAAGCAGTCCTGAGAGGGACGGTCATAGCTCTACAAGCCTACCTCAAAAAACAAGAAACAATGAAAATAAATTATCTAATCATACAACTCAAAGAGTTAGAAAGAAATCAACAAGAAAAGCCCCGTGTAAGCAGAAGGGCGGAAATTATAAAGATCAGAGCAGAGATAAAGGACATAGAGAACAAAACACACACATACACACACAAAGTAAACAAACAAACAAAAAAAACACACCCAATAATACAAAGATCAAAAACCAAGAGCTGGTCCTTTGAAAGGATAAACAAGATGGATAAAACTCTCTCTCTCTCTCTTTTTTTTTTTTTTAATATATTTTATTGATTTTGTACAGAGAGGAAGGGAGGAGATAGAGAATTAGAAACATCGATGAGAGAGAGTCATTGATAAGCTGCCTCTTGCACACCCCCTACTGGGGATATGCCCGCAACCAAGGTACATGCCCTTGACCAGAATCGAACCCGGTACCTTTCAGTCCCCAAGCCGACACTCTATCCATTGAGCCAAACTGGTTTCGGCTAGATGGATAAAACTCTTGCCAGACTCACCAAGAAGCAAAGAGAGAGGACCCAAATAAATAAAATCAGAAATGAAAGAGTTGAAGTAACAACCAATCCCTCCAAAATACAAATGATTATGAAAAAATATTATAAACAACTCTATTCCAACACTATAGACAACTTAGGTGAAATGGACATATTCTTAGAAAAATACAAGCTCCCAAAACTCAACCAAGAAGAATAAAAAAAACAAAAACCTGAATAGGCCGAAAACTACTGAAGAAATGGAAACAGCCATCAAAAATCTTCCAGCAAACAAAAGCCCTGGTCCAGATGAGTACTACCAACCATTCAAAGAAAAACTAAAACCTATCCTCCTCAAAGGACTTCAAAAAATTCAAGAGGATCTGCCGCTGCCCAACAGCCCCTAGGGCGGGGCGGGGGGGGGGGGGGGTCCCAGGGGGCAGAGCCCAACCAGTCCAAGGAGGAGGAAGCAGGGGACGTGGAGTCCGGGTGTGATGGCTGTAGCTCCAGCAACCACTTTGTGACCCGGAAGCAATCTCAAGGACAGCGGTCACACCCTGAGGATGGTGGAGCGGACAGTTAGCCCGCCCGAGGCATCCATGCCCACATGGAAGAGCCACACCAGCCCGCTCTGTCTGCCCGCTCCATCTTGCTCTGCCTCTGGGACGAATGATGAGCCAACGGGTCCAAAAAAGGCAAGTGGCCTGTCGGGGCCACAGAGCCCATCTCGCCGGCGCTGAGCCAGCTTCCCCCACTTGGTAAGCCAGCCCGGCACCTCTGGCACCCCGTGGCCCCCACCCCACCCGGCGCCGGCCCTGGCTCCGGAGAAAGGCCTCGGACCGGTCAGAGACACAGGGAGCGGCCCTCCGGGCGGCTGGAGGGCACCACCCCGCCGGGCACCCTCCCTCTCAGGGCAGTCCCCCCGGAGAAAGGAGCCATCGGGCCCCCAGACTCAGAGGTGGCCCCAGGCAGAGCCAGATGGACCCCAGCTCTGGAGCCACGTGACACTCGCTGCCTCCTCAACCAAGCGAGTCCGTAGCATCCGCATCTCAGCATGGCTGCGAGCTGGGACCCCGCCGAGCCCAGCACGGTGCCCGGCCCCCCAGTCTCCGCAGGCCCGTGGGTGCTGCAAGAAGCGCGCCTGGGGGTGTGATTGGATCCTCGCCGCCCTGGGCACCGCACCCCCCGAGGCACAGAAGCAGGAGCTGCGGCTGGGACGGACAGTGAGTGACACAGGTAGGATGTAAGACCTGGCAAGAGAGGGATCCCAACCCACGTTGTCCACACTCCAGAGGATGGCCTAGGCCAGGGGTCGGCAAACTGCGGCTCGAGGGCCACATGCGGCTCTTTGGCCCCTTGAGTGTGGCTCTTCCACAGAACACCACGTGCAGGCGCTCGCATGCACGCACGGCGATTGAAACTTCGTGGCCCATGCGCAGAGGTCGGTTTTCGGTTCTTTCTTCAATCGCTGTGCTGCTGATATTTGGCTCTGTGGACGAATGAGTTTGCCGACCACTGTCCTAGGCTGTCTGAAGGAGGGGGCTTCATAAACAGTAAGGGGACCCCCAAATTCGGAGCTTCCGAGGGGACACGCCTGCTGACGCTGGGCAGCTGGTGGGACAGAGCTGCTTTCTTCCCCTGGGGCTCTGGCTCCAGCCGGGCAGGACTGAAGGGCTGCCGGGGGCAGATTGACATCGCCCCTCTGATTAGCACCCCTATGTCAGGGGCTGCCGGAAATGAGGGCGCTGGGGCTGGGAGATGGGAGAGGGGGCAGCACTCCAGACCCTGCTTGGCCTGAGGAAACTGGCTGGTTCCTAGCAGGAAGGCAGAGGCCTAGGGGGGTGCTGCCCTGTCCTGCCCCCCACCCCATTGAACTCTCACCTCTGCTCAGTGGGGCTGCCCCAGACCTCATTTCCCAGCCTTACATTTTGGGTCAGGAAGGCAGGAAGGCAGGCTCCGGCAGGGGAGCGGGAGCCACCGGCCCAGGCACTTGTCAAACACAGGCCCCTGAGGTGTGAAGTATTCACCCCAGTGCGGGGAGAGGGGGACGTGTGGGCCCTGCTGCCTGCAGATCTCATTAATTCGGGCAGCTCCCAAATGAACCCACCAGAGAGGCTGGCGATAAGGAGATCAAAGGTGACAGGCATGGGGAAGGGAAGAGGGGGGCTAGCTGGCAGGAGGTGGCAGGGCCCCGGCTCCAGATTGGGGGTCCCTCCTCTGCCCCCACTGGGCTCCATCAGACCCACTGACCACAGTCTGAGCCCAGATACCCTAGGGCAACAGGAGAGGGAGGGTCTCCCACGTGGCATCTCCAGTTTGTTAGCGTTTAGGGCTGAAGAACCTGCCTCTTGCATCCCATTTTGGGGACTCTTCGTCACCACACTCACCCCTGGGTCTTATTATTATTATTATCATTCTAAATTTATAATTTACTAACAGAATAAGACTTCCACAAGTAAAAAAAAAAAAAAAAAATTCAAGAGGAAAGCACACTTCCAAGCTTTTTCTATGAAGCCAGCATTACCCTAATCCCAGAACCAGATAAAGACAAAAATAGAGAACTACAGGCCAACATCCTTGGTGAACAAAGATGCTAAATTCCTCAACAAAACTCTAGCAAATCAGATCCAGCAATTCATTAAAAGATCAAACACCATGACCTAGTGGGATTTATTCTGGGGATACAAGGATGGTACAATATCCGCAAACCAATATATGTGATACATCACATAAACAAACTGAGAGACAAAAATCACATAACCATATCAATTGATGCAGAAAAAGCATTAAAAAAAAAACCCAACACCCTTTCTTGGTAAAAACTCTCAGCAAATTGGGAATAGAGGATTAATAATAAGCATGACCATTGACTTCTCATAAGAAATATGCTAACCCAGAACAAAGCAAATGCCATTTTTAAAGTAACGAAAGAAAAATAAACATGTTAACCTAGAAGTATTTTTTAAAATATGTTTTTTATTGATATAAGAGAGGGAAGGATAGGGAGAAACAGAAACAAGAATGATGACAGAGAATCATCTACCAGCTGCCTCCTCCCACTGGGGATCAAGCTTGCGACCTCTTGGTTCAGAGGCCCATACTCAACCACTGAGCCACCATGGCAAGGGAATCTAGAAGTATTTACAAAACATTGATTTACTTAAGTTACAAAAGGGAAAACAGAGATGTTTTTATATAAAAACAAAAGCTGACAACTTTTCACCAATAGAACTGCTATGAGAAATGTTAAAGAAATGTAAATTAAAGGAAGTAAATGTAAATTAAAGGAAGTAAATGTAAATTAAAGGAAGTAAATGTAAATTAAAGGAAGTAAATTAAATTAAATACTAGAAAGCAAATTAGATCCACTCAAAACAATGCATTAAGTTTAAATAAATTAAGAGAGAAGAACAATTTATTTTATATTTATTGATTTTTTTTTTCCCGGCCCAAATTGTTCTGTACGTGGATGTGAATGCTTAAGACATTATTTCCTCACACATGCCCTTTGGGACACTATTTCTGCAGAATGGTAATAGGTGTAACAAAAAGGGCTCCCAGGTTAGCATAAGTTAGGGAAACAGTGACTATAACTAATTTAAAGTCTGTGTGTGGAGGGCCAGAAAGGGAGTGGGGGGTTCTTTTTCTCAGAATTCAGTCCTTGATTAGGAACCATCAGAGGTTTTACTTAATATTTCAATAGAAATCTCCCAAGAGGATATTTCTGGCTTCTCTTAAACTTATGTGACTATAATAATAAAAACATAATATGCTATTTAGACCAGATGTCCTTCCAGGTGAAGCTGGGGCTTCGAGGGAAGCCAGGGTCCCCAGTGCCAGAGGGAAGCTGGTGCCATCAGCCGGGGAAAGGAAGGCCTACTCTTGCACGAATTTCATGCATCGGGCCTCTAGTGGGCTTATAGAAATATTTAAAATACTTATGTGCACTTATATATTTACATATGTATTATTTGATTGATTATATGCAAGGTACCTCCAGGGAATAACTGTAATGGGATGGATTGTACAAAACACTGGTCTATAAAAAGGATATCCCTAAACAGCTTAAAATCTATAATCAGTGTTCCTGTTCCCTCTAGGGCCATAACTGGATGTGTCTGATTCTTTTACTTTGCCCCTTACCTTAGTTTATGGACATAAAGAGTAAGACCATGGGTATCTGGTACTGGTACTTACCTTCCAACCTGATTCTATCTTTGAGTGTCAGAAAATGATTTGAACTTCCAACAATAATGCACAAGAGATCACTCTATACTGTCTCTGGTACCTGTGAATTTCTTTGGGTGGTAGTTTGCATTTTTGACCTTAGGCAAGCCAGTTAAGCACTCTGTAGCTCAGCCAGCCCTTCTCAAAATATCTGATCTAGTATAAGCTAACAGCTCACTATTACATATAGAATTCTCATATTTTACAACATGAGAAGTTTAGAACAATTTTAAACTAAACTGTGATTAGGGTTAGCTAGCTATCTTAATTAGTCAGACAAGAAAGTGGGGGGGGTGGGGTTCAGAAAGGATGGAGGCATTTCGAGTTTGAGCAATTAAAAACATCTGGGAGAGCCATAAGAGTAAAAAATCATCTCCAGCCAGGACAACTGAAAGAGGGTCTATGAGAGAGGAATGCATAGATGGGGGTTTGGAGATACCAAAATGCTTATCTTACTTGTACAGAGAAAGATAAGGGGGCAGGAAGACATACATTCACAGAGAATAAAGAAAAGTCACCGGATATTGGGAAGAAGGAAACATTTTCACAGATGATAGAGGAATGTTGCAAGGTAAGGGGAGAGAAGAGGAGGTACCATGTGGGCATTGAGCTTTGAAACTAATACCATGAAGCAGAATGACCAATGAGGAAAGCACAGGGGTCCCAAATTAAGGAAAGGGACCAATTAGGAAAGGTCATGTTCAGACCAAGAGCTACAGCCTTTGTAAACCAGAGACAAAGAGACTCAGTAGATTCAGATTATTTAGATTGTTTTCCCATTTGGGAGCCCCTCCCCAGGGGATCCCCTTTGTGGAACCCCCTGCCCAGATGCATTTGTATATACTTCCAATAAATGTCTGCATTTTCATTAGAGAAATCTGTTAGTCCACACATTTATTCAACTTCATCTGACAAGAACCTAGGAGAAGAATCTGCATCCTGAACCCCATGTTTCAAACAGATCACCAGTCTGTTTAGTAGCCTGAGGATTTGTTATCAATAAATTAGCCTTTGTAATAAATTTTTAGGGGAAAAGCTTGCTTGTAATTTATTCCTTTGTAATAAAAATTTATAATACATTTTTAGGGGAAAAGCTTTTTCCATAACTAAAAATATGGAAATATGATAATTAGAACAGCTGGCATGGTACCCAAAGCCCCACATTCAATTAACCCCAAATTCTTTTTAAGAAGTGATACAAGGTGTTTTAAAAAGACCGTTATTTGTAAAACATATCCTTTTTTTTTTCTTTTGGTTTAGAAAGGCATACCTACTGTCTCTCTCCCCCGCCCCCTTAACTTTCAATCCTCAGTCTCCAGAGAATGGCAGCTGTCTTCCATAAGCCCTGTTATTGTTGCACATGATATTTTCCTGAGGTCACGTTTTTCTCTTGGTGCACATACTTACTAATTTGTGAAAGTATATTTCTTGAGAAGAATACCTAAAAGGGAACATAGGCATATGGATCTATATGAACCATAGCTTAAAAAAAAAAAAAAAAAAAAAAAAAAAAGACTAGTGAAAATCCACAGAAAATGTCAATAAGAAAATCCTTATCAGCTATACACGACACTGTTTAAGAAGTAAGCTTTGCCTTCAGGTTCTCTAACCCAGCTGTTCAGGAACTGACAGGAAATGCCTGGCCCGAGGGATATTATTATTGTTTCAAACTTGGTCTTGTTCTTTTCCTTCCAAAGTCTACAGCATCCCTATTTCACTGACCCAGTCAAATTAGTATTCACTATAGATGGAGTGGTACCATCATCACATATAGCTAACATTTGAAAAATGCTCTCAAGCTATGAATTAAACAACAAACAAAAAGCCAGAGATATTGCCATGTTGATATTAATTCTGGCCTATGACTTTTACAGGTTCCTGATAAATCTGATTTCCAAATGCCCGAAAGTTGTAGAAAATACTATTTTTTTTTGTGTGTGTGCAAAATATCTTTAACTCAAAAGGATTCAGAAAAAGTGGCAGAAGTAAGAATTATTAGTTTAGCAATTTTATTATGCAAATTGAAAAACCATTCATTGTAGTATCCAAGCCTCTGTAGGCATTAGTGGTCTCTGCAAATGAAAAATAGGGTATTAGCATTTTTTAATTTGAACACACCACAAAGCCAAAATATCTGTGCTCATAACATTTTGGTTTAAAAATATTTAAAAACATATCTAAGAAATAGGTCAGCAGAATTTTACTTTAAATGTTTTTAAATTTCATTTTAAAAAATTGTATTGAATTTATTGGGGTGACATTGATTAATAAGATTATGAGTTTTCTAGTATATAGTTCTAGAATAGATCATAAAGCATTCATATTATGTGTTTACCACCTGAAGCTATGTCTCCTTGCATCCCTATTTACCCCCCACCTCCCTTTACACTCGTCTGCCTCCCCCAGTACACTCTCTCTCTGTTGTCTGTCTATGAGTTTTGTTTTCTTTGGCGGATTTTAATCCCTTCACCTTCTTAACCCAGCCCCTCAATCAATTTCCCCTCGGATAGCTGGCAATCTGTTCTCTGTATCTATGAGTGTGTTTCTATTTTGTTCGTTAGTTCATTTTGTTCATTAGGTTCCATATATAAGTGAAATCATATGGCACTTGTTTTGTCTGACTGGCTTATTTCACTTAGCATAATACTCTCCAGGTCCATCCATGCTCTCACAAAAGATA
The DNA here is from genome assembly GCF_964339955.1 of Pipistrellus hanaki. Taxonomy (NCBI): domain Eukaryota; kingdom Metazoa; phylum Chordata; class Mammalia; order Chiroptera; family Vespertilionidae; genus Pipistrellus; species Pipistrellus hanaki. Next base: position 137,309,217 of record NC_140505.1, on the reverse strand, counting down.
AGATTTCCTTCCTTTTTATGGCTGAGATGTATTCCATTTTTTAAATGTACCACCATGTTTTTTTTAATTTTTTTTTTATTATTGTTTGTTTGTTTTTTTATCCACTTATCTACTGATGTGGCCTTGGGCTGTTCCCAAATCTAAGCTATTGTAAATAATACTGTGATGAACATAAGGGTATATATATTCCTTTGAACCAGTGTTTTAGGTTTCTTTGGATTTATTCTCAAAAATGGGATCGCCAGGTCATAAGCAGTTCCATTTTTAATTTTTTGAGGTAACTCCATATTGTTTTCCACAGTGGCTGCACCAATCTGCATTTCTATCAACAATGCATGAAGGTTCCCCTTTCTCCACATCCTCACCAACACTTGTTTGTTGATTTATTGATGATAGTCATACTGACAAGTGTGAAGTGATATTCCACTCTAGTTTTAATTTGCATTTCTCTGATGATTAGTAAGATTGAGCATCTTTTCATATGTCTATTGTCATCTGTATTTCTCTTTGGAGAAGTGTCTATTCAGGTACTTTGCCCATTTAAAAAATTGAAGTGTGTGTGTATGTGTTGTTTTATAAGTTTTTTTTTAATGAATTTTGGATATTCGCATTCTTTATCAGATATCACAGATGAATATTTTCTCCCATTAAGTGGCTTGTCTTTTAATTTTGTTGGTTTCCTTTGTTGTGCAAAAACTTTAGTTTGATGTAGTCTTATTTGTTTATTTTTTTTTTCATTTATTTCCCTTGATCAAGGAGATATGTCATAAAAATATTGCTACTTGAAATGTCTGAGATTTTACTGCTTATATTTTCTTCTGGGCTGGGGAGGAATGTGGGAGGTTGGCCAGCCAGGAAGGGACTGAGGAAGGTTCCAGGGTGTGTCTGGCCGGTCTTGCTCAGTCCTGATCAGCCAGACCCCCAGCAGCAAGCTAGCTTACTGGTTGATCGTTTGCCCCCTGGCAGTAATTTACTCGCAGGATATTTTTCCTTACATGATATTCTTCTACTGTCACCCCCTTTTTTTAATTTAAATAATAGGAGGCTTTTGGAAATTTTATAATGTAATCTTAATAGCTTTTACATTTTAATTATTTGCGCTAAACTATGATTGCTTTAGGTTCATTACATGTTATGCAATTTTACCATGAGATGCTCTGCCAATAAGAATTTTTGTTAACACTTTAGGAACAGCTTTTTGTACAGTACAATCAGTTTTTCTAGAATATTCATTTATTTCCATTAGCCATGTATTTGTTTACCATGTGTGTATTAGTGGAGATGATTATTTGCCTTCTTGAGAAGGGCCTGAGCATTCCTGCTACTAGGCTGGACTTGGATATTAAAAACCCTCTTTTCCACACCATGGGTACCAGACCTCTCAAACAAGTATTTTTGCAGTGAGAGGGCAGCTGCTGTCAGCCAAGTCTCTGTCTGTTACCTGGGTCCCGGTTTGAGCTGGGCATGGGAAGCAAAGCAGCCATAAGGGTAGGAGACCTCCCTCAGAAGGGGAGAAGGTTCAGGCACCTGCCACTTTGCAGGGGTGGTGGTAAGGCTCTGTGCCCCACCTCTGTTGACCCCCAAGTTCTCTCCTGATGGATCTCTCCCACCTCTGCGACTGTGCCTGTCTTAGGTTGTTTCTTCCCTGAGGAATCTTACCCGTCTCTGGCTAACCAGCCATCCTCTGGGGCCAAGCAGGGTGATGTGAGGTTCTGTCTCCTTGGTAGCCTATGCCCCCATGAGCTCCATGCCCAGCACCTGCCACAGGAACTCCTCACCTGCTGGTGAGGCCCAGGCACAGATCTCATATTTTGGGGAACTCATGTTTCTTCTCCAGAGAGGGCCCAGCTCACCCCACTGGGCGGGAGAGAGATCCATGGTACCAGACACCATGATGTTTTAGCCTCAGCATGAACCGAAAGGTCAGGCAACAGCTGTGGGCACCTGGACCATGAGAAGAGGGTCATTTTTGGCCAAAAGGGCAAGAGGGGCCAATAAAGAATGCTCAGGAAAAGACAGTGAACACCAGGATATTTTCTGGAAAAAGACACAGTGGACATTGGAGGTGTTTCTGGAAAAATGACACAGTGAAGCTTTTCAGGGCTGTGAAAGCACCTCTTAAAACATATCCCATCTTTCAAGAGATATTTCAGTATTTGTCAACAGTGTTCTTTTAGATGCAAAATACGTTGAAAACAATTATTTCTTTTAATACATTGGTCCTGACACAAAAAGTTAAGTTTGGCACAGTTGAGGATTGGCATGAAGGCTAGTGTGGTGAGAGCTTACTTGGTAAGGGGGTGAGGGTGGGGACTTATATTTATTTAAGGAAAATATTTTGTCAACGTGTCTTATTTCTATTAATCTTAACATTCCAAGGAGCTCTCAATTATTCAGTATGCACTCAGTGAGCACCACTGTATACCAGGCTCGGATTGTGGGGGGGCATTGCAGGAGATGCAAAGGAAAGGCCGCCTGGAGAGCAAGAAACAGACAGCGGCATGGAACTGCAACAGATTTGAATTACCCGCCGGAATCTGTACAAGCGATTGAGAAAGACAACAAAGCTTTCCCTAGGAAATGTACAGAGTTTGCAGAACCGACAGACAAGAGGGTTACGCGTTTCTGCTTCAGAGAAATAAACAATCCATGCTGCCAGGAGGAAGACAAGTGGAAATTAATGCCAGAAACGAGGTTAATTTTCTCTCAAATTAAAAAAAAAAAGGAATTTAATGTTCATGAAAAACATTTGTCATGCACTGTGGAGACTGAGCCAATTATTTGTTTATTCATAATTTTGTGTGCCTGGTACCAGACACATGGTGGTACATGCACAGCAGAGGATAAAGCAAGAGACACCAGGGTTCTGCCTGCAGTCAGATGGCCAGCTGGGGGAGCCTCTTCCCTCGGGATGCACATGTGTATAAATAGCTCCACCTACCTTCCTGACACCATCCGAATGAAGGCAGAGGACTGCAGTTAAATGACTCCCTCCAAGGATGCCAAGGCAGGATGGCCAATTAGCAGTCTGAAAGAAAGCATTTTAAGATGCTCTTTGGCCTTTAGAAAGCTGCCACTTCGGACAAAGGCATTGGCTTCATTGTGACCACAATTGATTGAAATGGCCTCTCATCTCTTAATTCATTGGTTGATTAGAGCATAATGCCAATAAAATGAAGGACATGGGCTTGAGCTTTCTGAAGATCAATTTTGTGGGTGCATGTTTTATCCTTGGGTATAATGCCTTTCCCCTAAAGCCCAATTAAAAAAAATGTTTTGGGTTCACTTTTTAACCTATTTTTCTCTCCATTTGGCTTTTCTCCTGGAATGCAAAGAACACACACACACACACACACACACACACTTTGTTTTTAAAAATAAAGTAGCTGGAATGTAGGATCATCCAGAGGTTTAAGACCATCTTTCTGTTAAGCTAGAAAGAGAATGAAACAGCAGAGGTATTGTTACAATTGCATACATGAAGCTATACCAATGAAAGAAATGGATGGTGAGCTGCTGTGGTACATTCTAAAACTGACCCACAAACAGGGCAAAACACTCAACTCCCTGAAAACCTGGATACTGCTGTAAATACTCTTTCAAGTTATAGTATCCGGCCTCCCTGACCATTGTTTCTCTTAGAAACTAGAGAAAGTGATTAGCAGAAAAACTGTCCTGGACCTTGCTCTGACCAGCGGCAGCATTATCAGCTCCTTTCCCCATATTCCCACAGAGCCCTGTTTTTATTTTATGTCAGAATTACTTTTTACACCTCACACTTATTGTACACCCCTCCTGACTCTCTTTGCAACTTTGAAGCTTCACCTCCTTCCTTACAGGTCCCACAGTGGGAGGCAGCAGGGGCAAAGACTGCGCTGCCCAGGAGAGAACAGGGCCTGACCCAGCTCTGCGAGGAGGAAGCGCCTGAGCGGGGGCCAGGTCCTCGCCTGGGAGAGGTGAGACCACACAGAGGTCTCAGAGGCCAGAAGGCAGGGTGGCAGCTGCGAGAGGACAGAGGAGGGCAGGACTAGTCAGAAAGGGGCTGCCCTTGCTGTCTTTTAGGACTTGGTTGTGGTATTCAGTGTATAGGGCTGTAGTTCAACTGTCTAAGTGGCCAAGTTGGTGGAGAGCTGGGCTCTGTGTGGAGACAAAGTCCCATTTGACCCAGTGATCCCACTTCTAGGAATATATCCTAAGAAAGCCAAAACACCAATCAGAAAAAAAATATATGAACCCCTATTTTCAAAGCAGCACAATTTACAATAGCTAAGATCTGGAAACTGTCCAAGTGCCAATCAGCAGATGAATGGATAAAAAACCTGAGGTACATTTCCAGGGGTCCTCAAACTTTTTAAAGTGGGGGCCAGATCACGGTCCCTCAGAGAGCTGGAGGGCCGGACTATATGAACTACTAATTCCTACTGTAACACCTCGGCTGCGCTCACTGCCCAAAAAGCCTGGCGGGCCGGATCAGACTCCTCTGCAGGCCGCATGTGGCCCCCGGGCCGTAGTTTGAAGACCCCTGATTTACACCATAGAATACTACCCTGCTGTAAAAAGAAGGAACTATTACCCTTTGCAACAGCAAGGATGGACCTGGAGAGTATTACAAGCAAAATAAGCCAGAGGAAGATAAGTATCACATGATTTCACTCATATGTGGAATCCAATGAACAAAATAAGCTGAAGAACAAAATAGATCCAGAGACGTAGAACCATGAAACAGACTGATGAATTTCACAGGGAAGGTGGGGGTTGGGGTTGGGAGGGGAGAGATTAACTGGAGAACTTAAATGCATAGATGCATAGCCCATGGACACAGACAATGGTGTGGTGAACGCTGAGGAGGGGTGGATGTGGAGAGGAGGGGATCTATGGGAAAAAACACATGCAAACAAAAGAAAGTAAAAAAAAAAAAAAGAAAAACATAAAAAAGCTATATACTCATTTGGGCACAATTAGATACATATAATTGATGTAGCATATTGATTTAAAAAAAAAAAAAGATCGCCTCTTTCTTTGTTTTTGAGCTTGACTTTTCCCTTAACAGTTTTACATTAAATGTCTTATCTTTGAGTCTGTATTTACCTTGCTGAAAGAGATTATGCTAAGAAAATATTCTATTCTATTGGTATTATTTCTTAAGTAACTATTAATACAATTTTTACAAATAGATATAATTAACTCGTACTCTGGCAACTTTCTTTGAAAGTTTCTCTCCTTTCCTTCCTGAGTTTATTGTAATCTCTGACTAACTTGTAAACATCTGTTTAGAATTGATGAAATGTCCCCCATTTGGGTCCCAATCAGCTCAGCAGCAAAGACTATCATGTTTAGGAGCCGAGTATCACAGCAGTAAGGTAAAAATGAACAAACAAAAGTGTTTTAGAGGGAAAAGCTCACAGGCCAATCCCTCTAAAGATTCCCTTGACACAAAGCTGAGACTTTGGGAACTATTAAAGGAAAATGATTACTAGGATAACATACATGTGATTCAAACACTCAATGTACTGAAGGTAGGGATTTTTCTTAGATTAGTATGGAATAGAGTATGCCAGAGGCTCCCCCAAAGTGTCCTTAAGCCTGCCTGCTCCCTCTGCCTCCATAAAGGGTAGAATTTGCCCCAACATATTACCCCACTCTTTGTACCTCTGTAGACATTCATTCATCCAGAAAAGTCTTTTGTGTGATCTGGAAATGAGTATTTAAAATGTAAACATACCTTGCAGCCTTACTGCAGGTCCAAATTTATTTCGTCCTTAGCAAGTGCCAGCGGAAGGACCAATCATCTTCTTTAATCTTTACAGCGAGGCTCCTACCGGCTGGCTGTTCCTCAGTCTCACTGAGCAACCACGTACCTAGAAACGTAGACCTCGGCCCTCCTTGGTCCTACCTAATCTGCCCCAAAAGCTGCGTGTGGACAGAACATGACTGTTTTTTAAGACATTTTATGAATTACTTTAAGTAGTTGGCCATATTTTGTTACCACAAACTCTCCTGTTAATCCAGTGAACAAACATTTATTAAACACTTACTTTGTTGCCACTCACTGTGCTAGACTCAGGGAACACTATAGTCATGCTCCTTCCTTCCTGGGAAAGACAGACAGTAAAGAAGAATCAGCCCCACTGTGGTCGGTGCTATGAAGATGACAAACGTGATGGCCTGAGTGAGGTAGGTAGGAATGGATGGATCAGGGATATCCGAACTGAGAACTAAGTAGGTGATATTTGAACTGAGAACTGGAGCATGAGAATAAGTCAGACTTTTCTTTTGCATGTGTGTGTGTGTGTGTGTGTGTGTGTGCGCGCGCGCGCGAATGCGCACCTACATAGATTTTTATTTCTGGTAAAATAAATATCAACATAATATCCCAAATAAACAAAAGTGTGTCTTTTTGTTTTTCACAGAGTTTAAGGGTCATGAGACCAAAAAGTGAGAAAAACCACTGTGGTTCATCCCCAGCCGTGACTGGTCCATTTGTTGCTCTGACCTCATAAAGTGCCAGTGTGATGGAATTGCAAACCGCTCCTATACATAAGGCCCTGCCTGGACTGAGGATTTAGTCCGTGTAGTGCAGGGAGCTCGTCTAGGTGACCTGAGACTAACTAGGACAACTGTGCATTTTCATTTTTATTTTTAACTTTTTTGCTGTAACCATGCCCCGTTCCCCTGTCCCGACTACCACCAAGGGGCAGAGCATCGGAGACTATGTGTTAGGGACATCTATCGGCAAGGGTGCCTGCTCGCAGGTGCGGCTGGGGAGGCACGTGCCCACTGGCACCCAGGTAGTGATAAAGAGCATCGTCCGGCGCGATGTCTCCCGGGAGCTGCGGTGTTTAAGAACCCTACAGCACCGAAATATATCGCGGTTGCTGGAGGTGGTGGTGGCCCCCGAAGAGCTACATCTGGTGATGGAGCACGTGCGCGGCGGGGACCTGAGGGACCACCTGCAGCGGCGCGGCCGCCTCACCGAGCGCCAGGCCCGGACCGTGTTCCGCCAGGTCTTCTTGGCCCTCCACCTGTGCCACCGGCGGGGCTTCGCGCACCGGGACATCAAGCCGGACAACATCCTCTTAGAAGAAGACCTCACCGCCAAGCTGGCGGACTTCGGCCTCAGCCACGAGGCCACCGCGGGCCAGCTGCTCACCACCTGGTGCGGGACGCTGTCCTACATGGCGCCCGAGGTGCTGCAGCGCGAGCCCTACGATGGGCTGAAGGCCGATGTCTGGGGCCTGGGCGCCTCCCTCTACAAGGCGGTGACGGGGCGCGTGCCCTTCCCGGGCGACAGCGAGGAGAAGATAATGGATCGCATAGTGGAGGGGCGCTACAAGCCCCCCTACTACATGTCGGAGGCGGGCAGGAGCTTCCTCCAGCGGCTCCTGACGGTCGACCCCGACCGGAGGCCGACCCTGGAGGAGGCCATGCGGATGCCCTGGATGGACTTAGCTCCAGAAGACCTTTCTCCGAACAGCGAGCCGCCCGGGGAGGACCTGGACCCCCAGGTGGTGGAGACCATGCGCGGCATGGGCTTTAGGGAGGAGGACATCAGGGACTCCGTGGCGGGCCAGACATTCGATCGAGTAATGGGGACTTACCGCATCCTCCTCATGACCATGGGCAGGATGGGCATGGGCAGGATGCCGGGCCGCACCGTCCAGGTCAGGCCCTACCGGCCCCCTGACACCGGGGCCGCCACCCCTTCCAGCCGCCAGGAGTCCCGGGCATCGGGGGGCTCGTCAGGACCATCAGTGGCGAGCCCCTCCTTCCTGTGGGCGAAGAAGACCAGCGCCCCGCCACCGCCGCCCAGCCTGGAGACCATTCCCTCCTCCCCTCCTCCCCTGGAGTCTGTGCAGGTGCTCCCACCGGGGACCCGAGGCCCAGCCCCGCAGCTCCGCCCGAGGGGCGCCCCCACCCCCCGCACCAGCAACCGGTTCGGATTCCGCAGCAGTGAGAGCAAGCCTGCAAAGGCGGAGAGCCAGGAGGGAGCCCCCCCTGACCGCTCCCCCCAAGAGGGCAGCCCCCCAGCCTCTCCCGCCGCCAACACCCGGGCCCGGCCGGGCTTGGCGCAAAGGGCCTGGCAGACATTCCTGAAGGTCTTCTGCTTCGGCGTTGGCACAACCAAACCCCGCAGGAAGAGAACCAGCGTCCATCCTGGTAACACTTGAAAGGTGAGGAACTCAGTCGATGTTAATATTTAAGTCATTTTGGAAAGTAGTTAACAAAGAACTTTACATTGTTTCTGATCTCTCACAGTCCACGCGGAGCTGCAGAGCTGCAGGAGGCCGGGCGCGCAGAGCAGAGGAACAACAGGAGGCGGGGCGGTTGGCAGGCAATTGTAAAGCAGATGGTGGAGGTCTCTTCGGCTCTGGCTCCCACAGGTAGGTATCCAGCAGCGCCTTGGAAAGCATCTTTTTTAAAATTTTATTTTAATTTTGTTTTATGTTTTGGTTTTCTGTTAGTTTTAGTTTTTTTTTTAATTTAATTTAATTTTTATTTATTTTGTTTTCTGGCATTAACCATGCCTCATGACTGAGGAAGACTGCGTGGCGCCCCCTGGAGGTCAAGATGAGAATCTGCCCTCTTAATGGGCCCATTCGTTTGGCAAGGTAAGATTTATGAAGGAAAGCAATCTATACATCATCTTCAAGTTAGCTGATTACTAAATTAGCTATTTAAAATTAGTTTTAGAAATTAATTGGTTACTAATAGTTTATAAATATATATATATGAAAACGCCTACTTTCCTAATTATAAATAAAATTAAGCTTAAAATTTTTACATATGAATTTCAACATCATATGCTAGTCTGGCTATTATAAGTGAAGAGTTTGAATAGTCTATAAATCAGCCACAAAACTAAACTAAAAAAAAGGGGAGGGCATTTTAGCATGAACTTTTATAATGAAAATATTAAACTTAATTAGATGTAAAACCAGGAATAATTTAGTTTTGAAAATCATCTTTCTTGAATGAGGCATTAACATGTTTTTTAATATCAAAAGTCTAGTGATTTCTCACTTTATGTTATTAATTCTTAAGTTGATGCAATACAAGTTTACTATAGTATTATTACCAAGCAATAGAGTCTATTTCCTTTCAAAGGCTCAATTAAATGTTTGCCCTTAGCTTACTGTATGTCAGATATCTTTTGCAATTATGCATAGCCACTTCCTCTTGGAATTTAATTCTTTGTTTGCAAACTTAAAAACAATAAAAATTAGAAATACCTGTTACTAACTAAAATTAACTTTCACATTTGTATTCTATATATTTGTTCCACACAAAAATCTTTGATTAATTTTAAGTAAAAGTTAAGTCACATAAAATTAAAATTTAATATTAAAACAGTGAGAGTCACGTCAATATTTTATGGTAAAACAATTAGAAAATAAGTTTCCTAATTTCTCATTCCACTAACTCATTCATTTAGAGGATTTTCAATAGACATTGAGTGATAATTTACTTTTTTTTTTCTTTTAAGAAACTGCTGTCATGGAAGGCAAACAATTTATTGGCTTCCCTTTCATATTTCCGACCCCATAAATCACTATTCAGGATTAAGTTTTTGTGGAATGAACAAAGGCAATTTAACATTGACTATATGCAAGTATATAAGTATAGGTAGATCAGAAACAATTTAAAGTTCTTTGCTAACTACTTTCCAAAATGACTTAAATATTAACATCTACCTAAGTTCCTCATCCAGCTCCTAAAATGCTGCCTTCATGCCAATTGCAGAAGGAGGTAGTTTGTCCTGCTGGGGCACCCGTACAAAACGCGGCCCACCTGCCTGGGGATTGGCTGTTGCCGTGGTTACAGTTTGTTTGGTTTCTCTTGCGCTTAGGTGGAGGGATTTAGCTGCTGGTGGGTTAGCTGGGGTCACTCGCACAGGCCCCCCCAAAAGCCGACCTCCCCTGCAAGGTCGCCCCCGCCAAGGCTGGGCCCCCAAGGTGGGGTGGTGGTGGGAAGGAGGCAGCGCCGCGGGAGCGCAGAGGAGCCGGAGCCTCTGGGTCCAAGGCCCGCGGGCCGCTGCGCGAGGCTCCAGGCTCCGGACACTTTGGGGCATTTTGGTGGCTTACTCAAACTTGATCTGCTCTGACTAACCTTCCCTCAATGAAGGTGCTCTGCCTTCCGCACTCCCTTCTTCTCTATTCTTTCTCTTATTCTATTTTTTCATACATGAATTTGGTTACTTTTTAAAAGTAGATTTCGCTCCCCCTTTATTATAGTTGAACTATGGTTGAAAGGTAGAGTTACTTAAGATTTACCATGTTTAGCGGCTTTAGCCAATTCTAAGTGATTCAATATAAACTTCAAATGTTTGCTGTCACCACGTCATAATCAGCCCAGGGCTGCACTCACCTGCCAGCTAAAGGAAGCGGTTGAGGGTTGAAATGTGCTGTAGGTGTAAAATGCACATCAGATGTTGACTACTTAGTTTGCAAACAAGAATGTAGCCTTTTTAGGTTGAACTTCATAACAGTTTTTAACTGATTACACGTTGAAATACTTTTTTGGATAAAATAAGTTACATAAAATATATTATTGAAGTTAACTTCACCTGTTTCTCTTTATTTCTTAAAACGTTGCTACTAACTAGAAAATTTAAGATTACAAATGTGCTCGAATATGTAATTGGACAGGGCTGATCTAAAGATCAGCCGAGGAACTCTGAGGGACATATAGTGGAAGTGACTCTTACCTTTCCCCTAGTCTCCTGTCTTTCTAAATAAAGTTTTGTATACCCGTGTAATCTGCTTTATATTAGGTTTTTTAAAAAGTTTCACCTAACCTTTGAATTGCACTTTAAGTTGGTTTGATTACAGAATCACATTTTGCGCCAGCGGTGGTGTTTTGTTCTCCTTTAGGTGAGAAAGGTTGTGGATGAAACTGAGTATTTTTAAACTAGCTTTTATGAAAATACTGCATATTTATTGTTTTAAAAATCACTCAACATAAAGGTATGAAATGAAAATTAAAAATTCCTCAATGCCTTCCAGCATGTTTCTGTCTAAAAATAAAGGCTGTGTGTGGTTACATAAGTGATATTACTCTGCCTATCTCTCTGATACCTGCCATTTTTAAATTATTTCTCTGTGGCTATATTTCCTGAGGAGGATAGTAACTGTGCTTATTTTTATTGAAAAACTAGTATAGTATTCTATTCCCTGGCTGCATTATATTTTATTTATCTGTTTTCCTATTGAATACATAGGATATCTATACACTTTAGTGGTGTAATTGTAGATTTACATGCAGCCTTAAAAAATAATACTTGTACACAAATGTAGCTTTGTATACACTGTCCATTGTCTCTCAGTGATAATATTTTGTAAACTATATTATAATATCATGACCAGGTTATTTATATTGATGCAATCTGCTTTACTTGTACTTATTTGTATGTGTATATGTCCTATGTAATTTTTATTATCTGAATAGATTCACTTATCTACTACCACCATCAAGATACTGAACAGTTCCAACATTATAAGGATCTCTCATGTTGGCCTTTTATCATCATAACCATCTTCTTCCAACACAATCAGCTCCCAACTCTTATCAACCAGTTATATGTTCTCCATTTATAAAATTGTGGCATGTAAACATGTTATAGAAATGGAATCCTAAAGTATCTCATGTTTTGGTTTCTCAGCATAATTCCGTCTTGAATCCACCAAAAAAGAAAAAACTTGATTTTGAGATGGATGAGTAAAATAAGGCAAAAAAAAAAAAAAAAAAAAAAAAAAAAAAAAAAAGAGGAAGGGAGGGAAGGGAAAAGAGGGAGAGAAGGAGGCAGGCAAATCCAAGAAGACAGAGTTCAGAGGTCGAAAGTCCAGGGACTTGAGGAAAGAATGAAAGTTTGGAATAGTCTCTAAAATAAAATAATAGCTGACTAGTACAGTTATTTTCAAAATTATTTTTACCAAGAGCCACAATAAAACAATAGAAAAAATAGGTTACATTGTAATTCAAGCACACATACGTACTTTAGAAACATGTTTGTTTTTTAAACAAATCTTTAGCATATGTAGTGTAATTATAGTTCTTTTTTTTCTGGCCTATTCTAATATTTTCTATCCTATCCTGTCATTAATACTTGATAATCAAGAGACACTAAATTAACTTTTTGATCTGCTAATGGGTTATGATAAACAATTTGAAGATTATTAGAAAAGGAGATGTTCAGAAGGATTGCTGGGCAGATGAATAGCTTGAGTTTGGGGATCATTTGGTAGTGAAGAACAGAATTTGAATTCAGGATGTCTGAATTATGATCCTGCCCCCATTACTTATTAATGTAATGGCTATGGACAGTTAAGTAACCTCTTCAAACCTGAGTGTTCTCATCTATACAATGACTTTCATGACCTTTAACCTTTTAAGTTACTCTGAAGATTATCCATTTTACAAATGTCTTCTAGTGCCTGCCTTGTCACAGCTACTTAATACTTGGAAGCTAATGATAGTGATGATGATGATGATGACATGAAGTTATACTGAAATACACTGATTAATGCATATATATTATAAGTATTAAAGATTTAAATGGCCCATCTGGCATGGTTCAGTGATTGAGCATTGACCTATGAACCAGGAGATCATGGTTTGATTCCAGGTCAGGGCACATGACTCAATCCCCAGTTGGGAGCATGCAGGAGGCAGCCAATTAGTGATTTTCTTTCATTATTGATTTTTTCCATCTCTTTCTCCCTCTCCCTTCCTCTCCAAAATCAATAAAATATATTAAAAAAAGATTTAAATGAAAAAAATTTTATTTTACATGCCATAATTATCCAATATTACATGTTACTGTTGCAAAACATGGCTCTCTCTGCTAAAATTAACAACTCTGAGTTAATGAATAGAAACTAGTCTTATGTTTCCCCCGTATATAGACTTAGGTTGTTCTCTTGTATTTGTTTTTTTAAATAATTCTAATCTTTAGCATATATAGTGTAATAATAGTTTCTTTTCTGGCCTATTCTAATATTTTCTATCCTATCCTGTCATTAAAGCTTGATTTTTCCATTAATCATTTCTATTACGATGAGTTTTGCTGTGAAGTTTCTTGGTTCAAGAAGGCAAGCCAGCTTATTCCATGTAATTTTCCCTTAGAGAATTAAAAGTCTAGTAATAGACCTGACCATTTTTTAGTCAAACATTGTTCTTAAATATATGGTGCAGACATGATAAGGTGTGATGAAGATTTGTTAAACTAAAATGTGTATATAGAACAATGTTGGATTATTATAATAATTATTATTATTAAAGAACCCACAATTTGTATTAGCATATTAGCTTTTTTAATTTTCTTTAATTCTGTGATGTATTGTGAAGGATGATGGAAGATGATGATGATGATGATGCAAAGAAGAAATAGAAGCTGAATTGGACAAAATCAGCATTTCTTCCTTGGAAAAAGATGATGTAGATACTGATTCAAACTCAGAAACCCAGAGTGATGAGAGTGATGCTGTAAGTGTTAAGTTTTGGAATTTTGAGCCCTTTAATTGGAGGAAACTTTTCAGGAGATATTTTACTTTCTCAGTGTGTTTTGTGTATTTATCTCATGTTTAACCTTAGGATCATCTTTAAACAGTGTAAACTGATAGATATTTAAATATAAAAGTTTATTGAAGATAAAAATCATCCACATTGTATATGTGTATTTTTTTGGTAAAATTGGGATTATGCCATACTATGTATATACTAGAAGCCCGATGCATGAAATTCGTGCAAGAGTACGCCTTCCCAGCCAGCTGCCTGGATCCCTTCCTCGCAGTGGCGGCTGCAACCCCAGCTTCATCCTGGAAGGATGTCAATCTAATTAGGATATTACGCTTTTATTATTATAGATATTTGTATCCTGCTTTTGAACATTAATCATGACCATTCTAATATGAATATATATGGATGGACGCAAACTTTATGTGAAAACTTTAGATCTATAGAGGTAATGCTGTTTAAAAAAAGTCAAACATGTTATCTTTTCACTTGTATATTTCTTCCCATGTTTATACGCTTTAAAAATCTGTTTATGTTCCCTTTTTACCTCAAAACTCTTAATCCAATGGAAATTGATGTTATAAAATAAAGACCTAATTTGACATTTTCTTCAACATACTTAGCTAAAGTTTCTAGTGTCACTTGTTAAATAATCCAACTTTTCTCAATTGATTTATTTTATCTTTTTATACATTTAGTGTTTTACATATGATCCATCCAAGATTATCTTATATTTTCCATTACTGTTAATGTTTGTTGTATTACAGTTTTATATTTTTTCAATTTCAAATGAGTCCAATTTTCTGTTTTGCAATTTCAAAATCTTCTCAACTAAGTTTAAAAAAACAACACAAAACTCACTTGCCAAGTTTCAAAAAATAACTATATTCTCAGTTTTAATTAGGATTTCAATAAACTACATATAATATTTGAGAAAATTTAATATTTTTACATTATGTCTTTTTAACTACACTTAATTTAAATGAAACTAAATATCCTGATATTATTCATGTGATTATTAAATTCAACAGAATCATAGATGTAATTCATAACACCTGAAAATGAAAAGCAAATTTTCACTTATATTTTGTTTTAAATACGCCCTTTTTTGCCATTTTTTATTTTATTTTATTAAAACATTTTAAAGTTTGCAGGTGTCCCCAATCCCCCTACTCCCTCCCCTGTTTCCTGCTCCCTTGGGCTTCACCACAATATTGTCGGTGTCCACAGGGTACGCACACATGTTCTTCAGCTAAAGCTCTCACCTTCTTTATCCAGTCACCCTCCTCCCCTCCCCTTGGACACCATCCAGTCTGTCCCACATATCCAAGCTTCCGGTTCCAATTTGAACATCAGTTTATTTTATTCATTAAATTCCACATATTAGTAAGATAATATGGTATTTGTCTTTCTCTAACTGGATTATATTGCTTAACATAATACTCTCCAGGTCTATCCATTCATAAATGGTAAAAGTTCTTCTTTTTTTAGAGCAGCATAGTATTTCATTGTATAAATGTACCACAGATTTTTATCCGCTCATCTTGGCTATTGTAATTAATGCTGCTATAAACAGGGATGCATATATACTTTCTGACTGGTGTTTTGGGATTCTTATAATATATTCCCAGAAGTGGGATCACTGAGTCAAAAAGCAGTACCATTTTTAATTTTTTGAGGAAACGCCATACTGTTGTCCACAATGGCTGCACCAGTCAGCAATCCCACCACCAGTGCACAATGGTTTCCTTTCCTCCACATCCTCACCAGCACTTGTCATTTGTTGATTTATTGGTGATAGCTATTCTGACAGGTGTGAGATGAATTATGCTCTTTGTAGTCTTTTACCTCATCTATGCATTTTCTCACATTTTTGATGTGGAATGAAGGAGGGGATATTTGATACATTGTTTTAGCGGAAAATTTTATACTTTCTTTCATTATTGAATTTACAGGACTGAGTAGAATTTCCGGAGTCAGTTCTTCACTGTATTGACATCATAAAGAATAAGAGTAAAACTGCTGAAGAGCTCACTCTTCAGGACTTAGAAGATACTGATGTTTTAAGTAAGTACAGTTTTTACCTGCTTGAAAGATACATATTTGTGAGAATAATTAACCTAAAATGTAAAAAAATTAAACTGTTTAAAGTATGTATCTCTTCTTTCATGCATATATTTTGTCTCTAATATATATATATTTTGTCTCTAATATATATATGTGTGTGTGTGTGTGTGTGTGTGTGTGTGTGTGTATATAGTATATTTGACTGTTCACTTTAATTCATTTGTTTTTCTTACTAACTTTCCTTATATCTCCAATAAATACTATTCACCATATTTGTTTAACCAGCCTTAATTAAAACCAGGCATTCTATTACTTTACAGATAGCTATTCTGACAGGTGTGAGATGAATTATGCTCTTTATAGTCTTTTACCTCATCTATGCATTTTCTCACATTTTTGATGTGGAATGAAGGAGGGGATATTTGATACATAGTTTTAGCGGAAAATTTTGTACTTTCTTTCATTATTGAATTTTCAGGACTGAGTTGAATTACCGGAGTCAGTTCTTCACTGTATTGACATCATAAAGAATAAGAGTAAAACTGCTGAAGAGCTCACTCTTCAGAACTTAGAAGATACTGATGTTTTAAGTAAGTACAGTTTTTATCTGCTTGAAAGATACATTTTTTGTGAGAATAATTAACCTAAAATGTAAAAAAATTAAACTGTTTAAAGTAAGTATCTCTTCTTTCATGCATACATTTTGTCTCTAAAATAGTATAATACACACACACACACATATTTATATATAATATTGGACTGTTCAATTTAGTTCATTTGTTTTTCTTACTAACCTTCCTTATATCACCAATAAATACTAATCACCAATATTTGTTTAACCAGCCTTAATTAAAACCAGACATTCTATTACTTTACATTTAAGAAAGCTAATAAAAAAACAATAAAATCATGGGACTATTTTAAAAGAATCACTTTATATATCTTTTTGGAGAAAAGTATCATTTATATAAAAAGCCTAATAATGTTTATTTTCTTCAACTGATGAAATTTACTCCTGGGAATTATTCTACGTAATAAAAGATTAATATACAAATTAACCATCACTCTGCCACACCCACCAGCCATGCCCACTAGCCAATCAGAGTGAGTATGCAAATAAACCCAACCAAGATGGCTACAGCCACAGAGTGCAGGAGGGAAGCTTGGGTTTCCCCGGCAATGGAAGAAGCCAAGCTTTCCGCCTGCCCTTGCCAGCCTAGGCCTCCACTCAAGGCTACAAAGTTTCAATTATAGAAGGTAAACAAATCCAAACAGAAATGGCTGCTGGCCATGGAGGGAGCAGGAGGCTTAGCTATGCTCCAGGCTACAAAGTTTCAGTTGTAGAAGGTAAATAAATCCCAGATACCAGGGCCTTCGCTTGGGTCGCCAGGGGGGTGGCTGGCCTGCAAATCACCACAGGCCCCTCGCCCAGGCTGCCCCACACCCCAAGGGAAACCCCACCCTAATCGGGGACACCCTTCAGGGCAAACCAGCTGGCGCCCACCTGTACACCAGGCCTCTATCCCATCTAATAAAAAAGTAATATGCAGATTGACCAGCACTCCAACATACAAATTGGCTGCCCCATGTGGAAAGATCCTGCCCTTATGTGGACACAAGATGGCCACCACAAGATGGCCAGCAGGGCAGTTGGGAGGCACCATGCCTGCAAGGGAGAACAGTTGAGAGGGACTAGGTCAGCAAGAGAGGGCAGTTGGAGGTGATCAACCCTGCAGGGGAGGGCAGTTAGGGGTGACCAGGCCGGCAGACAGGGAAGTTGGGGGCGACCACACCTGTAGGGAAAGGCAGTTGCAGGGGACCCAGGCCTGCAGGGGAGAGCAGTTAGGGATGACCAGGCTTGCAGGGGAGGACAATTAGGGGTAAATTGGCTGGCAGGAGAGCAGTTAGACATCAATCAAGTTTTTCAGGGGAGTGGTTAGGGGGTGATTAGGCTGGCAGGGAAGAGCAGTTAGGGGCAATCAGGAAGGCAGGCAGGCGAACAGTTGGGAGCCAGCAGTCCTGGATTGTGAGAGGGATGTCCGACTGCCTGTTTAGGCCCGATCCCAGTAGGGGTTCAAGATTGGAGAGGGTGCATGCTGGGCTGAGAGACACCCCATGCCCCCCATGCACAAGTTTCATGCACCGGGCCTCTAGTATTTTAATAAAATTCTAGGATAGATTTATTTAATTACTTATTTATTTATGATTTTTTTAAATCCTCAAACTAGCATAAAGGAAGAGAGGGAGGGAGAGAGGGGAGAAAAGAAACGTTGATGTGACACATTGATTGTTTGTATCCTGCATGTGCCTCGACTAAGGTCCTGGATTGAACCTGCAGCCCATGTTTATGCCCTTGACTGGGAATCAAAACCATGACCCTTTGGTGCATGGACTGATGCTCTAACCACTGAGCTGCTCCAGCCAGGACCTAAGTATTTAAAACACTTATTTTGGATATCACAGAATATTTTTTCTCACAGAAGATGCCAATTGTGTTATTTAAAAAAAAAAAAATAATAACCGCGGATTTGTGAGAAACAAACAACACTCTTGGTTTAGTCCCCAGATATAAGTGAGAGAACACCCTTCCCCCCGTGACAGTGCAGAAAAGGGCCACTGTCTGAGATCAGCTATAACCTGGGTCTGATTTTCTTTTCAAACATGGTGTCAATCCGGAGCACTCTTTTTTCGTCTGAATCCATCTTCCTACACGTACCATTCTTATGAAGTTTACACATGCTTAAACTTCCCCGATTCTAAAAAAAAAGTACCCCCTTGACTTCCTTTCATATAACAACTGTGTAAGGAATATTTTAAAATGTATTTTCTTCATTTTTCGCTACTTTCCACTCACTTTCCAACTCATTCTATTCTAGACCCTTATTCTTCCACTCAAAGTACTTTCATTTAAACTCACCAACGTTTTCTGTCACCAAAAAAAGATACTTCTTAGATACTGTATGTCCTCTAAGCACCATTTTATCCTATTTCTCCTTCCTTTAAAAGCTCTATTTATGTTAAGAATTATTCGTTTCTATTTCTTCTCCTTCTTTACTCTCCTGTTAGATTCTCTGCAAAACCACTCTTCTTATTCTTACATACTCTTCCACAGCAATCCCATTAATTCCAAAGGCTTCAATTATTATCTCCATGCCAGCAACTCCCACATTATTATTTTTAGGTCAGATCTATTTACTGGGCTCCAAATTTCCATATTTGACTGCTTGCTTGATATTTCCACTCATATATTATCTCAACAGCTTCATCTAAACTAGAAATCTATGAATCACACTTAACTCCACAGCATCTTACTCCCACTCCTAATAAAAACTCAAAACTGCCTTCTTAAAAAAAAAAAAAAAGATTTCAAGCACTTTTATTGTGTTTTGTCTTTTTCTTATATTTTAATTTTTTATTGTGGTAAAATAAACTATAATCTAAAATTTACCATTTTAGCGATTTTTAAGTGTATATGCAGTGGCATTAAGAGCATTCACATTGTTGAATGTGCTTAGGAAAAGGATGAATGCATGAAGGAAGTCCTTTCTACAATAGCTTTATTTCCCACTATCCTCCTTTTGCTTAATGTGCTTCATTATTCCACTTAAAAATTATTTAAACTTCCAAATGGCTTTGCTTGCTTTTACCATAGCTGGTAGCTTTTGCACCTGCTATTCCATCTCTTGGAATTCTCTTGCTTTGACATCTTCCTTCATGCCTAACTGAGTCACACCTTGGGATATCTGAGAAGATCTTCTAGATTGACTAATGTAGGCTATGCCCTTTTGTTGCCTGGTCCCGTACCACTGCGCAAATCCTGATTTTATCACTCAGTGCTCTTACAACTACACAATCAGTATTTTTTCATGAAATTTGGAACTACCAGAAGACAACGTCTAGCACATTTCTGAGACTTAATAAATATTTGTTGAGTGTGTGAATATTTCAGATAATCATTGAGTGTGTTCTATGTTCCACACATTATATTCTGAGCTAGCAATACAGCAATGAGCCAGAACAAAGCCATTATTCTCTTGGAGATGCAATGCTAGTAAGATGGGACTGATAATAAAACAAAATGAGTAAATCTTTATCAGTTGATGTGCTAAGAATAAAATTAAAGCACGGATGGGGAGAGTAACTGGCATGCTATTTTAAATAAAGTCTTTTTGATAAGATCTCTTGATCAGAGACCTGAATGAAATGAGGTGCCAATTCAGAAAGAGGGATTTCCAAGTGGCATGAAGCAGCGTGTGCTTTGTTTAGTCAAGGAGGAAGGCTAACAATTGGGTAGGACTAGTCAGAGTGAAAAGAGCAGAGCAGGTGACAGGTCATGTAGGATATTTAAGACCATGGTTAGCACTTTGAGTGAAATAGTAACAGAGGGAGTTAGTATGGAGAGGGAACTCATACAACTTAACAAAAGGGAGATAAAAAATGGGCAATGAACCTAAATAGATACTTTTCTAAAGAGGGCATAAGGAAGGCCAAGAGACATATGAAAACATGCTCAAAGTCACTAATCATCCAAGAGATGCAAATCAAAACGATAATGTGGTACCATATCACACCTGTCAGAATGGCTATCATCATCAAATGAACAAACAGCAAACACTGGTGAGGATGAGGAGAAAAAGGAACCTCGTACACTGCTGGTGGGAATGCAGACTGGTGCAGCCACTGTGAAGAACAGTATGGGGTTTCCTCAAAAAAACTAAAAATGGAACTCCTATTTGACCCAGTGATCCCACTTCTAGGAATATATTCCAAGAAGCCAGAAACACCAATCAGAAAGGATATAAGGTTTGGAAACAGCTTAAGTGCCCATCAGCAGATGAGTGGGTTAAAAAACTGTGGTACATCTACACATTAGAATACTACACTGCAGTAAAAAGGAACTTTTACCATTTGCAACAGCATGGATGGACCTGGAGAGTATTATGCTATGCAAAATAAGTAAGTCAGAGAAAAATAAGTATCAGTATCACATGATCTCACTCATTTGTGGAATATAATGAACAACATAAACTGATGAACAAAAACAGATGCAGAGATAGAGAAGCATTAATCAGACCATCAAACCTCAGAGGGAAAGTAGGGGAGGGTGGGAGTAAGGGGGAAAGATCAACCATTGTCTTTGCTACTGACCATTTGGTTTTTCCTTATTTTTCTTCCCCAGTTTCCAATTTGCCGGATTTGTGACTACTTATTGCCTTCTCTACTTGATGTGAATGCTCTTGCATCTCATCTTGCGTGTCCTCTGACTCTGATGAACTCAAAAGAGTGGCCTGTAGAAAGAGCTGCCATATTCACTGAGAAATGAAGATTAGTCTGCATAAGAGGTCAAGAGTCACTAGAATGTGTTTTCCAGTCCCTTTTACAATCAGAAGGTCCGAGCAATATTTCTCTGAGTCCAAAAGCCGAGGTGCACCCCTGTTATCTTTGATTAGGCTTTTTCTTTAATGGAGGGAAAATCTCCAGACTCAGCATGTTATCCCTAAGGAAAAAGAAGCTATCCCTGTTTGCAAAGCTATCAGCTGTCCTACAGAATACATTGCTTTATTCATTGAATCAATAAATATTTCTTTAATGAGCAGCACACAAAGGTAAAAACTGCAAGGGAACTAAAACAAGTTAAGGCTCATAACTAACACCCTGATCTGATCAGTACTGGACATCTGCACCCAGAGGTCATCTCTGAATCCAGATAGCTGTACTGGGGTAATTAGGTGGCAACTCTCCTAGGCCCCACATAAAACATAGTACCTAATATAATGGCATTTAAGTGTTTTGTCCTGTGACATTATTCAGTCTGTCCACTTAGGATAGATAATTACAGAGTGTAGACTTAAGGAGGAAAAAAGGAGTTACATATACTTTCATCTTGTAAGATTTTAAAAAACACACACATTGCTAAATAATGCTCTACTTAGACTAAGCAATATCAAAAGGACTTTATGAATCTGTGTAGATTGATATTGGGGAATTGTTTTCCAGAATAAATTTAAAATGTAATAGCTTATCATAGGAGAATGTGAAAACATTTTTTATGAAGGTTCTTGTACGGTGATAGACAGAAGGTGCATATGTATATGACGATTTCCTATCAATCTATTTTATGAGTCCAAATGAGCTAAGATTGCTTTTATATCGGTATTTGAATCTGTTATATTGTGTTTAAAAACAATATTTTAATTTTCACTCTCTGTAATTTTTAACATTGTAACTAATTAAATTGGCACCTGAACTCCTTTCATGATGCTTCCATTAGTTATACATTCTTCTTTTCATTTAGTTTGCAAAACTTCCCATAAGAAATATTTCCAAACCATTTTAGGACCAAAAGATTAATTTCCCAAAGCAAATAAAGCTCCAGATTTCGGGTGAGGGTTATTGATCTTTAGTTAAACTCTTTTCACAAGTTTGGACCCTCCCACTTACATCAGGTCATTTCTTTTCAGATCAGAAGCTCTGGAATTGTGCTCTCTGTCTAGGCATCTGAGAAAGTCATACAGGCTTTGGTACCAGCTGTATCACTTTCCGATTATGTGATTTCTCATAAGTCAGGTATTCCCTCAATCATCACCATTCTTATCTGTTAAATTAGGATAATAATACTCCATAAGTCATAGGGTAGTTCTGAGGATGACACGGGATCAAACAGCATTCTCTCTCCAATTGACTCTAATTAGGGAATGCTCAGGATGAATGGTGAGAATAATTACTCGCAGGTTTGTCTTTAAGAATCCATGAGAGACATCTCATTTTAACCAAACAAAGGGGGAAGAGAGTACATGTGTGCCTTGGGGGTGTGGTTTGTGGGATAAGGAGATGCTGGGTAATAAGGAATTTGCACCTCGCTAAACTCAGCTCAGTGAAATATATTTAACTAAGTGTACCAAAATTGCAAGGAGGATATGGAATGCAATGCATAATCTAAATAACCCAACGAAGGTCACAGATGGTATGGTGATAGTGGCAAGTCTTGGCTGACCATGGAACCAAAACGTTCGGGGACCTAAGAACTAAACTCAGGGAACCTGAACCACTTCAGTTTTTGTAGACACCTCTGGAATGATAATTCCTTGCCTTTTATTTGTCTGCATGTTTTGTTTTGTTTTAAGTTAATGCAGTGGTTTGATGATATGAACTCTGGATCACAAAGTCTTCTATAATTTAGAACTGTTCTGGATCAGTTTAATCCAAACTTGAGTTTACTTCTGACCAAACAATGGTAACATTCCCAGGATAAGCAATTCAGGTTCCTGAAATAAATGTGTTTCCCTTATAACAAAGACAAATTTCAAAGCATTTCTGTAGCGATCTTGTCCTATTTTCTTGTTCACTTACTGAAGTGTAAGAGATGGCAAGCTTCCTCTGACAGAGTTTTAATTAGTTTCTATATGTGATATGTTTATACCATGTGGTCCTGAAATTTTTCTTTTTTTTTTTTAATGAGAAAAAAAGGCCATTTAACTGTTTGAATTACTTACCTGCATCAGTTCTGATAGTCCTCAAACAGATGGCTTTGACACGTTCTTGCTTATGTATGTTTCTGATTTTTTTTAAAAAACTTTGTGTTTTTTTCTCTCCCTTTAAAAAAAAAATTGTTCTTTTTAATCCTTGCCTGAGGATATTTTTCCATTAATTTTTAGAGAGAGAGAAACATACATGGGAGAGAAACAGATTGATTGGTTGCCTCCTGCATGAGCCCCAACCAGGGGCCAGTCCAGGGAGGAGCCTGCAACCAAGGTACATGCTTCAGATCAGAATTGAACCCAGGACTCTTGGGTCCGCAGGCTGAAGCTCTATCCACTGAGCCAAACCGGCCAGGGCTAAAAAAGCTTTGTTCTTCTCCCAGCAATTCAGATGGACTGGTTTACTTTCTGAGCAATTATATTAAAGAAAAAGTAAAAGATTGTAGGCCAACTGAAGGATTTTTGCAGTTAAACTCAATTATAGGCAATGGCTGAAATGCATTTAAAATTGCCTTTCCTAAAGGGTGAAGAATGCTGCCCTCTGATTTCTGACAGGAAAGTGCTTATAGGGACAATCGGTATGGACAAAATTTGGGGGGTGTGGGGGGCAAAGGGTGTTGTGGGAGCCAGTGGCAGAGAAGGAGGTTGCTGTTTGGTTTGAGCCCCGTGTGGCTTTCATGGCTGCACTAAACTAGTGGTCTGCAAAACTGCGGCTCGCAAGCCACATGTAGTTCTTTGGCCCTTTGAGTGTGGCTCTTCCACAAAATACCAGGTGCGGGCTCCCACGTACAGTGCGATTGAAACTTCGTCGTCCGTGCACAGAAGTCGGTTTTCAGCTCTCAGAAATTTCAGTCATTTACTGTTGATATTTGGCTCTGTTGACTAATGAGTTTGTTGGCCACTGCACTAAACCAAAAGCAAGTTTTGGCAAGGGTAAACCATACTATATAGACAGATGAGGCACTTATCTCAGAAGTGATTTATTTCAAATACAGATAAATCTTTTCCATTCTTGTAGCTGAGGGTGCCAACTATACTGTTGCATGGAGTTTAGCAGAGATATTACCTTCTCTGTCCTTTCCTCTTTCTCTTGACCCTGGCTAGTGGTGGGCCTGGCAGAGAGCAATCAATGGGTGGGAGTGAGGACCCTCAGAAAAGCTGGAAGGCAGGTCTCCCAGCTCTGATGATTCCTTCTGCTTTCAGAGGTTCCCCTGTACCTCTTGGCCAGCCTGGAATCTCTTTTCCCACATTTCTGTTTGAAATTCACCTTCTTCAAGAAACTTCTAGCCCAGCTCATCATCTACCTTAGTCATCCCCCAAAGAATTTTGTTTGAGATTTACAACATGAACATTTATTCTTATTCACACATTTTTATTTGAACTCTTATTTTAATACTAGAGGCCTGCTGCAGGAAGATTCCTGCAAGAATAGGGCTTCCTGCTACCAGAGCAAAGCAGAGAAGGGAGCGAAGCCTCAGCAGCAGGCGTTACTCCCTTCTCCGCTGCCTCGGCTTTGCTCCCGTCTGCAGTGCTTGGCTTGGCTTCCTTCTATTGTACACCAGGGGTCCTCAAACTTTTTAAAGTGGGGGCCAGATCACGGTCCCTCAGAGAGCTGGAGGGCCGGACTATATGAACTACTAATTCCTACTGTAACACCTCGGCTGCGCTCACTGCCCAAAAAACTTGGCGGGCCGGATCAGACTCCTCTGCGGGCCGCATGTGGCCCGCGGGCCATAGTTTGAAGACCCCTGAACACTGTCTTTAGTCTACAGACCTGCATATGCAAATCAACTACCATCTTTGTTGGGTTAATTTGCATACTCATCTAGATTGGCTGGTGGGTGTAGCAGAGGGACAGTCAATTTGCATGTTTCTCTTTTATTAGTGTAGATAACGCAAATCCTGTGTCCTTAAATAGATTTTAAAACCCTTCAAAGACCAGATAGATTTGTGTAAATGCATGTCTAATGCTCTCTCCAGAAGCTTTGCAGGTCCCCCTCCTCCTACCTCTCAAACTCTTTCTGAGTTAAATTGGTTCCCAGTTTAAAATCAAAAAATCAAAAATCCCTCTTGATTTTCCTGGTTCAACCTGGTTCTTTCATTTTAGGAGGTGTAGTCATTTAGCCTCATCTGATACTTTCTCATTGTTTATTACTCCATTTCTTTATCTATAATTAATATTACATCTTATGTACTGTAACAACTGTCCCAAATATTCACTAGGCTCCTCAGGGTCCACCTTATAGCCTGCTTCTCTTCTAGCAAATGGCTTTGCCTCCTATTATATTACAAAATTTGTGGCCCTTCACCTCCTTTCTATCCTCCCCTGATTTTCTATTTTCCCTTCTGTCTCCTCTGTATTTCCTGCCCCTGAAGGTGTATCATATCCCCCCCGCCCCCCAGTGCTGCTGCTGTTTCAGAAATTTTGATTTCAATTCCCCCTTCTTTAGAACATATTCTAACCTGTCTCTGACACAGAGAAATTTCCCAAGATGCATTTTTGAATGAACAAATGATTTTTCTTTTCTACTGTAATAATCCAACTAATGGGATGTATCAACTACATGAACATTATATGGAGGGCATACTTGTTTATCTCACTAATAATAAATAGATTGGGAGCAAGGTAATTATGCACTGAACTAGGGGGCTGGGGGAAAGGCAATAACCTTGGCATTTATATCACAGGTTAGAATCCATGGTCACATGGCAACATTACTGCAACCGGTATGGAAAATCCTTCTGGCTGTTCTACTCCCAGCTCTATATCAGGGAAGAGGACAGCTCAAGGAAAATTACTTCACCGGTAAAGCCACCTAAGCCTAGAGTTTGCTTGACATTTTTTTTTTTTTTTTAAGTAATGGACTCTATTTCTTTAAAAAACATTAAAGTCTTCCATCACCTGCATACACAGCTTAGGAATCAGAAATGGGAAACAGGCACAAAATACTGTATACCCTTTCATGAAGTTTCCATTGTCCGAGATATGGATCTATTCTTCCTTTTTATTATTAAATTGATTGGGGTGACATTAGTCAACATGAACATATAGGTTTCAGGTGTGGGTTTCTATGTTACAAGATTGAGCCATTATTCTTGCCTTCCTTGCTAGCTCCAAACTCCAATTTTTGTCCCTCCAGCCACTAAGGCTGATACAGTTTTTGTATGTTGCTTCCTGACTGGCTTTTATGCCTCATGAATAGAAGTAGAAAAGAATCTTAAGTGAAGAAAAAAAATAATATGGCAACCAGAGGACTTGCCACAGAACATTTACTTTCTTTTGGAATGTTTTTTGTTTTTGTTTTGTTTTTAGTAGAAAGCTTAGTCCAAGATAAATTGCTCTTGTATAGCTGCAAGCAAAAGCCCCAATAGAGGATTTTGAGCAAAAGAGTAGAATTACATGACTTGAGTTACATTTTATTTTGTTTAATTTTTTATATTTTTTGCTGTTTTCTTTTTTTAAATTCACCTTTATTGTTGAAAGTATTACAGATGACCCCTTCCACCTCGCTCTACCTCCTTCCCCAGGCCTTCACTACACTATTGTCTGTCTCTGGGTTATGCACGTAAGCATATAAGTTCTTTAATTAATCTCTTCCTGCTGTCTCTCCCCTCCTCTGAAATTCATTAGATCCTGGATCTATTTTGTTCATTAGATTCCACATGTAAGTGAGGTCTTGTAATACTGTCTTCCTCTGGCTGGCTTATTTTGCTTAGCATAATATTCTCCAGGTCCCTCTACACTGTCTCAAAGCATAAGAGATCCTTCTTTTTTTACTGCTGCATAGTATTCCATTGTGTAAATGTACCATAGCTTTTTCTTAACCACTCATATACTGATGGGCACTTGGGCTGTTTCCAGATCTTAGCTAGTATTGTAAATTACACTGCTACATATATAGGGGTACATATATTCTTTCTGATTGTTGTTTCAGTATTTTTAGGATATATTGCTAGAAGTGAGATCACTAGTACAAATGGCAATTCCATTTTTAAGTTTTTGAAGAAACTCCATATTGTTTTCCATTGTGGTTGTGCCAGTGTGCATTCCCACCATAGGTTTCCTTTTTATTTATTTATTTATTTTACTTTTTTTTTTTTTATTATTGATTATGGTCTCACATAATTGTCCTTATTCCCCCTTTCCCATCCCAAGCCCCTCCCTAAATATGCCCCCCCTCAGCCCCTGTTGTCCATGGCCACTGGCTAGGCCCATATGTATGCACACAAGTCCTTTGGTTGATCTCTTCCCCTTACCCCCATCCTCCCTTACTTTCCTTCTGAGGTTTGAGAGTCTGATTGCTGGTTCTCTTTCTCTTGGCCTGTTCATGTTGTTCATTATTTCCTCTAGATGTGTGAGATCATGTGATCCAAGAAATACCCTTGTAAGAACCTAAACTGCAACAAGCCATAATGTTATACTGAGAGGCAAATGAATTAGTCTGTAGTGAGTACCTTTCTGGGCCAACAGTTCTTTTGCATCCCAATTTCAATGCCAGATAGTTCCTTATGTGTATATGCCGGCCATGATATTTCAGATCTGGTTGGTGGACAAATGGCGGTAATGCAGGTCCGCCCGTCTCTGGTTTGGTCCTGGGCATCCTTCAGCAACCAACCCGCAGCTGCTGTCTGCTGGTATGCTGAGGCGTCGTCAGCATCTTCCATCTCTGAATTGTGTCTCTTCTGTCTTCATGGCTGGAGCGCTTCTGTCTGTTCCTCTCTGTTACAGGATTCCAGATGGTCTCGAGTTGTTTTCTGAAAATATACAAACATATTCTCGACCAAAAGTTAATAAAGGGATATTTTCTTTAAATTTTATTTGGAATTCTTTTTCATCCCCCCACCCCCCTCCTCTGCAAATAATTTTCCCCTGGCTTGTTTTGTCACCATGTGTGTATTTCATGGGTATCTTGCTATTAGCATTTCGAATGAAGGTTAATTTTCTAAAGCACAAAATTTTTAGATGTAAATTATTCTCAGGATATTTTTCCTTACATGATATTCTTCCACTGTCACCCCCTTTTATACTTTAAATAATAGGAAACTTTTGGAAATTTTATACTGTAGTCTTGATAGCTTTACATTTTAACTTATTTGCGCTACACTATGACTACTTTAGGTTCATAACATGTTGTGCAATTTTACTGTGGGACGCTCTGCCAATAAGAATTTTTGTTAACCCTTTAGGTTTCCTTCTTTTTGTTTGTTTTTTTGTTACATTTTAGAATCGACTATGTGGAAAGAGTAAAATTGAGAAGAATAATTAGGAGAATTATTGAAATAGTCACAGATGAGCATTATGAGAACATCAGTAGCTCTTTATATCCTCTGTGTGTGGGGTCATTCTGGAATGTAAAACTGAAGAGCCATGGCCACTGACTTTAAATCTGTGAGTATGTATGTGCTGAAATAAAATTACTGAGCACAAAGCTGATCTGTGTTCTATGCTAATGGTATTGATCTGGGCTTACTAGAATACATGTATTTGATTACTGTAAAGCTTAAGTAAGATAACCATGGGACATTCTCAGGAACATGCTTGAGTCACAATAAATCATTCTCAATTATAAATTAAATGCCTAGGATGTCATATTTGGAAGAAAATTTAAGGGATCTATAAGATAATATCTACTTATTATTCCTTTGAAATTTAAACATTCTGCACTCTGTCTTCCAGCTACCTCATCGTGGATAAATAAGATGATATAAGGAGAATGTTCATAAATTCCTTAAGCAGATAATAATAATAATAATAATAATAATAATAATAATAATTTGAATAGACAAAAACTGACAAGTAAAACAAAGAATGCAAAAGTTCACCTTTTTCCTCCTTCTGTAGTTTTATAAAAACAGCAACTTAGGGAACATATTTCACTTTTTTTTTTTAGATAGACAAATTGTTAAATATAAATCTCCTCAAATTGTTTATAGTAGTGAGTGGTTGGATGTTTTAAAATCTGGCTCAGTTATAGTCAGGTTGCTAATATGCCAAAGTACATTCTGAATAAGTAAATTGTTTTATTATCACAAAAATGATCCCCCAAACCTACATCCAAGCTCCTGGTATAAGACACTGGCAGTAGGAATTGCTAAGACTAGTCTCTCATGGGAGATTAATGCAAAGCATCTAAGATAAATGTATTATTAATACGTTATACTTAGAACATAAGGTTTAGTCAGCAAGTGAAAAGCAGTTTTTTTGTTAAACAATATGTGTTGACTCAGTGAAACAATTCTTTCTAAATTTTTCAAAGGACTTTCATTAATAGAAAACAATTTTATGTCAGGTAAGCCCTGCTGTCCTCTATCTTCTCATTTTCTATGATTTATTTAAAAATGCTTTTTAGCACTTTTTATGAAAAGATACTGTGGGAGAGAAAAAGGTAAGTAGATATTCCCCTTCTTGTCTTGATGTGAGATAGAATATTATAGCTAAGACAAGGGGTACAAATATAAAATGTGGTACTTGTAATAAACAAAAGTTCACTCTGACAAGGGAATTATAGTAAGCCTACCAAATAACAGTGTCACTTGATCTGGATCCCAATAAATTGGTTGCATCTTTGGGGATAGGGAAAAGATGTTGTAATGAAACAAAAAGTACCAAATTAGACATGGAACAAAGAAAGGTCCTTGGTAAGAAGCAAAAAATAGGTCAAAATGTATATAAGGTTAGAAAAGTTAGGTTGAGGACAGATTGTTAAATAATATGAAGTTTAATTTTTATTCTTGGGGCAATTTGGGACCACTGAAAATTCTTGAGATGACACATCTTGTGCTGCACATTAAAGATTATCTCTATACAAGTACTGCATTAGATTAATGGGAGAGTGAAAATATTTGAAGCAGAGAGATCCATTCAGAGCTCATTAAAATAGACTAGCTAAACTGATTTTAGGGCCTCTAGTTGAACAGGAATAGAACCAAGATAAACCACTTTTTGTTTCTACTTAAATTATTCTTCTATATTGTTGGATCTGTATACTTTAAATTCAATTTTGATTTATTTTAAAAAAGTGGAAGTAAAGATATAAATATTGTTTCTCTCTATGCATATACATACTTTCATATATGATACATCTTTTTTGAGAAATTTAAAAACATATTTAGTCCATGATTTCTAATTCCAGTAACTGAATCCCAAAATCGGAGGCGAGAGAGATGCATTAGTCCAGCTCATGAGGTGTCCACGTTGGGCAGGCTGGTGTTCCTGTTCCCTGGGTAACAGAGACTGAGAAAAAGATTTGCATTCAGGAAACTGAATGGGGATTGACCTTAGTTTATCACCTTTGAGGGGCTGAGTGGACTGCGGGAAAATTCGAGCTAGAAAATAATTGTAACAGAGCCTTGAACTAATCTTTTGAGAAACTCGAGTTAACACTTAGGGTTTTCCTGGATCAGGGGAGTTAACCTTTGTACCACCACGTCTAATATTTAGGAAATAATACTCAGAGGGTGGGGCTTGTCAGTGGTTCAGCTACCAGAACTCTCAACAGTGGAAGGAATGAGAGCTTCAGTCCTGAGAAGACTGATGTGACCATCCAGGCAATATATGTGTATGTATATATAGCTAATATGCTTAGGGTCCATCCAACCAATCACTATGATGTGCACTGACCACCAGGGGGCAGCCACTCAACACAGGAGCTGCAGTGACTGGCAGCAGTGGTTCTCAGGTAACACACCCTGAAACCAGAGAGGAGGGACCTGATTCCTCTTGGGCTGCGTGATTCCACCTTCGGCCATGGGTTATGTTGTTGCTGGGGCACTGTTGGTTCGGATCTGGTTTACTGCACACTTGCATTTGGGTTCTACACCCTGTAGGACAGCAGCTTTGCAGAGTGCCCTCTTTTTCTCTAGGACCCCTGTCAGAAAGTCGGTTCCAGCCCAATCAGTGCAGGCCAGGCCAAGGGACCCCACCCGTCGGAGGGACACCGCTCATTCTGCAGACACCTATAGAGCCATAGTGCCACCCCAGGTGTGGCTGGCAGGAGAGAGATCGTGGGAGGTTGGCTCTAAGGGCGTGTCTGGCCCATCTCCCCCAGTCCTGCCCCGCCAGCCACCTTCTAATTAATTTCATTTCAACGTGCACGAATCTGTGCACTGGGTCGCTAGTATTCAATAATAAAGTATGACAGGGAGTAGAGGTGAGGGCCATGTGTTATCTGAGGTCTCAAGAAAGAGAGTGTCAGCACTGTGGGGTAAGTAAGAAGTAATTTCCATGGAAAGAGTTAGTTGGCATTGAGCTATACCATAATTTAATAAATCATTCCCCTACTATTAATTCTTTTCTAATACTTAACATAATATTATAATAAGTATATGATTATCCATAGTTTTCCATTGGAAAATTTCTTTGGAATATTTGCTTCAATGTGTTTCAATGTTTATATTTTAGAGAGGAATATAAATACTGATTCTATAAAGGATAGAATCTGTCCATTTCTAAAAGTCTTCAACTAGATGAGTTCCATGACTCCATTCAAGTCTTAATCTAACATGAACTAATTTGCTGTCTGGAATCCTTAAACACAGTATTAAAGGTTACTCACGAATCTTAAGATTTATGTTAATCCTGCTCATATCCCAGTAGTCCCTTTCAAGCAATGTTATCCAATGAGTCACACCGTTTTACAATGCACGCTTATTCTGAATTCACAAGGCACTAATATGACCTAGTTCATTCCTGGCTGCTGCAATCTTCATGGCTGAATGAGCCAGTCAGGAATCAGAGGTTAGGAATCACGTGATTATTACTGTAGGATGATTCTACAACTAGTGGTAAGAAATAATTATGAAAATGTGCCAAATAACTGAATACTATTTTTAAAGATTTTTAAATTGAGTTTTCTTTCTTTCTTCTTCTTCTTCTTCTTTTTTTTTTTTTTTAAATAATTCTATTGATTTTTAACAGAGAGAAAGGGAGAGAGATAGAGAGCTAGAAACGTCGATGAGAGAGAAACATCGACCAGCTGCCTCTTGCACACCCCCTACCGGGGATGTGCCCGCAACCAACGTACATGCCCCTCACCAGAATTGAACCTGGGACCTTTCAGTCCACAGACCGACGCTCTATCCACTGAGCCAAACCGGCTTCGGCTAAATTGAGTTTTCAAGAGAAAGGGAGAGGGAGAGAAACATGGATCTGAGAGCAGAACATTGATTGGCTGCCTCCTGTATGCCCCTTGCGGGATGAAGCCCACAACTCCGGCATGATCCCTGATTGGGAATCTAACCAGCAACCTCTCTGTGCATGGGACAATATACAACCAACCGAGCCTCACTGGCCAGGGCTAACTGTGATTATGTTTTACCTTTTATCAGTATCAGAGCACTGCCTATTTTTTAGTGAGAGCACATACACATTGCGATATGGCAGAGTTGTATGTGGTGACAGACTGAAGGAGAGCAAAGGGTCTGTGTGGGATTTCTGATTCAAAATGTTTGGGGCAGGAGCTCCAAATGTGTGCTTTCAGAGCTATTCATGTAATTTTGACATAAAACTAAGATTGGGAAGCATTGTCTAAGTCATTCCACTCCATTTCTCTGGATTTTAATGGTGAAAAGAAAAGACAGTCAACTTTCCCAGATTGTTTCTCGTTGGAAGTCCTGTCAGATATATACACTGAAGGTTATGTATTGAGGCTGTCTGGTTCCTGTTCCTGTTTATTTTAACATCACAATCATCTGTTACACTCATAAACGTCTAAAAAAGGTTTAATAAGCTATTATGTTTGCACATACAAATATTGCAGATAAATAGGGCATTTTGGTAACATAGTAAAATTGTTGCATCAAGAATGCAAATAAGTAAGTTATTTAAGTAGAACTCTTGTTTATTTATTTTCTCTACAGTATTTTTTCCTGTTGTACACACTTTCCCCATTCTTGATGTTATTCCCATTAACAAAATGTTACTTGCATTTACATTAATGATGACTTAAAACATCATTTCTTAATGTTATGCAAATAGAATTAGGGTACTGAGAGTTAGGCTACTACCAGTGGAGATTTTCAATCTGTGCACATAATAAAATAACTAACACATTCATTTCTCCATAAATTTTTGGATTATTTCTTCTGTATCTGTGAAATATGCCATTAGTATTTTAAAAGCTATTGGATTAAATCTACAAATTGCTTTGGGTAGTATGGACATTTTAAGTCTAGTTTTAGATAAACAGGATAATTGGAGATGCTTCCAACCATTTGACAACTGGCTGAGGTGAGCCATCCCTGGGTAGGCACTGCTAATTCTAAAAAAGAAAATTAATGGGGAATTTTATGGATTTATATTTTCTCTACTATAGCAGATTTTTTCACTACTGCAATAAACAGTGCAAACAGGAAGGAGGCCCAGATAGACATCATATATCTAAAATCAAGGCAGGTATGACAGAAAGCTGCATTTGAAAATATGATTCTAAGAAACAGTGAATGAATCCTATATAATAAAAGGCTAATATGCAAATCAACCAAACAGCAGAACAACAGCTCAATGCAGGAGCTGCCCCCTGGTGGTTAGTGTGCTTCCATAGGGGGAGCACCACTCAGTCAGAAGCCCTGAACTGGGCTCATGGCTGGCGAGAGCAGCAGCAACACTAAGGATGTCCAATGGATGGACATTCCCTGAGGGCTCCCAGACTGTGAGAGTGGGCACAGACCAGGCTGAGGGATTCCCCCCCACTCCTGCTAAGTACATGAATGTCGTGCAGCGGGCCTCTAGTGATTACATAAATGTCATAGCAGAAATTATAATATTGCTCAAAGCAATAAAGGGAATATTAGATTCCTGATTTCAATGACAAATTGATAAGCCACCATAATTCAGAGAACCATCTTAGAATGATAGATCAACAGAGTGGCATGATTAAGAGCACAGGCTATAAGTCTGGACTAATGGTTTATATTATGACTCCACAATTCAATGGCTGTGAGAGTCATGGAGATAAAAATCCCTTTTGTCTCAGTTTTCATATCTGTTAAATATAGATATAGATAATAATTCTTTTTTAAAATATATTTTATTGATTTTTTACAGAGAGGAAGGGAGAGGGATAGAGAGCCAGAAACATCGATGAGAGAGAAACATCGACTAGCCGCCTCCTGCACACCCCGCACCGGGGATGTGCCCACAACCAACGCACATGCCCCTGACCGGAATCGAACCTGGGACCCTTCAGTCCACAGACCAACGCTCTACCACTGAGCCAAACTGGCTTCGGCTAAATAATAATTCTTATTAGAGGTCTATGGAAAATCTAAAATGAATTATTACATGTAAAGTGTTATTATTTTAAAAACTCTATGTAGCTATTGGAATATTAATGAGCGGTATGAAAAAATCAAAGGAAAAATAGTTAATGTAATAAAATAGAAAATTATGGGTATAGAAAAGAATCATGAAATTAGATCACTTCAAAATATTGGGATAAATAATAAATGTTATAATGATGTTAGGTTAGATCATATAAGTGTGATGTTTTGTAAATGTCAAATATAAGCAATTTTATGTGGGTGAACTAACCTAAAGTCATAAGTGTGTTTTAAAAATTCTCTTTAAGAGAAAGAAATTAAGTTTTAGGAATTCATTCAAAATAAAATCACCTATACCCCTCACATATTGAGACTAACATTTCTGTAAACCTAGAAAAATATTTCATGTTCTAAATCATAAAAATGGAATAATACAGTTACTATTCCTGCAACTTCTTCATTAGTAAAATAACAAATAATTTTATTGTGAGTTACAGAGGTAACTTTTTAATTGCTATTTCATTTTCATTTCAATAAGATAAAATTATTTTAACTCCCTCATTTTAAAATGAATTTTAAGCTAATATGGAAGTCCTTGATGTCTACTTGATGTACTTGGGCACAGAAAATATTTTCCAAAGGTAATAGCAATTAGACATGTGTCATTTATGTCTAAATGAACAATTTGAGACTTCACTAATTTGATTAGAATACATAAAATTGGAAAATATTAATCAGTAAAAAGACCTAAAAGACTCAAAATTTATTTTCTTACTTTAGTTTATGTAATTGTCAGTGCTTGTGAAATGATTCTGAGATAAGTTTAATCACATATCTGCCTCTTTTAATGGATGCTCTGCTTGATGGTTGTCAATCAACTGGAATGGAAAATGTATTATATGTAATAGAAGATATATTAAGATAAATAACATCAATAAATGTTTAAATAATTTTTAAATAATAACAAGACACCTAAGTGTGTTAATATATCAGTTATTTACCCAGAATACTACTACTATTTGTGGTTGCATATTTTTAAGGGAATAAGGAATATATATTTTACTACATAATTTGGTTAAAAATTTAAAATTCTGAAAATGTCATTCAGAGGAAAATTTCCGCTCAGTGGTCTGAACATAAAGTTGGTTGGAATCTGAAATGTTTATTAATCGCTTTCACTCTAATCAAAATACATCAGTTAAGTCAATAACTAATTTTGAGTCTTTAGAGAAAAATAGCTAATGAAAAATAAGCTCTCCTACTTCTTAAAAAATATGTATGTTTTTAAATTGATTTCAGAGGTGAAGGGAGATGAGAGAGAGAAAAACATGATGAGAGATAATTGTTTGGCTGCTTCCTGTACACCCCACACCAGCCCGCAACCCTGGCATGTGTCCTGAATGGAAATAAAACCATGACCTTCTGGCTCAGAGGTCGATGCTCAGCTACTGAGCCATGCTGGCTGGACAGCCCTCTCTCTTTTGATGCAATGTCTTTAGTCTTTGCAAGACATTTTCTTTCCCCAGATGCAGACAAGTAGAGAGAACATGGGAGAGATATGAAGCCCCCTCTGAAGTGAGGATGCCCTTGTTAGAACATCCTCTTTGACCAGATCTTCACTGAGATCCAACCTTCATTTGCTTCTTCCTGGTCATGTACATTGTCAGGGACACAAAGTAGTCAGGTCATGGACCAAGAAGGGCCTCTAATACTGCACAATGATCAGCCACAGTAATCTCAACAGAGAGGCTGCAGAGATGAGGCCTGGGGACAGCAGGGGCAAGGACAATGGATGCTCATTTTCTGGGGCAGATGGCTTGTGACCATTCAAATCTTCTACTTGTTAGCTATGGAAATATGGGCAATCTATTAATTCCTCTGCCCCTTAGTTTCCTTTTTTCTAACGTGCAAATAATAGTACCTATGCACAAGAAAGCTTGAATTCAAGTTAACTTTTCAGAAGCATTTTGGACAGTGCTAAGCATATAGAAAGCATTCAATAGATTTCAGTAATTGATGCTTCTACCACTACCACTAATATATAGGTCTCTTTTCCATTTTAATGCCTAGTATTGAGGGCAAAATTCAGGCCCTCAGTGTGCTCAGTGGGAAGATAGGAGAAGATTAACATAAATTATTTCTGATTCCACTGGCTGTGTTATAAGACTCCATTTTTAACAGCATATTACAATTTATGCATCTCATCGATTATTTTACTTAGTAAACACCTACTCCATATGGCTACTCTTCTTCCACATGAATCTTTAATGTTACTTCCTACCCTCTATTATTTTGTTCATTTTTGTTAGATGCTTTCAATAATGTGTTTTTGGGACAAGACAAATGTACTGTCCATTTGATGCACTGTAATTCCTTTTACTAATGTACCCATTATTTGAGTGTTCAAAGTTGGAGGGGCATTAAAAATATGCAAGTTCTTTTAATCCACCCTATATTGTCTGTCTCCTCCAGAAATCATATATTTTTAGAGCTCCAAGTTACATTACTTTTCAAGCCCAATTGTGAGAACTAAGTTCACTAAATAATGGACACATGTACCTTTTGGTGGGTTGTGCCACCATTCTAGTGCTTATAAGTTGAGTTTGGTCAGAAGACTTCAGTACTTTCCTGGCTAAAAGTTTAAGGAATTGAGAGAAAAGTAAAAATTAAAAAAGAGATTATCAGGTTTGTAGCAGATGAAGGAAGGACTAGAATCAAATGCATATGAACACTGGCAAGAGAAAGACAATGTAAAAAAGAGATTAAATGAACTTTAAGAGGGAGAAGCATGCAGCCAAAGAAACTCACTGAATGGCTTTAGGCTCTCTAGTAGAGAGTAACACCAAGTCTTATAGCAACAGTGAGAGAACAAAAGAACTCTGAAACTTGATAGTATATCTGTCACCATAGAACTGAGAAATGCCACTTAGAAACTAATGAGTTGAATCTTATGGCTTATGAAGTACCATTTTGACCCTATAAATATCAATTTGAAAATTAAAGTATTGGGGAAGGGTTAATATATTCACATTGGATGGCTCTTTTTGGCCACCTACTTACATTTCATTCAAATCCCTTAAAGTGAATTAATCTGTAAATAATGAAGAACACATGATAAGTGACTAAAGTTAACAATACTGTATTGTATACTTAAAGTTCACTTAGAGCAGTGTTTCCCAAACTTCTCTCATGATGAGAATCACTTGGTGGAGTTGTTAAAATACAGATTCCTGAATCCCAACTAAGAAGTGCTAAACTAGAATTTTTGAGAGCATATAGGTAAAATTGTATACTTAACTAGTGCTCTAAGTATTCTAAAATTCTAGTTTAGCACTTCAGGAATCTGTATTTTAACAACTCCACCAGGTGATTCGCATCATGAGAGAAGTTTGGGAAACACTGACTTAGAGGATAGATCTTAAATGTTCTCAAAACACACACACACACACACACACACACACGCTAACTATGTGATATGTTAACTAATTTTATTGTGTAATTATTTCAATAAAATGTGGCTTTGGTATTAAAAGAAGGAAGTGCTTTTATTATAGAACACTAGAGGCTCAGTGCATAACATCTGTCCATGGCGGGATAGTAGGGTGTCCCTCAGCCCAGCTTCTGCCTTCTCGCAATCCCGGACCCCTTGGGTGGGGTCCCTAGGCCTGGCCCAGCAAACAGAGCCTGTCAGGGCTTTCCTTCCTCAGACTGCTGGCTGCTTGCCTGCCCCCGCCCATGGCATTGCTTGCCATCTGTGTGGTGTTACTCCCCACCCTGAGCCACCGGTTGCCTCCCTCAAGGGGCGATAGGTATAGGGTGTGATTACCTGGCTGGTCTGGGCCTCCCTCCGTGGGGCAATTGTGGAGCGATGGTGGAATCACCCCGACCACTCACATTATACCCGCCTTGGCTGGCCTGGTGCCAGGGCATATCATAGAGTGGTCGTCTGGAAGGTCGTTCTGCTGTTCAGTCAGTTTGCATGTTACGCTTTTATTATTATAGATACAAATAGGACACTACGTAGTTACTGGAACTGAGATAACAGTGAGGGTTTATTCATAGGATAACAATGACTAAAAATTGGGGTATAAGATATGATCCTGTAGAAAAAGCTAAATTAAGGATAAATACCAGCCTACTTCCTGGTAGCCTGTTAGAAGTCCCCCAAAGGGACATAGTGGTATTGAAATCCTTACACAGCAGGAACAATTAAAATACTTTTAATTATGTACCTCAAAGCTATACAAATAAGCTCAAATATTAGAATGAAATTTACATTAGTATGCAGCTCTTTGGTTTATACTTAGAAGTTAAATTCAGTAGTATATTTAAAACATCATGCACAATACATGCTAATAATGAAAGCCAAAATTAAAATTCTGCCCTAAATTTCCGCCCAAAAGAGTGAGCCCTATATATAACCTTAACTATTCATGATGTGAATATATTGGAAACTTATTTTATATCATTGTATTGTGCCACAGTTTTTTTTAAATAGCCTTATTTACATATAATTGTCATACAATAAACTACACATAGTTGTGGTGCATACATTGATAAGTTTGACACTTAAGTACACCCATGAAACCATCACCAAAATAAACATAATGAACATACTCACCACTCCCAAAGGCTTTCTCCAGTCCCTCTCTGTTTCCTCCCTCTTTCTCTAGTTCCCACACCCAAATAATCTGGTTTCTGTAAATGACAGGCTATTTACATTTTGTAGTCTCATATAAATTGTAACATATAATATGTGATTTTGCCTACTTTATTTTCACTCTGTTTAATTATTTTGAGTTTTGTATCAATAGTTCATTTTCTTGAGTAGTATGCCATTGTGGGATAGACCACATTTTAACTATTCATCTATTGAAGGACAATTCTACCATTTACAGTTTGTAATGAAATAAAATTTGAAGATTTGTGTACAACTCTACCAATTCTAGAATCCCTGTGTTTTTTAGAGGATAGCTAGTGAGCTGAGGAAATCAGAGCAAAATAAGAACAATCTATTGAAGAGAGGTTGTAGTGTATATGTAGGTATCCAAGTCAGTTACTAGTCGGACTTCTGATGTAGTTTTACTTCCAGTGTTCCTTACTATTCCTTTCACCTATCAAATTTTTAAGTGCCTTTCAAATTTGGAGAGAGATGCAAAGAGTTTATGCTAAATTTTTTTTTTAATAAAAATAGATGTGCATTTCTTAGCCAAAAGGTGTCATTTTACTAAGACAAGTTGTCATCGCCATAAAAGTATAAACTTCTGTCCATGGAAAAATCCAAAATCTATACTTTCTGTTCTTCCTCTGTGTAAAATGTTATCTTTGTTTACTTAGAGCTGCTCTTGCTGGTAGAAATAGCAACCATTTGCTTTAGATTAAATATTCTTTTAAAATGTCATAGCTCTCTTTCCTCCATCCCCATCCAAGGAATTTTCTCCATGTAAAATTTGTTAATATTTTTTTATGAAGAAGAAATAAACATTTATTAAAATGCATAGTGGATAGGGGCATGTCCTGAATAAAGTAACCATACTATGCTAGTCAGTGAATGTATAAACTTGCACATGTTTCTACCTATGTCAAAATACTGTGGAAAGAATTATGAATTTTAGAAATACTAAATCCATGTGTGTTAAGACCACTGTAATGACTTTAGCAAAATATGTCTGGCTCTTTGCCCCAGGATATGCTGAACACATGATGAGAGGGTGTCCGGGTGGTGGTGAAAGCATGGGTGGAGGGGTGGAGGGATGGAGGAGAGAGAAAAGATGCAGCAGTTTCCTATGGACCCAAAGTTTTACATTATGGATATGAATTGTGTAAATGGTTCATAGTTAACTGAAGCAATCACATACTTCAGCTTAGATACATTCATTCAACTTGTGTGTATATGTAAATAAACTTCCCTGGGTCAGGCATTACTAAACCCTGGGTAAACAATTTTGGACCAAATCAGCATAGGTCCTGGCTTCAGGAATTTATAATTGGGTGCCTATACCTCTCCATTTTGAGTGAAGCTATATGGTGCTTTGTGGATCTGATCAATATTATAAAGGCAGAGACTCTTACTATCCAGCCATGAAACGATAAGGAGGAATCTTAAATGCATATTGCTAAGTAAAAGAGCCAATCTGAAAAGGCTACAACTATATAACAACAACTGTATGAAGTTTTGGAAAAGATAAAATAGGAAGACAATTAAAAAAATCAGTGGTTGCCAGGGGTGGGGAGATATAAATAGGCAGAGCACAGAGGATTTTTAGGGCATTGAAAATACTAAGTGTGATATAATCTATATATAGAAAAAGCGAAGTGTCTGTCCTTTCCTCCAACTGGTAGTTATGACATGTGATGACCACCAGGGGGCAAACGCTCCAACCAGTAGCTATGACATGCACTGACCACCAGGGGGCAGACACTCAATGCAGAATCTTCCATAATGTGCACTGGCCGTCCTATATAATAAAGAGGTAATATGCAAATGGACCATCACTCCAGCACACAAGATGGCTGCCCCCATGTGGACACAAGATGGCTGCCACAAAATGGCAGGGGAGGGCAGTTGTGGGAGATCAGACCAGCAGGGGAGGGCAGTCAGGAGTGACTGGGCCTGCAGGGGAGGGAAGTTAGGGGTGACTGGGCTGCCAGGGGAGGCCAGTTAGGGGCAACCAGACCAACAGGGGAGGCAGTTAGGGGCAATCAGGCAGGCAGGGGAGCAGTTAGGCAGGGGAGTGGTTAGGAGGTGATCAGGCTGGCAGGCAGAAGCAGTTAAGGGCAATCAGGCAGGCAGGCAGGTGTGCAGTTGGGAGCCAGCAGTCCTGGATTGTGAGAGGGATGTCCAACTGCCCATTTAGGCCCAATCCTGGTGGACATCCCTCAAGGGGTCCCAGATTGGAGAAGGTGCAGGCTGGGCTGAGGGACACTCCCACATGCATGAATTTCATACATTGGGCCACTAGTATATATATAAAAGGCTAAGTTGACTCACACATGCACAATACATATAAAGCTCTCACTGGTGCACGTGTGTGTTTCAATCTTTCATTGTTTGTGAATTTGGTTGACACTTCTATTATAGAGAAAGGGTGAATAGTGATATTAAAATATTTCTTTTAATTAATTTCCTTTCAATGTGCATGAATCCGTGTATGAGACACTAGTATACTATCTAATAAAGAGGGAATATGTTAATTGACCATCACTCCATCAAAAAGATGATTGCACCCACGGCTGAAGCCAAGTTCCAATAAGAAGACTTAATGGGCAATCAATAGGGACCTGAGGCTATGCCCTCCCCTACCCCCTAAAGCTTGACAGGGGACCTCAGGCCGTATCCCCCAACTAGCCGGGCTTGACAGAGGACCTCAAGTCACTCCCCATACCCTGGTGTCAGGCCAGGGGACCTGAAGCCATGCCCCCTGCCTTCAGGGCTTGACAAGGGACCTCAAGGTGTGCTTTCCATCCTGGTGCTGGGCTAGGATACCTCAGGCCTCACCCCAGCAGTGGGCCAGGGGACCTGAGGTTGTACCCCCCTGCCTGGCAGGGCTTGACAGGGGACTTCAGACCATGCTCCCCACGCACCTCAAGTCATGCCCCCTGCCCCGGTCTGGGCTGGGGGACCTCAGGTCATGAGGGTGGGCCTGGCCATGTCTGGATCTAGCCCAATGGGGGTGGTGGCTGGCTGGGTCTGGGTTTCATGCGATTTTGAGGCACATGTGGGTGGCCGGGGACTTGACTCTGGGTCCCGTGATGCGCCCCAGACTCTGATAGGAGGAAGGTTTTCATATACATTTTAGAATTTTTTTCATCTCTGACACTTCTATTATAGAGAAAGGGCAAATAGCAATATTAAATTGTTTCCTCTAATTAATCCCCTTTTAATGTGCATGAATTTCATGCACTGGGCCACTAATATATAATAATTGTACATTTGTCCAAACTCAGAATGTATATCAAGAGTGAATTCTAAGGTAAACAATGGACTTTAGGTCTTTATGATGTGTCAATGTAGGTTCATCTTTGCTTAAAAAAAAAAAAAAGTACCATTCTGATAATTTGATGGGACGCTATGCATGTTTGAAGGCAGGGGGTACTTAGGAAATCTTTATATTTCCCTCTTAATTTCATTGTAAACTTAAAACTGCTCTAAAATAAAGTCTTAAAATTAATTAGAACAAAAAGTAGACCTATCCAGTTTGGCTCAATGGATAGAGCCTATGCCTGCAGACTGAAGGGTCCCAGGTTCGATTCTGGTCAAGGATACATGCTTGGGTTGTGGGCTCGATCCCTAGTAGGGGGCATACAGTAGGCAGCCAATCAATGATTCTTATCATTGATATTTAAATATCTCTCTTCCTCTCCCTTCCTTTCTCTGAAATTTTATATATATATATATATATATATATATATATATATATATATATATGTGTGTGTGTATTTTTTTTTATAGGACAAAAAGTAGAGGTTCATAATGAGTAAAGAATACACTTTTCTGCATCTTCATCTGGTACCCATGCATTTAATTCCAATATGTATTTTTACTGTCTATTGATGATAATAAATCCTCATTTCTATTACATCATTTTACTTCACATTTTCAAAACACAGTGGTGAAAAATACATGGGTAGTATCCTTGACAAGTTTCCAACGTTTTGTGATAAATATTTTAAAATTATCTTCATAATAAATCACTCCTCCATCACTCCTCCAGAATATAAAATTGGTTAACAATCAGCATTTAAAATGTATTTTTATTTTAGAAAAAAAGGGAGAGTGAGCAAGATTATAAAAACATCAATAATGAGAGAGAATCATTGATAGGCTGCCTCCTGCATGCCCCTCGCTGTTGATTGAGCTTGCAACTTGAGCATGTGCCCTGACAGGGAATCCAATTGTGATCCTCAACCACTGAGCCATGCCAGCTAGGCATACTCAGCATTTTTTAAAACTTGTACTTATAACACTATAGATTACCTGATATGTGTAAAGACAGCCTTGGTTTGTAATGAAACATTTAGATTTGACATTCTGAAAAGCTCCAATTTCCATTACTTTATGAAGAACAATTCTGATTTTAGTCTGCAATTAAATTTTTAAAGATACACATGAATTAAATTTTTTTCTTGAGTAGAGACTTTCATTTTTTTTCTTGCAAAGTTTGACTAAGGTAAAATAAGTAATTTTAATTTAAAGTATTTAGAAAGTATATGAAAACATACCTTCTTTTCAGAAATTATCTTTTTAACTGAAAGGTCAAATAAGTCTTGAGAAAAATCCCATTCCACTGCCTTTTATTTATAGTCATTTTTTATTCATATATACAGTATTTTAATTTCTAAAACGAAAAGGTTGACATTAGGAAGGAATATTATCATTTTCAGCTTTATTCTTTTTGTGATTGTTTTAAGTGTAAGGAGAAGTTTAAATGTTGCATTTTCTGAAGTAGCTATGGAAGCTAAACACAGACGTCACAAAATGGGCTTCTTCTCACCAAGGTTAATATAGCTACTCCTAAATTCCGGAACCATAAGAAGCAAGACAAATGCTGAGACCCAGATAAGGTAACATCTCTCCAGGATCTAGCCAGGCTCATAAAATCCCAGAAATTATATCTGAACCTTTCACTGCAGAAGGGACAAAGTTTTAATATTATTGAAATATTCATCTACTCTGGATTGGGTTTGCCTCCTGCCTACATTACTTAGTTCAGAATAACTATGTGATTGTTTTCAGATTCACTGACATAAGATCCTGTATAAAACATCTCTATATAGAAAAGCCTAAGCGATTGACCTAACAAAGCGCTGGTCAACTGGTTGCTATGACATGCACTGACCACCAGAGGGCAGACGCTCAATGCAGGAGCTGCCCCCTGGCGGTCAGTGCATTCCCACTGTTCAGCTAACTGACAGGTGACAGACCCTAAGCTCATTGCTGATAAGCACTACTGCAGCAGCCTGAGCCTCTCCTGCCTCTACAAAGTGGAGGCAGGTGCAGCAGCAGGTGCAACAGCAGGCACAGCAGCAGGCGCAGGGGTACCAGGATAAGTGAGAGCAGCATTGTGCCTGTCCGGGGCTCGGGCTCCTCCCTGTCTGTTTGCCACTTCATGCACCACTACATCCCCAAGGGGTCCCAGATTGCGAGGGGGTGCAGGCCAGGCTGAGGGACCACACTGGTGCACAAATCCATGCCCTAGGCCTTTAGTTTTGGAATAAAGGAATAAGCCTGTGATGAAAAACTACAGTGTTTTGTGATTGTGATTTTTCAGGAAACAAAATAGATTGGGACCAAAACATATATATGGCACACTTTTCAAAAAGTCAGCATAAATAGAAAAGTCACTGACAAAGAAACTAATCCTACTTCCAAAACCAAGAGGTGGAGTAGGATTAGTTCCTGTCAGTGACTTGGCAGAATTTGAGCTTTGTCTCGTGCAACCCCAGGAACTCCTGAATTGGAGGTTCTGGTCACCAGATAGTATGCTTCTATCAGGGCACATTGTAAAAGGTGCACTGAACATAAAAATGTTTCTGTTGCCTGTTCACTTCGATGTCTTCA
Source organism: Pipistrellus hanaki (assembly GCF_964339955.1). Lineage (NCBI taxonomy): Eukaryota > Metazoa > Chordata > Mammalia > Chiroptera > Vespertilionidae > Pipistrellus > Pipistrellus hanaki. The sequence goes on along the minus strand of NC_140505.1, from coordinate 137,264,340 downwards.
TGCCAGGGGATGACTAGGTGACAAAATGATCTGCTAATGACATAATCAACTCTACTTTTCATGAGCTGCTTTTGTTAGTGTCACATAATGGGGACAGAAATGAGTATGTTTGAAACTCATAGGTTTTCCTGGGAATCTTTTAGAATTTTCATACTAGTGACATTCATGCATGTCCAATTGCTGCAACTTAACCTGACAAGGCAAAGAATACCAAGGGTGCAGATGCTACAGCAATCAAAGTCTGGTGACCCTACTAGATGAACGACTTACACCACTTGAAGTGTTGGCCAAGAGTAAAGGGGATCCAGAATCCGTAGATGAAGATGATGAATATTCATTATGACCTGTGCACTCGCTGCAAATGGGAACCATGACTTTTCCCCTCAACTTTACTATAAATAAGTCTTATGTTTAGAGTCTTATGCTGGAAGAGTCAGCAGCAGAGTGAACTTAATATAGGACACACGTTGATTTAAATGATACAACTAATGGTCTGTGCCTCGATGGCCAGGCTAAATTCCTTGGCCCACCTGAATTCAGCCCAGCTGAATTCACCTGACCTGAAAAGCCATATCAAATACATATGTAGTGCAGTCTCTTTACTTTGCAGCCTCAGGCTTTCTCCTTAGATTAGGAGGTTGCCTATTGTGCTGTGGTAACCTGAGATTTCAGGGTAGGTAAAGCCCTCTAAACAAATAAAGAACAAAATTGGTATATAATTTAGTCAACCTCTTTGTCCTTTGGATAGAGGTAACCAATTACTGGATAGAAGGACCATTTCTGAAGTGTATTCTATGTATTTATCATAGTTCTGCAGTGGGCATAAGTGTTTTTCACAGAGGCAACCAATTATTTAAATACTTCATGAGATTTTTTGCCTTCCATGTCTTACATTCTTTTATTTAAATTTTAAGAGTTATTGCAATAAAAACTAAGAGAACTAAAGGAAGATTTTCTAGGTCACTTTTAAAGTCTCATTGTGCTATAAGTGTCCACAGGCAAATGTGGAGTTGAATGGTATCCCACAAGAATATATACTTAACACATTTCAATCTGACTTTGGTCCAAGTGTTCATTGACTCAGCTCTGTGCAGAATCCCAGTTTCTTCACTCCAGAACATGTCTGCATTTTAGTGTAGACTCTATGTCTACACCAAAATTTTTTTGGCCACTAAATTTGTCTTTAGACTTGGTTACTTTTGAGTTGGCTCGTTTTTCCTGAGCAGGATGCAAGGGTGATTTCTTTCCCAGGTTCTTGTCCAGGTGGATTCAAAGAATGAAGCCGCGGACAAAAGGTGGTATATGAAAAGGCGGAAATGTACTGGAAGCAAGTCCAGACTCCCACATAGGAGGTGCCAAAGGGGGTAACCCACTAAGCCCCTTTTTCCTAAGGGTTATAAAAGCTTCAGTTCTTTGTTTCTTGGTGCTGCCTTCCAATTGGTAGAATATCAGCTTCAAAGCTCAAAACCCAGGTGGTGCCCCCTTCTCTCCCCCCTTTCAGTGGTAGAATTCTCCATCTCCTGTGAAAATCGTTTTCCTCTTTCTTCCATTTGTCAGTATTTTTCTGTCCTCTGAAAGTTTGTTTCCTCTTTCTTTCCATACACTGTGGCTTTTCCCTATCTTCTGTGAACAACATAGTCCTCTCTCCTTATCCTGTGGCACCTCTTTTTTCTCTCTGTAAATGTATGCCTTTTGGCATCTCGAAGCCCCCAACAAACTATGCTTTCCTCCCCCGTGGACCACCTAGTTCCTAAAACTTCCTAAACTTGCCTATTTTATCTCTAAAAACTCCTTCCACTTTTATGTAACTAAATTTCATCCATTTCATCTCCAGGTCATGGTGATGCTGAAAAATTAATAGATGCTATCAAAAAATGAACTGATACCAGGGAGTATGAAAAAATGTACATCTTCTTATAGGTATCTTTAATTTTTAATTGGAAATGTTAAATAATGTTTGGATCATCAAAGAAGACTGAATCCAGAGATATCAAATAGGTAGCTATTTTATTTAAAGCTAGCAACTTTATTCCTTTTAGAGTAGCTATATTAAACATTCAAATCCATCATTTTCTTAGCATAGTTTTGGCCAGTGAGTTTTACACTCATTGACTTGAGAACTGTTCCTTAGAATTAGAATAAAATAAATTTATGAGGTGTTCCATAATTTTATTTGTAATATTAAATGACTCAAAGGACAAGAAAACTGAGCATGTTTCTAAATAAACTTTTCTAAATACCACCTCAGGAACACTTCTCCAAAAATATAATAATTTTGATTTTTCTGGTCAGTCTTGAAGCTACATGATATCACACCAATTCCAAGAAACACAGTGTCTATATTCTAAATTACATTAGTCTGCAAGTACTTCTATTTAACAGCAAAACAGATTTATTGGAAATAATGACATTGAAGGAAAATATATAATGATATAGTGATGGGCTATAGGGAAATTAACCAAATATTGACTTTGGTTGGTGGGAACACAATGCCATATACAGATCAGGTATCATAGAAATGTACACTTGAAATTCATATAATCTTATTAACCAATGTCATCCCAATATGATTAATTAAAAAATAAAATAAATATAAAAAAGAGAAAAACATGGAGACATGAATAAGTTTAGATAAATGGCTCACAAAGATTTTAGTCCCAGAACCTCAACTTACTCTTAAAAACCAAGGATCTCAAATGGCTTTAACTTATGTAGGTTATGCCAATAAATATTTACCACATTGGAAATTAAAACAGAAAATTTAAAGCATTTATTAATTTAAAAAAATAGAAACAAGTCTATATGTATTAACATAAATAATATATTTTTGTGATAAATATATTTTTCAAAACAAAAAAATGAAATAATGGCATTGTTTACAAATGGCATTGTTTTCAAATCTTTTTAAAGTCTAACTTAATAGAAGATCACTGGATATTTATTTATTTAATCACTAGAGACCTGGTGCACAAAATTATGCATAGTGGGGGAGTCCCTCAGCCCAGGCTACACCCTCTCTAATCTGGGACCCCTTGAGGGATGTCCTAACACCCATTTAGGGATCAGGCCTAAATTGGCGGTCAGACATTCCTCTCACAATCCAGAACTGCTGGCTCCCAAATTCCCTCCCCTGCAGGCCTAGGTCCCCCCAACTATCCTCCTCTGTAAGTCTGGTCCCCTTCCAACAGCCCTCCACTGCAGGCCTGGTCTCCCCCAATTGCCCTCCTCTGCTGGCCTGGTCACCCCTAACTGCCCTCCCTGTTGGCTTGGTCACCCCTAACTTCTCACAATTGCTCTCCCCTGCAGGCCATCTTGTGGCAGCCATCTTGTGGTGGCCATCTTGTGTCCACATGGGGGCAGTCAATTTGAATATTACTCTTTTATTAGATAGGATCACTCAAATACATGCTTAGAGAGAGGAGAGAGAGAGAGAGAGAGAGAGAGAGAGAGAGAGAGAGAGAGAGAGAGAGAGAGAGAGAGAGAGAGAGAGAGAGAGAGAGAGAGAGAGAGAGAGAGAGAGAGAGAGAGAGAAAAGAGAAACATCAATTTGTTGCCTTCTGTATATGCCTCAGTGGGGAATTCAGCCTGCAACCCAGGTATGTGATCTGACCAGGAATTGGTTAGACTGACAACCGTTCAGTGCACTGTTCAGTGTTCAACCAATTGAACCACTCCAGTGGGGCAACAGTTGGATTTTTCTATCTGTTTCCGAATTCAAGCTTCTGTCATGTTTTGTTGACATGCCTAAAGCAAAGCTAGTCTCACAGGGATGGATAGAAAGTAGGAAAATGGAAGGAGTATTTTAGTAGTTTTTGTAGATAATTTTGGGTAGTCACTTTTTTTGATCCTATATCAAAAATCAACAGGGAGTAGTGTCTTAAAAGTTAGTTACAATGTGAGATCTGATCGCAGAGCAATGAAATGTTCATGTTACATTAGGACTCACTGTACTTCGAATGAGTCTTTTCCTCATGTATAATTTTGCATCTTCTCTGGTTATTTGGGGAATAACTGCTCACTGTGTTATCCTATATTGGTCTCTTCAGGAAAAACTTTTAATAGTGAGAGAATAACAAGTACCAAACATCAAACACAAGTTTTTATTTTCATTTGAGGTCTAATATTTTATCATTGGCAATAAGTACTATCATATGTCTTAACAGGCTCACTTCACCCATTTTTGGAGAAAATTCCTAGCATAACCATCTTGCTTCCATTAGTTGTTTTTTTTCTGAATAACCATCTTGCTTCCATTAGTTGTTTTTATTTTCTAGAACAAATGGTTTTGAGTCAAGTGGCTAGTTCAAAAGTGCTTCAGAAGTGTTCTATGCATATTTCCCACTTCCACAGAATATTAAAAAGACATGTACACAAGAGTGAAGATATGACAACATTAATCAGTCTTCTTTCTAAGATTATTTTTAAGTGAAAGTGGCTTTTATTTTTAAACAGAAAGTGTATGACAAGAATAATCCAATGACTACTAGTAAGTTTGGTGACACTGTCTTAATTTATGCTTAGGTGTTAGCAGTATTGTCTACCATTGTTTCTGCACCATTAGTATAAAGGGAGGAAATAGTTCAGTATTATTATGAAAATAGTTTTGATATCAAGACTCAGGCACTCAGGAGTCTTGGATCACACTTCTAAGAACAACTGATTATTTTGTAAGTACAAATGGCAATCAGAGAGATTAAAAGGAGCAGCATAAAAAGGGAAAAGGAGGTCTTTGAGCATCACTGTTTTCCCAGATAGTGAGACTATTGGGTAAATATTAAGTGCCTAGGAAGTGAACCAGGGCAGGAAAATCATCAGTGCCACAGAATACCTTTAGGTTGTTGGCTAAAAGGACTCAAATTATCTTCGAGTGTTGAGATTCTATGATTTTTATTTATTTATTAGATTGCCTCAAATATAAAACTATATGAAATACACATGTAACATTGTAAGAATAACTTTTGTTAAATTAATTTTCCAGATTTGTTTGGTTGCTGTTGCTGTTTTTAATCCCAATTCTACAGATTCCCAAAGACCAATTGCTTTGGAAGGACATTCTATTGATAATTCATTTGGCTAAAGCAATTATCCAGACACAATCTGCTCAATTCTAAATAACAAAAAAAGATGCATATAGAATTGTTAAAACAGGAACACATTATTCGTTATTTTTCTTAGTGTGAGAGGCAATTACTTTTATAAACTATTTATCTAGTTAGCATGACCACTTTTATGCTGTATTGATTTATGCTTCAGTTTTCAAGTAGACAATATCAATTCAAAAATTAAAGAGTGACATATAATGAATAAGAAACAAGTTTCTTAATTGTCTTAATGAATCTTTATCTCAGGTTAAATTTATGTGATACCTAAACAACCATTTGATTCAATTAATTTGGAGAGAAAAAATAGATATTGATGTTTGGTGATCATTGGCTCCCTATATATCATAGTGGGTTATATTGCTAATTTTTGATGTTGTGTAGAAAAATATACTCTTATCTACGAATAAATATATTTGGTTAAGTAACTTAATGTGTAAAAAAGCAAAATAACCTCTTTGTCTCTGTGTCTCTGTTTCTCTCTCACTCAAAAAAAAAATTGTAATGACTTTTGAGAAGCTAAAAGATAAAAAAAGATGCCCTTCAGTTCAATGAAATACATGCAGGTAAAACAGAGATTTTAAAAACCAGTGTGAAAAGAAATCCATGGCTTCTTTTATTCTTCATTCTCATTTGTCTCCTCGTTAATATTTAAGGGCACTGCAGTCACATCACTTCCCAACTGAAGTAGCTATTGTCTGTTTCTTTGCTCTTTCAAGCTCTTCTCTTTGCATGGTAGCTTCTTTCATCTTTATTTGTTAAAAGGTAACTCTAACCATTGTTTAAAGAACAAGCAATCTGGGGTGAAGCTCAAAAACATCCCATTTATTGAACTCTATTCAAGATCAGTGCATTATGAATTTTCTATCAGTGTTCATTCATTGTTTTATGGACATATTCTGCTATTCTTTGTTACACATGTAATGCACTGAGCTTGCATGTAAGCACCATTCAGCTTCACCTTCAAGCTTGTCTCAATTTTTTCATATGGGCTCTTTTAAAATTCTCTCTAAATCAATATTTGTTCTTTTTATTAAATACAAGCTCTTACAAGCAAGAAACCATTTACTGTGGATTCTAAATCAACAGAACATAAGCTTGTATTGTGGTGATTTTGATGCCCGAGACTTCAATAGAAAGAAAAATAATTTAACCACATGTGAATTTGTCTCCAACAGAAGTTGATTCAAAATGACTTAAAATATTTGTTATAAGGATAATATTTAAATAGGTTACAATGCATTCTAAATGTCATGATTATGGCTTTGTGCAGTTCTTTTTGGAGTAGTTTTTTTAAGTCCCACATTCTATATACCCTTTCTTTACTCATGTGTCAAAGCAAACCTGCACCAAAGTTAAACAGGCAAGGAAGACTTTTTTAGGACTGGAGCATGAGGGAAAAAAATGACTGAACTCATCTTCTCTTTAACAAAGGCTGGGAGTTAGAGCTAGACAGGAAGAATTCTAAACCATCTTGTTTGATGATTGGCTTTGCTCAGAAGAAAAGTAAAATTTATTTTATCTTCATGCCGGGAGGTAGTTTTATAACTTGGATGCCCACAGAAGTTAGGCTCCTGCCTTCCCATCCAAACCAGGAGAGGTAGAGAGGCTATCTTTCTCTATGTTTACATTTCAACAGCTGGAAGCCACTCTGTCCTCGAGAACAACATTTCTGGCAAGAAGCTTGGAGGCTCACATGCATTTCAAAAGTGTTCATTGACATGTTTTCTAAAGGAAGTCTTTTAAGGAAAGAGAAGGAGGTCAAAGGCCTTGAGACAGCAAGAAGTCGGCCTAAAATGTGCTCAAGCTGAGGGAAAGGATAAGATTGTCCTGATCAGACATACATTATTATTATTTTTTTCTATTGAGAGCTGGTTTTTATTCCTCTTTCATTTCATGGGCTCATCCCAATTACGGACAAGGAAGACAAGTAGTTTTTATGTTACAAAATGTAAAGGGATGGTCATTGTTTTAAAGACTTTTATAATAAAAGTATTTATAGAACTGTTTCTTGGCTTAGTTATTCAGAGCATACAATTAATAAATTACCATTAAGTGCTATGAAGAAAAAGAGTATATAGGATATTCTCTAACCTTAAATAGCCATAACAGCATTAATTGTCATACTAATTGGTGATTGTAATATTTCTAGTATTTGCAAAAGAGAGGATGATCATAGTTGGACAGATAATTCATGTTCTTAAACCTTGTAAATGACTTTGGGTTATCACATATATAGTATGCACAACCATTTGGTTTTAACCAATAGTACTTAAATATTGAACATGTTTTAATCATTTCAATGTCATTTGCTCTTTCCTTTTCATATCCTTTCAGACTTCCACAGAGCAGTTGACATAGAAATATATATATATATATATATATATATATATATATATATATAGTTAAATGCAATGTTAGATGACATCAATCTGTCATCAATTCACAGATGAGAAAGAGAACACAAAGGAAAAATAAAAAAAGGTCCAGTGTTACAGGATTAACTGTCAGATTTTAGCCCTGTCATTAAGCTCTTGAACATTGCTTCAAATGGCAGAAGGCACATATGGCTTAAATCTGTCTGGAGCATTGCTAAGTACTTGACTTAAAAACATTTCTTTGCTAATTATGGACAAGAAACAAAATAAAGATGAAAGGAACACTGGCACATGCTATAATATAAACATTCAATGCATGGTTGAGGCAGTTGCTAGTAACAATCACCTTTGAATTGTTAAATTTTCAATTTGACCATATTGTAATGAGTCACATTTTCAAAATTTGATTTGCTCATGTGTCCTATAATTATCTGTTGACTCTAACCAAATGTGTGTATGAAGAAAATTTTAATCTTACATGTTGAGGAGGAGTAGTTTTTAGTGCCATTTTAAAGAAACAAGTTACTTTGAGTGACCTCTTTTTATATAGGTCTTGACTGCTCTTAATTTGAATTGAATGGATAATTAGCAGGCAGAACTACCTAGAGAAAACAAGCTATTTTCAGTTCTCTAGTGGGAATTAGCTGGTAGGTATTCAGCCTAGTGTGCAGAACATTTCATTCAAATTATTGTAATTTAGAAATGTCTTCTGTATGACCACAAAATGGTGCTGTTTAGAGGCTTTTCTTAGGTTATGGATTAAATAGAGCATTTTATGATAGAAGAGCAAAGTGAGTGTGAACCTAAGCAACCTGCTTAGCATGCGCATGCTTTTGTTGCTTCTTATGGTAAATTTGCCTTTCCATTTCTCTTTAAGTATCTTATAAAGACGTTAGTGATAAAACTAGAGCTGAACAGAATATTGTTATAATTGAGCCAAAGGCAGAATGCATCTTCAAGTAGAATTAATTGCAACCCAGGAAATAATTCCAAGATGCCTCACCTGGCATCGCTGATTTTGGTTTAAGGTAAAGTAGTGTGAACGGAACAAGAATATTATTTTTCCATTATTACTGAGCATGTAATGGCAGGGTTCAGGCTGTGCAATTAGATCGTAATGGAAAGAAAATGCTTCAGGATTTTAGATACTGAAAACAGGTGGTCAGGGTTGTAATATGTCTGTCAAGAGGTGACAGCTACATTATTTACACCATGTGTGTTCAAGGAGGTTTGTAGGTAAAAGAAAAATAACCAGTTTTAGGTATTCCTTTCAGCATGAGTGTTTTCCTACATGATCTGTATTAAATATACAGATTATAACAGCTACCTTGGAAGATAGGTATAATGCTTCAATATATAGGCATTAAATTTGCCAATGTGTCATGTATACAACCATTTGGTTTTAACCAATAGTACTTAAACATTTAGGAGTTGAATATACACATACACATCTTCCTATATAACAAAGAGGTAATATGCAAATTGACCCTTACATCCTGTGTCACAAAATGGCCATCCCACATTGTCACAAGATGGACAGCAGGGGAGGGCAGCTGAGGGTGACCAGGCCTGCACGGGAGTGTAGTTGGTGGTGATTGGGCCTGTAGAGGAGGACAATTGGGGGTGATTGGGCCAGGAGGGGAGGGCAGTTGGGGGGGACCAGACGTGTAGGGGAGGGCAGTTGGGGGTAACCAGACCTGCAGGAAAGGGCATTTGGGGGTTATCAGGCCAGCAGGGGAGCAGTTAGGTTCAATCAGTTCAGCAGAAGAGCAATTAGGAGCTATTAGGCTGGCATGCAGAGTGGTTAGGGGCAATAAGGCAGGCAGGCAGGTGAGTGAGAGGGTTGTCCTGCTGCCTGTTTGTTGGACATCCGGGAGGGGTACCAGATTGGAAAGGGTGCAGGCTGGGATGAGGTATACCCCCCACAGTGCAAGACTTTTGTGCACTGGGCCTCTAGTATACTAATAAGATAGGTATTATACACATGCCACACACATATAATCTTGTCTGTTCTTAGTTCCAATTGAATGAACAAGTAGCAGGCAGAAAGGCAGAAATACCTAGAGAAAATAAGTTATTTTCAATTATTCAGTGGGAATTAGCTAGTTGAGATTCAGCCTATTGTGTTGGTTTTACATATGCAGTGCCTAGTTGTGTGTCTATGACACCTCTGATAATAAGTGATAGCTTTTTCTTATTAGTGCTTATGGCAATACTATAAAAACCAGGGAAAATTCAAATATTATTTGGATTTGGTTTAATTTATAGAACCTGTTTGTGGGAAGCTGTGTTCCGTGGGGCCCGAGGGCAAGGATGGAGCATAGGGTAGGGACGCCTACCTGCTCTCCTACAGGGGGTTGAGCACAGGGTAGGGACGCCTACCTGCTCTCCCCTAAGCCTTCAGGGTCAACTAGGGACAGGCAGACCATAGCCCCATTGTTAGGGAGTGTGTGTGATGCATGACTTATCTGGATGTTCTCAGCTAAGCTATTCTCAATGATATCTAGCCAGATGCCTGCTCTATGTATCTTTTTCCAAGAATGCCTTGAGGAGCTGACGGGCGGCCTTGTCCTGGGAAAGGGGCACTTGGAGAAATGCCCAGAAAGGCCGCATAAATGTACGCCTGCAACGAATAAAGCTGCTGCAGTCTCACCATGGACTAGCAGTCCTCCTGAAGCCCCGCTTTCTCTTGTCTTTATTTCTCTTAAACCTCCTAGCCCTACCTTCAGGACCTGTGATACCGGCTGGATCTGGTACCTGTTTATTATGCACATAATATATGCATATATTCTCACTATAAAAGATTCATTGTGTACACATATAAAGAGTAAATTGTGCAAGTTTTCTCTCCTAAGCCTGCTTTCCTCCTTAGTGATTAACACTCTTTAAGAGTTTGGTGTCTATTGTTTTGCTTTGCACTTACATTCATGTACATGTAAAACAGAAAACTTATGTCCTTTTTTTCACCTACATGAGATCATGGCATATTCACTTTTTTTGGGCAGCTTTTGTATTTAAATGACTAAGTTTTGGTGATGTTTCCATGTCTGCGCCTATAGGCTCACCTAATTTTTCTTAATGGATCCATAGCATTACACAATGTAGATGTACCATATATCGTGTAATTATCCATCTCTCAAACAACAGTTTGGTCATTTGCAGCAATTACAAACAGATCTACAATGACTGTTCTTTCAAAGCCTTTGTGAACTTGTCTTTCTGGTGGTTTGATTTCCAGATGAGCAACTTCCCTCTCAAGTGTATAAAATTTTAAAACCAGTTAGGTACTGCAAAAGTGCCTTTCAAGAGCTTCATGGATATACAGTCTAACTACCTTTCCCCACATCCTGGCTTCTCATCTGGCTGTTATGTATTTTTGTCATGCTGTGAACATAATAGAGAAGGGCCAGTGTGACTCTTGACTTGGTGGAATATAAAGTATTTCATCATATTTTGACAGATTATACAGTGAGCTATTCCATGGTCTTTTGAACAGGCAGGGCATTATATAAAAGCCAGTGGCATTAATTCTCTTTAAGAAAACATTTTGCTGAAAACACTGCCTCAGAACTCCTAAAAGCTTAAGAAGCTTACAGAGCATTATGAACTCGCACAATCTTTTTGTGAAAGCTGCCCTTGAAGAAATAAGTCCTATATGCTTATCATCCAGTGTTAGTGTTCAAATTTAACATACACATTTCCCTTATAACTTTTGTTGGTATTGTTTTGTTTTTATTCTTTAAAAGAGAAAGAGCTTTATATCTATGTAAAATTACAAAGTATTTAGGAGAATGTTTTAAAATATGCAAATCATTGTTTTCATGTATTTTCTAGGTAATAGATTAAACTTTTGGTTAAAGTTATTAGTGTTATAAGAATAAGAATAATTAGTGTCTTTTAAAATAACCAAATCAACAAATTTAACAATTTAGAGTTTCTTTATATACAATAATTTTCACTAGAAGGTTTTTGTAGTTTTGTGCTATTGAATACCACTTTCCCCCATCCTTTCTCTTTAAGGTTAATGTATTGATTGATGAATTGCAACAAATAGGAAGCAATTTATTCTTTGCAATGTTATTTTCATTCAGGAAATATTTCTCTGTATCCTTTACAATCTAGAAATAATGATGTTTACTGGAAATAGTTCGTATTTCCTTATAAGATGCCTTGTATCTAGCTTGACTGGAAAACTAAAAGAGCAATAAAAATAAAAGAGCACTTACTGAGCATCTACTATTTGCCTGATATGATGATCTAAAAATCCATCTTTCGCCATATGTGTATACGGGTATAAGCCTACAATTTAATGTAGTATAATATAAACATAGACAGTTATACATCTTTGTTTTGTAAAATCTTCTAAAATGTCATAGAGATATCAAAAATGTCTAGTTCCTTGGCAGTTCAATGTTTACTAATTAAAAATGAAATCTTTATTGATAGTTATTAATGATGAATTATGCCAAAAAAAAGCTCAGGAAAATTATACATATTTCAACTAGATTTAAAAAGAAAATGCCTCAGTGGGCCAGGAAAGACAAGTTTCTGTTTTCTCATTTTTATACATGTTTGGGTCATCCTAAATTCCAGCAATGTTTATTACCACCAAAATTCTCAAGATGAAATTTGTAGCACAACAGCTTGCTAAGCAAAAGGAAAAAACATAAATTGTATCTGTGCTGAACAAGTGGATTTGGAAACGACTTTTTTCCCTTTGCAAAACAAAGTTACTGCTGATTCTGTTGAGGATCTGGGTAAGGTCATAGGGCAAATCTGACTGACAACCAACTGACCTACAAGAAGGCTATACCAAAATAGATGTTCTCTGTATTGTAAACAGCAGTGATTTATCTAAGCTCACTGGTTTTGACATAAAAAAAAACAACAACTAACTGCTCACTTCAATTCTTTCTGAAAACAAAAGAAGCCCAAGAACCCAAACAAAATTATTTTGTTCCAATAAAATTACCAAAAAAATTAAATAAAGTCTTTATACTTGGAAATAATCACTTAGGACAAAACATATGGCCCTTGCCAGGTAGTAGAGTTGGTTAGAGCATCATCCCAATGCACCAAGTTTCGGTTTCAATCTCCAATCAGGGCAACTAAAGAATGCACGAATGCACAACTAAGTGGAACAACAAATCAGTGTCTCTCTCTCTCTCTCCCACTTCCTCCCTCTCTCTCCCTCTTTCTCAAATCAGTTTAAAAAATGCATTTCAATCTGTCCAATAAATGTATTTTATATCACTAAAATATTTCTTGCATACCCTTCAAAAAACACATTTAAAAAATCTTTTTGTTGAAAGTATTATAGAGATCCCCTCACCCCAGTTGACCCCTTCTAGCTCCTCCCTTACCCCCATCCCAAACCCATGCACACAGACAATATAGTATACACTATTGTCTGTGTGCATGGGTTATGCATACAAGTTCTTTGGTTAATCTCTTTCCTTCCACCCACCCTCACACCCCTGCCTTCCCTCTGATATATGACAGTCTCTTCCATGCTTCTATGTCTCTAAAAAATCCATTTTAGAGATTTTTAATGTGTGGATTGTCTAAAGTTTATAAGAAGCCAGATTTACTTTCATGCACTTCTTTCCATTCTTGATAATTTATTTTATCATATAATAATTGCTAGTTTAAAGAAATACATTTAACACAATTTTACTGATTTCCTCAGCAATATTTTTGATTATTCAATTTACACATTACTAAGCTCTGCTATAAGTGATTTTGTTTCCAGTTTTGCCAGAAAGAGGATATTGGAATAGATATTGCATGATTTCTTTTTTCGGTGCATTGGATTCCTTATCTGTTTGTGAATGGGGTATTGTTTTCATTCCCTGTTTAAGTTTATTCTTGTGAGCGCCTATATTTTGCAGTTCAATTTGATAGAGAAAGTGTTGGAAACTAATGGTCAATGCAAAATTTGACGGTCAGGTAATACTTATCTTCTTGTGAGTTTATTTTCTTTCCATAAATAATTTCTCTGAATGTAATACAGACTGGTTTCAACATGCAGGATAGGACAGCACTGTTTATTTCCACTCTTTCCTGAAACTCCAAAAAATGTAAATAAAGATATTTTTAAAAGGCATGAAATGTCAAGGACAAATAGAATAGAATGACAAAAACAGCAATGACATTTTGAGATTGGAAAGCAGAAACACACTTCAGTTTCCCCTTCATGCTTCTTAGCACTTATTGTTTGGCTCTGGCTTGGTCCTTAAGTCTCCACAGAACAGAATGTACATGAGCTATTAGGACATAATTGCCAAGTAGGAACTGGAATATGTGTTACCATGTCCTAGAATCTCTAATTTCCTCTTTCCCAATGATGATCCACTGGGTAAAAGTTCAATATAAATATTAGCTCATGACATTCTTTCCCACATTATTTATATGATGTTCCTATAATTCTGTGTCTTCAAAGATATTTATAATGGAAAATTTGGAGGCTCTTTTAGTTCACAGCCCTTTAACCAGAAAAATGGGAATGCTTTTTTTCTAATGATTTTTTTTATTATTGCATCCTTTTTTTAATTTAAATTCTTTATTGTTTAAAGTATTACATGAGTCTCCATTTGCCTCCATTGACCTCTCTCTGGCTGCTCCAACCCCCCACCACATACCTTCACCCTCCTACTGTCTGTGTCCATTGGCTATGCTCATATGCATGCATCCAACTCCTTTGGTTGAACTCATACTCCCTCACCTTCTGCCTTCCCTCATAGGCTGGACAGTCTGTTTGATGCTTCTTTGTCTCTGGTTCTATTTTTGTTTATCAGTTTATGTTGTTCATTATATTTCACAAATGAGTGCGATCCTATGATATTTATCTTTCTTTGACTGGCTTTTTTTTTTTTTTTGCTTAGCATTATGCTCTCCAGTTCCATCTGTGCTGTTGCAAATAGTAAGAATTCCTTCTTTTCTATAGCAGCATAGTATTCCATTGTATATATATACACTACAGTTTTCTAATCCACTTATCTGCTGATGGGCACTTACGCTGTTTCCAAATCTCAGCTATTGTAAATTGTGCTGATATGAACATAAAAGTGCACATATATTTTCTGATCGATGTTTCTGTTTTTGTGGGCTATATTTCTAGAAGTGGGATTACTGGTCAAATGGGAGTTCCATTTTTAATTTTTTTGAGGAAACTCCACACTGTTCTCCACAGTGGCTGCACCACTCTGCATTTCCACCAGCAGTGCACGAGGACTCCTTTTTTTTTTTTTTCTGCTTCCTTGCTAGCACTTGTTGTTTATTGATTTGTTGATGATAGTGATTCTGACAGGTGTGAGATGGTACCTCATTGCTGTTTTGATTTGCATCTCTCAGATGATTAGTGACTTTGAGCATGTTTTCATATGTCTCTTGGCCTTCTTTATGTCCTATTTTGAAATTGTCTATTTAGGTCCTTTGCACATTTTTTTTACCTTCCATTAGTAAAGTTGTATGATTTCCCTATAAATTTTGGAGATTAAACAATTATTGGAGATAACATTGGCAAATATGTTCTCCCATGCAATGGGCTTTCTTGTTTTATTTATGATTTCTTTTGCTGTGCAAAGCTTTGTATTCTGTAGTCCCATTTGTTTATTTTCTTCTTAGTTTCCATTGCCCTAGGAGCTGTGTCTGTAAAGATATTGCTACAACATATGTCTGCTATTTTGTTGCCTATGGATTCTTCTAAGATTTTTATGGTTTCCCATCTTAAGTTTAAGTCCTTTATACATTTTGAGTTTATTTTTGTGTATAGTGTAAAAAATACTTCCAGCAAACAAAAGTCCTGGAATGGATGGCTTCACAGGGGAATTTTACCAACATTCAAAGAACTGAAATCTATCCTCCTCAGACTATTCCAAAGAATTCAAGAGAAAGGTGTACTTCTAAGCTCTTTCTATAAAGCCAGAATTACCCTAATCCAGTGTTTTTCAACCTTTTTTGGGCAAAGGCACACTTGTTTCATGAAAAAAATCACGAGGCACACCACCATTAGAAAATGTTAAAAAATTTAACTCTGTGCCTATATTGACTATATATAAAGTAATTCTCTTGAATAGGAATCAAATAAACACAAAGAAAGTATTTTATAATTACTTTATTATGAAATATTAAGTAAACAAAATAGTGAAAAATTATAAAATTCTTGTCTTGTCTGCACCTACGGCACACCAGGCAACATCTGCCGCGGAACAGCGGTTGAAAAACGCTGCCCTAATCCCAAACCAGGAAAAGACATTACTAAGAAGAGAATTACAGGCCAATATCCCTGATTAACATAGATGCTAACATCCTCAACAAAATTCTAGCAAATAAGCCCTAACTGGTTTGGCTCAGTGCATAGAGTGTTGGCTTGAGAACTGAAGGGTCCCAGGTTTGATTCCAGTCAAGGGCATGTACCTTGGTTGTGGGTACATCCCCATTAGGGGTTGTGCAGGAGGCAGCTGATTGATGATTCTCTCTCCTTGATGTTTCTAACTCTCTATCCCTCCTGATACCAATACCAGGCACCTTGGTCTTAGAAGTCAAGCCTTCAGAAATGTGAGGAAATAAGTTTTTGTTATTTAAGCCTCCCAGTCTGTGGTATTCTGTTAGGGCAAGTAGAACTGATTAATACATAATCCATCCCTAAATATTAAATAATATGTTTTTTTTTAAGGGAGGTTCTCTCTGATTTTAAACTGCAGTATAAGCTGAGTAAGACCTGGGTAATATTTGACCTTGAATGTTGAAGGAAGCCATTTATTTTTGTTTCCAGAATGGAAGCTATAAAGGGTAACTGTGAAGAAACAGCCTTAGGAGATAAATCCATGCTTCCACAGATTTCTCAATTGTTTTCAGGAACCAGTAGGAAGTAGCCAAGAATTAACAAAGTGATTGAAATAATTACCTTCCATCTAAGCCTATTGTTTCAAGACAGTCTCCAGGGAGCATATAGTAAATTGTGGAAGTGGTGATTAGTCATAGTAGAGGACCAGGAAATAAAATAATGTAATTTTCAGGAATAAAATTTATGCCTAGATGAGAACATTGACTGTGGTTACTTCTAAGGAAAACTGAGTAAAGCCAAAAAGAACTCGATTTTAAAGATATAATAATGCCAAACAACTGAAGAGCAGGAAGAGAAACAAGTCAGGGGCTACTGCGGGAAACACTGCACTCGGGTGTTTCTCTAACAGTCCGGAAACAAGGGCTTGTGCATGTTCTAAACAAGGAATTTATTCCATTGTAACAGGTGGGGAATCCTATTCAGATACTGTCGGCAGAATTCAATAACTGCAAAACAAACAAACAAAAAAACCGTATGATTGCTACATGTGCCCCATTTATCTCTCCAGTATGGGAATTTTATTTATTTATTATTTATTTTTTAGTATTTATTCTATTCATGTGCCATAGTACTGTACTGGCTATGTAGAGAAAAAGTAAGTTGATTTTTAATCTACAGGTATAGTTTGTAGATGGATGGCCTATGAAGAGCCACATCTGGGTCCTTTGAAAGGACTGCATGCCCTAAGACCCTTAAATTTTTAACTTTGAGCTAAACACAGTATCATGATGTACAATAGCTCTGTATGGGAGATGGTATATATGGACATTTTGGTGGCTCAAAGATATGCTGTGGCAGAAATTGCTAATTGTCTTTTAATATTCATTCTCTTTTTATTTGTAAATAGAGGCTTGGTGCATGAAATTCGTGTGTGTGTGGGGTGGCTATCTCTCAGCCCAGCCTGCACCCTCTCCAATCTGGGATCCCTCTCACAACATAGGAATTCTGGATCCCACTGCTTGCCTGCCTGCCTTCCTGATTGCCCCTAACCACTTCTGCCTGCCATCCTGATAACCCCCTAACCACTCCCCTGCCAGCCTGATTGATGCCTAACTGCTCTTCTGCCAGCCTGTTTGTTCCTAACTGCCCCCTCCTGCAGGGTTGATCACCTCCAACTGCCCTCCCTTGCAGGCCTGGTCCCTTCCAACTGCCTTCCCCTGCTCGCCTGATCACCCACAACTGCCCTCCCTGCAGGCCTGGTCCCTTCCAACTGCCCTCACCTGCTGGCCATCTTGTGTTCACATGGGAGCAGGATCTTTGACCACATGGGGCAGCCATATTGTGTGTTGGAGTGATGGTCAATCTGCATATTATTCTTTCATTAGATAAGATTGAGACCTAGTGCATGGGTGGGGGCCAGCTGGTTTGCCTTAAAGGGTGCCCAGCTCAGGGTAGGGGTTCCTAGGAATGTGGGACAGCCCGGGCGAGAGGCCTGTGGTGGTTTGCAGGCCGGCCATGCCTCCTGGCGACCCAAGTGGAGGCCCTGGTATCTGTGACTTATTTATCTTCTACAATTTAAACTTTGTAGCCTGGAGCAGAGCCAAGCTTCCTGCTTGCTCCATGTCGGCAGCCATTTTTGTTGGGGTTTATTTATCTTCTATAATTGAAACTTTGTAGCATTGAGTGGAGGCCTAGGCTGGCAAGGGCAGGCGGAAATCTTGGCTTCCTCCATTACCAGGGAAACCCAAGCCTCCCTCCTGCTCACTGTGGCCACAGCCATCTTGGTTGCATTTAATTGCATATTTGCTCCTGATTGGCTGGTGGGCATGGCTGGTGGGCGTGGCTTGTTGGTATAGCAGCGGTATGGTCAATTTGCATATTACTCTTTTATTAGATAGGATAGATACATCTGTCTTTATCTGGACCCGTGGCTGAGTGGCTCACCAGAATAAAGACAAATTTCCCAAACATCCTTGCATATAATGGTGACCAAATTCTAACCTCTGGCCAATTTCTAGATTATAAACTTAATGCAAAAGGGAGTTACCATTAAGGACCATATAGTTATCCAAATATGTATACATAGCACAGCACCCATTGACAGTCAGTGGTTTATAACTGTATGGTTCATTATAGTAGCCACTAGATACTTGTGGTTTCTGAGATGTAATATCTGGCTAATTAAACTTAATTTTTATTTAAGTTTAACTGATGTTTTAATTAATGTTTTTCTCCTGGTTTCTTTTTAAGAACAAAAGCAATTTTCCTTTTGTCACAACTAGCAGCATAGTGATCCCCACTGATAATCTGAGAACACTATTGCAATAGCCTCTAAAAATAATTCTTCTCAATGACTTACTATGCTTTCAAAAAGTAATTCTAGAAAATATAATTTTTATTATTTGCAGAAAGAGCAGAGGCAAACCAGAAAGTAGGGTGTATATTTATTCACAGAGGTATGTGTGAATAAATGCATTCATCTGTAAGTCCTCAAAGTTAGTTTAATTTTTCTTTGTTAAGACATTTATTTCAAATATCTTTACAATATTTTCAAGCTACTTGCGTTTCTCATAGAAATGAAATGATAGCAAAATGTCCATTGTTGTACCCATACAAACTGTTCCTTAAAATTGACAAAATGCCAGAACCACTCAATTGTAAAGGTCACTAACTCCAGGCAAAACCAAACCAAAAACTAGTTTTGTTTATAGGAGACAAAGAGGAACAGTGTTTCTATTGAACTACATTCCTGAAACACTTCAAAGAGAGATTAAAATTTATGAGAGCCTGTTCCCAATGAGTTGTTGATCATTGTGAGAAAGCACAAAGGCAAACCAGAACATAGGTATACAGGGGCCGCCTTTTCTGGCTGCCTTACACAAAACTCTGCAAATATAGGTTTAACTTTTAAAATATGTTTATAATTGGTAATGTTGTAGAATGTCATAATCAATATATGTGTTTGGCCATTTTTTTTTAAGTTCACCAGCCAGTGTATAGCGCTTTCTGCGTGTACTATTTTTTCTCATTTATATTTTGTTCATTTATTTGCAATAAATTATTTTAATGTTCTCATTCTACTTGGCATCCAAAACTATTTTTTCCACTTAGAATGAATTTAATCACACAAAAAATGTGAAAAAAGAGATGAGCATCTTACCTTGTTCATATTTCCAAGTTCTGCCTTATTTATCTACTCCAACATATTGGCTATCATACTTTTCCTAATTATCTAAATAGAAAAATATGTACTGAAAGGTCTTTTTAGAGTTTAAAATTTTGAATTCTTTCAACAAAGAAGATCCCAGGACCGGATAGCTTCACTGATGAATTCTAGCAATCATTTAAAGAGTTAATAATAAACCTTCTCAAACTATTCCAAAAACAACAGGAGAGAATACTTCTCAATCATTTTTTTTATGAGCAGCATTGTCCTGATAAAAGCCAGCCAAGATATTACAGGAAAAGAAAACTACAGAATAATCTTATGAACATAAGCAAAAATCTCTAGCAAAATATTTGCAAATGAAATAAAGCTGTATATAAAAGAATTATAATTCATAACCAAATGGAATCTATCACAGGAATGCAGAGATGGTTCAACATATGAAAATAAATATATTACACACATTAATATGGTGAAGGTAAAAAAACAACACACACACACACACACACACACACACACACACACACACAAACAAAACAAAAACAAAAACAAAAAAAACCCCTGATCTTCTTAATTGGTACAAAGAAGCATTTAACAAAATCCAATCTTTTTCTGATAAAAACATTCGACGAACTAAGAATAGAAGGGAACTTGCTCAAAATGAAAAAGGACATTTATGAATATTCCACACCACACATCACATTCTGTAGTGAAAGACTGAAAGCTTCCTTCCCCCAAACAGAAAAAAGTCAAGGATGCCCATTTTTTTTTTTTTTTTTTTACCAGTTCTAGTCAAATGAAAAACATCCAAATCAGAAACAAATATTTGCATATGAAATGAAAAATTCTAAAACAAAAACGATATGCAGATGAAATGAAAATTTCTAAAGAATCCATAAAAATATTAGAATCACTCAATGAATTCATCAAGAAAACTCTGAGAATGAATCAAAAGCAAATACTAGAAGTAAAAAAAACAATGTAACAGAAATTAAAAAGTGCTTTTTATAGGTTTATCAATACATTTGGTATGTCTGAGTAAAGAATAATTGAGCTTGAAGAAATATTAATAGAATTATCTCAAGCTGAAATGCAAAACCGTGATTGAAATACCAGAAGGATAAAAGAGAACATTCCAGAAAAAACATCTGAAAAAAGAATTGCTAAGAATTTTTTAAAATAAAAAGCAGACACCAAACTACAGATCCAGGAGGCTCATGACCATAATATTGTTTTTGATGCATTTAATTTGTCTGTTCTATACTGATTTCATCATTATTTGTTTCCCATTTTTTAACCATATAGTTTACCTGTTTTTATTTTAAATATGCAGATATTTTAGTTATCTTATGTTTATACTCTAAATCTCTTATAACTTATTTTTCTCAACATCTAATCCTGCTGTGATGCTTATAATAATTACCTTTTGCATTGCATCCTTTATCATAATATTTTCCTTATTATTTTAATATTTGAAATGTTATTGATTTCTATGCATTTGCTCTACTATGTTTAAATTGGTGTAAATAAAATATTTAAATGTATTAGTATTGCCTCTTCATATTTTATTAATAAATTTTGTTTCATAAAGCCTTTGACAGTAAAATGTTATATTTTTCCCAATCACCATAAACAAATATAATAAAAGCCTTTGGCATTTATTTATTTAGTCTTTCATTCATTCAACAAATATTTATTGTTAATGCACTATCTGTTCAAGGATTTGTTTTTTTTCCATGAAGTTGGAAGACATTGGTGAAAAATACAGAGTCCCTGCTTCTTATGAAGTTTATGTTCTAATGTATATTTGTGTGAGTACAGGAAAGGATGGAGTGATCTCAGAAATGTTCTAATAAATAAAATAACCATAATATGGTCAGATAATGAATATTTCTAAGAAGAAAACAATTTAATTTGATAGAGTGTCAGGAGTAGGTTGTGCTCTACATTGGGTGAAGAGGTCACCTCTCTTACATAGTGATAAGATGTGAATAGTAAGAGAGAGCAAAGATCTGAGAGATGTATGTACCAGGTCAAAAGAACTGTGAGAGGCTCTAAGGTTGTAAACATTTCCCTGTGTTTAAGGAACAGAAGGCAGCCAAGGTAACTAATAAATGCCGCTGGGGGACAGAGAGGCATATCAAACAAGAAATGTAAGATGTCTGCTCTTGAGAGCTTTGCCCGACAGGATACATTCTGTTTTATTATAAATGTAATGAGAAGCTTTTCAAAGATTAAGCCTGAAAAGATGGTCTCTCTGGTTGCCATGTGGAAAATGAATTAGATGCAAGAGTAGACCAAAGAAACCTATTTCAGTAGTTTCAAGTTTGAGGTTAGAGTGACCAATACTAGGAAGGAAGCAATGAGAAAGTGAGAAGTAGGCAGATGTAGGATATATATATATATATATATATATATATATATATATATATATATATATATACACACACACACACACACACACACACATTTGGAAAACTTACAAGATTTGCTCATGGGTTAGATGTGAGGGAAAGACTGAATGGAGAATCAATAGATCTTTGGCTTCTGCAATGGGTGGAATGACTGTGTTATTTACTGAGATGAAAGACTAAGGAAAAAACATATTCAAGGGCAGAAATTATTCTATTTTGAGTATTTTAAGAGTGATTTATATATGTATCATTTCATACAGGGGTCTTCAAACTACGGCCCGCGGGCCACATGCGGCCCGCAGAGGAGTCTGATCCGGCCCGCCAGGTTTTTTGGGCAGTGAGCGCAGCCGAGGTGTTACAGTAGGAATTAGTAGTTCATATAGTCCGGCCCTCCAGCTCTCTGAGGGACCGTGATCTGGCCCCCACTTTAAAAAGTTTGAGGACCCCTGATTTAATATATTATATATTAATAAATATGTTTTATATTGTTATATTTATTGTATATTTTATTATATATGTTTTCTATATTTAATTATGCTATCATACTTTGTAAAATATATGTTTTAGTTGTATACACACACACAAGTTCAAATCTAGTTGGAAATATGATATATAGATTGGATATGGATACAGATTTGACAGCACCACATCATTCAAATCTTGGGAATCAGAATTTGTTAAAATAAAAACAAAGATCACAGCTGAGGATATCTTTGTGGATAACACAGAACAGGAGGCAAAAGATGGCTGACAGCAGTGCTACAATCACAAGGATAATGTTAACTGAATTTCCAGAGTTTTAAAACATCTAGAGTTTCAAATAAGGAATTAGGCATTATTTAGACAATCAGTCACAAGATATGTTGTCTCTCTCTTTTTTTTATCTTCCAATCTCTTTCTCTCTCATATCACATTAAATTATTTGATTATAATGGGCAAATGAAGCCTGTTTTTTTTGTTTGTTTGTTTGTTTTTTTTAATATATTTTATTGATTTTGTACAGAGAGGAAGGGAGAGAGATAGAGAGTTAGAAACATCGATGAGAGTCATCGATCAGCTGCCTCTTGCACACCCCCTACTGGGGATGTGCCCGCAACCAAGGTACATGCCCTTGACCGGAATCGAACCCAGGACCTTTCAGTCCCCAAGCTGACGCTCTATCCATTGAGCCAAACCGGTTTCGGCTGAAGCCTGTTTTTTGATATGAAATGCAGACACTAACCAAATTTAACTTAACATTTTCCCAATTCTTCTTTATTTTTCTTATTTTTTTTAAATCCTTACCCAACGGTGTGTTTTTATTGATTTTAGAAAGAAAGAAAGAGAGAAAGAAACATCCATATGAGAGAGAAACATTGATAGGTTGCCTCCACATGAGCACCTACTAGGAATCGAAACCAAAACCTGGGGATGTGACCTGATCGGGAATTGAACCCACAACCTTTTGGAGCACAGACCATTGATCTGGCCATCAGAGCCACTGGGCCAGGGCTCCATTTCTTTGTTTCTAGAAGGTTATATTAGATCATTTTCATAGTGAAATGTTTATGAAATTGAAAAAGACTTGAGCGATGCCATAAGCCAGAATGAGTATATTACCTGGTATATTTAATTTTAATAGTGCATTTAACTGTAATAGTGTCAACAATAAAATAAAGTTAAAAAAATCCATGATAGGAAGATCTTATTTTGCCAGAAAGCTCAAACTGAATAATTGATTTTATAATATAAATATACCCATTTTATCAATGTGCAGTATTTAGCCACCTTTTCTATATTTAATTTTCATTCATGTTATGAATGTTAATGGATATTTAGAGCAGATAGCTTATAAATTGTAAATTCAGATAAATTATAATGCAGAGTTGCAGGTAACAAATTCATGATAAAAATACATAGTAAAAGTATTTCTTAAAGGATATTGTACATTAATTGATTTCTCCTAAAACTTTAATGTGAAATCATTAACAGTTCAACTTTCAATGATGGAATACTTAACAATACATAATCTATTGTAGTTTTATTATTTAAAATTAACTATAGGCATCAAATTATGGCCATATAGATTTTAAAAAATATAATATAAATTTTATGTCTGATTTTACAAATTCCAATACTTGTATTATAACCAAGAATTTATTTAATCTTTTAAAAAAGTCAACACTTGCTCAGTGTGACAGGAAAGCTTTAAAAATTTGCAGTTCGAGAAATCATAATTAAAATCCTGGAATAAAACAATAATAGCAACTGTTATATATTCTTTTAAAAATATGAACAATCAGTCATCCTTCAAAGTTTATAATTATTTATAATTATATTCTCTCTTGTTTACAACTATGGAATAGAAATAATATTAAAAAGTCTTGGAATTTTGGTTAAATTAAATGCCTTGTATATCCCTAGTGTGATATGACTGCTATATGGCAAATATAAATTTGTTTTTCTGGTATACATATGTTATCTATTGGGTCGGCAACTACGTAATTGCGGATTTTTTAAAGAAAATCAAAGACAATTTTTTCATGGAACTAAATAACTTTATTCTGTAATGTATTGCCCATTTTGATCAATGACCTTTTGCCATCTTTCAGGCAGCATCATAATCCCACGTTCAAAAAACTTCTGGTTTTTATTAGCAAAAAACTGAATCAGGTACGATTTGACATCATCATCATTATTGAAATTTTTACCATTCAAGGAGTTTTGTAAAGATCGAAACAAAAAGTAATCAGATGGTGCAAGGTCAGGACTATATGGTGGATGTGGCAAAACATCCCAACCAAGCTCCATTAATTTTTGCCGAGTGACCAAAGATGTGTGTGGCCTTGCATTGTCATGATGGAATACAACACCTTTTCCATTTGTCAATTCGGGCCGCTTTTCTTCAACTGCATTGTTTAATTTCGTTAATTGTTCAATGTAGACATCAGAATTGATCGTTCGGTTGTGTGGTAAGAGTTCAAAGTAGACAATTCCTTTGTAATCCCACCAAACTGATAACAAAACCTTCTTTTGATGAATATCAGCTTTTGATGTTGTTTGAGTTGGTTCACCTGGCCTGCTCCACGATCTTTTCCGCTTGATATTGTTGTAAACAACCCATTTTTCATCGCCAGTTATCAGTCGTTTTAAAAATGGATCATTTTCATTACGTTTCTTTAGCAAATCGCAGCTGCTAATGCGTTGCGTTAACTGTGATTCTTTCAGTTCGTGAGGAACCCATGTATCGAGTTTTTGAACATAGCCAAGTTGTTTTAAGTGATTTTCAATGCATGTATGTGATACATGAAGCTTCTCTGCAATCTCACGTGTTGTACTGTGACAGTCTGAATTGATTATTGCTTTGATTAGGGCATCATCAACTTCAACTGGACGACCAGAGCGTTTTTCATCTTTGAGTGAAAAATCACCAGAACGAAATTTGGCAAACCAATTTTGACACTGCCGTTCTTTTAAGGCTTCGTCACCATAAACAGCACATAACTTTTTATGAGCTTGCGATGCGTTTTCCCTTTGCGGAAATAAAAAAGCAAAATATGACGAAAATGTTCCTTTTGATTTTCCATTTTTCAACGAACCCCAAACGAAAACTACAAAACAGATCAAAAAACTTTTTTTTACTGATTAACAGCTGAATAGCCAACTATCAAATAACAAAATGTGTTTTACATTTGTACTACGTCTGCAAACCTAAAAATTCAACTGAAGCCATATATGTGTGAAACCCGCAATTACTTAGCTGCCGACCCAATAGAATGAGTTCCACATAGATCTGTTCTATTTTTTCTCTCAAGTCTGACCATAACTATATTACAGTTAACTCTATGCTCCATATCTTGAAGGATTTATTGGCTTGAATGCATTCTGAGGACAAATTAAAGGGTGATTGAATAAAAAGCAAAGAAATAGAGGACATTTACTATAAGGACAAGAAAATTTCCAGCAATATGACACTTATTCCCCAAATTTGAGGGCCCATCATATGTATGTTCTGTGGCTCTAACTGGTAGAACTAGAAATAGCATGGTGACTATTTTAGTTCAGCACATGGTATGTTTTGTGATAAAATAGTTGGCAAAAAAACCCAACAACTTCACTTGAATTTGATTTCAAATTTCATTTGACATTGAATTCTTTATATAGTGAAATCTACTATTAGTTATTGTTACTATATTATGTTTAGTAACTACACCTTAAAATGAGAAGAGACACGATGAAATGATGGAGACTAGACTTTGAGTTTGGCTTTTGCCACTTACAGGTTCTTGGAGCTAGCCATTTATTATTATAAGGGATTGGTGATATCTTCTCAACCTTCCTGTATTTGAACTTTGCACTGTAGTCTTCTGGTTACTCAAATTTTACGTTTTAGGGGCAGAGTAGTAGAATAATCATTGAATCTGAAAGCCTGCTTCCATCTATTGGTGGGGGGCTAGGACCTCCTACTCTGCTATCTTGCTGACTTCACTGTCTCTTAAGTCCTTCCTCTCACACTTTTGAGGCCCTAGTTAGAGAATAATCAAGTTTCCTTTCTTGAGAAGCTGATTGAGACTCCTCCTCAAGCACCTCCATTATCAACTTCTCATACTCTGTGCCACTATGCCTGTGCCCGAATCACCCTGGAGCCAGGCCAGACAACTGGAGATGCCACTGTGCCCCTAAGCCCACCCTTTATTCTAATTAGCCAATCCACAGGGAGCATATGAAACCTAGCTAATCATTCCCTTCCTGCCATTCATAAACTGCCTTCTGAACTCCAGTTTACTGGGAACTCTGCCCTCAGCTGGTCCCTGTGTTTCCCTGCCTGGCAGCCTTCTCTCCTGTAGAACTGTCTATAATATTAAAAGCCTAATTGACCATCACAACCGAATGGATGACTGAACAGGCTATATGGGGCGAATAGGCTGGCAGGGGAGTTAGTGAGGGACGACCAAAGGACTGAGCAGCAGGCTGTGGTGGGGAGATCAGGCCAGCAAGGGGGTTAGTGAGGGGCGACCAAACAACTGTGCAGCAGGCTGCATGGAGTGACCAGGCATGCAGGAGGGTTAGTGAGGGACAACCAAACGACTGAGCAGCAGGCTGTGTGGGGCAACCAGGCCCATGGGGGAGGGCAGTGAGAGGCAACCAGGCCAGCAGCAGGGAGTAGTTAGGGTCAACCAGGCTGGCAGGGTGGCAGTAGGGGGTGACAAGGCCAGCAGGGGGCAGTAAGGGGCGACCAGGCTGGTGGGGGAGCAGTTAGGGGCATCTAGGCCAGCAGGGTAGGGCAGTTAGGGGAGATCAGGCAGGCAGGCAGGTGAGCAGTTAGGAGCCAGTGGTCCTGGATTGTGAGAGGGATGTCCAACTGAGGGCAGTAGAGGGGGAGACCAGACCATTGGGCCTAAACCAGCAGTTGGACATCCCTCAAGGGGGGATTTGAGAGTGTGCAGGCTGGACTGAGGGGACATCACCCCCTGTACACAAATTTTGTGCACTATGCCTCTAGAGTGTGTGTGTGTGTGTGTGTGTGTGTGTGTGTGTGTGTGTGTAGCAATTAGGGTTAAATAGGAAGGCAGGTAGAAGAGCAGTTGGGAGCCAGCATTCCTCGATTGTGAGGATTTCATCTCTGTTGGATTACTTTGCATACTCACTCCTGATTGGCTGGTCAACATTGTGAAGGTACAGTCAATTTGCATCTTACTCTTTTATTAGTGTATACACACACACACACACACACACACACACACACATAGAATATCTTATAGACTGAGAAGGAAAATATGCAAAATCAGAGTAGTGGCTTAAGACATAGCAGGGTATTTGTGAGATATGGTTTAAGCAAAAAATTACTTTGCATCTTCATTCATTCAGACTTTAAGAACCACTGTAATTGTCAAGAAATAAAAATTAATTATCAACAGAGACAAATGCTAAGCAAGGGAGAACATGAATGGGACTTAAAAGAGCTTAATGGGTATTTAATTTACAAATGAATTCCCATGGCAACTTTTTCAAGCAGCTAGTGGTTTCCTTTGCTTTGCTCCCCCAGCCCTTAGTACACATAGCTTATTATGGCATTTACATGCCCTATTGTCATAATTTGTCTGTTTCATACATTAAGATGTCAACACTTGGCCATAAATGGGTTTAAATCATGCACTTATTCACATGTAGTCACTGAATTAGGGTTATTACACCTTTAATTCTTGTGGAAGAACACAAATGTTTATTTTACTCCAATGTTAACATTTCAGTGCTCTTCTTTGTATTCCAGAAGGTAGTAACTGCCTGATGATCTGGAATTGGGAGAGACCCCTCACTGATTTCCCAATTTCCCTAAAATAGCTATAATAATCTACAGAAGCTCAGCTCTGCAATTACTTAAAAATTTGTCCTGCTCTCCATGTTTAAAATGTTCTTTCTAATATTTTCTCAAGAAGAGCAAGAGAAACTAATAATCTTGTGTCAAATTTTAGTGTACTCCTAAAATTTACCCCATCACCATATCAATAGCCCCACATCACTCTACAAGATATATTTTACAAAGATGTTAGGTTATGTATGTGACATGGAATCATCAGTCCTTCCATTAGTCAGTCAGTAGGTTAAAATCTTGTGCTTGTGAGAATAGTGCTATGGGGTATAACTTCTCCAGGGACCAATTAACTTTATTTTGCCTGATGAATACTGAGTATATTCTTTACGCTAATAAATCATCTTACAAGTCTGTATTTCTGTTCATAGGACAATTAAGTAAGAATGTATACATATATATATATATATATATATATATATATATATATATGAATTTAAAAATGAAAACACACAGTAAAGTAATGTAGCACATGTATTTATATTGATTTCTTATTCTGTATCAGGAAATTGGGTACGGTGCTCTGTCCCAAGCATAAAGAGGATAGATTGTGTTATTCCGTAGGAAGAAGTGCTTGTTTTGGTCACAGTGGCTGCTTAGTATCATTTTCTAATAAGGGAGTTAGAAGATGAGGTCATAAGAATTTAGTCAATCCCTTTTTAAAAGTTCAACAGAATATTAAAATTAATAAAAGAAGAAAACCTCCCAAGATATTTTATAAAGAACTAGTTAGCAGCCCTTCCACAGTTGCTCTAACTCTGACTGCAGGTTAATATCACATAAGAATCTTGGAAAAATGATATCAATATGTTTCCCTTTCCCTAAAGTCTTGATTTAGTTGTTATACTTGGCCCACAGGTATTATGAAGCCATAAGAAGATACTGGTATTCTCCTCATTCTTGGAGAATGCGGGAAAACCATAGCAGAATCTTAGACATCTCTAGAGATTACAGCAGAGCCTTTCCTCTGAACTGGCAGTTAGTTTTGCATTAGGCCAGATAAGTCAACTTTTTAAAATCGAAGGGGGAGTAAAACAAAGGAGACAAAAGAGGCCTATATTTCCACCAAATAATATGAGAATGAACTTTACATAAAAATGAGCAAATATTTGCTTTTATTACCAATGTTTCTGCTATTGACAATACAACTTTTATTGTCCAATTTTATGGAGATTTTTAAAATTTATATTTTTGAATTTCAGAAGCTGAAGTGTACATTTGTATTGTTTGCTGGCTTTTCTTTACAGGTACAAATCTGTATAAAGACAAAAAATGATGAATTTAGATCACGCTCAAACTAGAAAAGAAATAATTAAAAATTGAATTGTGAGCAACAAATAATTTGTAGGGAAGGAGTTCCAGTGGGTCTCATATCAGAGTTTTTAATGTGTTGCTGGGATTGAAAATGCAATCGCATTTATAAACACTGTCCTTTAATAATCTACCTTTAAATAGTGATAAAATAAATATGCTATTTACAATAGAAATAACTGTGTACTAGAAGTAAACTGAATAAAGATTTTTTTTAAAGCTAAAAGAAACCACAGGGAAACCTTGGGGAAGAATGAATAAATGAAGCCACATACCATATTTCTGAATTTTAAAACATTTCTAATATTTGAAAGTTGCCCATTTACCTCCAAACTGATTTACAAGCTTACTAATAATAAAATTCCACTAAAACATACAATGGATCATCATCATATTTTTGAGGAGAGGGATGTCACAAAAGCATTATACAGTTTAAATATTACTTTTCTTTTGATTCAACATGTTCAGGACTTTGCTGAGCATAAAACAGAATCTTAATAAATATTTATTCGTTGGTATTTTGGTACTTTTGTAAGTAGATAAGTCTCTTACTTTGTTTTATAACAAAGAAGTTATAGCACTGTCTTTTTAAGTATTTCTATTAAAAATTTTCTCTTGAGTTTTATTAATTGAAAATTCAACAGACCATCAACCTTCCTGTGGTCTTCAATAGACCACAAATTTTACCTTAATGATATTTCATATTGGTTCTCACCTCAGGAGTGGTACAGTAAGTTTTTAAGGAGTCCTGAGTGGATTACATATAAGATCTATACCACTCATAGCTCCTGGGGATACCACTCAACTCTAATGTACATCTACTGGGAGCCAGTCCCCAGGCAAGCCAAACTCACCTGTTAATCAATTCTAGCCCTGGGCCAAAAAACCCAGGTGAGTGAAGCCAGCTGTCAAAAACTATTGAAAAAGTCAAATGAGCAAAACACAGGCACTTGTTACCTTTTTCAGTGTTTCACTTTACTTCCAGAATCTTGTTTCTCTTTTTTTCCCCTTGAAATTATATCTTTCTATCCAATATTCCACTGACTTAAGAAATATAGTTACAGAAAGATATTAAGAATATTTTTCTTATATTCACATGGGATAAATCAGTTATTGACTTCTAATAATCAAACCCTATCAATAATAAAGTTAACTTAAAACAAAACAAAACTTACAAACATCCCCCATGTGGTTAAATGATAGATTTATTTCTCCATACTAATAGCATGTACTCAAAATATTTGTCATCTGTTAATGAATTATGATATATTTTCCTAAAGAAAACCAAAATACAAGAATATTGAAGATGGATATATTCGAATATTTAAAATTATGTGGAGCTGTAAACATATACATAATTAGATACCATGTAGAATGGGAATGTATTTTACCCCATCCTTGAATTGGGATTAAATTATTTCTAAATTCCACTCAAATTCTTACTATCGAAGACAGTTTTATCATCTATTGCATTGTCAAGTCACACAAAAATAACTTTTAAAGTTCATACTGAGAATTAATTAAGAAAGGGAAATATATAATAAAAATGGTTTTTTAAAAAAAAATCTAGAGATTGGTTTATATAGGTCAGAAGAAAATAGTTTTCTGAGTAGAATATATTCAAATAACTAATTAAATGTCTGCTTGGATAAGAATTTCAAATCCTCAAATCAGATTTTCTTTGAAATCACTAGACCTATAAGAACTATTCTATTCTATTCTATTCTATTCTATTCTATTCTATTCTATTCTATTCTTTCATTCATTCATTTATTTTCTTCATTGATTAAGGTATTACTTATGTGTTTTATCCACTCTTTTGTCCCCCACCCCACCCCCACTCATGCTTCCCCCTCTCTCCCCCCAGTGTCGGTATCCATTGGTTATGCTTATATACATGCATACAAGTCCTTTGGTTGATAAACACAGAGATGGAGGGAGTGTGGTGGGAAGAAAGGAAAAGAAAGAAGTAAGGAAAGAAAGAAAGAAAGAAAGAAAGAAAGAAAGAAAGAAAGAAAGAAAGAAAGAAAGAAAGAAAGAAAGAAAGAAAGAAAGAGAGGAAGGAAGGAAGGAAGGAAGGAAGGAAGGAAGGAAGGAAGGAAGGAAGGAAGGAAGGAAGGAAGGAAGGAAAAAAGAAACAAATAAAAACCCAGAAAACTAAATTTAAAAATAGACAAAGAGAAAGAGTTGCTTGTTTTATTTCAAATGAGCTTGGAGTTGTTTAGGTAAAATTTCTTTATTCTTCACAGAATTTCTTAAGGCATTAATATGAGCACCATGAATCTATGACCAGGATAGAATATATATTACTTTCCAAACTCATTTGGTCACCATAACTTTTTATTGCTAAATCCTTGTTAATATCCTATAGGGTTCATTTAGGAAATGCTCCCCTAAATGGTTAGAGGTTCTCCTTAGAGTAGTTAAGATAACATTACTCTTTTAATCTTTCCAATTCTATGATGTTATATTTCTTTTCAAATATTAAACTAGATTATTCTTGAATTGCTTATGATAATGAGAAATAAGAAAAATATTTTATTCGTAGGTTAATAGTATCATTTTATATTATTTCAATGAGAACTAAAACTGCAGTCCTGGGCCTATTATGCTTCCCAAGATCAAACAGTTATCTAATTTAACCCAAAGGTGCATAATAATTTTTATTGTTATTTTTCAGTTATCCATCATTTTAAAAATATCTGTTTATTACATTTTTAATGTGAGCTTAAAATGACTGTTTTAATAACTATTAAACTCATAGATGGATACATGCTACTTTCATTTTTGCATGCTATTCTATACGACAGAACAGAACTGCCACTGGCTAATTTATTTCCATGTCAAACCATTTAAACTCTCCAGAGGAATTTCTGTTTAAACAAGGCATGCCTGACCAAGAAAGGTTGTCATGTATTAACTGTTTCTGTGGGAGTTGATGTTAAAAGTATAATTGGTTCTGGAAGCAAACAGAAAATAAGCTCTTCTATTCACAGTCAGAAAAACAGCCCCCAGTCAACTCTGCCTGGAAGGGTATTGTCACTTCTAAGTAAGAAAGTGCCACCATCCATAATTAGTAGTAGGAAGGCTTTTGCTTTTCAAAACTTCAGGATTTTTTTTCTGCCCTGAAGACAAAAATCCTCCTAATAAGCATTCTCTGGTTGCCATACATCTGTTAAGAGTGGGAAGATACACTCCCAAACTTTTTCTTCTTCCTATCAAAGAGAGAATCAGACTTCCTCGTTTTGTTTCTTCCTTATTTAGCTTCTCGATTTTTATGATATTTATGTCTCCTGGTATTTCATTTTTTTTTAAAGTTTTTAAATTTTATTGAATTTTCAGAGTGACCTTGGTTAATAAAATTATACAGGTTTCAGGTATACATTTCTATAATACATTATCTGTTTATTGCACTGTGTTCACCATCTCAAGTCAAGTCTCCTTTCATCTGTTGTCTGTGCCATTGTTTTGTTTTGTTCCTGTTGCTTAATTCCTTACACCTTTTACACCCCTCCATGACAACTGTTAGTCTGTTCTCTGTATCTATAGTCTGTTTCTATTTTGTTTGCTAGTTTATTTTGTTGATTAGATTCCACATACAAATGAAATATACCATATGGTATTTGCCTTTCTCTGATTGGCTTATTTCACTAAAGCAAAATTATTTTAAATGGGGGAGGGGGAGATAAAGGAAACAATAATTGCAAGGAGAATAAGAATTCTCCTAGGATTTTTAATTCACAGTTCAATCAAGATTATAATTTCTTAATCATGGTACAGAAAGACTAATGCAACTATTGAAAATGGTTTATCCCCTCCCTCTTAAAAAATATATATACTCAGCAAGTTTAAAATAAGAAATAAATTGTTCACTGTGATTTTCCAATGTTGATACTGTAAACCACAAAGGGATTTGCAACCTAAATCTTAGTTTATTTTAGAAAATGTTTGATTTTCCCTTGGCAGCAAAATTTATTGTTTCTATTGTATTTCCAATATCACTAGGTCAGACATTTTTAGCTTTGAGAAATAATGGCTTAATAACATCTCTATTTTTCTTACACACACAAATAAGTGCAAAATGTATGCCTAAATTATTTTTAACTTTGTTGTGGTCAGATGACATGGATCAGTTCTTTGAAATATGTTGAGGCTTAGTAGTGACTTAGTATATAATCAATTTTTCTAATAGTTTCATATGTCCTTTATAATAATATATCTACTTGTTGATACTAAAAACCATAAAAATCATAGAAGAAAACATAGGCAGTAAAATCTCAGACATCTCCCATAGCAATATTTTCACTGATGACTCTGAGGCCAAGGGAAATAAAAGAAAAAATGAACAAATGGAACTACATCAAACTAAAAAGTTTGGTATAGCAAACTAAACCATCAACAAAAGGAAATGATCTCACTCAGGTGTAGAATTTAATGAACTACATATATTGATGAACAAAAATAGAGCCAGAGACACAGAAGCATCGAACAGATATCAAACTTCAGAGGGAAGGTAGGGGAGGGTGGTAGAGAAATAAGAGATCAATCAAAGGACTTCTATGCATGCATATGAGTATAACCAATGGCCACAGACACTAGGGGGCTGAGGGCATGTGCTTGGGGGTGGTGGTGGCCAAGGAGAGGTCAATGGGGGAAAAAAGGAGACATATGCATTACTATATGTAATACTTTAAACAATAAAGGATTTTTTTAAAAATGAAAAGAAAGCCCATTGCATCGGAGAACATATTCACCAATAACACATCTGATAAGGTTTAAATCTCCAAAATATACACAGAACTTATATAATTCATTTGCAAATGACATAATACTGTATATAGAAAACCCTAAAGATTATATAAAAAATTACTGGAACTGATAAATGAACTTAGTAAAGTAGCAGGACACAAAATAAATATAAAAAAATCAGATCCATTTTTATATATCAACTAGAGGCCTGGTGCATGAAATTCATGCACTGGAGTGGGAGTGTCCCTCAGTCCAGCCTGCACCATCTCCAATCTGGGACCCCTTAGGGGATGTCTGATTGTCATGCACATCCATCTCACAATGCAGGACTGCTGGCTCTAAACCACTCACCTGCCCAACTGCCTGATTGCCCCTAACTGCTTCTGCCTGTCAGGCTGATCACCCCCTAACCACTTTCCTGCCAGCCTGATCAGTATTTAACTGCTCCCCTGCCAGCCCAATTGCCCCCAACTTCCCTCCCCTGCAGGCCCTGTTCCCCCCCCCCCCCCCACTGCCCTCTCCTGCCAGCCTCATCACCCCTAACTAACCTCCCCTGCTGGCCTGGTTCCCCCTACCCCAACTGCCCTCCCTTGCAGTTGATTATTGAATTGTTAATATCTTCATAGAAGTCTCAACATGTTTTGCTTCATATATTTTTTGAAAATACCACTATATTATCTTAATATATATTTATCCAATTGTGTCTTTTATTACACAATGCTAACATTCAGCTCTATGAATGTCTTCTATATAATTTTTAAATCTAATATTGATATTGCTAGCAACATTTTTGTGTGTGTAGTGTTTGGATAATATATATTTTTCATATCTTTATTATTTAACTATTTTTTATGCTTTTGTTTATGATGGGTTTAAGTGATCTTGTTTTGGTTTTCAATTATCTTCTATGTTTTCTGTTCATGACCCCTCTTCTTTGCTTCTTCCTTTTATCTCTTTCCTTGCCTGCAATTTATTGATTATGTATATTGATAATTACTACTTATATTTTAGTTTGAAAAATTTCAACTGTGTTTATAGTGTTATATGTACATTTTAATCTATATATTTAAATATACATTTTTTTTCTAACAAACCAAAATCATTAAATGTCTCATTGTCCTCTGTCAGATTAGTTTCCCTTCTTACCAGGTCTTAATGTCTTAAGGCATAATTTTATTTCCAATGTGTTAGGGTAGGGGTGTCGAACTCAATCAGAGAAGGGGCCAAAATCTAAAATCCAGCCTAAATCGCGGGCCGAATGGTTTACTGAACAGTCATAAACTGACAATGTTAACCAGAAATGTGAATTTAAAATGAGTGGAACAATCTTTTCCTTAACAGTGCTGTTAACCAACTCACATGCTATCAAGCAAAACAGTAATATTGGTATCAAGCAAAACAGTAATATTGGAATGTACCTAAAATGCTCATTGTTTTGTTTTCTGGCTAGATGTCTGACACTGTTTTCCCCGGATCAATGAGTCAATGTTCGGTTTTATTTCTTGGGCTGTAGCAACCCGCAAAACAGCATGGAGGTTGTCATCGGTAATGCTTGATCTGTGCTTGTTTTTGTTCAGATTCATTATTGAAAACATCTGTTCACAAAGATAGGTGCTCCCGAACATGGATAGAATACGGGCAGCATGAAGTCGGAGCTCTGGCATTGAGTCAGGGGGCAGTAGAGGGTAGAAGTCCTCAATTTCAACATCCTGAAACCTTGATTTCAGGCCACTGTCAGACTGAAGCTCAATTATCTCCATCTGAAGGTGATGGGGCACATTGTTGACATCAACTGTAAAAGGATTGGCAAAGATGTCAAAGCCTGAGTGCTGTGTTCTAAAGTCAGAGAAGCGCCGCTCAAATTCACTTAGTAAACGGCTAACTTTGGTAGCTAGCCGACTGCAAGGAAAAGTACCAGAAATAGTGGTTGAGATACTCAAACAAACGGGAAAGTGGGCAAGATTGTCCTGTTCCAGTTGGGACTTCCATAGTTGAAGTTTACGCTGGAATGCTGTGATCATGTCAGACATCTTCGTGATGACTTGTTTGTGTCCCTGCAGCTTCAGATTCAGTTGGGCGAGATGCTCGCATATGTCACACATCATAGCAAAATCACATAGCCAGGCGGGATCAGACAGTTCAGGCAAGGGCTTTCCTTTACTTTCCATGAAAAGAGCAATTTGTTCTCTGAGCTCAAAAAATCTTTTGAGGACTGCGCTCTTGCTCAGCCATCTTACTTCTGTGTGGTATGGCATGTCTCCATGCTCTGCACCCACCTCCTGTAAAAACTGCTGGAACTGGCGATGATTCAGGCCACGTGCCCGTATAAAGTTAATAGTTTTAATGACTGTGGTCATTATGTCATTCATGTCCAGAACTTTTCCATACATAGCCTCTTGGTGGATAATGCAATGATAAGTAATCAAGGGTGTGTGGCAGTGACTTTTTTGCATTCTTTCCTTCATTAGTCCAACCAAGCCTTTCTTTTCTCCACACATTGAAGGTGCACCATCGGTAGTTAGCCCCACCAACTTTTCCCAGGGTAATTTAAAATTATTTATAGATTTCTCCACAGCCTCAAATATATCTCTACCAGTCGTCGTCCCATGCATGGCAGCTACATCCAAAAGTTCCTCAGTGACAGAGAGGTCGGTCTTTGTAGCACGTATAAAGATGGACAGCTGCGCTGTATCAGTGTTGTCTGTGCTTTCATCGATAGCAAGTGAAAAAGCGAGATAACTGCATGCCTGTTCGGCCAGCTGTGATGATAGATTTCCTGAGAGTTCTTGAACTCTATCTGCAATGGTGTTTCTTGACAAACTGACATTTTGAAAACTCTGTATCTGGTCTGGGCATACTTGCTCACACACTTTTAGCATGCATTGCTTCAAAAAGGCACCCTCTGAAAAACACCTTTAAGTACGGGCAATTTCTTCAGCCACTATAAAGCTTGCTTTCACTGCAGCATCATTTTTCGCTGTAGCCTTTGTAAACATTTGCTGCTGTGATTGTAGTTTGCCTTTTAGTTCTTTAACAATTTTATGCTTTTCTTCCAAAGTATATTTGCCATACTTAACATTATGTTTGGTGTCAAAATGACGACGTATATTGTACTCTTTCATCACCGACACTGTCTCATAACACAATATACACACTGGTTTGCCCTCTCTAAGCACAAACATGTATTCATTTTCCCATTTGTCATTAAATTGTCTGCCTTCACCGTCAACTTTTCTTTTCCTGGACATTTTGGGATCAATATTGGCAGTAAAAGATATAGTTTATTGGAAATCTGCGTTAGAAGGAAAAAGTTGAAAACTGCACAGGGATAGCTTGATTTGGCAGATGGAGTGGAGAAAAAAAAAAGTCAGTCAATAAATGCCTGGCTGGGTACAGATAGCAGATTCTGTTGCGATTTTTATGCCTGCACTTTATGCCAGGAACTGGCAGCTTCTGCTGTGTATTTTTTATGCCCACACACTCACTCTCTCCTCTACTCTGCCACCCGCACAACCACATGGGATGCCGGACTATAGGTCACGCCTCCTGAATCTCGCGTGACTTGTTATCTATGCGCATGTGTAATAGATAGCAAGTACGGCGGCCGGCGAGGCGCCGGCGAGATCACAAGCCTCCTATGTCACCGCGCGTCATTGTGATGGAACGCAGCGGAGTGCAGTGATGACAGCGCGGTGCGGGCCACATTGCAAGGCCTGGCGGGCCGGATTTGGCCCGCGGGCCTTGTGTTTGACATGTGTGTGTTAGGGGATCTGTTTCATTTTACACAAACTGAAGCCATGGAAAATAATTCTTAGAGTAATTTAATACAAATATATATAAAAGATATATATAAAAGATATATATATATATAAAAGATAACTATTAACTTCTGCCTTAGTCTATTCTTGAAGATATTTACAAGCATTCACCTGAAGAAAATTTTTCTCACTCCCAACTCTTAGAAACCCAAATTTTTTGCTTAATAAGTATCTTAAAATTGTCATGATCTAGAGTGGTGTTAGCATGATGACCTTCCTAATCAACATGGGAAGAAAGTAATAAATTGTCTTGCCATTTAGATATCTTCCTAGTTTTATCTATTTTATATGTAGCATGGAAAATCCTGAAAGCTTCATTACTCACTGAAGCAAAATATATATTACTCTACAAAAGAATTCCAAGCCATCTGCTCATTTTATAATTTACACTTGTGTGTTTGCAAGTGACCTTGGTATAATTCCTATTCTCCATTCTTCTCTCTCTAGTAAGACTTGGACTTCATGGCTAAGCAAATGGAAACATCTTCAGTTACTCATATTTTTTCCTAATTGGTTTGAAAAGACAGCTGCAATATGTCTTGCTAACCACATAAAAGAGAATGTTTTTTACACTCACCACTTCGTATTCAGTCTTTGTTCATCATTGAGTCAGGGAGAAGAGCTTTATACATTAAGGGCTATATATAATCACCAGGAGAGACATGTTGGCATTTGTCTCCAAAATTGATTTACAAAACCATATTAAGTTTGTCGCTCTCTGCTGAGTGAGAACAAGTCACTCATTTATAGATAAGCAGCATCTCTAACCTGGGCTCCTAACTTAAGGATTCAATGCTTATTACCAAACAAGAGACACACCTCATTACTGGCTTATGGGAAACTCCTTTTCCACATTTTTCTGGTGGAGAGTAAATTTAGGAATTGAGAATCAAGTTTGTTAGATAACTGATGTGTAATTAATAATATATACTAGTATGAATGTTATTATCTGATTAACTTCCCTGGACTTAGAGCTTCATAATATGTTTATACATGTTGCCTGACAAAACTTCCAAGTCTGAGGTCTGTTTTCTCTTTTTGAAAAGAATAATAATTTAGTGCTAGAGAGGTATTAATGATAGGTTAGCACCAAAATAAGTTTGTTCCTTGCCAAAAATAAGAGACAGAATGAGCATATGAAGCTTACAAAAAGAATAGCTTTCTCACTACTGACTCAATGTGATTTAATGCTATTCCTCCAGACACCTAAGTTTGTCTTTTCTACACACTTGGGGAGACTCTAGCATTACAGGTTCTGTTGCCCTAATACGATCCATATAAGAGCCATTGGACTCTGCCCAACTAAACAGAAAGTAATATTATTTTGTACATATATTTTATTTCTTTTTAATTTATTTTTCAATTATAGTTGACATAAATTATTAGTTTCAGGTAAGCCACACAGTGATTAGACATTTATATAGCTTATGAAGAGATCACTACAATAGTCTAATACCCAACTGACACCATGAATAGTTATTCCAATATCATTGACTATATTCCCTATGCTGTTCCTTACATCCTTGTGATTGACTACTTTGCAGTATTTTTTCCATATGCTGATTATGAGGTGTTTAAGCAAGTAAAAAAACAATGTTGGAAAGTTTAAGAATGATGTTGTAGCTGAGGCAGTATATCATCACCCTTGGCCTTAAAGAAGGCAAAAGAGGGGAAAATATATATTGAAAAGGGTTTACAATACCCTGTTTATTCTTTTTTTTAAAACATGTTTTATTGATTTTTTTTTTTACAAAGAGGAAGGGAGAGGGAGAGAGAGTTAGAAACACTGATGAGAGGGAAATATCAATCAGCTGCCTCGTCCCCACTGGGGATGTGCCCACAACCAAGGCACATACCCTTGACTGGAATCAAACCTGGGACCCTTGAGTCCACAGGCTGAAGCTCTATCCATTGAGCCAAACCGGTTAGAGCTATCCTGTTTATTCTAAAAGGATTTGAGCTAAAGTATTGTACTATATCTTTTAAGATCTCCACTTTTTCCCAGGGAAGACTGGTGATTTGGAGAAGGAAATAGGTATGGGGGACTCAAGATTCCTGAGTCTGTAGTGTTTGCCTGGAGAACAAGTTTTATACTTGTATTGGAAGAGAAATGCTGCAAAAATAAATACAATATTATTACAAACTGTAGGCCTGATGCACCAAATTCATGCAAGATAGGCCTTTCTTCCGCCAGTTGCTGGCACCGCTTCCCTCTGGCACCCAGGACCTGGGCTTCCCTTGCAGCCCCAGCTTCATCTGGAAGGATGTCCAGTCTAATTAGCATTTTATGGTTTTGTCATTCTGGATGATTTTCTATAACATAATGTAGCAACAGGATAGAAGGGCTACAATTAAAGTTTAACTTCTCTGAATATAACTTGTCTATAATTTTAAATTAGAATGTACATTTTTTTAAACTACTAAATCTGAAGAAAACAAGCAAGCATTATAATATAATGACAATATGGATGATATAACATAACTGCACAGAGGAAAAATATCTTTTAAAACACAGCATTTACACTTTATTGTCAGTGGAAAAATGTCCTAAGAGAACAGAAGAATATTAAGAAATTCTAAAACCTATTTAGTGGTGTTATTTTTTATCAGTCACATTGATATACATACGAACAATAATATATATATATATATATATATATATATATATATGTTGCTGATTTAAATTAAAACAAAATAAGTTAAACATTAATTTAGCAAAACACCTGTAATCTTACATTTGAAATAGAAATATTAGTAAGAATTCAAGGTTTTTTAATTAAATAGCATTTTTTTGTTCTGTGCAATTTAAAGTCAAGAGCAATAACAACTCATTTGCAATAAACTAACCTGATGCGCAGATGTTAATATCTAAACACTATTTCCTACAAAAAATAAGCAAGTTCTTATAAAAAAAAAAGTTGATTTTAGGCCTGGGAAAGGTAATGTGCTAAGTTAACTTTATTACCTTGCTGTACCAGGATAAAAAAATGATATGTAAAACAACTGAACCATGCCAAAGGAAACAAGGGACACTTTGCAGATTGACAAAGATGCAATAATTTTGGATGCAATGGACCAAAACACATCAAATCCATAGAAACACAGAATTCATAAAAATATTTAAATTTTAGGTACCAGGTAGAACAGTAACTCATTAGTCTGAGAGTGACAAATCAATTGAAAGGAGAGAGCATTGGTTTTGTTTGCTTTGTTTATACCGTATTTTCCAGCGTATAAGACGACTTTTGAAACGAAAAAAAGTCAAACGAAAATCGGGGGCAAAAGACCAAAATTGCACAAAACTTACCTGCAGATCTTGACGGCAAAGTAAGTCTTTTCTTTGAAGTGGGGGGTAGTTTTATACAGCGAATATAGGCCTATACCTATGTTTTAACTGTAAAGTTAGGGGGTCGTCTTATACACCGGAAAAATATGGTACTGTTGGATAACCAATTCTATATAATAAAAAGGTAATATGCAAATTGTCTCTCATGCCCTCATGTCACAAGATGGCCACCCCACATTGTCACAAGTTAGCTGGCAGAGGAGCAGATGGTAACAATCATGCTGGCAGGGGAGTGGTTAAGCATCAATTGGGCTGGCAGGGGAGCAGTTAGAGGGCAATCAAGTTGGCATGCAGAAGTGGTTAGAATCAGGCAGGCAGATAGGCAAGCAGCCCTAGATTCTGAGAGGGATGTCAGACTGCCGGTTTAGCCCTGATCTCCTCTGTGGGATTAGAGAGGTGTCAGGCTGGGCTGGGGGACACCTCCCAGTACAAGAATTTGTGTACCAGGCCTCTAGTATACATATAAAAAGCCACTGGAACGTTGGAATGACCGAAATGATTGGAACAACCAGTTGCTATGATGCCCACTGTGGCAGCCAACTGGCCCATGAGGTTGGGCCAGCAGGCCAATCTCCCGCGTCCCCTCCCCACATAACAGCTCAATCCCCATTAGCCCCCATTGGGGTGGGCTGGCCAGACCCCAACCTCGCACGAGTTCATGCACCAGGCCTCTAGTAGTTAATAAGAGAACATTTTTATTAAAAACAAAAACAAACAAACAAACAAAAACTATAGGTAATAAATGCAGGATGAATAATAACATTTCTATATTGCTCTTTTGCAGTCTCTAATGGAATAATGGATCTAGGCAATGGTCAATAGTGAATGCTAAAAGCATTTGGTGAATGGCTGATGGGGAAATTTATAAAAGATAAATAAATCTGATGTATTCAATTTCTATTGCTGTCATAATAAATTACCACAAATGTATTGGCTTAAAACAATACAAATTTACTCTCACAGAGTCCAAGTACAGCACATCTCCGTGCTCTTAGATGTCACAAGTCACAAATCCAGTTGTCAGCAGGCGTGCATTTATTTCTGGATATGCTGGGAATGAATTATACATGATTATACATTTGTCCAAACCCATAGAATATACATCACCATGAGTGAGCCTAATGTAAACTATAGACTCTGACAGTGTTGTGTCTATGTACATGTACATTCATCAATGGTAACACATGAACCTACAGCTGTTATAAAAAAGTACAATCACCATTTAAAAAACTCCACAAAGCTAG
Organism: Pipistrellus hanaki; assembly: GCF_964339955.1. NCBI lineage: Eukaryota > Metazoa > Chordata > Mammalia > Chiroptera > Vespertilionidae > Pipistrellus > Pipistrellus hanaki. Next base: position 137,221,678 of record NC_140505.1, on the reverse strand, counting down.
GTAGTTCCAACTTTACAAAAAAAATAAAAAACTTTTAAAAAGTGGAAATGGGGTGATATATGCAAGAAAATTACCAACATGTTAACTGTTGATGCTGGGTGATGGTTACATAGAGTTTTGCTATATTGTTATAAAATTCTTTCTTCTTTTGTGTATATGATTTTATAATTAAAAAAAAAAAAGCTACCACCTTAGAGTTTCCCAAAGTAGTACTTCAACTGCCCTTAAGAATGAATCCATAGATGCTTCTCATTCCAGCTTCTAGCTTCTCTCTCCCTTGACTCATGACATCACCACTTTGCTTAGAGCAGAATCTTACTTGGTGAAAGCAATTGGTGAAACCCATCCAACCTTGAGGGAATGGAGAAAAGGACCTTAATATCTAAATGTCCGTGTCTGGTTAAATTCACTCTTTGTAAGTTAAGTCTATAAATGGAAAACCAGTGGGCTGGCACTTGGCATCCGTTACTAGCACTTTGGCTGTAGCTTGTTAAAGGACCTGGCCACCTCCCTAAGATTCAACTTGCTGCAGCTGGGAAGAAGCATATGTACTAAGTTGTGCTAATTCCTGACCTATTTCCATTTTGCCAGAAAGATCTCATTTCTATTCTTATAACGATTCTGACCTCTCCAAGCCTTAAAGCTTGGCCCTTAAATCAGTTTTAAGAAATGTTATTCTTACTATAAATAAGACACTAGTTTAATTTACATTCATAGAAGGTAGCTATAAGAATAATCAAGATAAAAACAGTAATGCTATTAAAATATGCCTATGTTTCCTCATTCTCTGAGTTTAGAGTCTGTTGTAGTTGCTGCTGCAAGGTAAAAAAACAACACATATCTCTTTTTTGGTGATGAATGGAGGCAAAATCAATTTCCACTGTATTTGCTACTTTGTGTTCTTACCTCTAGGCTCAATCACATTCTAAAACATCACATTTGCTTCTTTTTTAAAAGACTGGATTATTCAGTATTGTCCACAGTCACCTTGTTTCTGAGGATGCACATTGACCTTACTTGGATATCACCAAGACAAGGGAGATCTAGCAACCATACTTTCTCTCTGAGTCTGTAGATTGTTCATATAATTTTCCACTTACTTATTAATGTATTTATAAAACTTTATCATAAAATGGACCTATGGTCTCCATATGTCCTGGAGAGAATCAGTCATGAGGATCTTGCCAATTCACCTAAATCCCCTTGATAAATTCATGGACTAGCTGGTCCCTTAGTTTTAACAACTTCATAGGTTATTACATGGTCCAAAAATAACCTTCAGTTGGGTTAGATTCCTGATTACAATCCAATCAACTGTCTGAAAGCCGACTAGAACTCCAGCTTAACAGAGGTTATGTGTGGGCAAATATTTAGTATAATTTGGACCAGGTAAGTGTTCTGAATGATACGCCCAACATATCCTACAGCAAATGATCTAAAGGGAATAATAAATATAGTTAGTGAGAATGAAGGATTAAAAAAAGAAATCAAGTGAGAAATATTTGAAGGCTACCATTTCCTCCTGGAAAAAAAACAAAACAATAATTAGAATTTTAGTGAAGATTGTTTTATTCATTTACTTTAGTTTGTTTTTACAAGTAGGATAAAGGCAGACCTGCGTATATTTGAAGTTATGACCTGACAGATATAGGAGGGAAAAGACTGACATGTTTGGAAAAGGAAGGGATATGTGATATATTCAGAGTTAGGAACAGAGTAGAAAGATAGCCTATTTTAGGTTCAACTGAAACTAAACTATTGAAGCTTTGAGAAAATATACAACTCTTTGATCTCACCAGAAATACTCTATTATGGCAAATTTTTGAAGAAATATAACATTTAAATAATGCTCATCTGGAGGAACAGAAGTGATACTACTGGTATTACTTACCAGGTCCTTTAAGTAATAGTATCTGCATTTATTCAACAGGATAGGGAAAAGGAAAAATTGTTTTCAGTTCAACTAGTCCCTTATTAGTTTGGTTCTTATTTTCTTAGCTTGATGATAAAAAAAGATGTAGAATATTGTTAAACCACGAGGAAGAAGGAAACTCTGCCATTTGTGACAGGGATGGATCTTGAGGGCATTATGTGAAGTGAAATAAAATCAGACAGAGGAATAAAAATGTTGTACAACATCACTTACTAGTATGTGTGGAATCTTAAAAAAGAAATGAAAGAAAGAAAGAAAGAAAGAAAGAAAGAAAGAAAGAAAGAAAGAAAGAAAGAAAGAGTGGAATAATGATTACCAGGGGCTGGGAAAAATTGGGATGTGTTGATCAAAGATTACAAACTTACAGTTAGAAGATGAGTAAATTTTGGGGATCTAATGAATAGCATGGTGATTATTGTTAGTGATACTGTAGTACATACTTGAAAATTACTACTACAAGAAATAAATGATAATTATGTCAGGTTGTACACCCAAAACTTATACAATGTTATGTCAATTGTACCTCAATAAATAATATGAAAAATAGAAAATACATATTGATTCAAAGGGAGCATTAGACTTTATATCAAAATTGCTACTGATTATGAAAGTTAAAGGTATTTGAAATTTAAGTTTTTTTCATGACACATACCATGACCTCGTATCTTAAATCTGATTTTCTAATATAATATCTATAGAACTAAAAATATAACTGAAGGCTATAATTTGGTTCCTGTCTGAACTGATCCAGAATGCCTGGTTTTTAAGAGGTCCAGGAAGTTTAAGTTATCAGATTTGCTCTGTGCAGATGGGGCACAGAAGCGACCAGACAGGTGAGAGGATGCATGTGAGTCTTTTTAAGGCTCATCACTTTGACTTGTGAAGAAGAAAAAGACACCATCTGTGCTGTCATCCTTGTGAACCTTCTGCATTCTATAGGAAAGATAAACTAAATACCGAGAGCAAGTGAGTACATGCAAAACAATATTTGCGTCAGGGCTGTTGAAAATCAAATTAAGGATGAATAACCTTGCCTCTGTCTGTCATGCTTATTATATATGTTTTGTAGATAGTAATCTTTGTGACCTAGAAACTATTTGTGTTATGGAAAAGTACTGTGCATTTAAAACTAGTCATCTAATTTTATGCATTTAACTATGGTTCTTTTAAATATTTGAATACATTTTAAAAATTTTATCTTTATCATGGAAAGTTTTACAGATGTCCCTTTGTTTTGTTTTTCCCATTGGCTCCTCCCCCCATCTAGCCCCTCCTCCTCCCAAGCCTTCATAACACTATTGTCTGTGTCCATGGGCTATGTATAGCTATAATAATAAAAGCATAATTTACTAATTAGACTGGATAGACCAATGACCTTCCAGATGTCCTTCTGGATAACCTTCCATTAAGCTGGGACTGCGAGGGCCAAGGCAAGCTACCATGGCTGTGAGGGCCGAGCCCCTTGCATGAATTTCGTGCATCAGGCCTCTAGTATGCATATAAATTCCCTGGGTAATCTCTCCCCACACACCCACCACAGACCCACTTTCCCTTTGAAATTTGTTAGTCTGTTCCATATTTCCATGTCTCTGGATCTATTTTGTTTACTGGTTTATTTTGTTTATTGGAGTCCATATGTGATACTTATCTTTCTCTGATATTTCACTTAGCGTAATACTTTTCAGGTTCATCTATTACAAATGGTAATGGTTCCTTCTTTTATATAGCTGTGTAGTAGTCCATGAATATATTACAGCTTTTATTCATTCATCTACTGATGGGAACTTAGGCTATTTACAAATCTCAGCTATTGTAAATTGCATTGCCTTGAACATAGGGGTGCATATGTCCTTTCTGACTGGTGTTTCTAATTTCTTGGGATATATTCCTAGAAGTAGGATCACTGGGTCAAATGGGAGTTCCATTTTTAATTTTTGAGGAAACTCCATACTGTTTCCCACAGTGGCTGCACCATTCTACATTCCCACCAGCAGTGCACAAGGGTTCCCTTTTCTCCACATCCTCACCAGAGTTTATCATTTGTTGATTTGTTGATGATAGACATTCTGATAGGTGTGAGGTGATACCCCAATGGCATTGTGTTTTGCATCTCTCTGATGATTACTGACTTTGAGCATTTTTTCATATATCTCTTGGCCTTCTGTATGTCCACTTTGGAGAAGGGTCTATTTAGATTTTTTTTATCCATTTTTAAATGGAGTTTTTGTCTTCCTTTTGTTAAGTTATATGAGTTCCTCATATATTTTGGAAATTAACCCCTTATCAGATGTATTATTGTCAAATAAGTTCTCCCACGCAGTGAGCTCCCTTTTCATCTTGTTGATGACTTCTTTGGCTCTGCAGTGGCTTTTTATTTTGATGTAGTCCCATTTGTTTATTTTATCCTTAGTTTCCTTTGTCCTAGGAGAAGTATTGGTAAACACATTGCTATATGACATGTCTGAGATTTTGCTGCATATGGTTTCTTTTAATATTTTTATGGTGGCACAACTTACATTTAAATCTTTTATCCAATTTGAGATTATTCTTGTGCACAGAACTTAGACAAGAAGAAAAATATAAAAGGCATCCAACTTGAAAAGGAGGAAGTAAAACTCTCATTATTCACAGATGACGTGATATTGTATGTAGAGAATCCTAAAGACCTCACCAATAAACAACCAGATTTAATAAATGAATTCAGCAACATAGCAGGATACAAAATTAACACTCAGAAATTGATGGCATTTGTACACACCAATAATAAATTCTTAGAAAGAGAAACTAAAACAATATCCAATTTACTATTGCAACAGAAAACTTAAGATACTTAGGAATAAACTTAACCAAGAAGGTAAAAGACCTGTAAGACATTGAAAAAGAGATAGAGGAAAATATAAACAAGTGGAAGAATATACCCTGTTCATGGGTTGGTATAACCAACATAATTAACATGTTGGTTATACGCAAAGCAATCTATAGATTCAATGCCATCCCTAATAAAATACCAATGGCATATTTCACATATCTAGGGCAAACACTCCAAAAATATATATGGAACCAAAAAAGACCCAAATAGCTACAGCAATCCTGAGAAAAAGAAACAAAGTTGGAGGAATCACAAGTTATACTACAAAGCACTAGAACAGGCCTATAGATAAATGGAACAGAACAGAGACCTGAGAAATTCACCCAAGCCTTTATTATCAATTAATATTTGACAAAGGAAGCAAGAACATACAATGGAGTAAGAGTCTTTTCAATAAATGGTGTTGGGAAATTTGACAGGTATATGCAAAATATGAAACTAGATACTATTATACTTTTTAGTTGTAATTCACTATAACACAATTTGTGTTTTGTTTTTTTATTTACTATAAAGGAACACAATTTTTAAGAAAGTTATTTACTTATATGCCTGCTTCTTCATCCTAGTCTGAAAGACACTTGTTGACAGATTCCATTCTATTTTTTTTTGAAACTTAGAGCATTTTTATAAATTGTAAGTAATAACAATCTTGTTTTTGACATATTAACTCAGTATCTTCTGATGGTCACAAGCTCTTAGTTCATATAAATAAGTAACTTAATAGAGTAGAGAAATAATTCCTAAGGGCTGAGTTATGAGTCATGTCTAAACATTTAGAAAATTGGTACCTTTAGCTCAGATTCTGAGCATGATATTTACCTTTGGAGCCTATAGCAATATCATTTCTAAATAGCTACTATGTTTTCATTTTCTGATACCTTGAGACAAAATATGTCTCTTTTGTGGTTGTTATAAATAAAGTGATTTCAAATAGATTAACTAGCCTTGAAAAAGAAAATATAATTTCATATCTTGATATTTATGATGAATGAAAATTTAAAGAGGGTGCTGACATTTCACCACACTCAGAATTAAAATACAAAACAAAACAAAAACAAAAACTCATAGAGGAACCAATGTTCACATGGGAAGAGATAAGACACAGTGAAAGATTTAGTAATTTTACTAGTAAGTTTTAAACTAGAAAAAGCATATAGGTATGAGGCATCCACAATTATATAAATGATTAGCCTGTTATGTAATTTATATAAATATCTACTATGCTTGCTATAAATTACACAGCAAAGGCAGCATGCAAGAAACTCCATATTCAAAGTCAGAGTGGTCAAAAGTTGAGTAGTTTGCTCATGGGCAACAGAAAGCTAACTTCTGAGAAGGATTTGAACCCAGGGAGTGCTTCAAATACAGTGCTTACACAACTATCAAAACAAGGGAACATTTAAACACAGGGAGATAGAGTATTTTTAACTTCTTAATTTTATTTTTTAATCTTTAATGTCATATTATGGTGAGTTAGGAATGGACTTGAAAAGTAATTCAACATTTTTTTTCTCATGTTCATGCACATAACCAAAGGGAAATTTTAGTACATGTGGTCACTTATATATTTTATATGCTTACCTTCTTAGTATATTCCTGGCCATAATTTTCACTTTTCTCCAATTCATATTTCTAGTACTTTCAATTTACTTAACTCTAGGTCAGATTCTATTAAAGTAAAATTGCTCAAATTTCGCCCTAACTAGTTTGGCTTGGTGGATAGAGCATCAGCCTGTGGACTGAAGGGTCCCAGGTTTGATTCCTTTCTAGGGCATGTACCTTGGTTGTGGGCACATCACCAGTAGGGGAAGTGCAGGAGGCAGCTGATCAATGATTCTAACTCTCTATCCCTCTCCATTCTCATCTGTAAAATCAATAAAAAATATTTTTAATGAATTACTCAAATTTCTATTTTTATTTTTCTTAACCTAAAATTCATTTGGAGATGTCATGGAGATTGAATAAAAGTTAGAATCCCAAACCATTGCCATAATAGGCAAGCATAAGTAGAAAATAATGTGTAGCACTCTATTCATTCAAAAGATATACTTCAATTCTTAGTAAAACAAATTATGAATACAATATTTCCCCAGACATTTATAGAGCATTTAATGTACATGCAGAGGTATTACTCAAAATAATTAATATAAAACAGGATCCTAATAGTGTAAAGTGAATATTTTATCCACACATGAATATTAAGGCATATTAAAATTTAATTAATCTGAATAAACTATTGTATCCTATTTCTAATTATATTATTATACTGTTCAATATGAAAAACTAAGCATATTACTGAATATGTTCATATATATATATATTAAGTTGGGATTAACAAGCTTCAGCTTCTATTATTACCAATGAAATATTTTTTGCTATCTTCTTCAACCATTTAAAATATTATAGACTAGAATCTTATTTATAGAGCTGAAATTAAAATGCTCCAAAAGAAGAATATGCTGAGAAAAATCTTCAGATGTTTCTGTTTGTATTTTATCTTTTCTGGCTTGGAATTCAGATATCTAATAAGAATAAAATGGATTACTTTTGCTAACTATTGTGCATAAACTATTTTATCAGCTATTTATGTTTTATTCATCAAGTTCTAAAATATAATGAAAAGAAATATGAAGCACCATATAAAAGTTTTTAAGAATTATCTCCCTCCTCTTATGAAAAAAGGTAAATCACTCAGTATCCCCTCCTTGTCTTTATTTATTTATTTTTTATTGTCCAAAGTTTTACTGTATGTTTCCTTTGTCCCCAATTGATCCCTCCCTCAGCCATTCCAACCTCAGGCAAGCACCCACCGCCCCAGTGTCTGTGTCCATTGGTTATGCTAATGTACAGGCATACAAGTCCTTTGGTTGTTCTCTAACTCCATACCCCTCCTCCCCTGCCATTTCCTCATTGCCTTTACTATGAAGACTGAATATTAACAATTGTGGTATTTTGCCTCAATCTCTTTGCTGTAGAACTTGAGTTGAAATGCAAATGAGTAGTCCAAGTAGAGTCAAGGTTCTAAACCTAGCTGGAATGCAAGATTCCATATTGATTCAAGCAGGAAGGAAGGATGAGAAGATGAGACAAAGTAGAACCAGAATATGCAGAGCCTTAAGTGTTCATATCTCTTTTAGTGCCCATTGGCAATAGAGAACTATGAGAATTTTAGTAGTGAGTAGCATCAAAAACAGTGATTCATGAAAGTTTACATAAAACAGGGTCTAAAACAATACAAGAAAATTTAAAAAAATAAACTCATTTTCTTGATAATCCTATCTATTTGATTTGGTTACGTCAAGTTATACTTCCATGACTGCATGTTCCCTGTCCTGCCACCTGCTAGTCAAGAAAAAAAATTCTCTTTGTTTCTGTTATTGACAATAAAATTGTAGATACATTTTGAGATTAAGAAGATAACTGAGTGTTCTTTAGTGGCTGGAAATTCAGAATCTCCTACTTTCTGGTCTTTAGTGATTAGCTTGAGGATCATATAGAGAAAGAAAGCTTTAAAAGGATGGAAGCTACTACATGAACGTAGAACAAGGAAAGCCATCTAGACAATAAGATAAGAAAATTGCCCTATCCAGTTGGCTCAGAGGATAGTGTCACCCATGGACTGAAGGGTCCTGGATTCAATTCTGGGCAAGGACATGTACCTGAGCTGGGTTGCAGGCTCCATTTCTGGCTCTGGCTGGGGCTTTTGTGGGAGACAACCAATTGATGTGTCTCTCTCATATTGGTATTTTTCTCTCTCTGTCTCTCCCACTCCCATGCTCTCTAAAAACCAATGGAAAAATATCACTGGGTGAGGATTAACAACAACAAAAAGATTAAAAATAAATTGAACTCCATAAGTAAACAGTGTATTATAAATTAATACATTGATACTTTATTTTCTTAAAAAAGGGAGAGCAGTGAAATGTGGCAATATACACATTAATGAATTTTAGAATGGATGGGTACTCATGCATTATTAGTTCTCAGTGTACTTACTGTATTTTGAAGCATAACTTGTTAGTTGCATAACAAATGACTCCAGTTTCAGGAAACTAATCCACAGAATTATTATAAAGAAGTTCCCATAGTGTTTTGTCATAGTGAAAACCTCTACGATTTAAATGTGATTCAACAGTTAAAAGAGTAAAATGTATATAATTGGCATGGAAAGTCTCTACTCAGTGAAAGGCTGATGGCACAATGCATACAACATGGTTTCATTTCCACTCTCAAAAACTGTACGTATGTGTGTATACATATATAACTGGATATTATTCATATACATCCTATCTAATAAAATGGTAATATGCAAATTATCTGTCACTAAAATGGCAGCACCCAGTCCTCTCAGCCCCACTGGAGTCCTCCAGTCTGGGGGGCGGGGGGGGGGGGAGGGGGCAGCCACTGAGAGTAGGCAGCGTGAGTGGCCCAGCAGAATGCTTGCTTTGTCGCTGCACCTGGCTTGGGCCGGCCCCTCAGATACAGAGCGAGCACAGACAGGGACAGGGGGGCTGGCTGCAGCCTCCGTGGGCTAGCGCAGTCCTAGAGAGGAGATGGAGGGCCCACCTACCACGGAAGCAGTGGGGCCTCCTCCCTCCTCCCGCAGAGTGAACACGGGTCCCTCCCACCTCCCGTGAGAGTAGTGGGGCTCCCTCCTGGCTCCCATAGGTGCCAGCAGCTTGCTTCTCCTTCCCACGGAGGCTGCATGGCTCCTGTGGAAGCAGCGCAGCTCCCAGCAGCGCGCTGTGGTTCCTGCTGACTCCACAGAAGTGGTGGGCAGCCGACTGCATGCGATATTGTGCGAAGGGCTACTAGTATAATTATGTATGCATGTATGTATATTATTTATATACACACACACACATATATATACATATATATATATATATATATATATATATATATATATATATATATATATATATATATATATCAATATAACGAACATAGAATTCTAGAAGAAATATACTAAAATGACAACAGTAAGTAACAGTCACCAATATTGAGAAGGAGTGTGGTGTGGAGGTAATAGTAAGGAGTATTTTTGCTTGGCTTGTATTGTTTAGAGTTTCATGTCTCATTTAAAACATGCTTATAAGTTAAAATAATATGCTTGTTGGATAATATAATCTTGGAAATACATGAATACATTCCAGATTGAATATTTCATGAATTTGATTTAATTTTCAAGCATGTAATAAACTTTGAAAATTATAAAATTGGTCTAGATTTAAGACTAAATTGTTGTTTCTATACAACTCTTAAAGTAAGAGTCATCGAGGAAGCAAAGGATTCTTTGCAGTCAAGTATTCATATGTATAGTGCAATATATTAAATATTATATGATTTCACTTAGATGAGTATCTTAAAAGAATCAAATTCATAGAAGCAGAGAATATAATAGTGGTTACCAGGGGCTGAGGTGTGGTGGAGAAAATGAGAAATTGTTATTCAAGAGTATAAAGTTTTAATTATGCTAGTTGAATAAGTTTTAAATATTTATTGTACAACTTAGTGCCTAGAGTTACCAATATGGTATCGAGCATTCAAAACTTGCTAAGCAGATTGAACAAAATTCTGCAAAGTGTGGGGTATATCTGTTACCTTGATTATGGTCAAAGCATCACAGGTATTTACACATGACCAAACTCATCAAATTGTACACAATAAGTATTTATAATTCTTTTTCTATCCATTATACTTAAAAATGTATGAAAATAAATTTAAATACATTTTGAATATAAAATGTACTTTTGATAATCGTCTTTTTTTTTGGTTTTTAAGTTGTAAGGGCATGATAGTCATGTCCATCCAAAGGAATAAGCTGTGATAACTGACTTTTATCATTAACCTGTGCTGCATTTTTGCGTGCATCTAGTGTGGTATTCAGAGGTTTGAGGAGGAACTTAAAGTCCCAGTGATGATTAGTCTTTTCTCCTTCTTGATGTAGACACATATCTGTGAAACACCAAGTGTGTTTGATAGTGTTTTTCTTTTTCTCCCAAAATCTATAGATTTTGTCATTGATTTTAAATTTGTAGTTCAAGTGTAATGATGAATGCATTCAAATCTTGCTCTGCCCTTTGCTAATCATGTGACATTTGAAAAATTACTTTCTCACTTATATGTGGAATCTAAAAACAAAACAAAACAAATAAACTAAACAGAAACCAATTCATAGAAACAGAAATCAAGCACTGGCTACCAGAGGGAGGAGTTGGAGTTAGGAGTAAAAAGGGGAAGGGGGACTTAGTAATATTTGGTAACTTTACGTGGTGACAGATGATTACTAGAATTAGTGGGATTATTACATTGTAAGGTATGAAAATGTTTAATCACTATATTGTACACCTGAAATTAATATAAGCTTGTATACCAACTATACTTAAATATAAGTAAACAAACAAACAAACAAATAAATAAATACAATCAGTTTTCCTATTTAGGAATTTCAAGTTTGAACTACAATTCATTCATTCACCTTTCTCCTTTAACTCCTGAAGCTGTTCATTCCAAATTTCATGTTAAACTGCAAAACAAAACAGCAAACAGACAAAAAAACAATCCTATCAAATCTGTCGCTAATAATAGTAACTTTCCTTCCTTTCTATTTTGTGTCTGTGTCAAGGTTTTGTGTTGAACAGCATTTAATATGTTAGGCCCAAACGACATTATTAAGTCCCAATACAAGTGTCATTGTTTGATTCATAGGCACATGTCAGCACAATGGACTATGGAAAGATTCAGAATACAGTTTTTTTCTTTGCTGGTTTGGTCAACTTCAGCCAACTGAAGGCACTATTTTATCAACCACTTCTTTAGAGTAGAATGGCACTAAGTTATGTCCAGTGAAATCTACTCCAGTCAGAGGATATTCCTAAGCATAACATTTATGTGGAAACTTATCATGAGGCCCATGCTGTGTTTTTGGTTGGTTGATTTTCCAAACCATTGGAGAGGCTGATAAGCAAATGCAGCTGTAGTATAAACTCAAGGTTACCTTTGTGAGATCTGACTTAAAGTAATTACTCAGGCTCACAGTGACCTTATCCTGCTCCTGCTTGGACTTGGCTTCTTTCACTCTAGAAAGGAGAGTGATTTTCTGCACTTTCCTGGGTTACAACCACATCTCATAAACTAGGAACTAACAACAACCTTCAGCCATCTTCTAGGAGTAAAAATAATAATAATTGCAACTTATAATAATAAAAGCATAATATGCTAATTAGACCAGACAGCTGAATGACCTTTTCAGACATCATTCTGGACATCCTTCCGAATGAAGCTGCAGTGGTGGGGACTGAGGCAGAGATGGTTAGGGGCGATCAGGTAAGCAGGCAATTGGTTAGGGGTGATCAAGCAGGCAGAGTGGTTAGGGGCAATCAGGCAGGCAGGCAAGTGGTTAGGGGTGATCAGGCAGGGAGATGAGTGGTTAAAGGCAATTAGGCAGGTGAGCAGTTAGGAACCAGTGGTCCTGGATTGCAAGAGGGATGTCTGACTGCCAGTTTAGGCTCGATCCCCTGTGGGTTCGAGCCTACACTGGCTGTTAGACATTCCCTGAGGGGTCCCAGATTGTGAGCAGGTGCAGGACTGGTTGAGGGACCCTCTACCCCATGCATGAATTTCTTGCTCAGGACCTCTAATAATATATAAAATTAAATGTTTATCATGGTTCACACATTATTAATTGATTTATGTTCATATTAATATGTCCATATTAATCTACTTAATCCCCATAGAACAACCCTAGAAAGTAAATGACTACCTATTGATTTCTGGCAGACAAGAAAACTGAGAACCAATCAATAGGTCATAAAGATAATAAGCACAAGAATGAGATACTACTCAAAGCATTACAAACTCCAAATGCTATACTAAAGAATGGAGAAACATTTTCTCAATAGGCTGTTTCTCTGCTCCTGTTTGCATGCAATCTGAGCAAATGAGTCAGGGTTAAACACCCCCGTTCTCCCAACCCTACCCTGTCTACCAGGGGTATTCATCCATCAAGGTAAAAGCAACAGAAACTAACTCTTGCAGAATAACATTTTACTGAAAATATATTACATAGTTCAGAAATGTTTTCAAGAGCTAAGATTTCTAAAAATACAGAAAAGAGATAACAAGCACTCAGATTCCAATGCCATTAACATTAAGTTTTGCCTGTGACCAGTTTTGAATGATGGAATGTAAATGGTACATTGGTTCTACCATCTTCTCTCTTCCCTCTTTCACAAATTCTGCATTTCTGATACAGGGACTATTCCTAAAGTATGAACCCCCAAAAGTAAATGCTTATAGTTTTCAATCCCTGATATTTAGGGTTGTTTGTTAAGAAATATGATATGGCTTTAACTGACTCATTTGAAGGGTGCTCAGAGGCAAACAGAATCACATACAAAATTATGTGACAGTGCCACTTTAGTGAGGATACTGTTTGTTTCTCCAAGGGAAGATGAGCTTGACAGCTGGTACTGCTGCCACCATGGTTACTCAGCACTGAACTCCAGTCCTGGCACCATAGCGATCATTGTACCAGAAACAGGATTTGCTGTTGCCACAGACACTGCAGTCATTTCACATGGTTCAGTTTATGTAGTTCCCGACTTAGTGTCTAGGAGACAGGCACCTGATTATTGGAGTTTAGGACTAGTACTTTTGCCTCAGTCACAAATTTATTGAATGAAGCAAATATCTGGGCTTTATAGGTTTTGGAGTAGGACAGAGGCTCTTCTCATCTATACTCATACTGAGGAATTCTCAAATAACAAAGGGAATCTCATCATATGTATTTGAATCTCCAAGACTTACCGGTAAGTAAATATTCCAATAAAGGCAGATTGATTTCTCTCTCGTTCCCTCTGTGTGTGTGTTTCTCAGCTATCTCTCTTCTTCCCTATCTAAAACACTAACTCTGACTCTTTAATTATAATGCACTAGAGGCCCAGTGCACGAAATTCATGCAAGAGTAGGTCTTCCTTCTCTCAACTGCCGACATTAGCTTCCCTCTGGCACCCGGGATCCAGGCTTCCCTCGCAGTCCCAGCTTTTTCCAGAAGGTCATCCAGTCTAATTACCATATTATGCTCTTATTATTATAGATTTTAATAAAACTATGAATCTCCATGAATAGGAGTAGATTATAACTGGAGAAGAGACATAGTAGGAAGACCAAAAGTCAGCTGATCAAAGTTACATTATTTACCCAGGCTTACCATAAACAAAGCTGATATAAATATCTTAATTTAAATCCAATATATTTTTTTCACTTTATTCAGAACTTATATGAGGGGAAGAGTAATAATAATTAGCACATCTCAAAACCTAATACATTTATTGTCTAAACATGAAGTCAAAGGATTATGGCTTTTAACTTAGGGAAGAAAGCATAGATGCTTCTCCTCTTAGTGTTGCTATTTCATATAGTGGTGGATGGTCTTGCAGCAGAGAAATTGGATTTTCTCTGTTTTCCATATATGTTTATATTTACTAAAGAGAGATCACAAAAATATTTACTCAAGATACACACTCAAACACACATCTACATATGTAAAACCCTAATATGCAAATAGACCAAACAGCAGAACTACCAAACAACTGGTTCTATGATGTACACTGACCACCAGGGGGAGCTCATGGAACATGGCACGCATTGGCAGCAGGTGGCAGAGCACAGAATATAGCAAGCATTGGCTGTGGCAGGGTGGTAGGGCAGGTAAGCTGAGGTGCCAGAACAAGGTGGGGCACTGGTTACTGTCAGGGGTGAGCTTCTGGTGATTACTGAAAATTCTTTGCTTCCACCCGTCAAGATCCCACCCAGCATCTGCACCTCCTACTGGTGCCAGACCTGCTCGCACCTGCTGCGGGCACTGGAGCACTGCTTGCACCTGCTGAAGGCAGTGAGCAATTGGGACTGGTGCAGGTACAAGTGGTGGCTCTGGCACTGGCTGTGCTTAAGAGTGGGGTCGATGCTGAGAGCAAGTGTGAGCGGTGGCTGCCAGCCCTGATCATCCCTCAGGGTTTCTCTACCTCCCTCTGCTCCTAAGGGGCGATCAGAGCTGGCAGCTACCACTTGCACTTGCTACCAGCACTGGAGCTGCATCCTCTGCTGGCTCCCAGCACTGGTCCCTATCATTCATCACTGTCAGCAGGTGGGAGTGGTGCCTGCCAGCCCTGATTGCCCCTGAGGACTTCTCCACCTCCCCCTGCTCCTGAGGGGTAATCAGGGCAGTAGGCGCTGCTAACACAACTGACGGGCGCTGGCCCCACTCACAACCGCTGCTGGTGCTGGCCCCAATCGCTCTATGCTGTCAGTGAGTGGGAGTGGCAGCAGTAGTGGGAACAGGGCTTCTTGCAGACAGGGTACTGAGGTGGAGGGGGAACAGTGGCAGAGGTTAGGCGGTGGTGCAGAGGATAGGTTGAGACCTGCCCCTGTGCCCACGGTAGCCTCACAGACCACAGTTCTTTTCAAGGTGCATGAATTTGTGCATTTGGCCCCTAGTAAGCCAATAATGTAAAAGTATTAACTGAAAACGATTGCTTCCTAGGAATCAGTGTATACTCTCTCTTATCACAATTTTTTAAGGAAAAATTGGTCATCAAAAATTGCTTGGTGTGATTGACCTCATTGGTTGAACAGCACAACTTCCATTTGCAAAGCAGTTCTTGACAATTCCAACTATTAGAGGTGGCCATGTGTACCAGAAATAAGCCATAAATTATCATTAAAGGTCTGAAGGTCTTTGGATTTTGAGAAATATTTTGCTTTCTTTTTTTAAAAAAGTATTAATTTTGAGAGAGGAAAAGAAAGATCAATTGGTTGTTCCACTTATTTATTCATTCATTGGTTGATTCTTGCATGTGCCCTGATCAGGTATTGAACCTACAACCTTGGCATATCAAGACGATGCACTAACCCACTGAATTACCTGGTGAGGGCTAGCTTTTGTTTTCTTGATGAAAGACCTCAGGATCTTACTGACATTACTCCTTTTCTTTTATTATCATCTTTAATGCACATATGGAGATGCGGCCACCGTGTTGTAGACTTGAAGGACAGCATAAAGAAGAATAAACAACATGTTAAGAATGGTAGGACAGTAATATAGAAAGATTCCAGTCCCTTGAATACATTGTTTAACGACTGGCTAAATATCATCAACTTTATTTCCAGGATTTTTTGAGTAGCCAATATTTAATATATTATGGCTTTTGTAAATGTAGCTTATTTTCCATCATCTTATGCTAGTCACCAATTGCATGGAAAAATTCACATTTCTAATTAATTATTTTTTTATTTTTTCCAACAGACATTGGGTCTTTTATCTTCAAAGATTAATATTCATTAGTCTCTTGATTAGAAAGCATCTTCTATATATTGCTTTGAGGGATCAAGTTTGAATCTACGACTAATTAGCTGTTGATCTAAAGCAAGTTGTTTAACTTTAACTTTATGAATCTGTGTCTTAAATTATACCTTAAGCATTTAATTTCGTAAGCATTTGCTAAAGCTTCTTTCACATTGCAAGATCCAAGGCTTTCCTCAAAATAAAAGCATCCTATTAAAATAGTTTACAGTTTTAAAAATTTCTCATAAGTTTTTAGACTCTTGCCTCCATGATTCTCTTTAGAAACAAGAAAATAATTAAAAGAGTACCTGCCAAAGAGAAACATTATTTTAAAATTGAAATAAATATGGTCAAAATTTATTTATTAAAATAATATTTGTGAGTTAGTTTGAGTAACAGTAAATATATATCACAACATATGTGTTTTTCCTTTCTCTGACCTCAGTATATCACAAAGAGAGATACATATACAGATACTTGGTTCCTTTTAATACTTATTTTCCTCTTTGAAAAGAGAGAAATCTGTAATTCATTTTTTTAAGACAATACTATCTATAATAGGTAGCATTTAAAACAGAAGGTTACAAATGATCACATTATTTAGACTATTCAGTGCACAGCATGATTCATGTACATTTGATGTTTTGAGGATACTATCAGGCTGCTTATAAAATTAGTGATTAAGCTTAGTGAGATTAAAATATATTTTTATTTCTATCTAGAATATTATCACTTTTGTCTATGTATAATATGCTGAGTATTTAGAATTTCAGCTGGCTTTAATTTCTTGGTGGTGAAATTAATAGTTACTCATTCCTGCCTTCATTTATATATATTCAATACTAAATTATTTAAATTCAATTTTAATGCTTGATAATTTAAGCAGAAAAATTACACTACTCAGAATTAAATCTGATTACACAATCATGGTAATAACATATGCAATTTGGTACAACCTTAATAACTCTTTATATAGGAACTGAAACTTTAATTATGTGTGTATATCATTTTATTATAAAAATTATGTTGTCTTTCTCATTCAATTCTAATTAATTTCAATTTCACTTAATTTTCCAACATTAATTTTTTTTCTTGTTCTTTTTTAAATCGTTGACTCTATACAAGTATTTTCCCCCACCCCCTTTGCCTTACTCTACTCTATCCTGTCTCTTCTAGGCCTTCACCACTTTATTGTCTTTTGAGGGAGTTACCAAATATTAAAGTCTTGCCTTAACCATTGAAACTATTGCCTTGCCTAAAATTCCCCATCGACACAGTACCCATCACCCTAAAATATCTCATAGTGAGCATGGCCGCTCTGACCCAATGAGTAATACATTTAAATTCCTGAGTCTTGAAATTCTGTAAAATAGAATCTTCCATAAACCTACTCCCAGTATCCTCCCCCAATTAAAATAGGTAATATGATCCAGTTTAAATAAAAACAGGCCTTCAAGGATTGAAACCCATTATATAAAACATATTTTGATAAGAGATGATTTTCCCTGTCATTTATCCATTTAACATAACTTGGCTTGATCTTAAATTTAAAAAGAATAAATGGAAAATCATTGTCGATTACAGGAACCTTTATACTGTGGTTCCCTCACGAAAGCGCTCATATTCAACATTATTGAAATTACTGACTCTGTCCAATCAGACACTAGTAAACACTTTGTAGTCATAAAGTTGGCTAACATGTTCAGTGCAGTGACTATTTAACAGCTTCTCAGTTGCAGTTTGCCTTCAAGTTTAAAGAACCACTACTCACCTTTACCCTGACTACCTATGAAATACTCCAACAGCCCTGTCAAATCACACAATTATGACAGAAAAGAATGTACCCTCATTCAACTTTTTCTAGGAGCACAGGAGGACGACATCATATCAATGACATACTTCTCCAAGGAGATTCATTTGAAAAACTCATTCAGGACATGGAAAAGCCCACAGAGAGGCTCTACCAAAGGGTATGGGCCATTGACCACCCATAGTATTGGGCCCCACCATTTTGGTTAAATTCCTATAAATTATTTGATCAGTCAAGGGTTGCTCTGTCATTAACACTATTGAGAAACAAATACTGATTTACTCATCATCATCATCAATGTTAACATGAGCCAAATATCTTTAAGGCATTTTTATGTTCTGAAACAACACTATTGATTTATAAATTTTACTTCAATTCATTTATATGCATTCATTTACTTAACACACTTTGATCAGTGTAGCTCACTATGAAAGACTCTAGAATGCATCCATATTGCAATTCAATTGGCATTTCCCTGAATGCCTCCCAGACACCCCTTCACTGTAAAAGCTTTAGCAACTACCTCTCATACCTTCTGGAGTCTCTTTCCTCCCTCCACCCTCTTCCTATCAAGCTCCCACGGGTAATAGTTGATTAGAAATTAACTAGTGGTTGGAAATGATTTCCAAAAATAGGCATGTAAATTATATGTTTAATTATAAGGGTCAGAAATTTGCTAATAGATGTACAAGTATCATTATTTGTAATCCTTGCAATAATTGGAAAGAAAAAATAAGAATGCTTCCAAACTTTTAAAGAATGCATTTAGAACCAAAGTAAGCAATAAAATAAAGATGAACCCCTTTAATAATGCAGAACAAGACACCAGCAAACTGTTCCTTTTTTTCCAAGCATATTTTTTGTGGTTATGCACTAGGACAGTAACACTTTTGTTGTTGTTGTGGTTGGGGTTGAACTTATTTTAAACCTTTAATTAAAAACACTAATCTATAACAATAATTTTAGTAACATGGGAATCTTTGTAATTGCTAGGATGAACAGATAACCACTGTGGTATCAGCCTTGGATATTTTTGAGGAAATAATTTGTTTTTCTCTGCACTCTCTAATAAAAAGAATGGCATCGAATGCACAAGGTTTCTATTGTAGCTACTCCATAAAAGCAAGATATAGATCACCCTAGTCACAATTTGGTTCAGATGTCAAGACACTACTACATGCCCCATGCTCACCAACAGGGTATAAAAACGCTTTCTGGGAAAAGCAGAGTGGCCTTCCAACCTGACCCTAAAAGACCTAGGAGAGCAGAGAAAGGAGACTGGCTCACCTTTTATGCTGATTAAGGGATGGGCCTCCAGTGAGGTTTCCCACAAATTTTGCATGACCTGAACTTGCCACTGATGCTGAAGGAGATAACACCAGGCTATCTTACAAGATTGCTCAGATGTGGAGCACAGGGTGGAGAGGGAGTGGTAGAGCTAAAAGTTGTCAGCTATCAAACATAAAAAATGGAGTCAGACTCTTGATTACAATTCACCTAGATGTTTGGTGAGTAGAATGTACCAGGTTTCATTGAAATGAATTTGAATCTGTTTAAGACATTTTCTTGCCTTGGAGACCTATAGCCCAATGCTGACGAGGGAGGCAAATGCTTCACTGCATGTCTTGTTTAAGAGCCCAACTGTATTTCGAGACATTAAAAGAGTGTCCTGGTCACTGTCAATAATGTCTATCTTCAGAAGGGGTTGAGGGATATGAACATAGTTTCACCTCCAAGGAGACCTCTGTCTCTTTAAACTTTCACATATTCACCCAAGGCATTTTGATCTACTTCAATTAAAAGTTTTAAATGTTATCAACAGTTATTTCAATGAATAGGCATTTAAACACCACGAATTGAAGTGAATTCTACTTCCCAACCACTTAATAGGTTGCCTCAAAAATAGACACTCAAGAATATTGTTTATACATTTAAATTATTAACATGGTTTTTGACTTCTGAAAATATCTTTCTGTTGTTCAATTTTTTTGTCATTTATTGTGTAAATAAGAAAAACACATATTTGATTTTTTTCTTTTTCTTTTAATATATTCTCTAAGAAATGAGGTGATTTGTTTGAAAAATTGCTAGACATTCATAATTTACCTGCATATTGTCTGCACTTCAGGGTAGGAAATAAAAGAAATTTTCATAAAATCAATATGAAAATTTCCTGATACTTCAGGAAAACATAATATGCCTTTTCTTGGTGCAATAGATATATTAAAAAAGTCTATATCATCTACACACTTAAGACAGCCAATGAAGTTGTATTCAATGAAAAATATCCATTTAAAGTCATTTTTTCTATTTTACATAATATTTGCTACCTTTAATTAATTGTTGAACTGGCATGCATGACCTGGAATAAGTAGAATACTTCAGAGGATGTTATAAGTGAAATATTTTTAGTAATCATATTTTTTACACAATGAAGTATCACCTCACACCTGTCAGAATGGCTATCATAAACAAATTAACACATGACAGGTGTTGGCAAGGATGTAGAGCAGTGTTTCCCAAACTTCTCTCATGATGAGAATCACCTGGTGGAGTTTTTAAAACACAGATTCCTGAATTCCAACTAAGAAGTGCTACACTAGAATTTTTGGGAACATATAGGTAAAATTGTATACTTAACTAGTGCTCTAAGACAGATTTTATATACAGAGCACTAAGTTAGGTATGCAATTTTACCTATATATTCTCAAAAATTCTAGTGTAGCACTTCTTAGTTGGGATTCAGGAATCTGTGTTTTAAAAACTCCACCAGGTGATTCTCATCATGAGAGAAGTTTGGGAAACACTGATGTAGAGGAAAGGGAACCCTAATACATTTCTGGTGGGATGCAGACTGGTACAATCACTGTGGAGAACAGTATGGTGTTTCCTCAAAAAATTAAAAATGGCACTCCCAATTGACCCAGTGATACCACTTCTTGAAATATATCCTAAGAAACAGGAAATACCAATCAGAAAGGATATATGCACCTCTATGTTTATATCAGCACAATGCACAATTTACAATAGTTGAGGTTTGAAAACAGCCCAAATGCCCATCAGCAGATGAGTAGATAAAAAACCTGTAGTACATTTACATGATGGAATACTACACAGCTGTAAAAAAGAAGGAGCTCTTACCATTTGCAATAGTATGTATGGACCTGGATGTAAATGTTTATCTCTTTTTCATGTCCAGCGAGGTTAGAGTGGTCCAGTTCCTGAGTAGGGGCAGCTGGGGATTGAGAAAAATGAAAGAAAGAAACAGACACAGAGATAGAAGGAAAAGCTGGGACCAGGTGGGACCGCTGCCCTCTCTGATGGAGAAATAGTGACCCAGCGCCAATGCCGTGTGTTTATTTTATACCCCCAAATACCAGGAAGTTTTCCTAAAAGTCAAGACAAAGGAGACCATTCTAGGGCAGGCCCTGGGTTGTATTAATTCCTGGTGCTTGGCTGGATTTACATAATAAAACCTACGCCCTGGTACCTGGGCAGAAATGAAGGTCAAGCTGACAACACTTCTGTTTTTTGGCAGAATGTGTTTCTAGCACCTGGCTTTGCCTACCGCCCTGGATTCAGCTGACAATTTAAACCAATGCCCATGTGCCTTCCCAGGTGCTCTCTACACCTGGAGATTATCATGCTAAACAAAATAAGCCAGACAGAGAAAATAAGTATCACATGATCTCACTCATGCGGAATCTAATGAACAAAGCAAGCTGATGAACAAAATAGATACAGAGTCATAGAACCATGAGCAGTCTGATGAATTTCAGAGGGGAGGTGGTAGTAGGAGATGTGGGGGAAGAGATTAACCAGGAATTTGAATGCATAGCCCATGCATACAGACAATAATGTGGCAAAGGCTTCGGAGGGGCAGATGCAGGGAGGAAAGAGTCAATGGGGAAAAATAAGAATGACAAAAAATAAATAAAAAATAAAATAAAGGTGACATCTGTAATATTTTCAACAATAAAGATAAATAAAATAAATAAATCTGCCTTTTTTATTTCCCAGAAAGCTTCTGTATGTAAGTAAAAATACCTTCTCACACTCTTTTGGTATATGTGGGTACCAATGGTCTGGGTATTACATTCTAACCAAATTTTAGGTGGGGATCTATTCTGCTTCTATAGAGTGGCTACAGTAAAAAGCAACTTCATGGGCCATGTGACCACTTTGTTCATGTGAAGTAAGAATTCTCTAAGTACAGGACTCAGACAAACTGTATCTGAAATACTCATGCCATATTGCAGGAGAGAAAAATTAATATAAGTCTCAGGTCACTTTTTTTTAGCAGCTTTAGGTAGGAATCTAGTGTCATCAGAGGTCCTTTGTAAATTGTAAGGAGGAAACTTTAAAAATATATATATTTTATTAATTTTTTACAGAGAGGAAGAGAGAGGGATAGAGAGTTAGAAACATCGATGAGAGAGAATCATCGATCAGCTGCCTCTTGCACACTCCCTACTGGGGATGTGCCCGCAACCAAGGTACATGCCCTTGACCAGAATCGAACCGCAGGCTGAAGTTCTATCCACTGAGCCAAACCGGTTTTGGCAGGAGGAAACTTTTTTAATGATCATTTTTTATTCTCCCTATCTTGATATTCTTTCTGAACACAATACATATATTTGAGATGTTTTCTTATATATCAATTTTGCTTCTTTTTCATTATGTAGATATACTGCTTATTTTTCAAATACTTTATATTTCATATTAGTAAAATTTGTGCTTGAATTTTTGTAAAGTCCTCATTTATCAATCTATCTATAATTTTCCTGTCACCAGGTGTTTTTATAGAGTTACATTCTATTTTATTTACTTTCTTTTTCATTCATCTTTTGATGTGTTTATCTTCTGTAATAAATATCATATTTGCTCATTTTTTGAAATGTGTTGTTATATTATCATTTGTACCAAATGTATACTACCAAACATGCCAAGATTTTGTTCATTCATTTTCATGCTCTTTGCTGTGGCCTTTAGTAACCAATATATAAGTTATTTTATTCATAAACAAACATCAAAAATCCTGTTATGGCATGCTTATTTATTTATATATCTGGATTCCAGTCATACTCACTTTATTTTCTGTGGAGACTTAAATTATTTTCATGAAAATGGATTTTCATTCTTTATGAATAAATAAAAAGTTAATGAATATACATAGTCTTAATTTCAAAGAACATTACTATTGGTTGTCATTATTTGTGAAGCCATTAGTCTTAGGTAGTCAGCACTGATCACAAGGAAGGAAACTTGAATAAAATTAATAGAGTTAAGTGTTCTGTGCTGTCACCTACGATATTTTATTATAGTTTGGACATTTCTAAATAAAAATAGTGTTTTTCTTCCATTAGTAATTAAGCAAAATTTTTTTTTAAACTGTGTATTCTTTGGGTTTCTCAAGTTAAAGTCCTCATTAACTCGATAATGTTATAGTTATCATTTTTACATCATCTTGCATTTTATACAGCTTTTAAATAATACATATTAATTTCCTTTTTTACACTTAGTAAGAAGCAAAGATTTTGAAAAGATTAGGATGAAAAGTTGATATTTAATCAGTTAAATTGGATATGATTTGATTATAATTTGTGCTTATCTTTATTTTGAGTACATTTTCCCTTGGGACTTAGTTCATGCTCTATAGCAGCGTTTTTCAACCGCTGTTCCACGGCACACTAGATGTTGCCTGGTGTGCCGTAGGTGCAGACAAGACAAGAATTTTATAATTTTTCACTATTTTGTTTACTTAATATTTCATAATAAAGTAATTATAAAATACTTTCTTTGTGTTTATTTGATTCCTATTCAAGAGAATTACTTTATATATAGTCAATGTAGGCACAGAGTTAAATTTTTTAACATTTTCTAATGGTGGTGTGCCTCGTGATTTTTTTCATGAAACAAGTGTGCCTTTGCCCAAAAAAGGTTGAAAAACACTGCTCTGTAGAGCCTTGGTTTTCCTCTATTGAGCCAACCTCCAGCTGAATTCTGAGATATACCTGACTTGAAATTTTTCTGGGGAGAAGCTCATTTATGTGCAATTATTTCCTACCCCCAAAACAGCAGAACTGGTCAAGAATTTCTGCTCACTATTGGGTTTATTCCCCCTCACTGGCACTGTTCATGCTTAATCTGAAACCCCTTTTGCTGAAGTGTCATTCTATCTTTTCCCAATGCTCACAAAATTCTTAAACAAACATAAGCTCATTTAAGAAATGCATGGAAATATGCTTCAACTTCACAATATCTTAATGTTTCTTTGTTCACTAATCTCACTTAAATTATATAAACTGAAATGATGTGTTGTGCTGATGGGGACATGTTTGGTGAGGACGGAGGGCATTTAGAATTGCCATGTGCCTATGGACCACTTTATGGGGAGATCACAGGAATAGAAAAATGCCAGGCAGCTGATTAGAGGTGACAGGTGGTATAAGGATGGGACAAGAAGTAGGGCATTATGTAACATGTATTGATATTTATCCATTGATTGAGGTATTGCTTTCACTGAGCTATAGCAGAGTGAAATGTAGAGATCTTTTTTTTAAAAAAATATATTTTATTGATTTTTCACAGAGAGGAAGAGAGAGGGATAGAGAGCCAGAAACATCAATGAGAGAGAATCATCGATCAGCTGCCTCCTGCACACCCCCTACTGGGGATGTGCCCGCAACCAAGAATTGAACCCGGGACCTTCCAGTCTGTAGACCGATGCTCTATCCACTGAGCCAAACCAGTTTCAGCGAAATGTAGAGATCTTAAGTGTAAATTCAATGAGTTCAAATGTGTATATGGTATAACTACTAAAAGCTTTCTCAAGATTTATGTTTTCAAAAGTTTGCTCATGCCCCGTCCCTATCAATTCCAACCTCCCACCCATTCCATATCAGGCAACTCTTCTGATAGCATTCAGCACTTAAATGAATTTCTATTTCATACAGGAAGTTTAGAAAGTTGAACACTTCTATATGATTTCCTTACAAGTGGTAAAGTCACCAGTTTATGAAATTGGTGTATCATACTGATCTCCTTGATTAATATTTGTTAGTATTCTAGTGATTCCGTTTTAGCTTGATGTATACACTTTCTTTGGAGACTTACAAAGAGCTGTCTTTCATATATTCCTATCTTTGCAGGTAGAATGTAGAATTATGAATTTGGCAGTGAAAAGAGCGACTACTTATATACTCTGGGAACTTTCCCAAGGTATTAGATCATTGGTATGTGTGTGAAATAAGGAGCATTATATAGTAGGTGCCCAGTGTCTATCCAACTATGATCCCTGGACAGTCTGTATTAGCATCACTGATGATCTTATTAAACTTTGAAAGCTTGGGCCCCATTAAGACTTACTGAATTGGGAGCTCTGGGAAGTGGGAATACATTGCTATTTTTTAACCCAAGTGACTCACACAAAGCTTAACATAACAAGCTATTTACTTAACTTCTCTGAGTTTTGATTCCTTAATCTGAGGTTATTAATAGTTCTTAAATGTTCTAGGAAATTCTTAAGACAATCCCGGGCATAAAAATCCTACAAAAAGCATAGGCAGTAAAATCTCAGACACCTCATATAGCAGAATTTTCAACAATACATCTCAGGCAAGAGAAACAAAGGAAAAAATAAACAAATGGAACTATATTAAACTAAGAAATTTCTGTACAGCAAAAAGAAACCATCCTCAAAATGAAAAAGAAAACCTACTGTATGGGAAAACATATTAAACAATGAGACATCTAATAAGGGGTTAATTTCCATCACTAATCATCAGAGAGGTGCAAATTAAAACTGCAATGAGGTATCAATTCCTACCTGCCAGAATGGCTACCATCAATAAATCAACAAATGACAAGTGCTGGTGAGGATGTGGGTAAAGGAACCCTGGTACACTGATGGTGAAAATGCAGACTGGTGCAGCCACTGTAGAAACAAGCAAGGAGATTCCTCAAAAAATTAAAAATGGAACTGCATTTTGACCCAGCCATTCTACTTCTGAGAATTTATACTAAGAATCCTCAAACATTAATTAGAAAGAATATGTGCACCCCTATGTTCATAGCAGTGTTCTTTACAATAGCTAAGATCTGAAAACAGCGCAAGTAAACGAATGAATAAAAAAAGCTGTGGTTTTTGCATATAATGGATACTATGCAGCTACAAAAATGAAGGATATCTTACACTTTGTGACAGCATGAATTGGCCTGGACATCATTATGCTAAGCAAAATAAGCTAGTCAGAGAGAGACAAATATCACATGATTTCACTTATATGTAGAATCTAATGAACAAAATAAACTTATCAACAAATGGGTTCAGAGACATGGTAGCATAGGACAGACTAACATATCTCAGAAGGAACAGAGATGGATTAACCAAAGAACTTATATGCATACTAGAGGCCCAGTGCACAAATTCGTGCACCAGTAGGGTCCCTCAGCCTGGCCTGCAGGATCGGGCCGAAACTAGCTCTCAGACATCCCCCAAGGGGTCCTGGATTGCAAGAGGGCACAGGCCAAGCCGAGGGACCCTATCAGTGCACAATTGGGGCTAGAGTAGGTTGCAGGAGGTTGGTCAGCTGGGGAGGGACCAAGGGAAGGCTCCAGGGAGTGTCTGGCCCATCTAGCTCAGTCCCAATCAGCCAGACCCAAGCAGCAAGCTAACCTACAGGTCGGAGCATCTGACCCCTGGTTGTCAGTACATGTCGTAGCGACTGGTCAACTATCTACGCCCTAGTGGTCAGAGCACATCACAGCAAGCAGTTACGTGACCTTAGCATATTATTAGCATATTGGCTGATTGAATGGCTGACCAGATGACCAGACACTTAGCATATTAGGCTTTTATTATATAGGATATGAATAGCTCATGGACACAGACAATAGTGTAGTGAAGACCTGGGGTAGGGTGGAGGCTGGATGGAGGGGATAAAGGGGGAAATGGGGGACATCTAACATTGACAATATAAATTAAGAAAAATCCTCTGTCACCACAATTCCAAATTGCCTTTGGTAAAATTATGCCAGTTAAAGAGACTTAGTTATGAGGGTTGCAACATGAAACATGAAGAAAGCATATTTTTAATCTGGATGGAACTCAGATTTAAGAAACTTCATAAAAACTTCAGTACTTAGTAAAGATTATAGTTATGAAAACACGTACCTTTAAAACTGGGCCAAGCCCTAGTCATCACCAAACATTAGTGGCCCAAAAAAGGCCACAGGACTGGTAGAATGAATTAAATAAACTATCCTCAGGAACACAAAGACAATACTGAGGAATGTCCCTATTAGGTTTGGAAAAGGTGAACTAATTGTAACATGTGCCAAAAGGACACTGGTGTGACATGACGTTTTGAAACTCACAGCTTCATATCTAATTGGAAGGTCAATATTTCTGACCAGTACCTATCATTTTATAAATCAGAGGTCAGAAAGCTACTGCCAGCAGGCAAAATCTAGATCAACATCAGTTTGTATAAAAAAGTTTTATTGGAACACAGCTTTCTGCATGCATCTCTTATTGTCTATGGTTGTTTTCATGCTATAATATGGAGTTCAATATCTATGGCAAAGACTGGGTGGCCCACAGAGCCTGAAAAATTTGCCATCTGGCTTTTTACATAAATACATCTGTCCTACTTTGTTAGAGACATAAATCCTAAAAGACAATAGATAGCTAAAGAGGATGGTTAGTGCCAAATGAATGCTTTGGAGGATTCCCACAAAAAAAGTGTGTACAAGTTTGACTGAATGGCCAGGAAGTCTGGGGGACTCTCCTCAGGACAGAGAAGAAAACTTAATAGTGAGGACTTTATGAAATAATTGAAGCTCAGATTAAGCATAAAACTCATGGGCAGGGTGACCTCAGCAGGGGAAGACTCCAGGTATCTTAGCTGTGTACATGATTATAGACTTGAACTTTTTGTCAGTATCAAAGAGGGCCTTGGCCAGATCTTGCTGGGCACTGTGCTGGCTAAACTTCACCAGCCTAAGCGTGTCAATAAAAATCTAATGTTAGGTTTACTAGCTTGCTACATACAGCAAAAGAAAATGCAAACCATGAGGCACCAGGAGGATTCTCAAAATGGGGAGGTGCGGGGAGGTCAGCTGCCAGGATTAGTCATAGGATGTCATGCATAGAGAATTAATAAATTTTGGGAAGACCAGTGATCTTAACTTTAAAATATAGGTATCTATAGAGTTATAGGTCCGTTGGTCTGTGTTTCAGCTTGGAATATATGTGTCTGAATAAATTTATGTTCAAAGTTTGAGTTTAGATGGTTTATCTCTCATGTCATGCTTTCCCAGAGTTTATCTTTTTTGTTAGTCCTAAATAATTCTGAAAATGTATGTGTTTTTTTTTTTTTTTTGGTTTGTTTGTTTGTTTTAAGGTTCAAAGTAAGAACACACATTAGAATAACAAACACCACATTCAGGTTTGTGGGATGAAGATGCAGTCGAGGATGGGTGCAACTTCTATTTGTACTTTTTTCTTTTTTAAACATAGTTTTGTTTTTTTGTTTTTTTAATATATTTTATTGATTTTTCACAGAGAGGAAGAGAGAGGGATAGAGAGTTAGAAACGTCGATGAGAGAGAATCATCGACCAGCTGCCTCTTGCACACCCCCTACCGGGGATGTGCCCGCAACCAAGGTACATGCCCTTGACCGGAATCGAACCCGGGACCTTTCAGTCCGCAGGCCAACACTCTAACCACTGAGCAAAACCGGTGCCGGCTATTTGTACTTTTCTTAAATTGGTACAGCTTAGTCTATAAGATGCCCCTTTCTCCCATGACTGATGAACAACTACTGACGAGAGTTAAGAGTTGCATTGCCAGCCTTAGCTGGTTTGGTTCAGTGGATAGAGCGTTGACCTGCAGACTGAAAGGTCCTGGGTTCAATTCTGATTGCAGGCTCCATTCTTACAGTGGGGGGCTATGCAGGAGGCAGTCAATCAATGATTCTCTCTCATCATTGATGTTTCTATCTCTCCCTCTCCCTTTCTCTCTGAAATCAATAAAAATAAATATTTTTTAAAAAGAGTGGTATTGTCAAACAATAAATTCTCCACCAAGATCTCTCCCTCCTTCTTATCCTCTAATATATCTAGGCCATCTCATTACTTTCTACTTTAAACTCCAGGGAGATTCTCAGTGTTCCATTTATTCTGTCACCTCCAGAAGCCAGGTTTTCCTGGGAATGTCTTATGTTTCAGACCATAGACTATGAGCTTATAATACATTTACATATGATCATTTTTGTACCCCATTTGTTTTATTTTTTCCATTGTTCTTATCATTATCTAATGTATATGTAGTTCACTTATTTTTTTTTTTTAAAGTATTGATGTCTCCTGTTGTGGTAGGCAGAATTGGAAAGATGCCTTCTTCCCAAGTTTTATTTAACCAAACACTAATATGGGCACTGCTGGGAAGGGATTTTGCAGATGTAATAAAAATCCCAAAACATTTGACTTTGAGAGAGAGAGAGATTCAAATTAAGAGAAGAAAGAATATGATGTGTCATTGCTGGTTTTGGAGATGAAATGGGTCATGAGCAAAGAGCAGCCACAAGAAGCTAAGAGTGACCCTTTTTTGACAGCTAATAAGAAAACTGGGACATCAGTTCTTCAGCTGCAAGGAAATGAACTCTGATAACAACATGAATGATCTTGGAAGCAGATTCTTTCCCAGAGACTCCAGATAAGAACCTACTTTTGCCAATATCTTGATTTTTTTCATCCTTGTGAGAATCCACACAGAATACCCAGGCAATATCAAGTAGACATCTGACCTACAGAACTGAGATGATAAATGGGTAATATTTTCAGCTGTTAGGAGAGTAGAGATTTTCCCCACCATTTTGTTCACTATTAATTATATCCTTAGTACCTAGAATTATGCCTGACACATAAGAAACATTAAAAAATAATTCCAATTGACCTACTAAACCAAACACTATAGACAGTTTAAGGCTGTTTTTTTATGTTTTATTTTTTAAAATACATTATATTGATTTTTTACAGAGAGGAAGAGAGAGGGATAGAGAGTTAGAAACATCGATGAGAGAGAATCATCTATCAGCTGCCTCTTGCACACCCCCTACTGGGGATGTGCCCGCAACCAAGGTACATTCCCTTGACCGGAATCAAACCCAGGACCTTTCAGTCCGCAGGCCGATGCTCTATCCACTGAGCCAAACTGGTTTCGGCAGTTTAAGGCTGTTTTAATCCTATAGAGTCACTATAGATATTTAACTCTAAATCCAGTTGAATAAAGGATTAGGGGTTAAAAGTTTGAAGATCCCATCTAAAATATCACATAATCTGTGATGAAATTGTATTAAAATTATAAAAGGCAGTAAACTATACAAGTGTTTTACTTTTTTAAAAAATGATTAATTGATTACCAGACACCAAATACTTAATTTAATGCATGTTTTAGTGCACTTTACGTGACACAAATTAATTTGCAATAGAGGCAGGGAACCTATCTCTAAGGTAATTAGTCATGGTCAAATCTTAATTATCTTCTTAAATGGGAAAACAACAGGCTTATAAAGATATCTATTATGGTACTCTAGAGTGATACTTTCTCTTGTTAAAAACTCTTTCCACTAAAATAAGACATTCTATAATATAGATTTTAACACAAGGACTTTAAAATAACAACACCCACTATGAGCACCTCCAACCTTCCAGACTCTGTATACTTTTTTTAGTCACACCATAAGGTGCTTGTATATCTATGTTATACATGAGGAGCATGAGCCTCAGAAATATAGTTAACAAGCTCGAGGATAGAAAAACTGAATAGGAGACTGACAAATTTCAGAGGATAGAGTGGGGGTGGGGAGATGGGTGGGAGGAGTTTAACCAGGAAATTTATTTGCATTTATGCATAGCCCAAGGACAAAGACAATAGTGTGGTGAAGACCTGGGAGGGACAGGTGTTCTGAGGAATGGTCAATGGCAAAAAAACAAAAACTAAAACCAAAAAACAACAACAGAGAGGACATCCGTAATACTACCAAAATAAAGATAAATTTAAGAAATAAATTCCATTAAAAAAAAAAAAATGAATTGGTAAGCCTAACATCCCAGTACAAGCAGATGCATAACTTCAATTCCTTGTTTGTTCTTTTCTGCCACACTGTCAATCAGTGATGTCTTGTTTATTAAATGCATTTATAATGATTGTGAATATATATAATTTTATATTCATGTCTAAATATTTTCAAAGTATTTGTATCAGAGGATTACTCATACAAATGAACAAGATAAGATCATTATTTTCCCAAACAACCATTTTATCTTGGAAACTTTATTAGAAAGACTGGATTGAGTAAACTTTAGTCATAAAGGCAATAGTCATATTTGCAAAACAAGTACAAAAACGAGTTGTCTTTGATCTACTAACAGACTGAATGACCTTAGAGTGATCTATTTTCAACTCACCAACTATTTGACATTTCTTTTTCTTTCCTTGTCTTCAATATACATTTACTTATTGAAGGTACACCGTGTGAGTGGCATTGTGCTCTTAGGCTAAATTCAACATGAGATTTTTCCTTGGTGCTTTGGGAGTTTTGAGAGAGGAATTTGAAGTGATATATTGACAGAGAGCTGAGGCTAAAAAAGATGAGTAGGTGACAGCCTTGAGACAGGCAATGTTGAAGGAAAAAGAGAGGAAGTGTGAGAATATTCCAGATTAGAAAAAGCAAGTAAAAGGAACTGTATCGAAAGG
This sequence comes from Pipistrellus hanaki, assembly GCF_964339955.1. Classification (NCBI taxonomy): domain Eukaryota; kingdom Metazoa; phylum Chordata; class Mammalia; order Chiroptera; family Vespertilionidae; genus Pipistrellus; species Pipistrellus hanaki. The sequence continues at coordinate 137,189,956 of NC_140505.1, read as the reverse complement.
AGAACTTGCTTTTCGTTGAAGCTGTGTTGTTGGATCATAGAGCCCATTGTGTGGGAAATGAGCACATGGAGACAGGTTTAAAAAGAATATTTGTGTGTGCAACGCCTTCTAGGTCACATTAATAAAGTTCAGATTTATGGGGTGCCACTGAGGGAAATGCAGTGAGAAGAGTTTTTATTTATTTATTTATTTATTTTGTTCATCCATTCATCCAACAGTCCTCATTAAAGGCTTATGATGTGTCTTGTGTGCCAGGCGCTGGCTCACAGGGTAGGAGCTATAGTCTGTAGTGAATTTGTCACTGTCAGGGTCCTTTCCCTCATGGAGCTTATTATCTGGATTGATGGTTTTGAAAGGTCGTTCTGCTGCAACATAAATAATAACTTGGAGCAAGAAAAGACCAGATAGAGGGAACTGGAGTAGGAAGCAAGCAGGAATGGTTTGTCTGAACTAAGGGCTCAGGATGTAGCAACAAGGAAGTCATTAGTGACAAAGATGGGGATGTATTGGATGAAGGAGGCATGGAGACCCCAACTTCTTTGTGCAAAGTTAGGGGGAGCCAGAGGGCAGGTACTGTTTATCCTCATCACTGTATTTACAGCGAGCTTTTACGAATTTATGATAATATCTCCCCTGTAGGAAGTTTCTATGTAATTCAGCCAAGCTTTCCTTAAATTTGCATGAAGGTGCCTTATGAATAAAACCTATAATTTCTACTTATGTTTTATGTCAAAGTCAAATATTTTCCTATTACATTGAAGACTTTTAAATCTTAATTGTAGAAATTAAAATGTATTGCTTGCTTATTCAAAATAGCTTCTTCTTTTAATACTCGAACATGGTAGGTGAGTGGCTATTCTCCAAAGAAATGAACAACTATGAATTTAACATTCTATTTAATTTTCTTGCTTATAAAATCTTAAGAGTATCCTTTTAGCTTTATGGAGGTGGACTATAAAATTGATGGATAAGCAAGTTAAGTTAACTTCACCCTTTGTATAAAAACTGATATAGAAAAGTCAGGTTTCATTAACTATTTTAAGATTCACAATACTCTTCTCTCTATTGCAGACTCTTGAACATAGAGGGCGCTGTTACATTAATGAAGGTCACCATTCTAAGTGGTGTTTATAGTTCTTTTTAATGGCAAGACCATCCACTGTAATGTGTTACATGACTGATATGTATTAATCATTTTTGTCTTTCTCTCAGTAAATACCTTCTTCATAATGCTTTAATGAAGTCCATTTCATAGCTTTTGAAAGTAAGATAAGTAAAGATATAAATGTGAATGCAGAGTTGTTTATAGAAAATATTAGCTTATATGTTAAATGACTCCTGAAAATTCCTGACAGCACACGCTTAATTTTTAACACATGATATAATGAATGATGACAAAAATCAGTCAATGTGAGTCACTAGACATTAAACATTAAAAATTATGGAAAGACTAACTTGCTTTGACATTCTGGAAATGCACACAATTTGTCTGAGTGGTGGACAATAAGTCTGGCAATACATAAAGTAGTTCAAGCTACTTGTTATGTTGACCATTCCAAGAAAAATAAAGTTGTTTAAAGTACTGTGATTTTGAGTTGGTTAACATTTACATTTTTCCTAGCTGGTTTGAAAATATAGACATTGTCTAATCTAATAATAGGTAGTCTACCTGTGGATGTTTTCTAAATCACGGACAATCAGAAGAGAGGAATTCCAAATTCTCAGTTTTCAATATTATTAACTTCTCTCCTCCAAGCTCTTAATGTTTTACTCATTTCTAAATGCTGATTTCATGTTTTACTCATTGCATTACGGCAAATGCTCACAGACTGGGTCAACTTCTAAAAATGAGTCCTAGCATACAGAATATATTATTGGAATGACTAGGAGATGTAGTTATTGATTATCATCTGGCTTTATATATCATATATATCAGACAAAAATACTTTGTAGATATAAAGTTCTGCCTCCTCCCAACTGGTGGGCAGAGTTAGACATTACTGGCATCTGTCACAGAGACATCTCCAAGACATTGAGTCACCAATCAGTGCGTGCCAAAGTGTCTTGGAGCCCACCCCTTCCTGTTCTGCCCTGGGTCCAACCCTCTCCTATTCCTCCCCTTAAAAAGGACCCCCAGACCAGCCACATGCTGCTGATCCTCCATGTCCAGGAGGCAGCCCGGCTGGGTCCATTCCCCTTCCCAACTCCTTCAATTCTGATTTCTCTACCTCTGTAATGAGTCCCGCTCATTACTGGGAAATAAACTTTACTTTAAAATATCTTGGTGGTCAGTTTCCTGCACCTCAAATCTTACAGTAGATAGCACATGTATTAAGTACCTTAAATGTGTTTCTATCCTTAGATACTCTAAAGCAGGGGAAACTTTCTACTGCCATTTGGATACTTAAAACGACATACAAAACAATCAACTTAAAAATTAACCCTCTAGACGAAACCAGTTTGGCTCAGTGGTAGAGCGTCGGTCTATGGACTGAAAGGTCCTGGGTTCGATTCCAGTCAAGGGCATGTACCTTGGTTGTGAGCACATCCCCGGTAGGGGGTGTGCAAGAGGCAGCTGGTCGATGTTTCTCTCTCATCTATGTTTCTAGCTCTCTATCTCTCTCCCTTCCTCTCTGTGAAAAACCAATAAAATATATTTAAAAAAAATTAACCCTCTATATTTGGTCAAATATTTAATAACTCACCCCTAATGCTTTGGCAGGGCCGACCAAATGATTTTGTGGATCTTATACAGCCCGTGGGCCAGACCTTCCCAACCCTTGCTCTTATCCAACTGTCTAAAATCTCCTCAAGATAATGTTCTGAAAGAACAAAGATACCTTCATGAAAAAAAAAAAGTATTTTTGGAATGCTGGAATAATTCCAAATAACTAAGTGATATAATACTCAAAGCAGTATTATAGAGATATTTGTATAATCATTTTGACATCTTTATGAGTTTTGAAATAGAATAGAAAATTATAGGGCATGCTAGTTAGAATTATTAATATATTCTATATGTGTGTGTGTGTGTGTGTGTGTGTGTGTGTGTGTGTACGTATATATTATGGTTAAAGCACAGATTCTAAGGCTTGATAGGTTGGGTTCAATTGAAACAAAAATTTTGGGGGGTGAAAAAGACAGGTCTTAGGAAATTTTAGAAATTTTAGAAATTAAGAGGACCATGGAAGAAGCACAGGGCTACAGAGCAGCAAAAGGTATATTTCCATAGAATAGAGCAGCTGAAAAGCTGAAACAGGTACATTTCCATAGAATGAGGGAGCTGGGAACAGCTAAAGGTCTATATTTACAAAATAAGAGAAGGAAGCCCTTCATTCAGAAGAGGAAAGCTCAAAGGGAATAGGAAAACAATAAGGAAAGCAGGGCAGAACCTCACATGTCCCATGTGAGGTCTTACCTGTGAGCCCAGGAGTTACATAGTAACCAGTCTAAGGGAATGGTGACCAATCAGAGGGGATATCAAGGCACCAGGATCTGCAGCCTTTAAAGCCATAGGGAAAGGGAACTCAGTGGGACCTTTTCCCCCTCTCCACCTGGGAGTTGGTTCTGGGGGACTCTTCTCCCTTCCTATGTAGGAGTCCGTACTTATTCTTTAATAAATTTCCACCTTTGCTATACCACCTTCTGTCTGTGGATTTATTCTTTGACTCTGGCAGACAAAGAATCCTGGTTCCAGTAAAAAAAATTCTGCATCACAATCACTCACCAGGTATGTCACCTTGGAAAAGAAGAATCTGTTTGCATAAGTTCCCTTATCTGGAAAATTGAAATAGAAACAATCTTTAAAAACTACTTTCACAAGATTATGGTAAGAATTAAATGATAGGGTCCCAGGTAGAATTCTTAAAGTATGTTTAGACCATATTAAGAACTTTCTATTGTTATTTTTGTGGCTCCTCACATTAAAGTGGCATTTTATAACAATATGTTTACATTTACCAGTTTCTAAATGTTATCCTCCATCTATATGTCCTGTGAAGGAAAAATAATACCAAAAGTAAATTTGAAAAAGATAAATTGGTGCGTGCAAAGTGGCTTTTGAGAAGGCAGAAAACGAAGGTATGATAACCAGTTAAAAACATACTGCAGTAATGGGATGAGGTCATATTAGAATACTCAGTCATGTCATATTCCTGCCTGAGAACTATATAGACATCAAAGATATCTATTATCATTTTGTCCTTTTGCTCCCTATCATACTTTAATTATGATGTCCATATATCACAGCACAATATTCTAATAGTGATATTTTTTTAGTGTGTCATATGTTTTTTGATAAGGAAGAAATACAATTCACAAGTTAGAGATTTCATAATTGCAAAGTTAGCTTTTTACCTGTCACTGAAAAGGTTGCCTTTCATATATATATATATATATATATATATATATATATATATATATATATATATATATATATATATATATAAAATTTCTGAACACATAATAATCTGGCCACTCAGTGTATATCTTATATAATAAAAGGCTAATATGTAAATTGTCTCCTTGACTAGGAGTTCGCCCTGCAGGCAGGCTGCCCAACCACACATGTCTCCTCCCCCTGCATAAATTTGTGCACTGAGCCTCTAATATATATATATATATATATATATATATATATATATATATATATATATATATGAATTTATGCGTATAATATGTATATATTATATACATACACTGAGTGGCCAGATTAGTATGTGTTCAGAGATCATAATAATCTGGCCACTCAGTTTTAGAGGTTCAGTGCATGGATTCGTGCACTATTGGGGTCCCTTGGCCTAGCCTGCTGGGTTAGGCTGAAACCAGCTCTCTAACATCCCATGATGGGTCCCAGATTGCAAGAGGGCACAGGCCAGGACGAGGGACCCCCATCAGTGTACAATCAGGGCCGGGGAGGGACTGTGAGAAGCTCCAGAGCGTGTCTGGCCCAATCCCAATTGGCTGGACCCCAGCAGCAAGCTAACCTACTTGTCAGTGTGTCTTCCCCCCTGGTGGTCAGTGCACGTCATAGGGATTGGTTGAACAATCGGACACTTAGCATAGTAGGCTTTTATTATATAGGATATAATATATAATTTAGCATCTGTCTATCTACACATATATATCATATAATTTCACACCACTCTCCTTATCTTTTACAACTTCCACCCCTCACCTCATGCTACTCAGCTACCTGAGTCTTTACACTGTCCTTTGGATGCATTAAACTTTTCCACCACAGTAGTTTACCCTTTGTCTCATACTGTCTGGCCTGCCAAAGAACAGAATGGTGTCCTAATTTCATTCAGACCTGCTTAAATGTCACCACATTAAATTGATTCCAGTAATCACATGGATTATAATAGCATCGCTATCTCACTCCTCGATATTGTCCAATTTATTAATTTTCAACATAGCACTTTTTATAAGCATACTGGGGTAGACAAAAGTAAATTTATAGTTGTGAAACATGAAACACGGCATTTGTATTATTATTTGTTTATTAATTATTATCTTATTTGTCTTCTTTGTAAACTTACTTTGCCTGCCCCTATATACCCATTTAATTGTGAATTTGTGTGCTCCCCTAAAATATAATTCTACTGAAATATGAGCTCTATCTGCTTGCTCATTCATATATCACTTGCTCCTAGAACAGTGTTTCCCAAAGTGTGGTATGCATACTCCCAGGGATATGGGAAGAATTTGGTGGGGGTACACGTTTCACTGGGGTTTGGTGGGGATATGCACTGCACCATGCTTAGCTGCGCCTAATTCTATGTTCTCATGAGTACGAGGGATACTCAGCATTACGAAAATTATAGAAGGGGTACACATATGTCAAAAGTTTGGGAAACACTGTCCTAGAATATCAGACTAGTCAATTTATACATGTTAAATGGATGAATGAATATGACTGGAAAATTTTGTTTAAAGTCAGATGAAATTTCTATGCAAACATTTTTGAACTTCTGTGAATTTTAACTAAGTAAACTGGTATCCTGTATAGAAAGCATCCACCAAACATACTTTTAAAAGAGTACAAGTAATAGCACTTCCAAATATTAATAGACTGTTTCAAAGTGAGAATTAAACAGGGTATAATGGATAAATTATGGAACAAATGAAGAGGGGAAATGTAAGCATCAAAGTAAAAATAAATATTAAAATTGTTCTAAAAACAAAAGAATAATTTTTTCTATTTTAAAGGAGATGAATGAATTTAGAAATAATGGGAGAAATTACATTTTGCCAGACCTAAATCTTAATTTAAATTCTACTCTGATTATCTGAGACCAGATACTTCCTGGGTTGAAAGATATGATAATTGTATTTTTTGGTTATATCAATACAATAAATTTTTTTATTTTATCTTCCTGTTAAATTGTGTGAGCTCAGCAAGCAATTTAAAAATTGCCCAAATGTCTACTCTTAAGTATTCACATTTTTTGGTCTCTCTTTAGAATAAAACATGTAGTATTTCTCTCTGACAGAAAACATCTTCTATACCAAAAACCTTTGATACCATCCTCTTAGACTAAATAGCTCTCTTGAAATAATGTATCATAATCAGAGAATCTCAAGTATAGAAATATATAAACATTATTCCATTGATTCGCCAAATTCTCATATCAAAATAGGGCTTTTGTTTCTAAGTGTGCTCTTTTTGCCCCATTTCAAATGTAGAATCCCCATTTCAATAGCTGAAATACTCTTCAGTGCTTGAAATTTTAAATAATTGAACAACTTTTAATGATGAATGAAAAAAACAACAACACTTCAGTATATTCTCAGAAATGTATTCAGAGAGGTGCCACATGCTGTGATCTATGTAAAAATAAGACACTGAGGCTTGAAGAAATTGACTTTGGAGCCAGACTACCCACATTCAAATCTTTACTCAACCACTCACTAACTGTAATGTTGGCAAGTTAGTTAAATCCCTCTGTCTTAATTTCCTTATAATAAGACAGGCATTGATAACAATACCCTGACACTGAAGATGCCTTAAAAATTAAGTGAACAGAACATCTGGCTCATTATAAGCACAGAAAAGGCATTTTTAAATTATTTAATATAGCTATTACTATCACTATGGGATTCACCAATTATTTTAGGAATATGAGCTGGTTATGATTATTTATATTGGCCAGCTAATTTGAAATATTTCTATCTAATGATAATTTAATTTATTAAAATAAATATTGATATGTGCACAACTAAGAATCAATTATTTAAAGACTGTTAATATAAGAGTCATGAGTTATCCATATCCTACTGGTGACTTGAAGACATCCTGGTCTTTGTAAACTACTCTTCAATCTATTTCAATAGTGATATTGACATGACCATTGTGTATATTTACTAACCATACTTCATGCCTAATAACGAGAGAGGTATTGGGGAGGAAGTGATAGAGGACATTAAAATGTTTATGACAAAGTCACTATCTCCTAAGGAATAAAGGCATTTTTAGAATATTATTTATTTTCTAGAAGCCAGACATAGGTTAACTCAGTTGACATTATTAATGTTGTATTTTAATATTTATTTTCTCTTCATAATGAATTTTCAGATTCCTTACTGAAACTAAGAAACTCTTTCATAAAACTTAGTGAGCAAACTCCTTGAAAAACAAAACAAAACATTAGTTTAGAGTTTTTTTGTTGTTTGTGTTTTTGCAGAGGTGTTATGGACTCAGTGGACCTTTAATGGATGCCTTGATATTCAGGCTTTGGTAAAGTCCTGCTGCTAGAAGTAGAAAGGAATTGACTTGAGTGAAGTTTGCATTATTTATTTTGATTCTTCAAAATATTTTACACTCTTAATTCTTTCCTACCTCTCTTCCTCTCTCTACTACACACACACACACACACACACACACACACACACACACACACACAAATCTAATGCAATATATTCTGAACAGAGAATTTAAATAGTTTATTCATTAAGTATAAGGTCAGAAAAAATTTAGCATTCTACACTCATCTACTCTTCTGTAGACTCCTCCCCTTGAATCTGGTTGATCTTTCAACTTTTTCTTGACCAAAAGATGTAATGGAGGTGAGAAAAAAAAAAAAAAAAAAATATATATATATATATATATATATATATATATATATATATATATATATATATTATTATATATTTATACCAAATTATTTACTTTGAAATGTGCTTGACTAATTTCTGTCAATATATGTCTTCAAAGTCATTCTTGTGACAAGCAAACACTCATTTGCCCATAGGCTTTGTCCACTAACAGAAGAATTTAGATCAGTGGTTCTCAATCTTTTTTATGCCACAACCCTTCAATACAGTCCCTCATGTTGTGGTGACCGCCAACCATAAAGTTATTTTTGTTGCTACTTCATAACTGTAATTTTTCTACTGTTATGAATCATAATGTAAATATCTATGTTTTCCGATGGTCTTAGTCTCTACAGCAGTGGTTTTCAACCTGTGGGTCGAGACTGCAGGGTCGCCTAATTGGTAATACAGATATTTACATTACGATTCATAACAATAGCAAAATTAGTTATGAAGTAGCAACAAAAATAATTTTATGGTTGGGGGTCACCACAACATGAGGAACTGTATTAAAGGATCGTGGCATCAAAAAGGTTGAGAACCACTGATTTAGATATAAGCATAACAATAAATTGTGGGGTAAAGGCATAGAGAACAAGATTGCTCATACTCACTAATCATTTATAAAAAATAAGTAGTGCCCTGAGAGAATTACTTGGCATTTATAGTGAGCATGTCAAATTAAATAATTATGGGGTCACACATTGAGATATTTACTATAATAAATTAATCTATTTGCAATGAATCTTTGTTTTGGCATGATTGCTAGCCAGTTCTTATAACAGTACCATTATAACAATAATATGTACAAGAATATTATTTCCTAATGCCATGCTAACCTAGAATCAAAAAAGGCATATATCAGCATGCATTAAAGGTAAATGGCAATTAAATTAAGCATTGGCACATTTTCCAATTTGTCTTTTCAAATTATCCAAACAGTTCCTTAAAAAACAACAGAATCAGTTATATATGCACCCAACAGAGAGGTACCTAAATATATAAAAAAATATTGATGGGGCCAAAACCGATTTGGCTCAGTGGATAGAGCGTAGGTCTGTGGACTGAAAGGTCCCAGATTTGATTCCGGTCAAGGGCATGTACCTTGGTTGTGGGCACATCTTCAATGGGGGGTGTGCAGGAGGCAGCTGGTCGATGTTTCTCTCTCATCGATGTTTCTAGCTCTCTATCCCTCTCCCTTCCTCTCTGTGAAAAATCAATAAAATATATTAAAAAGAATATTGGTGGGCAGAAAGGGAGAGATTGACAGTAATATAGTCATACTAGGGGATTTTAACATCCCATTAACATCAATGGATAGATCTTTCAGACAAAAAAATAAAATAAACAAGGCAACAGAGATCTTAAACCACACTCTAGATCAGATGGATTAAATTGATATCTACTGAAGGTTTCACCATAAAGCAGCAAAAAATATAATCTTTGCAAGTGTTTCTCTAGTATAGACATAGAAAATTCTCTAGTATAGACATGACAGGACACAAAATAAGTATTAATAAATTCATGAAGATTGAAATCATATAAAGCACTTACGATGACCACAATGGTATGCAATTAGAAACCAATTACAATAAAAAAACTGAAAAATACTCAAACACAAGAAAGCTAAATAACATGTTATGAAATAATGAATGGGTTAATAGTGAGATCAAGGAATAAATCAAAAGTGTCCTGAATTAATGAAAATGTACAGTCAACAATCCAAAATCTATGGGACACAGCGAAAGCTACACTAAGCAATCTATAAATTTGACATAATTCCTATTAAAATACCAATGGCATATTTCAGATAACTAGAACAAGTTTTCATAACATTTATATGTAACCACGAAAGACCCCAAATAGCCTCAGCGATATTGAGAAAGAAGAACAAAGTTGGAGGTATGGTACCTGATATCAAACTATACTACAATGCCAGTATAATTAAAATAGCATGGTACCTATAAAAATAGGCATGTAGATCAATGGTATAATATAGAGAGCACAGAAATAAACTCACACCTTCATGATCAATTAATATTTGACAAAGGATGCAAGAACATACAAAGGACTAAAGATAGTCTAGTCACTAAATGGTGTTGGGAAAATTAGATAGATACATGCAAAAAAATAAAACTAGACCATACACAAGAATAAAATAAAAATGGATGAAATACTTAAATGTAAATTGTGAAACTAGAAATCTTAGAAGAAAACATAGGCAATAAAATCTTGAACATTTCTGTAGCAATATTTTTTTCTGAAATCTCTCCTCAGGAAAGGAAAACAAAGGAAAAAATAAACAAATGGGACTACATCAAACTAAAAGCTTTTGCACAACAAAGGAAACCATTTACAAAATTAAAAGACAAACCACTAAATGGGAGATCATATTTGACAATCAGATATTTGATAATGTGTTAATTTTCAAAATTTATAAAGAACTCAAACAACATTAGAAAAAAACAAACAATCCAATTAAAAATGGGCATATGACCTCAACAGAAACTTCTTCAAAGAGGACATACATATGGCCAGTAGACATATGAAAAGATGCTCCAAGTCACTAGTCATTAAAGAAATTCAAATTAAACCCTCAAAGAGATATCACAGAACTGTCAGAATGGCTATCATCAATAAATCAATATGTTGGCGAGGATGTGTTGGTGAAAAGAGAACACTTGGGCACTGTTGGAGAGAATGCATAGTGGTGCAGCCACTGTGGAAAACAGTATGCAATTACCACCTCAACAAATTAAAAATGGAGCTGCCTTTTAACCCCGTGATCCACGTCTGGAAATTTATCGGAAGTAATGCCAGGGATGACCAACAGACCCTAACCAATAGATGAATGACTATTTTGACATATGTTTCTGTAAAAGAGAGGCTAAGGGACTACTTGGCTATAGCCACCAAATAGTCCTGTCTGCCTTTTTTTTTTTGGCTTTTATTATAACAATAGCTTGAACTAAAATTAACTATTAGATATTATCAGCAGGGTAAGCATTCTTAAGAAAACACACGTGTCCTTTAAGCAAGGATGTTTTGAAGTCTAAATATAAAGATTCTAGTAAAATACCTGGGGAATCAGGCTAGTTTGGAAAAGTCAAGGTAGGAGCTACTGCCTTTGGCAAGGTCCCCCCAAAAGCTCCCAAAGTTTCAGAGAATCCTCCTTACAGACATTCCAACGGAGTCCCATGCTTCCCTACCAAGTAACCTGAAACACTAATTTGAAAGAATGCACCGCTGTGTTCATGGATCTTTGTTTATAATTGCCAGGATTTGGAGGCATCCCAAGCATCCATCAGTAGACAAGTAAATGGAGAAGCTGTGCTACAATTTCATAATGTAATACTATTCTGCTGTAAAAGAGAAGAAAATAATACCTTTTGCAACAGTATGAACAGATCTGGAGAATATTATACTAAGTGAAATAAGCCAGTCCCAGAAAGACAAATACCATATGATTTTACTTATATGTGGAATCTAATGAACAAAACAAACTCGTAAACAAAATAGAAACAGACTCATAAATACTGATAAAAGACTGACAGCTGTCAGAGGGGAGCAGGGTTGGGGGGCTGGGTAAAAAAAAGTGAAGGTATTTAGCAAAAACAAATATACAAAAACAAAAAACAGACAACAGTATGGTGATTGCCAGAGGGAAATTGGGGTAAGGAGAGGGGGAAGAGGGCAAAGGGGGATAAATGGTGGCAGAACAAGACTTGACTTAGGGTGGTGAGTGCATGAGGTAGTATTTAAATGATGTGTTATAGAGTTGTCCACTTGAAATCTGTATGTTTTAGTTTTAGCCAATGTCACCCCAATAAATTCAATTAAAAAGAAAAAAGAGGCCTGGCCAGGGTTGCTCAAGGGTTAGAGCATTGTCCCATGGACCAAAGAGTCTCAGGTTCAATTTTTGTTCATGGCACATACCCAGGTTGTAGATTCCATCCCCTACTGGGGGTCATGTGTGAGGAAACCAATCAATGTTACTCTCTCATATCAATGTTTCTCTCTTCTCTCTCTCCCTCTTCCTTGCTCTCTTTGTAGCACACTGGCTGGTTAACATATATTATACTATTTAGACAAATAATGCTTCTTTCCAAGTAATGACCTTGTTATGCACCTGCACATAGTCCTTGGACATTCTGATTAAGATTCTCATGTTCAGAGTGGCCTTGGCTGTCCAGCATACTATCAACAAGGCTTCCACACTCTAATTAGCCTTGGCTATCCGGCAACTCTGGCATGACTCCCACACCTGGGAAAAGATGCTGAACAACAGGACTGATGGATCCCTCTCGCAAGACACTGAAACCCATCTGCCACCACCGCTTAAACTTATAAAGACTGAAAGCTGTACATTATTTGATTGAGAAGCCATTCATAGCAGAAGTAAATGAATTCATGCAGAAAGGAGCCAATTAATGACTCTCTCATCATTGATTTTTCTATATCTCTCTCCCTCTCTAATCCTCTCTGAAATCAATAAAAATATATATAAAAAACATGAATGAGAGAATATGATGGAATTGTATTTCCAGAGTTTAAAGGAACTTAGCATTTCATTCCACCAACTTGTTATTTAAATAGAGGGCATGAAAATTTGCTACACAAAAATCACACCGAACATAGTTGTGTATGAAGTATAAATAATAGACACATTCATAATATATCTGAAGAAAAGATGAGCAAAAGCTTTAGTAACATTAGCTATTGTCTTAAAATATGTATATCTGTATCTGTTTATCTAGATCTACCACCTATCTAAGTTATATTTAGTCTTACAAATCTATATAATAGTATGATAAAGTTGGAAGGAGATCAAGAGTTTCAAAAATGTGGAAAAATTATTTTATTCTCAGACTGAAAATAAGGATATCATTTTTTATAGTAAGGAAAGATGAAAATAAAAACTAAAAAATTACGATAAACATGATAAATTATGTTATTGAAGCAGATCTAAATATGTTGATTTAAAAAGGAAGAGAAATGGACTAAATGCAACAGTTGAAAAATAAGGATTGACAAATGCAAAAACAAAGGCCTGGAGTATAACAGTACTCTTGTTTTCCTGTCTATGTTTACTCCTGTGTAATGATGTCATTTAGCCTTCAGGCTGTAAATACCATTTAATACTAATGACTACATATTTATATTCCCAACCTGAACTTCTTCCCAGAACTATAGACTAATATACCAATGTCTGCTAAAAAACAACAATAAATCACAGGACTTATTATTAGAAGGGTTAATAGGATTATAACTTGGGTGATCAGTGAATGTTTCCATCAAAGACTGGCATTTATAGTGAATTTTGAAAAATGAATACAAAGTAAAGTTCAAGTTGGGCTGGGAGCAGGGGACTTTCAGGGGGAAAAGAAGCAAGATTCAGCAAAGGCTTTGAGTCAGAAAGAAGCCTAGCCCATTTGAGGAACTGAAAAAAGAATGTGGCCACATGTGAGCATACTACAGGAAAGTGTTGCAAAGAAGGCCCAATAGGTGCGAAGGGTAAAGCTTCTCTATTGAACTTTAAACCTTGTTAAATATTTTTATTTTTATCTTAATAACAATGAGAGGTGATTGAAGAATATTAACCAGTCACTAAATCATCAGATTCTGATTGGAAAAGATTCTTAAGAAAATGAATGGAATCTTAATCATTTCCAGCTTTTAGCAAGATACAAGATATTAGAGCTCAAATCAAATTGCCTTTTAATCATATGTGAGTTTACTCAGAACTACAATATATCAGTTGTTAATAATCACATTTTAAAGACTTTTATTATTACTTTCTATTGTAGTACTGGAAAGTAGCTTTTTCATCAGCTCTGTAAAATTGTATTATTTCATGAGCAGGTCCTCTTCTTGTTATATTATTTTAGAAATCCTGAGTTAGCAATGAAATACATTTTTAAGGAGTAATGATTTATCCATTTAATATAAATGTGAAAGAGTACACTGTGTTTACTGGGAGTTGTGAACACCTATGGAATGTCTAAAAGTCCTTGGATCATTTTGTGTTCTAGGTAAAAGTTCAAAACCTACTTTAGCACAACGGACTGCTAATAGAAATTAAACATTTAAAAATATATATATTTTCACACATGGTTGGCAAACCAAACCTGCTGAGGTTTCTGTAAGTCTAGCTTGCTGTTGGCTGCTATTTAATTAACCAGTGAACAAATAAAATGTCCTCCGTTTAATTTTCATTCTGTAGCTCAATACTGTAAACTATTCACAACGTAATTAAAAGTCCCGAATTCTCCCAGGAATATTACCAGTAAGCAACCAACCCATGAAATTGAGAAGCCTGGCTGTTACTCTGCTATAGCATGTGTGCTGCGCAAGTTTCCTTTGCTTAATCTGACTGAGCCAAGGAAACCCCAGCTGTTATCCATGCTACCTGCTTTTAACAATCTCTCCAAGCATCTGATCTCCAGGAGAGCTTCATTAAAATTAATATAGGAATAACATTGTGTTTTATTGAATTTCATTGGATTTTCTTAGTGAAAGAACTTAGCCTCAGATAATACAAATCCCCACTCCACTGACACCAAGTACAGTCATTGTCATGTTTCAAGTATGATGTTTATCTTAAGCAAGCGTAAAAAGAAATGTAATGCAAGTTTTTAAAAGAAAAAATACAGAGTGCCATAATACAGAGTCACCTAGGACCCTATATTTGCAGTCTTTGCAACCATTTTCAAGGAGCAATATCAGCCACAACGGCATGCTTTGTTAAGGCCACCTGTCCCGGTCCCACTTTACTTCTTTTGCACTGAAGCATTCATCTTGTATGAAAACTGCTGTGTGGAATTTTAACCCAGCTATTTGGCTTCTGTAAATTCTTGCTTGCTAAGACTACTTCCACTTCAGAGAGGCCATTAAACATTCCCCAGACAAGGTTATCCATGCTGGCACTGGGCTGGGCCTCTGGTTTAGGTCTCAAGGCCCAGCACATATGGGCTCTTTAAGAACTCGCAAAAGGGACCAGAAACACCCCATATTTGGGAGACCAAGAAGGTAAAAACATATAAATAGGGAAAATTTCCTGCATGTGGGGGCCCAGAATTTGAGAGACATTTTCCTCTGGACCCGTGTGTAATAAATGTAACTCCATCTCTCTAAGTATTGCTTTGTTCTTCTTCGGTTTTCTGTAACAGCACCAACTCCACCAGTCATGTTATTCAAAGGCCCAGCCTCCCTTCAGTTCTCAGAGTAACCTGCCCTTGAAGTAGAACTGAAGTAGCTTTCCCTTTTCACATACGAGCTCCCTATCAGCTAGGTCCACTGCGTATCCTTCCCTGGTTTCTTTTCTAGGAAGCATTCTTGTCCATTGCATCTTGTGGGAGATGGGAGGCTGCCTTGTTCTTGCCAGCTGAGACTGGAACTGTGCCCTTGGGCTTTGGTCCAATCACTTCTTTGAGTATTTGGAAAAAAGGATCACAGGATAATTTATTTTCATTTCTTCACCAAAGTCATGTAGAAAAAAATATTCTGTTTTATGTGTGCATGTTTAAAGTTAAATGTTATTTTTCTTGATAATCATTCAAAGAATCAATGGTTTGAACTTTTAACTAAAATCACTGTAAAAGGACCATTGACCTATTTATTTCAGCCTTATGTAAAGCATGTGATTACTGTATAGTGAATACCTCCACCAACTGCTTCGGCCGTCCAGTGAAGAGAGGATATTTAGAGAATTAATAGTGTACTGCTATAGTGTTTATGTAATTGTTCTAGATATCCAAGCTCTTGTGAAAGTCAAATATTTCCAGAAACCTAGTCTATTTACTTGTTACTTTGATATTTTTGATGCAATTCATTCAAAAGTTTTATGATTTGGAGCAACATTAAATTTTATGAATTATGCTCTTTTATTGGAAACACCCCAATACATAATCATTCTGTTTATAAATAGGGGAAAAAAAATAGGAAAGTTTGGCCCAATTGCTTTATTTCCTGAAGGAGTGCGCACCACTTTTTCTAATGGCAAACAGATCTCACACTTGACAAATGATCACTTGAATTGCATTTATTGAGAGTGGTAGGGTAGACATTCTATGCATAATGCTAGTGGCTGTGAATGAAGAAGAGGGTCAGAGTTGTGCTGTATTTCATAGATGTTTTCTTGACAGGTGCCAATGAGGGGCCAGAGTTATTGATTTTGATGCTGACTTGCATGTTGCATATTTAAAAGAAGTCAATATCAAAATTGATTTAGGTTAAACAACTGAGTGTGCATTGGTAGATTAATGAATTGTCAGATTCATAGAACTACACACAGGCTGCAGTAATACAGAGATTTCTCAAGACTTTGGTTTAGGAGCTATGTATTAAAAATGGCTATAAATGTTTTAGGGGAAATATTTTGTAATCTCATTTGAAAATTCACCATTGCGGGCAAAATTTTTTAGAGAATTTTTATTTAATAACTTAATTTTAATATTATTTAATTTTTTAAATCTTGCCTGAATAATAATGAAGAATTACGTTCTGAAGTTATCATCCCTTCTTATGTGAGGTATAGATAGATGCTTTTTCCTTCTTTACACTAGTTTAGGAATCAAACTTGAGCCCTAATTTGTATATAGTGACTGTTTTATTACTTTTTCATTTTTATTAATGTACAGTATATGTTTTAAAGGGGCATGACATTTGTAAGAATTGGGTTTTAATACAATGAGTTTAGCACCTGTCATTTCATCTGGCTGCTTCATACATGTAAATTAGCATCCCTTGCGTTTTTTCATGTGTGTTCTCTAGATTATATTATCTGTTTCTGTGTCCACTTTTTTTATTTGTACTTGTGGGATTAGCTTCTCTCACTTAACAAAGTGCAAATAAATGTCATCCACTTTTATATGCATTAATATTTCTTTCATTTTTATTGCTGAGAAGATGTCATTGTATGGGTATACTATACATTATTTATTCATTCATCTACTGAGGTACATCTAGGTTGAATTCAATTTTGATAATATAAAAAAGACTGTTATGATATATTGCATACCGATTGTGTGTATTCATGTCTTCAATCTATTTGAGTAAAAACCTAAAGGGAGATTGCTAAATTTTATGTTGTGTTTACTGCAAAATCAATTTACAATAATGGTTGTGCATTTTGCATTTCCACTGGAAAGGAATGAGAGTTACAATTGTTTCATATTCCCACCAGCTCTTAGTATTGTCAGTATTTTTTTTTAATTTTAGCCATTTTAATAGGCATGTATTAGTATTTTGTGGTTTTAATTTGTATTTTAATGATTTATGTTGGAACATCATTACATAAGCCTATTTACTATGTGTTTATACTTTGGTGAAGTATCTTTTTTTATTGTCTTTTTACATAAGACTCCTTTCCCCCCAATTGACCCACCCCCAACCATTCTCACCCCTGGTGAAGTATCTTTAAATATATTTTTCTTAATTTTTTAAAATTGGATTATTTATTTTCTTATTGTGATCTTTAAAAGTTTATGATATACTCTAGGGAAAAATACTTTATCATATGTGTGACATGCAGTTATTTTCTCCCAAACTATGGTTTGTCATTCTCTTAAAATATTTTTAGCATTCACAAGTTTTTTATGTAGAGATATTCTTCCAGTTCTTTTGAGTATAAATCTAGAAGTAGAATTGTTGTGGCAAATGGTAGTCCATATTTTAATTTTTGAGGAACTGCCAAATCGTTTTCCAAAGCATGCTCACCATTCAACATTTTTTACCAGAAATGTAAGAATGTTCCAAGATTCCACAGCCTCAGCTACACTTTTTCAATTGTGATTTTGATATTGGGTATCCGTTTAGTCTGTAATGATATTTCATTTTGGTTTTAATTTGCATTTTCTTAGCACCTAGCAAATGCTGCCGAACATTTTTTATGTGCCCATTGGCTTATATTCCAGGTATAATAATTCTCTGTTTTCATTTATCTAAAAATACAATTCTCTTTAACTTTTGAAAGATACTATTGTTAAGTACAGAATACCCAGTAAACAGTCTTTTCTTTCTAATACTTTGAATATAACATTCCTGTCTCCTGAATGCCATGGTTTCTGCAGAGAATCAGCTGTTAACCCTACTGAGAATTTGTACATGCAGAGTTGCTTCTCTCTTATTGTACTTATGACCTTTGTGTTTTGAGTTTAAATATCATATGTCAAAATGTGGATCCCTTTGAGTTTCTCTTACCTGATATTCTTGAACTTCTTAAATATGAAGATTAATGTTTTTCAACAAGTTTGACATGTTTTCTGACAATATATCTTCAAATATATTTTATGTCTCTCTCTCTCTTTCAGCTGCTAAGATTCCCATTATGTGTAT
This sequence comes from Pipistrellus hanaki, assembly GCF_964339955.1. Taxonomy (NCBI): domain Eukaryota; kingdom Metazoa; phylum Chordata; class Mammalia; order Chiroptera; family Vespertilionidae; genus Pipistrellus; species Pipistrellus hanaki. The sequence goes on along the minus strand of NC_140505.1, from coordinate 137,171,527 downwards.
ATTGGTAAACCTGATGGCCTCTAACAAGTCATTAAAGATTTGTTCATTTTTCTTCATTACTTTCTTTTGTATATGGACTGAATAATTGACAAAATTTATAGGGTAACTTTCAAGTTAATTTTTTCTTCTGTCAGCTGAAATTGTTTGAGTCAAAATTTTTTGTTTTAGTTGATGTGCTTTTAAATTTAGAATTTCTATTTGGTTTTAAAGGTGCAATCTCTTTATTGATATTCTGTATTGACAAGATATTGTTCTCATACATTCTTTTAACATACTTGATCAATGTTCCATAAACATATTTGTTATAATTGATCTAAAGTCTTTGTCTAGTTAACCTAACAGCTGAGTTAAGTTTTTTTCATACTATGAAAGTTTTATTTATGCCTCATAAGTAAAAAACAATGTAAATAGTCAAATTATAAACAAGCTAATAACCTGCATATTTCCATACTGGTGAATGGTAATATATCTAAAGAGGAAATAGATGGCAATTCTATCTACCTCTGTAAAAAAAAAAATAGAGTATCTTCAAATTTCGCATACTCATCGCTAGAAGAGGTATGCAGTTTTCCAGGTTTCACAATCAGTTGTCACAAAAACAGCAGTTATTCCTGCAGAATCTCATTAGCATCTGATTCAAATTATCTTTAGAGTACATGATTTAGAAGACATTATTAACCCATCTAAAATTGGTAATTATTCTGAGATGGTTCCGTGTTAACCCTGGAATCACTGTCAGAAAGAGTAACAATGTGATGTAGAAGAACAGCAAATCAACATGACTAAAAATATGCTCACTTTCAGAAACAATCTTGCCATCTGGAAAAATCACAGCTACAACAGGGGAACACTCCCATATGGACACTGATTTGGCCAAGGCACACTCTAAGCAGGAAAAGAATGAGATCAGGTGAACTTAGGCCACCTTCAAGGAGCAGCCCAGAAATTTACTTCTTGGACAGCATAACTGGTCCAAACTCTCCAAAGCAGTTTCATATTACCGACAGAGGCCCAAAGTTTGACCTTCATTAAAAACACCAGAAGAGCATGGTGGAGCAGAAGGGAACAGACATGTAAACTCTAGTACATTCTTATTTCTGTAATAAAGTTGGGTTAAGTTTGTAATCTCAGGGACAGTTTTTCATATACAGATTTTTCTCTTATGTGTCATACTTACCAATATCTTTGCATGTCTCATATTTTTGTTGTTTAAAATTGGACTTTTTAATATAATGTGGCATAATTTTTTATTATTTAAGTATACTTTATTATTGATTTTTTACAGATAGGAAGGGAAAGGGATAGAAAGTTAGAAACATCAATGAGAGAGAAACATTGATCAGGTGCCTTCTGCACACCTACTATTGGGGATGTGCCTGCAACCAAGGTACATGCCCTTAACTGGAATCAAACCTGGGATCTTTCAGTCCACAGGCCAACGCTCTATCCACTGAGCCAAACCAGATGGGCAGCATCAATTTAAAAAATAATTTATCTAAAATTATCTAAAATAATTTTGGGACATCTTTATTTTCATTCCATAGTGGTATATGTTATGAATATAATTTTCTTTGACATTTACAGATTGTTTTCTCAGTAAGCAAGACAATATTATAGCAGCAGAATGTATGTATTTGAAACTTTCCTTTAATTTTTGTGGAATCTATCATGCAATTTCTTTGTGTGGAAAATGAAGTTTTGTATAGCAACAACTATAAGAGAAATTCTACCATCATCTTAATATTTATTTACATTTCATGTGCAAATTATACTCATGTGTCAAATCATAACATTATTTTATTCACTGGAAAATTTGGCTGTCATAAAAACTAGATGAGTCCAAACTTAAGCTTTCTCAGAAGTCAGTTAGAAACATGGTATTTGGCTAATTTCTTTACATCCTCTCTCTGTATTAAATTATTTAACTTTAGTAACAATTCTTTAGGTTCCTAAAATTGGATTTGTTGCCTCTAGTTCCCATTGGGCAGAGGTTTTCTTTTTCAAATTCAACATTCTTTTTTATTTTGTCAATATAGATGGTTTGTTTCTTCATCTCTATTCTAATCTAGATAACTTTTCAACCATGTATTAAGCTATAATATTCACTCTGCCATTTCCTACATTAAAGTATCTAGCATTTATGTTCTAATGGTGTGTTGTTTGATTTTGTAATTGGTTTTTAAACACACACACACACACACACACACACACAAACACACACAAACTTTCTAAATAATAAAACCACGTATTCCAAATTATCCTTTAAATATAAATAAACAATTAATATGAATTAAAACAAAGCAACACACAGCAAAACGTCATACATTTTTAAGGTATTAGCAGCTCATTTCACATGTTCAATTTTGATAAAAATAACTACTTATATGAAATCAATGCTATTGAAGGTGTTTGTTCATAAACACTTGCTTATAGTATCAACTGAATATTGTATTTCCATGCAGTAAAGTAAAAGTGTTCATGTAAAAGGAAAGAAATATCACACTAAGGCAGAGTGTCTGGGTAGTAAACTCAGAGCACATGAAAATTACAATAAACTATCTGTGCTTGGATCTAAAATTTGTAGCCTAAAAAGTTTTTAAAGATTTTTTCTAAGGTAGTATAAATAAGACAAAAGAAGAAAAGAAAATTCAGCGCATAAACTCTGTTGTGAGGAACAGTAGTAAAACCAAATAAAAATTCACATTATACAATTTTAATGTTATTGTCTGCAAGGTTTCCACTTTAATGGCCTACATCCAGCCAAAGTCTACTAAAAAATATAGGAATGTATTCATTTTCAAGTCCCTTTGGTCCTAATGCTTTTCATGCCTTGGAGCCTTGGTTGGGCAGAAAATGGCTCCTTTCTGGGAGACAGAAATTACTGAGTATTTATAGTTCTAATCAGAGGGGTATACTGAACAATCGTAGTGTTTTTCCTATTGTTCAAGTGGGATCATGCAAGTTTTATTCACCCCTCAATCTTTGCTTTGGCTTTCCTTACTTTAGACTTCCAACTCACTAGTCACTAATTTGTCTGTGGCCTTGTCCTCCCTCTGAGGCTAGGAGAGCACCTATCCAAATACTTCTGAAACTGCTCTGGTAGTCAATTTTCATGCTGTTCAGTTAAGAACTGTGTATGGGAATTATTCTTATCCTGCAGGAATGGAAATGATGCGTGCCTCTGGAGGCTTTCAGTTTCTGCAGATAAAGAAAATAGTACTGTGCCATTCATCTTCTCACCTGTTGTTGACATCTTAAGGCTCAGAAAGGTGTATCACAATAATGTTACATTTTGAAAGATAGAGTTTTAACGTTTAGTGATTTTCATATAACTTTAGACAATTTTATAAGATGTTATTTAATCCTTCATATTGCATGTGAGATATCTTAAAAGTCAAATTAAAGGAGTATAAATGTGTTATGTTCATTTGTGAAGATGCCACCACATAGAACTTGACATAATTTTAATTAATTGTCTGCTAAAACAGGAAGAGAGAAGACATGATTCTGAAGGAATTCAGGATAATAGGGAAGGTAGGAAGGGTCAGTAATAAACTTAGATTTGGTTCAGAAATGGATTAAGACTATAAAGTGGGAGCCAAGAGATCAGAGACACAGGGACTTCTGAACTAAGATAGAAATAAGGCAGGAGAGATAAGCAGGGAATAAGCAAAATGTTATCTGATATATCAAGCCTGAAACAAATTAATGGATAGATTTGAAAAAACAAAACAAAAAAACAAAACAAAACAAAAAACAGGCTGAGTGGAAGCAGGTAGGTATATCCTGAGTAAAAGAAAATGAAACTTGGTGGATGCAGAGGCAGATGAGTGGAGCAGCAAGGTCAGTAAGAGTTTTTTGCAGGAGCTGGTGTGGATCTGTGGTTGATCGTTTGCTGATAGCCTGGCTGTAATAGTTATGGTAGTTTCTGCACCATCTTCCTTTATTCTGAATTGTTAAACCTGGCCCAATAATATTTGGCAATCTCATTTACTCCAACAGTCAAGCTTTTAGTATATCCCTTATAGTACTTGACCTACAGCTGTCCTTATAAATACACATTTATGAAATTCATGACATTTTGCATATTAGTTCCTTCACTTTGAAATCTTCCAAGCATACTGGCAATTTAAAGGCTTTGAAAAGTCCTGCTGCAAACAAACCTGATTATAATGTGTAGCTCAGCCTTTCTGAGTGTTTATTTATTTTTTAATTCTAGTAGGATACAATTTCACATAAAACCCAACACATGTTAAGAAATAATGTTTTAATCACTCTGTTTTGTTTAGAAAACCCCCATCAAATGCTTGGGAGAAGTTTTATTATTATTAGATCTGCTACTTTCCAAACTTCAAGTTTCAGTTTCCTTGTATTAAAAGACTTCTAAATCCTTCATTATTATAGTGAAAAAAGGAAACTTAAATTATATTTGTGGAATAATGTAGCAAAAAAAGAAATTGGTGGGAGTCATAAAAATATGAGTTCACATTTTTTGCTTTAGTGCAATCTCGTTAAGTCAACAAAGGTCATTATTTAAAGTCACTTTGCCATTTGTCCTCTTCCAGAAGAGAAGAAAAAAGATAATAATGGGTGTCTCATGCAGCAATTGTGAGGATTAAATTCAATAAAATAATATATATGAAAATAGTTGTTTTTGTTTCTATCTTACAAAAGTTGTTTAATAAATGCTATTTTCTAATTTTATGCTTTGTGAAATATAGTTTTTATATTTTCCTGTTGATGAACAAAATCCACACTAAAAAAAGAGAAATATGCAAGTTGGCCATATGTTCACGATGCCTACCAGCCAATTAGAAGTGAGTATGCAAATTAACTCAACAAAGATGGTGGGTTAATTTGCATACACGGGCGTGGAATGAAGACTGAAGACTGAAGATGACTTAACAGTGAAGAGCCTTGGTTTCTCCACTGCAGCCAGAGCGAAGGCCTGGGTCCCAGGTGCCAGAGGAAAATTGGTGCCAGCAGCCAGGGGAAGGAAGGCCCATTCTTGCATGTATCTTTGTGCATTGAGCCTGTAGTGGATTTAATAATTTGCTATAGTTCCTTTGAAATCATATGCTCAAATATATACAAATATATTAATATATAAACATTCCCATAGATGAATGATGAAAAAACCTTGGCACAGACTTTTTTAAATTAAAATATTTTAAGTTCTTTATAACAAATATTTGAAAATAGAAAGTACAATGAATAATTTTAAGGAGTTTGACTAATCTGCACAAAAAAACTCATAGAATATATGTGAAATGGGGCTTTAAAAACAACTTCTGATCCAAGTTTTCTAATTTTATGAAAGGTAATTATCAGATAAATGGACTAATAATTATACATTAGGAAGCTTAATGAAAGGCTATTTTTAATGATAAAGTATATAAAAAACAAATGTAGTCAATGAAAAACTATGCTTACTATTTTTAAGCAACGTTTTTAAATAATTCTGGTTGGATTTGTAACAAACTAACACTTTTTTTATTTCTTAAAGGTGAAAAATAAAGTACTTCCCCCCTTTTTGCTATCTGTATTTGCTGAATTTTAATAAAATAAGCACAGATTACTTGTACAAATGTTAAAATAATGAAAATCAGTTGGCACCGTATAAGAACAAAATCTTTTTTTTTTTAATAATTCTTAAGAGCATTTTAAATCTGTGTAAAGCATCCTAAAGGAATTCACACTTGATTTAAATAAAATGTTTCGAACTGACTTACCCATGAAAATGGCATGTTTTTCCACAGTACCCCTGAACCTGTGACTATTTTTGTCCTCACTGAGTGCACATGACAAGATACAGAATGGATATATTCAGAAAAAATGTCCCAGAGCACTCCCTATAACAGTTATAACATTTGCTATATTAACATTTTGTACATCAACTGAAGACATTTTGCTGATAGCAGTTGGAGCACAATTCTGTTCCATGAAATTAGGTCACTGAAATTTCAAGCAGGACTTGATCATTTGAACCTCTCTAGCACTTTTCAGTAGCCCAAATAGACTGTAAATGTGCAAGCAGAACCAGGCTCTGGCACTAATTATGTTCTGCTTTGTGTAGCATAGCCTTATTTAATGCTCTCAGTGCCGTAGTAAATCTTACCACAGTTTAGGCTGCCTGTTGAGATTTAGCCAAGAAGAACCCTGAATGAGAAAAGCTACTAATAACTCAAACATAATTTGAATGTAACAGCATGTTATGGGTAAAACTGCAGAATCAGAAAGCATTCATCCAAAAACATCAAGGGGCATGAAACAGGTACCTATGTCTTTTAACCCTCATGAATCCTTACCGAAGAGAGACGTTACTTTTTTGTACTTACCTTTCTCTGTTTTACCCCAATCATATTAACATTTGGGAGAATAGAAATGGGGCTTTAAAAACAAAATCAGAGGGGAGGAACTGGATGGAGGGTGCAAGGGGTGGGGGTGGAGAGAAAGCATCATCTATAATACTCTCAACAATAAAGGTTTAAAAAAAAATAAAAACAAAATCAAATAAGTACATATCCTACAAAAAATAGATATTGTTCCCATAGCATATGGCTAGTAATCTTAACTGAGTCTCCAAAGTTTTGTAAGTAAAGGCTCTATATTAGTGCCCTACAAATGTGAGAATGGTGTATCAGGGACAGGGATGAGCAAGCTTGGCAGAGTCTGAGTGTGCCCTGGAGGGGTGAGAAAGAAAAGAAATGCTAGTGATCAAATACAGGTATAGCAAAGACTAAACCAGAGGAGCAGGAGGAGAAAGTAATTTATAGTAGAGTGTCTGAACATAGTGACTTCTTAAAGAATTCAGGGTCTAGTTCCTTTCCCATAAATCAAAGTAAGTTAAAAAGCTAAAAATTCTATTTGAAACTATCACTAAAAGTTACAATAATTTATATAGTTAAAAATACCGTGAAAAATAAATATTTACCAAAGTTAGCTTATGTGGTTTACTAATGGCAATGATTTATACATCTTCAAATGTCTAACATTAAGGTAATATGTCTAATATTTATTTATTTAATTGTTGTCTAGAATACTCCCTGATTGTATATCATCAAAATATTATCTGATAATATACAATCAGGGAGTATTCTAGACAACAATTAAATAAATAAATTTATATATTATCAGATAATCTCTTGGGTACAATTGTGTTATAAATTTGCATAATTTAAAAGCAAAGAGTTCTTATGTATAAAATGTGAGAAAACACATTTTTCCTTTATGTCATTCTTTTTATTCACTTTCCTTGGTTATTTTTTCTGCCTTTCTTTAATGTCTTTTATTAAATTACCATTTGAATATTTTCTACTTTAGACACCTTATAATTTATTATGTATCTCAGGGTTCATTTTGTCTTTTTTATAATTTCTTTGCTTAGTTCAGTGGTCAGAAAACTCATTAATCAACAGAGCCAAATATCAATAGTACAATGATTGAAATTTCTTTTGAGAACCAAATTTTTCAAACTTAAATTTCTTCTAACACTGCTTCTTCAAAATAGACTCGCCCAGGCCGTGGTATTTTGTGGAAGAGCCACACTCAAGGGTCCAAAGAGCCGCATGTGGTTTGCTAGCCACAGTTTGCCGACCGCTGGCTTAGTTCATTTAAATAATTCCTGTTCATACTTTGTAAATTTCTGATTCAAGGTGATTTCATATCATTAAATTCTTGTGCACGTATCTTTAATTCTCTATGGACTGTTGACCTACAGTTTTGCTCTTTCATCAGATTTTTTGGTGAGACACGTGGATTTTCCTCAGTTGAACTTCTTCAGTTGTTTGAAATTCTATTTCCTGAATTTCTGCAATGACTTTAAAGGAATTTGTTTTTCCTAATGTTCACTTTTAACATTTTCAGGCATTTTACATGGTTTACAGTTTAATGGTACCTTTTCTGTCAGAATAGAAACTCTAGTTCTTTAGTGGCTTTTCTTGTTTGTTTTGGTGTGATTGATTGTAAGTCTTATTTTTTGGATTTATTTTGTCTTGGAGGGTCTTTAAAAAATTTCCTATTTCTCCTTTCCTACCCTAATTCTAAAAGGTACTTCTGCCTTTATTTTTGTCCTTTTCTCCCCTAGAATCTACCCGTTTCAAAGCCTAAACATGAAATTGCATCTGGCTTCTCAAATTGCGCCCTTCCTTCTAAACCATCACTGCCCCCTATCAATCAATTAGACTTTGGGCTTTATTCTCTGTAGCCTATATTCTAAGCATGGACTTATTTCAAGTATTTTCAGGCTCTCTGGTGGCAGTTTCTGATCAGACTTGGGCTACTTCAATCACTTTCCTTTTCTGCTTCCCGCCCCTGTTTTTTGGCCTACCTGTGATGAAGAAGAGGCTTCTGGTGACCTGAGGTTGTACTGGAGTTAGTCATGGAGAGATCGCGACCTCAGGTTGACCCGATCTCAGGCTGACCCACACTCTGGATTCACAGGCCTGGAGGTTCCTCAGGCCAGCCTTGCATTCCGCCCAGAGTTCCCACAGCTGAGCAGGATCAAGGGCAGGAGCTCCAGAGTCAGGTGTTACTGAGCCCACCTGGACCCAGGCATGCATGACTGATCTCAGTAAAGCCTTTATGTCAACTTTTAAGCTTCTGGTGGGTGGGTGCAGAGATGACTCATGTTGTAGCCTGGAAGACAAACCTCTGAATTTTCTTGTTTGTTAAACCTGCCGCCTCCTTTGGGATCTCCCTTCAGGCTCTACCTGCCTCTCTGTTGTTGAAGGACCAGTTTCAAATTTCCCTAAGGGGAATTCCCGAGATTGTGGACCAGAAATTTGGGGCCTGGATTCCCACTCAGAGTTAATTTGAAATTTGTGATTCTCATCAATCTATGCTGAGAATCTATTCCCTAGTGTTCTTTGTATTGTCCGGAGAAGAAATATTAGGAGGTAGGTAGCAAGGCTAGCCTAATTGTGTATCTCCATTCAGTATGACGTTGTTGTTGTTTTCTTCTATAATTTGCATTAAAATTAATTTTATCAAGAAGATTTAATTGTTCTAAATGCACATGGTTCTATGAGATTCTAAATGATACAAGTGATTCTCACTTTTTAAAATGTATTGTCCGAAACATTTATATCCCCATACATGATATCAACTAAGGAAGGCACTTAGGATGCAGTTTAATACTTCTTTGGTCATCTTTCCTGACACATATGGAAGCGCTTTCAGATTTAGTTTCTACCCCACATTTTAAAATTCCCTCAATCTTTTCAGTTATACCTTCTCTTTGGCACTCATTGATAATACTCTGCTTGAGCTTAGCACTGTCTTCATTATGTGCAACTATTATCATAAAATTGAGTTCAGTCTCAAAGGATACAGTTTTTCTGTCCTTCAGTCTATTATTCATAGAATTGTTTTCTGATACAGAAGTCAATTTTAATAGAATAATTTAAATATTTTTGGACAGAAAGATTACTATTTTGAAGAAGGAAATACTAATTCAGATGCGGAATTCTAGTGCTTAAGCTTAAAAATTATTCTTCTTACCTTACAGTTTCAATTCTCCTGTGCCTATCAAACATGTGTTGAATATCCATGAACATAATAACATATCTATTTCATCCTTTCTATTTCATTTATATGTCAAATAATAAGTGGAGTTCAGTCAGTTATTTTCATTTTAGCTAACCTCTATAGTACTTTTACAAATGCGTTGCTATTGTAATTGAAATATATTTTTAATATTATTGTATTAACTCAAATATATGTTTCATAAAAATTTTATTTCAGTCAGTTCCATGGATAACTATGCTTCCTTTTTTTTTTAAAGAAGAGAGAACTTCTCAATTTTAATAGTTTTATACTCTTAGCATGTGTTCCTATGAGAATCATTACCAACCCAATTGAATATCTCCTATTATATAGCTGTTACTTGGAAATATAATGTGCTTTTCTATTTGTGTCTTTAATATATGTGACAATTTCCTTTGACATAAAATAATGAAAAACAAGGGACACAAAGGATACCAAAAAAGAGTGCAATAGTAATCAAAATAAAAGTCTTTTATACTTATGCTTATTTTTTATTTGTTTCCATTCAATTTTTGCATGATAAAAGACATTGAATTTAATTTCCCTCAAATATTACTTTAAAGAAAGCAATCTCATTTCTTATATTTTCTGTTTAGAACACAATTATCTGTTGTCTTAAACGTGAAACCCATGATATTCATCCAAAATGAAGACATGCTGAAGTAAGTAACCTATATCTCTGATCATTTGTCTTGTGTTTAATCTTTCAAATTTCCATGCATTGAAAAATCAGTATGCATTTTACACTCATCCATTAAGAAAAAACTAAGAGAAAGATTTGCTCATTTTAAGATTCTTGTATGAGGAAACTTTATGTGTCTTAAAAGTTTATTTTTTTCAAGTAAGGATTATACTCTCAGATATTAAGGTGATCGTGATCAATTTGTACTAATTATTTTTAATGGTGATTATAATTATTAGGTTATAATTTCTGCTCTTGGCACTAAAAGCAGAGCCAAGGCCTGAAAGTTGAAAGTTTGCACATTTTGTATACCAGTAAAGCAGGGTTTGTCACATTGTAAAACTCGGCAGATATTTTCAGAGATTAAGCCTTAAACTTTCCTTGTTTGTCTTTCTTTTGATTTCCCCAACATAGCAAATACATTCATAATTTTTTTCAAGTAAACCAGAAAATATTTAACATTATTTTATGAAATCAATTTCTTCAGGTCTTATTGGTACAGATAATATCAATTTGCATCAAATCTTATAGCATTTTTGCTTAGAAAAATAAACCTGTTAATCAAAAGTTCCTAGTTTCACACTGATAAATGATGATTATTATAATTAGATCCCACTAAATGTAGTTAGAGAATAATCTCAAGTGTAATGTTCTTTTTATTTATTAAAAAATCTAAAATCAAATTACTTCTTCTGCAGAATTCATGTGTTCTATAAAGGCCTTGGCATAAGGATTGATTTTTTCCCTCTCTTTTGGACTTTAATTCAAAATCACATGTTTTTTGTGAGACCACTGAAACACGTTTACAGTTACTATTTTCCTCACTGGTAATATTTTCAAATGAGCCAGTGTCATCCATAGTACTATTCCCCCTACCCCCCCCCCCCCACCACCACACACACACACACACACACACACACACACCTCCAATAGGAAATTTCAGGAATTTCCAAATACCCAACTTTCAAAATGTTAAAAGTTTATTTAGGAAAATGTGTAATGAAAATAAATAGAAATTTTGGCTGGGGGTGGGGGCAAGTCATGTACATGTAAAGCATGTGTGTGTGTGTGTGTGTGTGTGTGAGAGAGAGAGAGAGAGAGAGAGAGAGAGAGAGAGAGAGAGAGAGAATATGCAGTTAGTTGTGTATGTGGTGGAGGAGAGATAAAAGAAGCCTAGAGCAGGTGAATCTCTTACTCTCCCACTCCATGATACAGGATTGAGAATAATTATGGATTTGATAAATAGATATGAGTATAGAGTAGGGGTGTCGAACTCAATCAGAGAAGGGGCCAAAATCTAAAATCCAGCCTAAATCGCGGGCCGAATGGTTTACTGAACAGTCATAAACTGACAATGTCATAAACTGACAGCGGAGTGCAGTGATGACAGCGCGGTGCGGGCCACATTGCAAGGCCTAGCGGGCTGGATTTGGCCCGCGGGCCTTGTGTTTGACACATGTGGTATAGAGAGACACTGGCTTACAGTCTTGAAAAAAAACGTCAAATATTATTCTCACTTTCTTATTTGAAAAAAACATATAGACTAATTCATTATATTTACTGAATGTAAATATTCTCATTTATATATTCTAAACTTTTTTTTTTAATTCTCACCCGAAGATATTTTTTCCATTGATTTTTAGAGAGTGTGGGAGAGACATGGAAAGACAGAGAGAAATATCATTGTGAGAGAAGCACATCAATTGTTTCCCTCCTGCACAGGCCTGACCACAGCCCAGACTGGGCAGGAGCCTGCGGCCAAGGTACCTGCCCTTGCCATCGACCCGAATTGAGCCTGGGACTGTTTGTTCCACAGGCCAACACTCTATCTACTGAGCCAAACTGGTTAGGACAGTGTTTGGCAAACTCATTAGTCAGTGGAGACAAATATCAACAGTACAATGACTGAAATTTCTTTTGAGAGCCAAATTTTTTAAACTTAAACTTCTTCTAATGCAACTTCTTCAAAATAGACTTGCCCAGGCCCTGGTATTTTATGGAAGAGCCACACTCAAGGGACCAAAGAGCCGCATGTGGCTCGTGAGCCGCGGTTTGCCGACCACTGGGCTAGATTAATCTATTTTTTAAACAATGCATTTAAAGTAAATACATGTAAAACATTGAGATAAATCCTTTCTTTTCAATTAGCAAATTTATAGGTAATTATAGCATAGAGTAGTTTCTAAGTACAAGGGTGAAAGAGAAGACGTTTACTATGATTTACCTTTGATTTATGACCTTCTCTCAGTACCCTAGTAACTTTTTACTCAAGAAGGTCCTGTGTTTCTGAAGGTGTCATGTACAAGCAGTAAAGGGCGCACCTGGGAGCTTGCTAGAAATACAGAATATCCAGACTCACTTTAAAATTCGGGAACCTGGTGGAGGGGGGAAGAAATGAGGAACCTTTGTAATAATATGAACAATAAAGATTGATTAAAAAAAATAATAAATTAATTAATTAAACAGATTCATACTTGAAATCACATGGAAAGCTTTATCAAATAAAATTACATATTAAATGATATGAAAGTATTTGCCTGTAAGAAAAGCAGAAACAATATATAGCCAAAATTTTCAACAGCAGAATTTCAAGAGAGTCAAAAGGCCTCATGCAGCCTGCATTTTTGAATTATCTGTGGTTGGGACACTGTTTATACTTTTGGATCAGACCAATAAAGTATAAAACCTATAAGTTTAAAAAAAAATAAAAAATAAAATTCCTGAATTAGCCGAAACTGGTTTGGCTCAGTGGACAGAGCATCAGCCTGCAGACTGAAAGGTCGCAGGTTCGATTCCAGTCAAGGGCACGTACATCCCCAGTAGGAGGTGTGCAGGAGGCAGCTATCGATGTTTCTCTCTCATCAATGTTTCTAACTCTCTCTCTCCCGTTCTCTCTATAAGAAAATCAATAAAATATATTTTAAAAAAATAAAATTCCTGAATTAGAAGAAGACTGTTAGTAAGATCCTCTGGTGAATTATAGCCATTTAGAGTTTATAAAAACGATTGCCTTAAAACACAGTGATTTCTAAAAGATAGCGATCATTAAGTTTGGTGCGAATGACAACCTTGGTTTTAGTAAACTGTTTACTCTTGCCTATTGTACACGATGATCTCAAATAATAACCATTCTTATTGCAGTTACACATAAAAGTTGAATTTGGTGCCCCAGTTTATAACAATTGAAAAAAAAACAACCATTACTGGTTTAAAAAAAGAGACTTGCCAGCTCTTTGCCTCAATTAAATGAGGTCACAGACTTAGGCTGTGGGAACCCAGGTAGACATTCTCCAAATAATTCTGGAAAACTGTTGGGGTAAAGGGGTAAAGGGGTAAAGGTTTGTTGGGGTAAAGGTTTGGTGAAATTAAGTGAGCTCTTAGGAAAAAACAAGTTCTAATATTTGCAGCATATACATTACAGCTTAGCAAGATGACAAACATGTCTCCTATGCTTTATTACATCTGGCATACACATTTTTTTAAGTAGAGTGAGAAAGAATAGAAAGGGAAACAAGAAAAAGAAAAAAGAAACCCGCAAGAAATAGAAAGGTTTAGGCTATTTTTTTCCTTCATCTTGTAAATTGTAAAACTTCCCGCTGAGAATTTCATTTCCTTTGCTTATCATTACATCTAGTAAGTTAACAGGAACTAATATATTTCCAGGAGCTCACAGGAGACTCAGAAGCACAGAGCCCTTTGTCAGTGTGATTCACCTGCAGTGTAAGATGTGGGTAACTGCCTGATTAGTGGAAGCTGGTTGTCTCTGGGGCTGCTTCCCTGGAAAACCTTGCCGGAGAGGCAGGGCTGCCAGTGGGGATCAACCAAAGAACTGCGGCCAAGTTCAGCCCAGTGTTTCCTGCCGGAAATGCCTCGTTACCCATCGCATGTGTACCTCGTATACATGACGACTGTACACAAACAGTAATACGAAAGTGAAAAAAGAGTAGCTTACCCAGCAGAGAAGTGAAAAAGGCACCAAGAAGTGATATGTTATGCAGGCATATGATATTTATGTGCTTGTAGGTAAAGCTGGCTCTTATTAACCAGGTGTGTGTCCTTCATGTTATGCCTTTTTGGGAATTAATGATGGTTTTTTTTTGTTTTGCTTGTTTTTCTGAAATGGCTTAAAAACTCTGTAAGGTGTGGGATATGTCAGGTCCAGGTCGTCAGATATTAGGAAAAATACTGATATTTACTAGGGTAAGCCAGAAATGAAGTTCAGTTTTAGCTGCTGATATCTAAAGAGATATGAGAGATGCTTTGGTGATTCATACTTACAGTCAGTGTGTTGAGGTTTAATAAGAGGGAACAAGGTAGATGTCCCAGAAGGTAAAATAGCACAACAATGACAAAGCATCTTGCGTGAGCAGGAGGTATACAGTGCCTAGAGAATATAATTCTAGGAAGAAAAGGGGCAGAAGGCGAGGGCCCAAGCGACAGGTGGAGTTTCAGGGTGGGACTTGCGGGAAGAGGACTGACTTTAATACAATGCAGAGGCAATACAGAAACCACTTCCCAGTATTAAGGGATGGCATTGATTTTTACTCTATTTTTTAAGTCTGCTGATATTGAAAAGCTCTTCTTACATGTACTGACTAAGAAAACCATTGATCCTAGGCTATGATGAAACTCAACTTTAAGGCAAAAGGGAAAGGAACTGGCTGAATGAGGGCAAAGAAAGTGTAGAGAACCCAACAGACCATTGGACCATTGCAATTTTAGTTTATGAAAGACTAGTGCCCTGGTGCATGGATTCATGCACATTGAAAGGAAATTAATTGAAAGATGGCTGGCAGAGCAGGGCTGGGCGAGAGGGGCTGGACCACGCCCTGGAGCCAACCTCCCCAGTCCCACCCCAATCAGGTGCACCTGGGGTTGGTACCATGGCTCAAAGGTTGTCTGGGGAATGAGCGGGGTCTCTTTGGCAGGTGGGGTCCCTCAGCCTGGCTTGTGGGAATTGGGCTCTAACCAGCTCTTTGACATACCCTGAGGGGTCCTGGATTGTGAGAAGGTGATCCTCTGGTGAGGCACCCCAGAATCTGGCTCCTTCCTCTCTGGATCCAGGTACATCACCAGAGAACTGCAGCTGCCAAGTCAATGTAGCTCTGCAGCTCCTGCATTGATCATCTGCCCTCTGGTGGTCAGTGCATGTCATAGCTACCAGTTGGACAGTCAGATGATCACTTAGCCATGTGCTTGTGTGTGTGTGTGTGTGTG
Source organism: Pipistrellus hanaki (assembly GCF_964339955.1). NCBI lineage: Eukaryota > Metazoa > Chordata > Mammalia > Chiroptera > Vespertilionidae > Pipistrellus > Pipistrellus hanaki. Next base: position 137,156,082 of record NC_140505.1, on the reverse strand, counting down.
TGTGTGTGTGTATGTGTGTGTGTGTGTAAATAAGATGACTTTGTATGGAGATAATTTTTAATTTTTTAATTTAAACCTTTGATACACATATATATACACCACATTTTTATTTTTTTAAATATATTTTCATTGATTTTTTTAGAGAGAGATATATGGAGAGAGATATATATCTATGAGAGAAAAAAATCATTGATCAGCTACACTCTGCACACCCCTTACTGGGGATGGAGATTGCATCTCAGGTATGTGCCTGGCCAGGAATCAAACTAGTGATCTCTTGGTTCATGAATCGATTCTCAACCACTGAGCCACACTGACTGGGCTGGAGATCAGTGTTTGGATAATGCTTCCTGGTGAACACCATCATCAACTTCAGTGACAGCCTGCTCATTAGAAGATAACAATTCAATTTAGCAAAGGTCCATCTTTTTAAAAAACTGCATATTAATTAGTATAAGAGTGGATATTTTTTGAGATAGAAAAATAAATCAAAGCTTGAAGAATAGGACTTTCCCAAATGAATTACAAGGGGGAAATTCTGTCACTCCTTTCAGTGTACATGAAGTAGATTAGAATGTTATTGCTCAGGATATCTTCCAGGCATTCCTGAATGTCCACAAATCCTATTCTTCAGTTTACAAATCATTACTGACATACTTTCAAATAAAACTCTGATTCTGAAAGAAAAGGAACTAGAATAATTCCATAATTAGGAATTTTTATTTATTGGTAATAAAGTCAGTGAGCTTCATCTGTATGGTATAGATAGCTCAGAGTATTTTTATAGTAGAGAGAGATTTAGCAAGGACAACCAGTTTATTTCACAATACATTTTCTTTTGACGGACAGATCTATTGACCTGCCCTCTTCCAGCTCCACAGATTTTAGTTCATTGACCAACCAACCACCTTTTAAAAAAGGAAGGAGGAGCTGAAACCGGTGTGGCTCAGTGGATAGAGCGCTGGCCTGCGGACTGGAGGGTCCCGGGTTCGATTCCCGGACAAGGGCATGTACCTTGGTTGTGGGCACATCCCCAGTAGGGGGCGCGCAGGAGGCAGCTGATCGATGATTCTCTCTCATGGGTTTCTAACTCTCTGTAAAAAAAATCAATAAAAATATTTTTTCAAAAAAAGGAAGGAGGAACTAAAGGCACATGCTCCTTCAATCATTGTAGAGTGTTGAATTATTCTGATTTAATGATATCACTGAAAAAGACTGAAAATTATAGTTCAATTAAGGATGTACAATATGAATCAGCATATAGAATAGACTTTAAGCAATTTGTGAGTTTCAGGATGAACTGTTTAAGAATTAACAAAGGAACTTCTATGATTTCTCTAGCAGCTCGGAGTGAATTTATGCTGGAGTATTTAATCAGAAAGGTTTGAGAAGCAGTTTTTATTGCTGACATTTCTGTTAGGTTACCTTCGTCGTCTAACTGAAACCAGCCCAGATGATATCCTCTCTTGAGTGTTGAGGTGATGCATAAAAGATGGTCCTGACAATAGTAATTAGATCTCTTTTATTGATAAGAAGCTTTTAATCTGTATGTTTCTTTGGAGCCAGCTGCTTTTTTTTTTTTCTTTTAGTGTAAAGAGCATTTTCTTTCTAGGTTTCTCAGTAGGATAAATAGTTCTCAACTTGATTTTAAAATGCTTTGTGGTTGTTTCAAAGTCATTTGAAGGATGCAGGCCAATTTTCTTTAGGTTCATTTTTCTTTTCCTCATTTGAAGTGTGTGCAGAGTTCACTCATAAGGATTTACTGTGGGGTAAACCAATAAGATTTACTAGGAGTGAACTGGACTGTAGGATCCAATCCAAAGGAAGAAATTAGGATAAAAATAAGTATTAATTATTTAATGAAAGAAAAGCTTTAATTGAGAAGATTTAAATAAATGGAATCAACATCTCTCTACGAATATTTGGCTTTATTGAATTTCCTACTGGTATTATATCAGAAGATCTTATCATATTATAATTAAATAACTAATAGGTTAATTTATGTGTTAGAAAGGTGATACAGTGATTATTTTTGCACACTAAATTGGCATTTCTTCTTTACCAGATTGTTTTATAATTACTCACTTTAATTGTGGTATTTTGAGTTTTTAAAAAAATTATGAATTAAAACATTTTATTTTATAACATTTGGTAAACCCAGACAGTTAGATAGGTGTTGATAGCTTTTTTGTAAGTTTGGAATTAGCTTAGCAAAACAATGAATTAATACTTTGTGAATTTATCCTCTGAATTTAAGAATTAGAATATTTTAAGTTCCAAATGCTTCTCCATGAATCTCTCTCCCATGATGCTTCAGCAGCAATCATGACTCAAGTTTTGTGTTTATATTTCTTTCCTTTGACTTGAGTACATAAAAATTATGAAAGAATGTACATATTCTACACTTTTAAAATGTAACATTAATTTTTAAGATTCATCTGTACTGTGCCTTTTGCACTTTATATACATTACTTAACTTAATTCTCACAACAGCTCCAGGAAGTACATACTTTTATTCCCATATTGAATTAAGGAATCAAAGCTAAGAAATTAAAGGAAATATCTCAAGGTCAAATTTCAGGAAGGTGACAGACTTAACCATGTCGGTAGCTATACCTCTCTAACTCCTAAAGTTGTGCTGTTTAATGTAGCATAATTCAGACTTCCATTTAGCAAAAAAAGCTCAATGCCAAATTGTATGTGTTTTTTAAATTTATTTTTATTGTTGAAAGTACTAGAGATGTTCCCTTTTTCCCTCCATCGGTCCCCTCCACCCTACACTAACTCCACCCCCAGGCTTCACTGCACTATTACCTGTGCCCATGGGTTATGCATATATGCGTATACTAGTACGTACTTTGGTTAATTTCTCTCCTCTTCCTTCTGAGATTCGTCAGTCTGTTCCATGCTTCTACATCTCTGGATCCATTTTGTTCACTTTATTTTGTTCATTAGATTCCACATAAGAGTGAGATCATGTGATACCTGTTTTTCTCTAACTGGCTTATTTTCTTAGCCTAATAGTCTCCAGGTCCCTCCATGCTGTCTCAAAGGGTGTATTTGAGGTGATAGTATTTCCATTCTACACGTTAGAAAATTGGAGGTGTTTCCCCAAAGTTGCTTATATTGCAGGCAAAACAATGGCCCCACCAAGATATTTATAACATAATGTGAAAATGTTATATTACATGATAAGGGAGAGGTAAGGTTACAGAAGGAATTTAGAGTGCTCATTAGTTAACTGTAAAACAGGAGATTATCCATGATTAGTGGGCAGATGCAATGTGACCACATGTCCTTTCAATGTGGAAGAGGGAGGCAGAAGAGCAAATGAATACATCTGTTTGAATCAATTTTAAACATAATAAAAATCATTTATGACTGCTAGTATATTACATTTTCAAACATCATACTTGAAACTTTAAAAATTTTTAATTAATATTTTTTGTTGATGCCATGTGTTGACTTAGTTCAAATTCAAAGTATGAAGGAATGAGAATGAATAGTGAAAAGCCCATTTGATATACCTAATATTCAATTAAACATGTTATTTCCTTGAAAAAAAAAACTATTAACATTTTCTTTGGTTACATTCCACACACGTTTTATGTTCATATAACCAATTCTGCATATGAATACTACATGCACACACCTTTTTTTTTTTTCACACAACTATACAATAGCATACTATGTACACTGTTGTATGGCTTACCATTTTTGCTTAGCAATATGCATTGGAAATAATTTCATTTCATTCTGTAAAAAGCTTTTAAAATAATTTTTAACCAGCCCTGTAGAATTTTATTGCATTGATGTATTATGAACGTCTGTTTTACCTGAACTTCCATAAACACAATGTGTTCTCAAATTTTTTAATTGTTGCCAAGATTAAAGGAGAAAAACTATTATCAGTATAGTTTTAGTTTATATTTTTGTTATTGTGATTGAGGATAAACATTTCTCATCCATTAAGATTCCTTTTCATTTTCTTCTCTGAGAAAATCTCATTATAGCTGGTGCTCATTCTTCTATTATTATTGATTTTTCTGTTATTGCTACATGAGAGCTGATTTTATATATTGTGAAAAATGGCTCTCTCTTTGTGAAATGAGTGGCATTGTATTTTTTTTTTTTTGGTAGAGCTTCTTGTTATATAGCTGAATTTATCAATATTTTATTATAATGCTAAAACTTTTATACTGATCTTTGATGAATATGAAATGATTCCTAAGGTAGAGTGAAGTTTATTCCTATCGGTGTTTGACATATGACTACCAAGTTTTCCCCACATTTATTTCTCCAGTGATCTGAAATGTCATCTTTAGCCAATCCAGATTATGCATGTGTTCTTGTTATATTGTACACTTCATTATGTATGTCTCTTCTTGTTTGCCTAATACCACCTTGTGCTCATCACTAGGTTCTTTCATCAGACCCGCCCCCCGCCCCCCCAAAAAATGATTATTAATGGAAAGGACCAGAGAACCTGAGGATGTTCCTATGTGTGAGGTGTTTTTGAGATGAGAGAAAGGAAGTCTCTCTTCCATTTTTGGGAGAGGGGTGTTAATGCAAGGGCATATGGGATAAGGAACTAAAAGAAGATAGAGAAGATGGAATGGGATATGCCTTCTCACTGGCTTATCAAACAGTTTTAGGCTGCCGGGGAAAAGGGTTGGGTAAGAGTGAAATGAATTCTGTATTAAAAACAATATTGTTTCCCTGAGGTTTGTATGATAAATTGCAAAATGAAATCAGCAACAGGGCCATTCTACTTCAACCCTGTACCCAAGCCCTAGCCTAACGTGAAATAGTGCCCCATGCTGAAAGTCTGAGCAGACTCACAGGGCTGTTCCCCAGGGCATGTTCAAACAGGCAGTACTGACTGAGTGTGGTGGTGAGATTTTCCAGTTAAAAAGCTAGAGTAAAATAGCAAGGGTAGATTCCCTTCTGAGAATTTGTTTGATTTTTTCCTCCACTGTTGCAAACCCCTCCATGTGTCTCTGACAAACAAACACAAGACATTATGAGGGGTGGAGTTGGAATGGACTTTGAGATATAAGTAGGGTGATGTCCTCATGAGCAGTTCAAAGCTAGAAGGTATAAGTTGAGTATCCATGTTACTAATATTGTCAGCATTTAAAGGTTTTGCAGCCTAGGAAATTAGACTTAAAATATACCACCATGTGTGGAAGGAGAAATATCATACTATACAAAGCTATGGGTCTTTATTAAAGTGCTATATTTCTTCAATAAATGATATAAAAGGGGGAAGAAGTACTAGCCTAGGTTAAGAGACTTAAAAGATTATAACTAAAAAGTAATGTGTAGACTTTCTTTGGAACCTTACTTTGAACCCCAAAAGAGATATGTTTGAGATAATCCAAGGTATTTTAGTATGAACTATCTGGTCTAGTAATAATTAATGTCGTTTTAAACATTCGTTTAAAATCTTGCTTGGCGTTGACTTGTATTGACATAACCTTCAAACACGTGGTATCTACAGAACGTGTGAAGTGCAATTAACAAGTTTTGCTTGAAAAAGTTTGTGTTTGGTTTGGTTTTTGTTGCAAAATTAGGGCTAAGAAGATGGCGGATGAAGAGCATATTCGGCACTGCATGCTTTACGAGTTCCAATTAGGAAGAAAAGCAAGTGAGGCTGCAAAAAACATCTGTAGTGCTCTTGGTCAAGATGCAATTAGTGCCAGAAAATGCCAGCGTTGGTTTGAGAAATTTCGCGAGGGAAATTTTTCATTAGATGACAAGAGTGGTCGAGGCCTTGTGTCCAATTTTGATCAAGAAGCTCTTCAAGCTCTTTTGGTGCAAAATCCTCAAATTACCCAACAAGAGCTTGCGACAACTTTAAATTGTTCACAAAAAACAATTTCCAATCAATTGCGTGCACTTGGCAAAGTCCAAAAGTTTGGAAAATGGGTTCCTCAATGAGTTGACCGACAACAACCGTAATCAAAGAGTCACAATTTGCAGTTCGCTCCTCTATCGTCAAAACCGTTTGCCGTTTTTAGAGCAAATTGTTACTGGAGATGAAGAATGGATGCTGTATGTTAATTTGAAAAGGCGGCCTCAATGGTTGGACAAAAATGAGGCTCCGCAGCCCACGCCAAAACCTGACTTGCTTGCGAAAAAAGTGATGTTGTGTGTTTGGTGGAATTTTAAAGGAATCTTCATTATGAACTTTTACCATCTAACCAAACCATTACAATTGCAGTGTATAGTGCCCAATTGGAAAGGTTAGCCCAAGCTTTAAGAGAAAAAGAACCCGCGCTGATTAATCGGAAGGGCATAATTCTTCACCACGATAACGCACGACCGCATACTGCAAGAATCACTGCTGAAAAACTGCACCAGTTGGAATGGGAAGTTCTCCCTCAACCTGCATATTCTCCTGATATTTCCTCTTCCGATTACCATTTGTTTCGTTCTTTGCAAAACTTTCTTCTTGGAAAAAAAATTAATAATGAAGAATGCCTCAAAATGCATTGACCGAATTTTTTGCATCAAAATCACAAGAATTTTACAACAGAGGGATTAAAATGCTTCCTGAGCGTTGGGCACAAGTAGTAGAAAACAACTGCAACTATATTGTTGATTAAATTTTGTTGTATTGTTTAAATAAATTCGATTTAAAAAAGTATTAGAAAACGACATTAATTATTACTAGACCTAATAGATACTTGTTGTTCATCAGAGCTTTGTTGTTTTCCTCAGATAGATCTTATGCAAATTTGTTAGATTTATACTTAAATATTTTATTGTAAGGGCTCTAGTATAAGTGGTATTGTGTTTTTAATTTTAAATTCCAATTGTTCATATCTGGCGTATAGGAAAGTTACTGACTTTTATATATATTAACTTTTTATCTTCCAACTTGCTGTCATTATTTATTAGTTTTAAGATTTTTTTTGGTCAATTCTTTCAGGTTTTCTAAATAGACAGCCATCTTTATTTCTTCTTTCCCAATCTATATACATTTTATTTCATTAGCTATGACTCAATGCAATGATGACGGTATAATAAGAGGGGACTTACCTTGTTCCTAATCTTAGAGGGAAGACTTCAAGTTTCTCACAATTAAGTATGATGTTAGCTGTAGGGTTTTTGTAAATGTTCTTTAGCAATATGAGAAAATTCTCCTGTATTGTTAGTTTACTGAGAATTTTTATCATGGATAAGTTTTTATCATGGAACTGACAGTGGACATTTGTCAATTAATTTCTGTGTCTATATTAATATGATCATGTAATTTTTTTTTGTTTTGCCTGTTGATGTGAGGGATTACATTAATTGATTTTCAGATAATGAACTAGCCTTGCATGTCTGGAATGAAAGCCACTTGAGTTGCTGATTTTTATCATTCATTTTTCATGAATGATATTAGTATTTAGCTTTTATTCTTGTAATTTTTTTTTCTGGCTTTGATATTATGGCCATACTGGCTTTATATAATGAGTTAGGAAAAATTCCTCCTGTTTCTATCCTCTGGAAGAGATTGTAGAAACTTACTTTATTATTATGTTTAATAAATTTATATTTTATTGATTTTTCACCGAGAGGAAGGGAGAGGGATAGAGAGCTAGAAACATCCATGAGAGAGAAACATCAATCAGCTGCCTCCTGCACGCCCCCTACCGGGGATGTGCCTGCAACCAATGTACATGCCCTTGACCAGAATCGAACTTGGGACCTTCCAGTCCGCAGATAGATGCTCTATCCACTAAGCCAGACAGGTTTCAGTGCTTACTTTAATTTCTTATTAAATGTTTGATAAACTTACCATTGAATCCATCTAGGTCTAGTGCTTTCTGTTATGGAAGGTTACTAATTGTTAATTTGATTTACTTGATAGATGTAAGCCTGTTAAAGTTTGCATTTCTTCTTGTCTGAATTTTGACAGATGGTGCCCTTTAAGGAATTGGTTTATTTAATCCAGGCTATCAAATTTCTGAGCATCGCATTGTTTTTGGTGTTTTTTCTATCCTTTGATGTTTATATCATCTGTAGAAATGTCTACCTCTTCATTTTAGATACGTATTAATAATTTGTATCCTCTTTTTTTTTTCTTAGGTAGTCTGATACTGCTTTTATTGCTGCCCACAAATATTGATAATTTGTGGTTTACTTTTCATTTAGTTCAAAATATTTTAATGTTTCCATTGAACTTTTTCTTTGGCATGTGTGTAGTTTAATTCCACGGTGGTCTGACAGTGGACATTGTATGAATTCCATTCCTTTAAATTTGTCAAGATGTGTTGTGTGGCTCAGAATGTGAAAGTTCTTGGTGAATATTTCATGTGAGCTTGAGAACAATATGAAGTCTGCTTTTGTTGAATAGTCTATAGATTAATTGTGGTTCATTTTTATTATTTCCTTACTGATTTTCTGCCTCTGTTCATTTCTGAGAGAAGGATTGAAATCTCAAATCACATCAAAGGCTTCATCTATTTCTTTGTGCAATTCTATCTGTTTTTGCCTTACATATTTTGATAACTTTCTTCATACAGTCATAGATATTAAATGTTTTATGTCTTCTTAAGGAATTGTTAAATGTTTTATGTCTTCTTAAGGAGTTGACTGTTTAATCATTGTAAAATGCCTTTCATTATCCCTGATGACTTTTCATGATTTGAAATTTACTTTGTTTGAAATTAATAGACCTATCTATCCCTGCTTTCTTTTGAATAGTGTTAACATGGTATATATTTTTCCATTCATTTAATTTTAATCTATATGTGTCTTTTTATTTAAAGTAGACTTCTTGTAGATAATTTATAGTTGTTTCTGTTTTTTGTTCACTCTGACAATCTATATTTTAATTGGTACATTTAGACTTTGATATTCAAAGTGATTATTGATATAAGTGTATTAATATCAAAAACATGTTGCTTTTTTTCTACTTGTTGCCCTTGCTCTTGGTTGCTATATTGTCTTTCATTCTTCTGTTTTTGCAGTTTTAATTGAGAATTTTTTATTTTATTTACGCTCCTTTTTTAACATCAGTTATGCTTCTTTTTAAACTTTTTATATGGCCTTTCTAGAATTAACTGGGTATTTATGATCCCAAAGATTTGTTTTTGTCATGTGTCATATAAGCAGAGTGGTTACTAATAAATGCTTATCTTCATAAAAATGCAAATTGAAATGTATAAAGTTAACATCATGATATTCTGAGATTTCTCTACAAAGTTTAGGTGACAAACTTTGATGACAATAAACGGAGCAAGAGGAATCTTGATAATTTTTTGAACATTTGATGTTTGGGGGATTTAATTATACTACTTTATCCAATTTGATGCATTTGAAGTTTTTCCTTATAAAAATCTACTCTATAATTAGTAATTAATTTTTTTTATCTATTTCAAAAGTGCTCTGTAAATTAAATCTCAAATCTACAGATCATCTTCTTATCATTGATAATTTAAATTTCATGAGTAAGAAAAAGTTTAGGTACAGATTGATCTACTAATGCACCCAAGGAAAGGAATGAGTCAGTTTCAGGAGAGTTACTGGTCTGGATCCGTCTGGCTGGTTGCCTAGTACCCTTACATTAGGCTGTTACGTTCACTGTCATTGCCTAAGGCTTAAACAAGACAACACAGGGCTATGTTTGAGTGATGTTTCTTAAACTGATCTGAAATTGTAAAAAAGTTTAAGTGTTAAGCTGTCATCTTCAGTTTAAGAATAAAGCCCGTTTTCTTTTGTTGCTACAGATAAATGGCAGGAAATGTTTAAAACTTAGCAAAAAAGTTAGAATCTCTTATGCTTGCTATAATCACCATTTTTTATATATATTTTATTTTCATTTCCTCAAAGAAGAAGGAAATAAATTGAACAAAGATTTATGCCATTTAATGTCACAGTTGATTACCAACATAAATTGGGAGAATGCAATTTTTATGGCTTTATGTAAAAGTAAGCTATAATGGAGATTGGCTAGACAGATTCAATTTTTAAGAATATATGTTATCTTGCAGGAAATATTTACATAAATTAAGAAAGGCAAACCTCTAATTTGTTTTAAATAATTCATCTGACTTTCTACTTGTCACATATGTCTCTTAAATATCCGTTTTTACTAATACACCCAAATTATTAAGAAATCACATAAAATACTGAAATTCTACTCATATAATTAATTTACTGACTTAAGCAGTCATCTGATATTTGTTTTTTAAATTCTATAATATCTAACATGCTCTATATTAAATGTTCAGTAAACCCCTACAAATTATACCCAGTCATTAATGTTGGCTCTATGTAGGCATATTGCCTTTGCTTTTACAGTTAGGCTTTTTTAGCCTTTCTAAGATAATTAATCTCATCTTGTTAAATAGTAAGAACCTACTTGTGAGAGACACAATCAGGGAAAAAAGTAATAATTAACAAGAATATATACCATATATTTCCTGTCATTTTCACCCTTATTACCACGAAACCATAGGGGATTTTAATAAATGCATTTATCCACGTTTAAATCATAAATATTTTGGGGCGGTAACTGTGTATTAGGCATAGTGCTAAGTGCCTAATACACAGAGGCACTTAGCACTATGTGCCTCTGTGTATTAGGCACATAGTGCTAAGTGCCTAATACAATTTTTAGGATCTCCACTCTCCTCAGAGTTTATAGATTACCAAGAAAGACATTTATTGAATTATTTAATACTAGAAGCCCCTTGCAGGAAGACTCCTGCAATAGGGTTTCCTACCGCAGTCTCGGCTACCCACCTGCTTCCCTTCCTTCTCCACATCCCCGTTTGCTCTGCAGCACTTGGCTTCTTTCTACGCTGTCTTCAGTCTTCGCTCTGGCCTGGATATGCAAATTAACTTCCATCTTGGTTGAGTTAATTTGCATACTCACCCTGATTGGCTGGTGGATGTGGCTTGTGGGTATAGCCAAGGTATGGTCAATTTGCATGTTTCTCTTTTATTAGAGAGGATTCTTTAAACATACTATACAAGTCTAAGTTTCTACAGATTTAGACAGGTTAGTCCTTCTGTCTTATATATTATTTCATACTTGCAAGTGATATGGTGATTAGATGCTTTTTTTTTTTTTTAACTGCCTGTGAATTCAACTAATTCAGTAATACTGTTAACTGTGTTTAGAAATGACACCTTCTAATGAAAACTTGCTTCCTCTCTGAGAAGGTTTATAATATGGTTATTTGAATTTGCATAACATGAATCATCTCACTGTCCATATTCACAATTACAACAAATCATTTTAATATTACATTATACTATTTATGTTATTAAGTCAGCATATGTTTATTTAATTGGAAAATGAAGAAACTGCAAAATTAAAATGCTCATCTTCACATATGAAGATACACCCACAAAGACATCTAAATTAAATCCATTTTCCTTACGTATTAGGATGTCTGAAACTTAAAATTGGTTCCAAGGGTGGTTTTGTTTTATTTTTTTTCTAGGATTCTTATTCTGTTGTTTATTGCCCTGTGCTTGAAAGATGTTTGCTGTCTGTGTTATCCTGAAAGCCAAGGGCAAAAGAAGAGTACCAGCCAAATATGACACATTTTTAGAGTATCTTCAACTTATGGGAAGTGCTATCCAGTGGACTGATGCTTATATATATCTAGAGGCATGGCACATGAAATTTGTGTGCAGGTATGGTCCTAAGGCCTGGCCTGCAATCAGAGCCATCTTCCCCAGCTGCCTGCAGCCAGCCCCCAGTTTCTCATTTGCTATTGGGCAATCAAAGCCTGCTGGCTGGGGCTGACCATTCCCACTTGCTCGCCAGCCCTGCCCCCTTCTAGGGTCGCCCTCTGTGTGTGGGGAAACTGGCAGGGCTCAGGCGTTGGCCTGGCACCACCTGTGTCTCCCATCACGAACTCCCGGTTCTCCGTTTGCCATCAGGTGATCCAAGTCTGGCAGCTGGGGAAAGGGGCCAAGAGGTAGTCAGTGCACCTCATAGTGACTGGTCAAGTGGTCATTCTGGTTGTTCTGCTGTTGGGGTCAATTTGCATATTACCCTTTTATTTTATAGGATTAGTCAAATATGGGTTAGTTATACAAATTTAACTGCATGGGGATCTAGAACATTGAATAATTTTTGCCTGGTGCATTATCACCCTGACAAATATCAGAATCCAACTGGAAAGAAAAACATGAAAATGAATATGTAGTAGGTACTATAGAATATTTGTCATACCTTGTCCTGCAAAATAAATACACTAATTTTAATTTTTCTTTGTATTTAATTTTCAAAATTATTTCAATACATGCATATGCTTTTTTAATATGTGTGTCCCAATATATACTTGATCTATATATTGTATTAGACTCTAAACTGCCTTTAGCTCAATGGGTAAAATAAGTTCAGTGCCTTGATACAAATAAATACTCAACAACACTTATTAAAGTTAAATAGTTCATTAATATTTTTAAAGAAATTTAAAGTGTCCAAAATATTTCATTGATGTTTTAAATATTACCAGATAAGTTGCAACATTAAAATGAGAAGTTCTTCAACTTAATTGCTATTTCAAACATAAGTTGCACATACAGACTAAACATAAATTTTATAAAATGTAAAATTATAAGAAAATACATATCTATTTAGCATAGTTGCTCTTTTCTCAGGTGGAGAATTGGACCCAGGACAATAAAATAACTTCCCGAACCACACTTCCAGTCAATGACAGATCAAATCATAGAAACATTCTGTTTTAAGATCAGTGCGCATCATAGCTACTGGTCAGATGATCAGTATAGTAAGCATTTTCTTACTATAATGCTTTTCATATTGATAAACAAGGTATTTATGCAAATGTTATTTAAATTATTTAATGTGATACTCTTTTACAAGTTTTTGTTTTTTCCATAAAATATATAAGTAGCTAATAAAATGGAGAAAAAAATATTTGGAAACTCAAGAATATTTAAATCTTTATGGGTGCAAGGTAGATCAAAAGAAGATTTCTAAAACTATTATAGTATCTACAGGAACTTAACACATTCAATATGTAATTTTCCGTTTTAACCTTTTGGGGAAATTGTTGGCATTATTTGGAAAGAATAATAAAACTGATAGCATATTTGTTCTATCTATTGGTAAATATTATGCTCAAGAAATTTTTCTCTGCTGTCAAGTGTATCTTTATAACAAATGAATCCAGCACTTAAATGTTATGCATAGGTTTTCAATTTAAGTTGGAATACTTACATCCCATTATCCCTCACCTGCACACGCAATGCTCTCTAGAAATCATAAAAATAGAGAAGGAATAGAGCAACAACATCAAAGAGAAACAAAGCAATCTTCATAAATGGGTGAGAGTTTTAAAGTTTTTCTGTAGCTGGACTCTGGAGCATGCTAACAGATGAAGCAGACAGGAAGATGTCAGTATGTCATGAATGCAAATTGCCAGGCCAAATCCAGAAAAGGCTCTAGGCGTCTCTTTGGCAGTCTTTTGTAGGGTCTAGCTGAGAAGGGGTACTGAAAGCAGGGAAATTGATTGAAGTTTGATAAAGAAAATAGCTGCATCTTTTTATACAGTACATAAATAAAAAATACCATGCAGTCTAGCATTCAGTCCCAGAGTAAAAATTGGTAAAAGCAGTTGCTGAAGAATTCAGCAAACCTGTGAGGAGTTGTTGCTGTTCTCATAATTGCAGCATTTAAAAAATCACAGCAATAGACCACAAATCTACCTCACTGTAAATGGCAGAAAATACTCCTCTCATATATCAAGTTAAAGATCAGCAAGATTCCTGGTAAATAGACATATATTACCCATTTAGCAGGAGAGATTCAAAATGCAACAGAGTAAAAATAGAAAACTGAGAAAAGAAAATAAACAAAAAAATTAAATTATAGAAAAAATCAAAGATAATTCAGATAACAGAAGAGAACTATAAAGCAAAACCTATAATTGCTTTTTAGAACTTTTCAAGAAGATATTACTATTGGTTTACAGAAATGATATAATAATGTTATGATAGAGGTGGAAAAGAAAATATTCTTATAGATCAAACATACATTTGCCAAATTAAAAAAAAAGTATGCAAAATGCTTGAATATAATGGTAACTTTTTAAGAAATATAACAATGTGATAAAGATATAGCAATCTTCATAGAGAAAAGTGCACAAAGCTATAAATTGGGCCAATAATCAAGTTTTAAGAGTTACAGGTGGGTAGGAGAGTAGTTTAAATGTATGGGATGAAGTTAACAAAATGATGGAAGGAAAATTCCCACTGCTGTAAAGAAACATGAGCCTTTAAATTGAGTGTCTACCCAGTGTAGATGAAGATAAATCTTAAAATTGTCACCTAGATGTGCACTAGTAATATTTCAAAATAAAAAGAGAAGACAAAGTTAAAACAAAATTAAAGACATCCAGGCTGGACAAAATGGCATATATATATATATATATATATATATATATATATATATATATATATATATGCTAATAATAGCCTAGGGCCGTCATGACCTAGAGGACCAGATGGACAATGATCACTAGGAAGTGCATGGAGCACCTCTCAGCCCCTCCCTGCAGTTCCCATACTTCTATCACAGCAAGGCTGGCAGCAGGTGGGTGGGTGGGGCGAGATGGCAGTGGGGTGGGCGGGGCAAGGAAGTTGCATCAGTTGAGGATCAGGCCCAGATAGCAGCCTCCACAGCTGCTGTTAAGGACCGGAGGGAGAGGGGTAGGGCATGATCCACAGCTGCTGCAAAGGCTATGGATCAGGCCTGAAGATAGGCCCAGTGATAGACTCAGAGAGACAGCAGTCAGTGAGGACATTCTGGATTTCCCAAAGGAGCCAATGGCTGCCTAGGTGGTGGATCTTTTGATACTAACTGGCATAGAAACCAACCAATAAGAATCTAATCAGATGAACTGTGAAGGCAGAACCTAAGGTGGGGGCTGAGGAAGGGTTTTAAGCTGTTTGATGTAAGATGTAAGAAAATGGTCCAATTTTTTAATAACCAGTTAGGCAGTATAATGCATATGGCTAGCTATCAGTCCATATATAAGGACTGTATATTGTTGTCTACAAAGAGCATCTTCTCCTGCTGGAAAAGAACCCCCCCCTCCCATTTAAGCAATACTATCCTATATAATCTATCTATATTAATAAAAGGGTAATATGCTAATTAATCAGATCCACCGGCCATCTTCCAGGCATCCGACTTCCTTCCAGACAAAGCCATGGTTGTGGGGGCCAAGACAGAGGCAGTTAGGGATGATCAGGCTGGAAGGGAAGGGCAGTTGCGGGCAAGATCAAGCCAGCAGGGGGTTAGGGGCAATCATGCCAGCAGGGGTAAGCATTTGGCAGTGAGGTCAGTCTGGCAGGGGAGGGCAATTGGGGTTGACCAGGCTAGCAGGAGAGGGAAGTTGGGGTTAACCAGGCTGGCAGGGGAGGGCCATTGTGGGTGATCAGGCTGGCAGGAGAGAGAGTTAGGGACGACAAGGCCGGCAGAAGTGGCACTTGGGGGCAAACAGGCTGGGGGTGTACAGTTGGGGCAACCAGGCCAGTGGGGGGGGCAGTTGAGGTGACCAAGCCATCATGGGGGGCAGTTAGGGGTGATCAGCTGGCATGGGAGGGCAGTTGGGGACAATCAGATCAGCAGGGGAGAAGTTAGGGGTGATCAGGTAGGCAGGCAGAGATGGTTAGGGGCAATCAGCAGGCAGGCAGAGGCCGTTAGGGGTGATCAGGCAGTTAGGCAGGTGAGTGGTTAGGAGCCAGTGGTCCCAGATTGCAAGAGGAATGTCCGACTGCCGGTTTAGACCTGTTCCACAGGGATCGGGTCTAAACCGGCAGTCGGATATCCCCCAAAAAGTCCCCAATGGGAGAGGGTGCAGGCTGGGCTGAGGAATACCCACCCTGTGCACAAATTTTGTGCACCAGAACTCTAGTGTGTGTGTGTGTGTGTGTGTGTGTGTGTGTGTGTGTGTGTGTGTGTGTATGTGTGTGCGCGCGCATTTTCCTAAGCCTCCCTGCTAAGCACAACTATATAATCTCTGGAAAAGGCACAAAAGACAACCAAAGGGTAATTCTGAAAGGTGATAAGAATGTGAGCTAATTTGGGACCTCCAAACTAGAGGAACAGCACCCATGAGTGTGTCTTATGTGCCCCCACTCAACAGAAGAGGAGCATCCAGACCTGGTCCAAAGTATCAGTCCACCCTCATATGAACATAAAGGGATAGGCTGGGAACTCCGCCAGAAATAAGCAGCTGGAGAGGCACTCTCCTTTACCAGACTTGAAGCTTTCCTTTCCACTAAGAGAGATCAAGGAAGGTGCTGGCATCAACAGGAGAGATCCACTACAGAAATATACCCACTACTGACCAGGAAGCTTCTGTGTTTTCTTAGGCCAGAGATTCTCACCTCCTGCCTGAAGACAGAAGGTGGTGGTGGGGGTGGAAGTTCATCCCACCACATTTCTCCCTTACTGAGAGACATCGGGTACCCCAGCTTGGGACACACTCTCTGGCCTCCCAGGCATCACCATAAAGACTGGTGGAAAACCCAGTGGAACAGATAAGTGAAACAGTTAAACAAAAAACAAAAAACAACAAAAAAAAAACTGCAAAAGCCAGAAAGTCAAAATGTCATTGGAACCACAATCCACAGAAATAGGCTAAGACCTCAATAGAGACAATTAAAAAAAATATGTATTTTTATTGATTTCAGAGAAGAAGGGAGAGGGGGAGAGTGAGAGAGAAACATCAATGATGAGAATCATTCTTTTGCTGCCTTTTGCACACCCCTTAATGCAGATAAAGCTTGCAACCCAGGTATGTGCCCTGACTTGGAATCAAACCATGACCACCTGGTTCATAGGTTGATGATCAACCACTGAACTAAACTGGCCAGGAAACAGAGACAATTTTACTTCTTTCTTTCCAAATTTTCTTACCTGATTTCTGGCTAGGACTTTCAGTATCATGCTGAATAGAACTGGTGAGTGATGAATACCCTTGTCTTGTTCCTTAGTTTAGAGGAAACAGTTTTAGCTTTTTGTTCCCTGAATATGATGTTAGCTGTAGACTTCTCAAATAAGACCTTTATTTTGTTGAAATACGTGCCTCCCGATCTGTTGGAAATTTTTATCATGAAAGGGTATTGAATTTAGATAAATCCTCAGGGAATTATGCATAATGAAAAATTCAATTCTAAAAGGTTACACACTATATAATTCTATTTATATAACATTTTGAAATGATAAAAATTTTAAATTGGAAAACAGATTAGTAGTGTCTAGAAATTGGGGAGGGGTAGAGGAGGCGATAGGAGAAAGTTGTGGTATAAAAGTGTAATGGGAGGGATACTTGTGGCGCTGAGACCATTCAGTATCTTGACTGTGGTGGTGGAAGCAGGAGCCTACAAAGGCGATACAGTTGTATAGAATTTACACATACATGCACACACACACACACACACACACACACACACACACACACACACAGGAGTACAGGGAAAACTAGAGAAATCTAAATATGACTGGTGGATTGTATCAATGCCCACATTCTGGTTATCTTATAGAATAGTTTTACAAAATGTTACAATTAGGGAAACTAGGTAAAGTGTACAGAGTTTCTGCATTTTTTCTTACAACCTCAAGTGACTTTATCTCAATAAAAATAGGAATAGGACAACTAGAACCTTTAAATAAAATGAACAGTGGAACAAAAGAGACAGCACTCGAATCTCTAAGATTAAACGATTTTTGAATAGTGTTATTTATTTACTTATCCTATCCCCATTTCAAGAACAATCAAACATCAAATTAACATAAATAAAATTTTAGACATGCAAGAACACACAGCATTTTTTTTGTCTATCTGTTTCAAAGGAAGTTAATTAACAATAACCCAAACAAAACAATGCCAAAAAGGGAGGGGGGGTGGATTGAGATTCCAGTAAACCAAATGACTCTCGAGTAAAGAACATTGGAACATGTCAAGAAGGTAATAGTGCAGATTAAAAAATGTGAGGGCTCCAGCAGATATTTCAGAGAAATTACCAGGTATACCAGTTAATAATGTGGATTTTGTAACAAAAAACAACAACAACACACTAGTTTCAAGAGAAACATCAAAAGTGCCTTATTGAAAGTAATGTCCATCATTAGTTACACATTTCCCATCTTTCAGGTAATTTGTGGATACCGTCCCAATAGAACTTTTCTTGTTTTGAGACAAACCATTCAGAGACCCAATTTTCCACTTCTTTCTATGTTTTGAAGTGCTGCTTAGAAAGTGCATGTGCCATCAATCAGAACAAGTAGTAATCTCAGGGAGCAAGGTATGGTGAATATAGTGAGTGAGTTAATACTTCTTTTAAGATCTGTTAACGTGTATTTAACTGGTTTTGAAGTGTGTGATGGTGCGTTGTCATGAAGCAAAATTACTTTGCCTTGTCTTCTGGCAGATTCTGGTCATTTTACAATCAAAGCGTGGTTCAAACTGATTATTTGTTGTTGGTAGCAGTCAGTATTAATAGTTTCACCTGGTTTTAGAAGCTCATAATACACCACACCTTCCTGATCCCACTAAACACAGAGCATTGTCTTCTTTCTCAAGTGATTTTGCCTTGTAGTTGATGTTTATGGTTGACCTAGATCAACCCATGATTTTGTGCATTTGGGATTCTCAAAATAGATCCACTTTTCATCGCCAGTCACAATTTGATGCAAAAAAAGACTTTCATGCCATTGAAGCAACATTTTACTGATAACTTCGATTTTCCATTTGTCTTTTGCTCAGTTAATGTGGCACCATTTTCCTTTCTTTAAGATCTTTCCCATTGCTTATAAATTATTGGAAATTGTTTGCTGAGCAACATAATCTTTCTGTAAGTTGATTTTGAGTTTGACACGCATCTTCATCCAATAATGCTTATAGTTGTTGGTCTTCAAACTTTTGCAGTTGACCTGCATGTTCTTTGTCTTTCGCATAAAAATAATCACTTTTAAAGCGTTTATACCAGCATTCACAAGAATCTTGAGCTAGGCACATGTGTCAAACACAAGGCCCGCGGGCCAAATCCAGCCCGCCAGGCCTTGCAATGTGGCCCGCACCGCGCTGTCATCACTGCACTCCGCTGTCACTTTATGACATTGTCAGTTTATGACTGTTCAGTAAAACATTCAGCCCGCGATTTAGGCTGGATTTTAGATTTTGGCCCCTTCTCTGATTGAGTTCGACACCCCTAAGCTAGAGCATGTTCACCATAAGCTTTCTGAAATATACAATAACTTTCAGCAGCACTTTTCTTCAAAATAATGAATTAAATATTCCTGCAAATGCTCTTTTTCTTTGGCACAAAAATTGACATTTTTAAGCATAAAAATATCTATGATGTTCACACCTTCAGAAAATGTGGCATATGGAGTTTTGAAGCTTGTGGTCAATACAACAAAACAGCATACATATCAATTCCCATATGTATCAACATACGTGTAACTCCATCTATTGAAAAAATGTGCATTATTAACTGGTACACCTGGTCAATGGGTCTCATACAATGGGAAATATGCTTTTAACGCTAGATAATGCATATTGAATAAAAATTTACATAACTTTTTTTTTCTTTTTTGGTAAGCATTAAGAAATGAAAGCTTTTCAGTAATTTCAGGAAAACAAACAAACAAGAAAACACACACCTTGATCCCCATTTGAAGCAAACTACCATGTGGCATCATTTCAAAGAACCGAAGTGTACAGTAGTAAGTGAATGCTTTTAATCTGGATGCTAGGAACATTGTTTATTCTATGCAGAGTTTTTCATTCATAATCAGTTTCTCATTATATGGTACTGCGCTTTCTAAAGTTTATTAGTCTTTGATAGTATTAAAGATATTGTTAAGTTGAATTTTTAATCCTGTCCCTTATAAGCTGTATAAGTTTAGTAATGTGAGAAGAGAAGAAAGATAACAAACGTGTTGATTTCCTCCATAGTTCTAATTTACATGATTTCAATTGCTGCTGAATTGAATTACTGTGTCTGTTTTATTAAATGTATTTTCATTCACTATAATCACTAACATTTCTTTAAATAAAATGTTGTAGTATTTCAAACCATTTACACCCACTGGTAATAACCAGTGGGTGTAAATGGTTATCTATTTTCCCCAAATATATTTCTTTCTTAGAAATGAATGGGAGCCTGCAAGTCATATTAATTGTGATTGTTTATTTGAATGACAATATGTTGGACATTTTAATAGGTTCAGTGAAATCTGTGAGCATCATGTAACAGTCATATAATGAAAAAGCCAAACTGATATGAAGAAAGAAATTGTAGAATGTGGAAATTAGCTATTAAAATAGAAAAACACGGCTGGCAATGAAGCACATAAGAAAACATTAAACTGAGGAGCGATTTCTTAACCTCGGGAATAGGGCCAGGATGAAAAATGTCACTACAACGGAATCATCCCTTAACTATTACATACGCAGTTTTCCTGTAATGAGTGAGAAATCCTTATCAAGGAAAAGCAATTACTAAAGAATGCACTTTCTGGGAAGCTAATTTATAAGGTGAATATACTTTACCTAGAGATTTGATCTCAAAAAGATCACTCATGTTCTCACAAAACACTAACATTTTACTGTTTGCCAGAAGTTCCTGACAGGCGATTAATAAACAATAGCAAGTGTTGAAAACAGTGTCGAGCTTCCTGTTAACCAGTCCATGTGGCTGTCAATTTCAGAGATTCATTTTACTGTGGGCGCACATTACCAGATAAAAGCAGTAGGTGGCTTGGTTTTGCCTCACCCTACCCCACTTTGGCTTGAGAAAATGCACTGGTGTTTCTATTCAGCCCTGCACTAATGCACCTGACTCCTTCCTGAAAGATTAATCAACCACATCCAGAATAAAAATCAATATAACCCTGAAACATAGATCTGGATACCAAAAATAAGTGTGAAAAAAGGATAGACACGCAGCATCTCTCTCAATGTTTTGGAGAATTGTGCTAGCATTGCAAAGTGCAACTGTTCTTTTTCCCCCCCTCTGTAAACAGCAATGGGTATGAATTTTATATGACATTTTCAATGCTAGCTGATGTATTTTCAAAACAATATTATTAAAGGTTGAGTCTCTGTCCTCTACTGCCTGTTATTTATGATTGCTGCTTTGTGGCAAACCAAACACCAAGTACAAATAAATAATGGTGCAGCTGTGTATGTGCTTTTTCCCCATAGCGTAAAAAACAAAAGTGTGCATTTTGGTACTAGATCCAGAAAGGGGTTTGTTCATGTAAAATAATACCCTTTCAGGAGGGTGTGTAAGGAAATAAAACTAAGCTAGGCAATCAGTTATGTTGTACAAACTATTTCCTGATTCAGCTGATAAAAAGTAAACTAGGACATGGCAGATAGAAAGTAGTCCATCTCTAAGAAAATCAAGCCTGCTTTCCTCTCTCTCTGTCTCTCTTTCTCTCTCTCTCTCTCTCTCTCTCTCTCTCTCTCTCTCTCTCCCTCTAAATAGACAAACATGGGACAATTAAGTAAAAAAGAAAGAGTATGGATGAAATCCCTGATTTTGTGATAATTTTAGATGTTTCATTGGCAGTTCATTTTAGTGTTGTTTATTCATCCATATTTAATTTTCTTTCTGAAATAAATGTGGTGTCCTTCATGAATGGCATATCCTGGCTTTACCATTAGTATTTTTTAAAAAGAAAATATTAAAAGAATAATGCTGCTCTCATATTTTATTTAAAAATGACATGTAAAAAGATGATATTTGACCAATAAAATAGTAAGAATTTAATTATCAGATTTTACTCACAATCTCAGTTAAGGAAAAACAAAATTTAGGGAAATAGTATTTTATTTTATTAAAAATTTAGTTGTATTAGGATTTAATGGTGTTCTCCTATATTACAACATTTTCACTAAAACATAGACATTATACATCATTCTCACTAGAATATAAACATTATGCACTTACCTCCAGTCCCATACTTACTGCCTACTATTTTTTTTGTGTGTGTGTGTATTGATTTTTAGCATTAGTTCAGCTGTCCATCACTCACAAAAATTAAGAGAAGTTGTGTGATTATACTATTTTATAGATGAGGAAACTAAATTAAAAAAACTAGGATATATATATGAATTGATATATATATATACATATTGATATATATCAATCAATATATATTGATATATATCAATCTATATATCTATATATCTATATATCTATATATCTCTATCTCTATATCTCTATCTATATCTCTATCTATATCTCTATCTATCTCTATCTCTATCTCTATCTCTATCTCTATCTCTATCTTTATCTCTTATCTCTATATCTATATATCTATATATCAGACAGATAATATATATCCATATTACAAAGATTATAGGTGTAACCCTCCTTTGTACTACTTAAACATTCACGTAACTCAGTTTTCAGGGAGGTCTTGCCTCCTTGAAACTGTAACAGATTTCCTCTTTCTGTTATCTGCAAATATGCTTCATTCTCCTTTATTGGTGCTTAATCAGGAAGTTGATGTTTTCACTAAAAGGCAGAAACTTATTGGATTGTAAAATAAGCTGCAGAATTTCTGTTTGTTTTCCTCTATATTACATTGGTCTAGTTAAAGTTCTTGGCAACGATTTGATTCTGATACAAACTTGGGTAAAATAGTTTTCCTCATTACTTCTTAGAATTATTGCCTTTATCCAACCCATTTGTGCTCTCTTCTATGTTGGAGTAATAAGACATTTTGTAGAGAGATTACCGTGCACATGAAGTGTACACAATTATTGATCACCTCAAAGTGGAAGGAGTTAATCACTCATCCTTCCCTTGGTACTGTCTTTCTTTCAGGTTACACAACTCTAACACTTCAAGTGGACCTGTTATCTTCATTCTTCATTCTCAAGAGTTTATACTTCTAGCCGAAACAGGTTTGGCTCAGTGTATAGAGCGTTGGCCTGCGACTGGAGGGTCCCAGGTTCAATTCCGGTCAAGGGCATGTACCTTGGTTGTGGGCACATTCCTAGTGGGGAGTGTGCAGGAGGCAGCTGATAGATGTTTCTCTCCCATTGATGCTTCTAACTTTCTATCACTCCCTTCCTCGCTGTAAAAAAATCAATAAAATATATTTTTTAAAAAAGAGTTTATACTTCTATTCTATCCTATATAATAAAGAGGTAATGTGCAAATTGACCCTCCTACAGTAATGCTGTCACAAGATGGCTGCACCCACAGCAGAGGCAGGGTCCCTATAACAAGCCATAATGAATGATTGGCTGGGACCTGAGGCTACATGGTGCAGGGCTGGTTCAGGGGACCTGAGTTTGTGGCCCCCTGACCACTGGGCAGGGCTTGACAGGAGACCTCAGGCTGCAACCCCCACCCAGTGTACATCGGGGAGCCTGAGGCTGTGCCCACCACCTGGTGGCAGACCAGGGGCCCTAAGGCTGCACCCCTCCCTCCAACCTGGCAGGGCTTGATAGGGGTGGGGCTAGCCAGGTCTGGATCTCACCCAATGGGCGTGGGACCAGCCAGGTCTGAATCTCACCCAATGGGGGTGGGACCAGCCAGGTCTGAGTCTTGCTCTTAATTGAGGCATGCACAAGTAGATGGGGACTTGACTCTGGGTCCCGCGGCATGCCCCACACTCTGACAAGAGGAAGATTTTATATACATGTTACTAATTTTCTTTCTTCTCTGACACTTCTATTGTAGAGAAAGGGCAAATAGCAATATTAAAATATTTCCTCTAATTAATTCCCCTTTCATGTGCCTGAATTTCGTGCATTAGACCACTAGTTTGGAAATAAATTGAGAAAACTCCTTACTTTATGCTTTTAAAAATTTATTCAGGAATAACATTTTGGACACATGGGAACTTTGTATTTCCATCAATCTAACTGGTACCATCTCTGTTAACATGCCAGATAGTATTGATTTACAGCACTAAGTGAAAGCCCAGGCCATTTAGAAACAGGAATTTTTGAAAGTGTTAAAAATTAGTAAAAAAGAAAAATGTTAATTTAAGCTACACCTCTTATTCCTATCATGTGTTCCTCACTGCTAAAGAAGATAATTGCTCAGCACGTATTCAAAAAAATTCTCAGACTGGAGTATAAATACAGGGCAGGTATAAATACCTGATAATAAATAATAAGGTGCAGGCTGTATAAAAATGATAGAATTATTTTCATTGTATTAAATGGGCCTTGAAATTCCTCAGGAAAAAAGTAAAATATAATTTCTAATCCTTAGAATTAGGACATTTTGATAACCAAACCCTGTTTTTAAATAATTGGGCACAATCTTTTCTTTGGGTCCATTTCTCAGGAAAATATTAAAATTTTCAGAACTCTTCACACTTGTACCGTTACCTTCACTGGTCCGTTACCTTCATTTTGAAATGCCGACAGGAATCTTGCTTTTTCCAGGCACTATTCACAGGCCTGCTCCCCAGGGACTTGGTATTTTGTTTGTTTGTTTGTTTCTGTTTTTGCAGGCATACTCATGGGTATTTATGGCTATGCACAGGATGACTATGAAAGGTCTGCAGGTAATTTGCCTTAAAAATACTTGGGGGCTTCATCCAGCATTAATCATTTTTGCCCAACTTTGAGCCATTCTAGGATTGTTGCTCTCTAGATGAACTTTTTTGTCAAAGAAACAATAATTGTCTATTTTCATTTTACCTGAGGATTATGAATAAGAACTACATGTTACATACACTGAGAGGCCAGATTATTATGATCTCTGAATGCATAATAATCTGACAACTCAGTGTATATATATTAGAGGCCCAGTGCATGGGTGGGTCCGGCCAGCCTAGCCAGGGGGAGGGAACATGGGTGATTGGCTGGTCTCCTGCTGGTCAAACTCTGGTCATGGGGACAATTTGCATATTAGCCTTTTATTATATAGGACAGGGGTCTTCAAACTATGGCCCGCAGGCCACATGCAGCCCCCAGGGGAGTCTGATCCTGCCCGCCAGTTTTTTTGGGCAGTGAGCGCAGCCAAGGTGTTACAGTAGGAATTAGTAGTTCATATAGTCCGGCCCTCCAGCTCTCTGAGGGACCGTGATCTGGCCCCCACTTTAAAAAGTTTGAAGACCCCTGGGGATATACACTGAGTGGCCAGATTATTATGCATTCAGAGATCATAATAATCTGACCACTCAGTGTACCTGCCTAATATAGAAAAAAGAGAACTAGTAGATTTGGTGTTTCATTCTCTAGATTGTATTGATAATTTTTTTCTACTCATGTGATTTGCATACTCAAAATGTTATAAACTTTCATTATCAGACAAGTTGGATTTATCCTGTTTATATATATCAGACTCTATCTAAAAATCATATGTATGTATGTATAATATAAATCTAATTTATATAAAATATTATATGTAAAGACTACTAGTAGGGCCTACTCTGGCACATAATATGCAATCTTATATAATACAAGGGTAATATGTAAATTGACTGAATGGCAGGATAACCGGTCGCTATGATGAGCACTGCCTACCAGGGAGAAGATGCTCAATGCAAGAGCTTCTCCCTGATGGTCAGTGCACTCCCACAGGGGGACCACCACTAGGGATGTCCCACTGCAAAATGGCATAGACCGGGCTGAGGAACCCCCTATCCCCCAGTCCATGAATGTCATGCACCAGGCCTCTAGCATAGTAATGTTTTTAAATGATATTTCATTTAATTCTTACAATGCAACATAAATGAGTATGTCCCCATTTTATACATAAGTAATTGAAGTTCACAGGTTAATTAACTTCCATAAGTTAACACAATAAATCTGTTTCCGTGGTTTAAATTTATTTCTGATTCCAAAGCAGATACTAATTTTACTAGATTATTTTACCTTCTATTTAAAGAAAAAAATAATAATTTCTGCTATAGAGCAATTGGAAATAATGGTTCCTATGTAAATTTACTTTATCATAGAGAAATACTACACTTGAATAGAGATTTGATTCAATATCTGGAAATATCAGTTCCATAAAACAAAGTATATAATTCTTAAAATACATGAAGAAAAAACTGTTTAGGAAAAATATTTTTATTACTAAGCTCCTCAACAAAAGTTTTAAGTCTACTCATGTGGCTTTATTTTAAGCCACACTAATTTTTAAATGAAATGTAACTAATATGAATTTTTACATTTCACTAACCACTAAGGCAACAGAAAGATATACAGGTTATTTGAAACAAGTATCATTACTGTTCAATTTTCTTTGATTTACACAAGAACAAGAAAATTTTAGAAATAAAATTTCTTTAAAAAATAGCTGGTACAAAATATGTTGTGAAAAATTAGAAATCCCAGCATAAAAAAGTAGTGTAGTGGCCACTACTTTTAAAGATCATTACATTTATAATGCATTTGATGAAGATCAGTGTAAATTACCATTTCAAAAGTATTACTAATAGAACTAAGCTTCCTTTTACTTGGAAAATTTATTATGCTCAGTATATTTTCCCTCACCATTGTTATACCTACAAAAACACACATACTTTCATATAATCCCATAGATAAACATTCTCAACCACAGCTAGAATGTAGAAACATAAAATCAGAATTATGCAAGTAAATATAGCAAGGTTAAATGGCTAGCCAATGTCTAGGAAATACAATACCTACTATACACTTCCCCTTATGGTGCATTACCCAGATATGCGTGTTCAAAAAGCACTTCCAAAGTGAATTAGACTGTCATTTAGCTTTTCACTTGTCATTAGTTCTCAATATTATTGATTGCTACAGTGTAAAATAATGAGGAAAACAGTATCTATTAGTAGTCAGTGTTGCAGTGGAATGCGAAAGAATGTTGCAGAATCCTAGTGCCATAAAATGGTGGGGGAATTACAGATAAATGCAGAAATTGCATAAAACACAGTCCTAATATAATGCCTAGTATTAAAATATGATGCACAAACCTCAATGTATTCATGTAGTTAAAATATAAATATACCTAGTATTTCTAGCAAGAGAGACAATGTTGATATTAAAATCTAATCCTGAAGTCATTTTTGTTGCTAATCTATGGAATCTATATTGACAAAAAAGTTATTTTCCCCTTCTCAATAACAGTAAGCAGGTAGATACAGATAGAGATTACTGAATATAGTTAATGTAAAAATAAAGCTAATAGGCTGTCTTTAATTACTTTATCAGTTTATTTTACAAAACTCTTAAAAGTTTTAAAAATATATACAAAAATAAATAAATAAAATGGGTTCATTATCTTTTCCCATTCAGCCATCATTCTCTCTATCATCTGTATTATAAGAGCCTCACTGTCTATACTATCATCATTCAACCTTGACTCTTTTTTTTTCCTTTAAAATATATATTTTATTGATTTTTTACATAGAAGAATGGAGAGGGATAGAGAGCTAGAAACATTGATGAGAGAGAAACATCTACTAGCTGACTCTTGCACACCCCCTACTGGGGATGTGCCCACAATCAATGTACATGCCCTTGACCTCAACCTTGACTCTTTATTCTCCATTACCTTACTCTTGTGTAATCAGCTAGATATTAAGCCTTATAGGGGGTACCGATTTATTTCTTTTCATTCCATCAACAATTAATTTAGTTTTCCTTTATTTCTCACCTGGATTATTACAATTAATTTATGCTTGAGGTTCACTCTCTGCACATTCATTCTCTTCATGAATGTCAGCTTGCCCTTTCTTAGCTGAAGCACACATTAGCTCATGCCCATTCTTCTTCAAATGCTTTAATAATTTCTTATTGCTTTATAATTAATTTCATATTACTTACATGGGATAATAGGTCATTGTGGATCTGGTTCTTGTCTACCTTTGTAGTTTTATACCTACTTTTATTGTTCTTTCCAATCACAGTGAACCATTTATACCTTAGAGTATATGAAATTTATGTATCTGTGCCTTGAACCTGATGGTCCACTAGTTTACTCAAATTATCATTTATTCAACATTGAAGGGATCATTTCTTATCTTTATCTGCTTTTTAATATGTAGTTTTACTTTTTGTACAGTATGAACCACAGTAACTTTCTTAACCCTCATCAAGAGTATGGACATTAACCAAAATAAGATCAAATTTCTCTAGGGTGATCTGCATCTTGAGTGAAGAAGACAAACAGGGTGAAAGGTAAATGAATGTTTAGTAGAAGGACATATCTAAGAGATAGCCCAAAATTTCTTGTTAGTGAGAATATGCCTTTGTACAATAATGGTATTTATCTAATATTTCTTTATGTATTTTTTCAAATGATCATATAGATTTTTTCCTTCTTTATTCTGCTCTCCTAGTGAATGGCATTAACTTATGTTTAGATTTTAAACCAACCTTGCACTCTTAGTTAGACACAACATTTTTGTTTTGAAGGATAATCAGAATTAGCAAAATATATTTTGAAAAGAGGTCCAATATATATATCCAGAAGAGTTTATAAATTATCAGTTTGTAGTTTAGTGAGCATTCAAAAACCAAACATATTCATGGATCCAAAACCTAGATTAATAAACAATCACCTGATTGCTACCTTCATAGCATACTGTATGTTGCTTTTAAAGTTTATAGGAATTAAGAGGATTTGTTGAGACAGACTGCATCCAGTGATCGGTCGGCACAGGATATAAAAGGCTGAACCTCCTTCCTGCTCACACTTGTGACTATTCTGAAGGGCCATTTAAGTTCCAGAGCATCCCAGTAGCACTGTGATGCCTGATGCTTGTGATATTTACCTTTATGAGCTTCTAATTGTTTAATAAAATATCTTTAGTACATAATTACAGATTTATTATGACAATTATATGATACCATGCATATCAAGTTTTTAGCATAATGATATAGTAAGCAGTTATAATATGATTCTTATTGTATGTAATTAGAATCTGTCTTTAGAGTCTATCATTTAAATCCTAAATTCTCATACAGTTAGTTATTTTATCCTAATTTTATCTTAAATATATTTCATTAAATTGATTGTGGTGATACCGAAAATAACATACCAATTTCAAGTGTAAAACTTTATTTTTAAATTTTTTGGGGAACCATTTTTTTCTTTATTGATAAGGTATTACATATGTGTCTTTATGTCCCAATGACCCCCCCCCCCACTCATGCTCTCACCCCCCTGGTGTCTGTGTCCATTGGTTATGCTTATATGTATGCATACAAGTCCTTTGGTTGATCTTTCCCTCTTTCATCCAACCTTCCCTACCTTCCCTCTCAGGTTTGATGGTCTGATCAATGCTTCTCTGTCTCTGCATCTGTTTTTGTTCATCAGTTTGTGTTATTCATTGTAGTCCACAAATGAGTGAGGTCATGTGATATTTCTCTTTCTCTGATTGGCTTATTTTGCTTAGCATAATGCTCTCCAGTTCCATTCATGATGTTGCAAATGGTAATAATTCCTTCTTTTTTTTTTACTGCAGCATAGTATCCCGCTGAATAGATATACCACAGTTTTTTTTTAACCCACTCATCTGCTGATGGGCACTTAGGCTGTTTCTAGATCTTAGGTATAGTAAATTAAGCTGCTATGAACACAGGGGAGCATATATCTTTCTGATTGGTGTTTCTAGTTTCTTGGGATATATTTCTAGAAGTGGGATCACTGGATCAAATGGGAGTTCCATTTTTAGTTTTTTGAGGAAACTCCCATATTGCATAACTAGACCACCAACTTACACCATACACAAAAATAAACTCAAAATGGATAAAGGACTTAAATATAAGATGGGAAACCATAAAAATATTAGAGGAATTCACAGGCAGCAACATTTCAGACATATGCCAAAGGAACTTCTTCACCGATACAGTCCTAGGGCAATGGAAACTAAAGAGAACATAAACAAATTGGACTACATTAAAATAAAAAGCTTTTGCACAGCAAAAGAAAACATCAACAAAACAACAAGAAAACCCACTGCATGGGAGAACATATTTGCCAATGTTATCACTGTTAAGGGTTTAATATCCAACATTTATAGGAAACTCATACAACTTAACAAAAGGAAGATAAACAACCTATAAAAAAATGGGCAACAGACCTAACTAGATACTTTTCAAAAGAGGACATAAGAAAGGCCAAGAGACATATGAAAACATGCTCAAAGTCACTAATCATCCAAGAGAGGCAAATCAAAACAACAATGCAGTACCATCTCATAACTGTCAGAATGGCTATCATCAACAAATGAACAAATGACAAGTGCTGGCGAAAATGTGGAGAAAAAGGAACCCTCGTGCACTGCTGGTGGGAATACGGACTGGTGCAGCCATTGTGGAGAACAGTCTCAAGTGTACAATTATAATATGACTTCTGTAAGTCTATTGTAATGGTCTCTTCATATTTCCATTATAATGTTCTCTTCATATCTCTATTACTATGTAAAAAATCTCCAAAAATAGTAACTTAAAACAACTACCACATTATGTTTATGACTCTGTTCCATAACAAAAGGTGCTCAGTTGCAAAGACTCCGATGCTGGGGTTGGAATGACTCACATGGTGGGACAGGATGCTCATCCATCTATGAGTGAAAGCTATAAATCAAGGTATGATGATGGAGCACCTATATGTGGCTTTTTTTGTGAGTTTGGCTTCTTGGTAGTATGATAGCCACAGGTGTCAGAGCTCCAACTGTGAATCAACTAAAACAGAAACTGCATTACCTCTTTTGAAGTAGTTTCAGAAGTCACACAGAATAATTTCTGCCACTCCTATTGATTACAAAAATCATTCAATCCACTGAAGCCTTACCAAAATAGCTAACATTTTGGTGTCTGCTTGTATAACTATTTTTTTTTTTCTATTCCTTACAAGCTTAGGTCTTAAAGTGGTGACAGTATGCACTATATTATGACTTTTAAATTAAATTAAAAACCGGATCTTGTGACACAATTGCAAACTGTGGTAAGTAATAGAAGTGGAAAGGTGCAATGGAGATTATAACTCGGGGTCCTGGTTTAGTTTAGGGCTTCATGAGGGCTTTTCTAAGGAAGTCGCATCCAGGCTTAGGACACCAGTGATTACTGAAATTGTAAACTGCTGAATCTCACCCAGCTTTAGTCCAGAAGAAAATACAGTTGTCTAATAATAAACATTTCAATTAGATGAGCCATGCGTCAGAATGCTCTCCTTCAAATGAAACCAGTGACTCACTGGTCATTGTTCATTACCAGATGATTTAGCACACAGCTATAATGGAATGAAATATAATCAAAGGCTCTCTAAAAGCCTTCAAGAGAGTCTCTGTCAATAAAGCAGACCTAATTAGTAAAAGACTTTTGGGTTCATTTGCTACATTAACAATCAGATGTCATTCCCAAAGGAGACAAGTGAGAGCCAGCTCTGTCCTCTGAAGGTTATTTCTGATTCTTGTATAAGCCTTAATAATAGACTACAGAGCATTTTAAGAAATGCTATGACATCTAAAGATTTCCGTAGACCCATCAAATATTTGAAGTTTCCTGGCAAACTACCGATGTAACATGTATAATTATAATACCAGCAGAAAAAAGAAAAATAATAGAACAGAAGAAATATTTGAAGTAATAATGGTTTAAGGTCTGAGGCAGACAAACATCCTAAATTTAAAGGAGTATGGAACATACAAGTATGTTTTCAGAAAATAATGGAGTTAAAGTGAAAATTGGTAGTAGAAAAATAACCGAAAACTACTCAGTGATTAAACAGTATAATTCTAAATAGCACATTGATCAAAAGAAGTCTTGAGAGAAATTGTAAAATATTTTAACTAAATTAGAATGAAAATACAATCTATCAAAATTTGTGGTACAGTTAGAAGGATATTTTTTAGCATTGAATGCATATGTTAGAAAAAAGACCTAGAATTAATAATATAAGCTCACATCTTAGGAAACTTAAAGAAAGTAGAACAACAAAATTCTAAACCAAGTAGAAAAAGAGAAATTATAAAATTTAAATTAGAAAATAATTAATTTGAAAACAGGAAAATAATAGAGAAAATGAATGAAATGAAAAACTAGTTATTTGCACAGCTAATAAGATTAATAAACCTCTAACCACACTAACCCAAAGAAAAAAGGAATAATAGAACATTATAAATTCCAGATATAATGTAGGATCTTTAACTACAGATACAATAGACATTTAAAGAGTAATGAGAAAATCCTATAAAACTTCATGGCCTAAAGTTTATTTTAAATAAAGTGGACCATTTTCTTGAAGGACAAAAATCATCAAAACCAACACAAAATAAATAAATAACATAAAAAGGTGTTTATCTATTAAATGGAATGAAAATTAAGATCAACACCCCTCCTTCCCCCCCAAAAAAAGACAGTTTCTCACACTGATGATTTTTTAAACATATTTTTATAGATTTCAGAGGGGAAAGGAGAAGGAGAGAGAGAGACAGAAACACCAATGATGAGAGAAAAATCCTTGATCTGCTGCCTCCTATAGGTCTCATACTGGGGATTGAGTCTGCAACCCAGCCATGTGTTCTGACTGGGAATCAAACCTGGTTCTTAGGTTGGTGCTTAACCACTGAGCCACCTCAGCCAGGAATTGGTGAATTTTATTAAATATTTAAAGAAGAAATTATACCAGTTCTCCAAAATCTTGTTTAGAAAGGAAAAGTAGAGGGAGCATTTCCAAACTCATTCTTTGAGACAAGCATTTTCCTAATATTAATACCAGATGAAGATATTACAAGGAAGGAAAAGCACAAACAAATATTGTTCATGAACATAGATGTAAAAACTCTCAAATACATATTTAGCAAATCCATCGTACAATGTATAAACTGTATAAAAAGATTATTCACCAAGATTTACTATAAGACACAATAATAAAGATAATATATGATTGATGAAAGAATAGACACATAGATCAAGGAAATATGATAGAGAGCCCAGACATAAACTTATAAAAATATAGTCAAGTGATCTTTGATCAAGGAGCAAAGACAATTTGGTGGAAAAAGGAGACTTTTTGAAAACAGTGATAGTTAATAGACATCCATATGCAAAAAAAAAAAAATTATCTAGACACAGACCATTCTAGATGGTCTAAAATTAACTCAAAGTGGATTACACATGATAAATGGAAAACTGAAAACATTTCTAGAAGATTATATAGGAAAAAATTTATTTGATTTGAGGATTGGTGATATGTTTATAAATGTAACACCAAAAATAAAATCTATAAAAATTAGTAAATTGATTTTTTATTAAAAAATTCTTTATTGATTAAGTTATTACATATGTGTGCTTATTAAGGCATTACATATGTATCCTTATCCCCTCATTATCCTCCCAACAGCCCCACTCATGCCCTCACCACCCTGGTGTCTGTGTACATTGGTTGGGCTAATATGCATGCATACAAGTCCCTTGATTGATCTCTCCCCTTTACCCCCACCCTCCCCTACCTTCCCTCTGAGGTTTGATGGTCTGATCAATGTTTCTCTGTCTGTTTTTGTTCATCAGTTCATGTTGCTCATTATATTCCACAAATGAGTGAGAACATGTGGTATTTATCTTTCTCAACTGGCTTATTTCACTTAGCATAATGCTCTCCAGGTCCACCCATGCTGTTGCAAATGGTAAGAACGCCTTTTTTTTTCTTCTTTTTTTTTTTATCTCAGTGTAGTATTCCATTGTGTAGATCAGTGTTTCCCAAACTTCTCTCATGATGAGAATCACCTGGTGGAGTTGTTAAAACACAGATTCCTGAATCCCAACTAAGAAGTGCTAAACTAGAATTTTTGGGAACATATAGGTAAAATTGTATACTTAACTAGTGCTCTAAGACAGATTTTATATACAGAGCACTAAGTTAGGTATGCAATTTTACCTATATGTTCAATCAAGGGACTTAACTAGTGCTCTAAGACAGATTTTATATACAGAGCACTAAGTTAGGTATGCAATTTTACCTATATGTTCCCAAAAATCAGAGATCAATCAAGGGACTTAACTAGTGCTCTAAGACAGATTTTATATACAGAGCACTAAGTTAGGTATGCAATTTTACCTATATGTTCCCAAAAATTCTAGTTTAGCACTTCTTAGTTGGGATTCAGGAATCTGTGTTTTAACAACTCCACCAGGTGATTCTCATCATGAGAGAAGTTTGGGAAACACTGGTGTAGATGCACCAGTTTTTCAACCCACTCATCTGCTGATGGGCACTTAGACTGTTTCCAAATCCTAGCTATGGTGAATTATGCAGCTATGAACATAGGGGTGCATATATCCTTTTCTGATTGGTGTTTCTAGTTCTTGGGATATATTCCTAGAAGTGGGATCATTGGGTCAAATGGGAGTTCCATTTTTAGTTTTTTAAGGAAACTCCATACTGCTCTTCATAGTGGCTACACCAGTCTGCATTCCCACCAGCACTGCACAAGAGTTCCTTTTTCTCTGCATCTTCACCAGCACTTGTTGATTGTTGATTTGTTGATGATAGCCATTCTGACAGGTGTAAGATGGTACCACATTGTTGTTTTGATTTGTATCTCTCGGATACTTAGTGACTTCGAATATGTTTTCATATGTCTCTTGGCCTTCCTTCTGTCTTCTTTTGAAAAGTATCTATTTAGGTCCATTGCCCATTTTTTGATTGGGTTGTTTATCTTTCTTTTGCTATGCAAAAGCTTTTTATTTTGATGTAGTCCCATTTGTTTATTTTCTCTTTAGTTTCCGTTGCCCTCAGAGAAGTATCAGTGAGGAAATTGCTTCAGCATATGTCTGAGATTTTGCTGCCTATGGATTTCTATCGTATTTTTATAGTTTTCCATCTTATGTTTAAGTCCTTTATCCATTTTAAGTTTATTTTTGTGTATGGTGTAAGTTGGTGGTCTAGTTTCATTTTTTTCATGTATGTCCAATTTTCCCAACACCATTTATTGAAGAGACTGTCTTGAGTCCATTGTATGTTCATGCCTATATTACAAAACCACAGCCAATATCATACTGAATGGGCAAAAATTAAAACCATTTTCCCTAAGAACAGGAGCAAGACAGCGATGCCCATTCTCATCACTTCTGTTCAACATGGTACTGGAAGTACTAGCCATTGTGATTAGATAGGAAGAAGAAACAAAAGGCATCCAAATTGGAAAAGAAGAAGTAAAACTGTCCTTATTTGCAGATGACATGATACTGTACATAGAAAACCCTAAACACTCCATCAAAAAAATTATTAGACTTAATAAATGAATTTGGCAATGTTGCAGGATACAAAATTAACGCCAATAAATCTATGGCATTTCTATACACTAATAGGGAACTTGCAGAAAGTGATTAAAAGAGCAATCCCATTTACTCATACAAAAAAATTTAAGATACCTAGCAATAAACTTAACTAAGGAGGTAAAAGACCTATATGCGAAAAACTATAGGACAATGAAAAAAGAAACAGAAGAAGACATAATAGATGGAAGAACATACTGTACTCATGGGTCAGTAGAATCAACATAATTAAAATGTCCATCCTACCCAAAGCAATCTATAGATTCAATGCACTTCCCATTAAAATACCAACAGCATATTTCACAGACCTAGAAAGAACTATCCAAAAATTCATCTGAAATAAAAAAAAAAAATCCCCAAATAGCTGCAGCAGTCCTGAGAAAGAAGAACAAATTAGGTGGGATCTCAATACCAGATATCAAGCTGTATTACAAAGCCACTGTTCATAAAATTTACTGGTACTGGCACAAGAACAGACATATAGAACAATGGAATAAAATAGATAACCCAGACCACTATACCCAAATAATATTTGACAAAGGAGGCAAGAACATACAATGGATTCAAGACAGTCTCTTCAATAAATGGTGTTGGGAAAATTGGACAGATACATACAAAAAAATAAGAAAAATTTGATGTGGGATATATGAAAACTTTCTGAACTATTTTCCTTAAGTCTCAAACTGTTCTTAAAAATATTTTATTTAAGATTACTTTCTTTTAACCATTGTCAACATACTTTTCTTTTTAACCAATTTTAAATGAACTTATAATTACATATATATATATATATACATTTATATTTTAATAAGATCATTTGGTTTCAAGTGTACATGTCTATGATACATGATCAGTATATAAAATTACTTTTGAAAATATTTTATTTTAAGATAAGTTTAAAATTATTAATGGACTCATGGATATTTATTTTATATTTTGAAAAATATGTATATCCGTTTTTTTTATTTCTGTATTTGTTCTAAGTCCTCATGAAAGTTCCATGGAGTTATCAACTCTATGACTATGTTGCCTTTGAACTCATATAGCTAATATTTAAAGAGGTATGTGCATGAAGCATAAAGGACCAAGCATTCACCATGTTATTTAAAAACCTCTAATCTGCCAAAACCGGTTTGGCTCAATGGATAGAGCGTCGGCTTGAGGACTGAAAGGTCCTAGGTTCGATTCCGGTCAGGGGCATGTATCTTGGTTGCGGGCATATCCTCAGTAAGGAGTGTGCAAGAGGCAGCTGATCGATGACTCTCTCTCATCGATGTTTCTAACTCTCTATATCTCTTCCTTCCACTCTGTAAAAAATCAATAAAATATATATTTTTAAAAAATAAAATAAAAACCTCTAATCCAAGACATTTCTTTTTGGGATCTGTGTGAATTAACCAAATGAAAAATTCTCATATTTGATCTTATTACACTGTAATCTGAAGGATGAGAGTATTTTTACTATTTCCCATGTAGGTTATATCTAAATTAGCTTCTGATTTCTATTTTATTTAAGACATCATAATCCTCCTATTTGTACATAACTGCATTTCTTTATAACAAATCATGACCCACTCCTCTCATCCCATCTAGGTTTCCTTCCCTTCTTCCTTGCCTCCCTGCCTTTTGTTCCTCTCTTCCTTCCTTCTTTTCTTCCTTCCTTCCCTCCTTGTTACCATGTGGTAGAAAATAAGGCAAATATTAGAACTATTCTTTTGGAGCTTATAATCTGCTAAGAGGAGACACATCAAAATTTTAAAAAGGTCAATGATAGAAAAATGTACAATATTTTAAAAGGAAATGAAATTGCTATAAATTATTCCAGCATAAAAAAAGAAGGAAATATTAAAAGGCTATCCAGAAAGACTAATTTATAAAAAGTTGAAAATCAGTAGTTTTTATCTGTTTCTATTAATCCTACGGCAAGACCATTTCAAAAAATATTTCAATTTAGTAAAAAAAAAAAAAATTAAAATGAATTAAAAAGTCCAAAAGTTAATTTGTTATTTATAGGCAATGCAATCAGAGTTAGTTCTTAGGTTTATTTTTATCTGATGGGAATGTACATGTACAAATTGCTTAAATGAAATAAAATGTATTTATTTTTTATATAAATGTCAGGATATAGGCAGTTCTGGGCTAGTATGGTGGCCCAGATCCATGAGGTTCCCTGAAATACAGGCTTTCTTCCACTTACTGCTTCACCAAACCTCATGAGTAGCATTGTTCTGACAGTTGAATATGGTGATTAGGTTTGGGAACACATTATCCACATTCAAGCAGCAGATTGAAAGAAAGGGCCTAGGAAATGGAACAAAATGAGAGCCCGTTGTCTTTTAGAGAGATCTACAGGAATGTGACATACACATGCTTCCATTTCCATTTACCTTTGACATCGTTGTGAGTTTGTAAATCACGGCCTTTATTCTGAAAATTATACACCGAGCTAAAGATTGTGGGAAAAGGAAAAATAGTTATTAGGAACAGCTAATGGTTTCTACCATTTCTACCTTCAATGTTTATAGAAAGAGTTTGGCCTCTCTAAATGCTTTTATAAATCACCCCTACTTACATCCCATTGTACACATGTTATTACGTCTATAAAAATCAATGCTGTTTGATAGAACATTGTTCAATGATGAAATTTTCTATATCTATGTCCTCCAATAGCCTAGCCAGTAGACACATAGGCTATTGTTGGACACTTGAAATTTGGCTTGTGTGATTGAAGAACTCAATATTTTATTAGATTTGATTTTTATTAAATTTAGATTTCAATGGCTACATGCGGCCAGCAGTACCATATAGAGAGCATAGCTATAAAATGTTAGAATGCTCAGTAGCTATGATCAGCTTATATTTTCCTCTGGCTTTTGATGGACCACTTACAGATTTGTGTACTTAAGTACCTGTGGATAGTAAGCTTTTCAACTTACAAGAAATTTATGTAATGATATGACAAAGAGGACAAAACCATAGAGATATATGTTTCCTTCCTTCTTTCTGTTTCCCTAGTAAGATTTTGTTCTAGATATTTTTTTCTAGCATCTTGTTGTCTTTTATGCTTTTCAATTTAAAAATAAGCAATAAAATAGAAAAGAGTATCTAGTATGAGCCTTTATATTAACTTGCAGCATTATTCAGGGGTATCTGAGTACCCACCCATCCCAGTAGGTCATGTCATTAGAATACACAGGCAAGGCATAAGACTGTCTAAAATTTCTGGGAAATACAATATTATTATTCTTATTGCAACAACTCTGGAGGACCAGAGATCTTAGAAGAATTCAAAGATTTATATCCTTTCCTAAGACCATTTAACATATTCAAATAAGTTATGTTAGTAGCAATTTTTTCCAGTGTGTATACATGTATGCATACATGCATGCTCCTATGAGAAAAGAGGAATGGCCAAAGAGAGAAGCATAAGGTTTTACATATAAAAAGAAGAAACATGTGAGCTATTCTGGCTGGTACATATACTATATGAAAGGTGAAGCTATTTCAAAGAGATTAAGTGAGGAAAGAAAATAATGGAAAAAAAGGTATTTCTTAATAAATAAGGGAATTTAAAACTACAGCCTCATTTACAGGGAGAAAGGATAAAAAATTCTATAGAGAACAAAGCAATTCATTGAAATGTAGCCAGCATATGTATTTCTTGCAAAGCAGGTGCTTGAATTTATTTTCTTACTATATTTAGTTCCAAAACAATATTTCTATTCACTATAGTTAGAAAGTTAGGTTTGCTAATCTTGAACTTATAGTCCCCAAATTTAGGCCCTGCTGGCAGTGAATTGCATATATCTACATGTTGAGCTCCAGGTAGAAGAACATCAAGGAGAAAGCAATTGCTCCTTCAATTTATTAAATATATTCAAACAAATTTCTGAGTATAGGACATCTCTGTCAATAAAATTAGGGTTTTATAAGTAGAAACTTTCAACTATTACATATTTACCCTTAATTTATTCTTCATTTTGAAAGAGGGACGTGATGAGGATACCAGAATGCA
Organism: Pipistrellus hanaki; assembly: GCF_964339955.1. Lineage (NCBI taxonomy): Eukaryota > Metazoa > Chordata > Mammalia > Chiroptera > Vespertilionidae > Pipistrellus > Pipistrellus hanaki. Next base: position 137,116,824 of record NC_140505.1, on the reverse strand, counting down.
GTACATGGTTTTACATGACAGAAGGAAATAAGGCTTTTCTTTTATTCAAATTTGGTTTTCCAGAGATTACACTGAGTCTCTTATTGTTTATGAGGGGAAATAATTTTATATTTCATTTAAAATTGTTACATGTATAATATGGATAGCTACAGAAATAGAATATTAAAACTAATTTTCCATGCATAAGGGAAAAGAGATTGGTTTGGAGAGGAATCCTATCTAATAAAAAAGTAATATGCAAATTGACTGTCACTCCAACACACAAGATGGCTGCCCCAAGTCGTCAAAGATGGCTGCCCCCTTATGGACACTGGCTGGCAGGGGAGGGCAGTTGTGGGCAATGAGACCAGCAGGGGAGGGCAGTTGGGAAGGACCAGGCCTGCAAAGGAAGGCATTTGGGGCAATCAAGCCTGCAGGAAAGGGAAGTTAGGGGTGATTGGGCCAGCAGAGGAGGGCAGTTTGGGGCAACCAGGCCTGCAGGAGAGGGCAGTTGGGGCTGAACATGCCAGCAGGGATGGGCAGTCAGGAGCAATTGGGCTGGCAGGGGAGGGTAGTTCGGGGTGACAAGCAGGGGAGGGCAATAAGGGGTAATCAGGCTGGCAGCAGAGGGCAGTTAGTGGCATCAGACCTGCAGGGGAGCAGTTAGGCATCGATCAGGCTGGCAGTGGAGTGGTGAGGGGGTGACCAGGCTGGAAGACAGAAGCAGTTAGGAGCAATCAGGAAGGCAGGTGAGCAGTTGGGAGCCAGCAGTCCTGGATTGTGAGAGGGATCCCAGATTGGAGATGGTGCAGGCTGGGCTGAGGGACATTCTTCCCTCACCATGCACAAGTTTCATGCACCAGCCCTCTAGATATGTATATAAATTACCAAAAATTTAAAGGAGTGCACTAATAAAGAAACCAAAGATTTCTAGGAAAATGTACTAAAAATAAAGGCAATCCATTATCTTCCATATATAAATAAAAGTATTGCTCAAACAATAAGTTAAAGTGAGGAGAAAAACCCGTACACTTCACAGGTGTGACAGAAAGAAAAACATGGGGCTAGATAAACCAAGGTCAAGTTTGTCCTGGAGATCATCACAGCTAAAAGAGAGAGCAGTTTGGAGATGTTAGCATAAGATTTCTTGGTTTTCTCCCAGAAAGGGAATCAATTCAAACTTTCCCCTAAGAGTAGGGTTTTAGAAGGAATGGAATGTGGTGGTGTGGAGGAGATGAAGGCACTGGTAAATTCAAGGAGGGGAAACCATTTTCAGAAAAAGAGAAGGGCACAGCTCAGATGAGGTTCACAAAGTAAGATTTCCAAAATTACTTATTTGTGTCATTGGAGGAGAGTTTTTAAAAGTTTCAGACTTTTCTAGAAATGCTTTTATTAAAATAAAATATTCAAGGCATAACTAGGTATTCCATTTTGAGGATTAATTACCTAAAATTATATAATCAAAGAACTGTAACACTTTTATCTAGCATTAAATATTACTTTAGTAAGGTATTACTTTGCATTTCTAAGCACTTGAAGACCATTTTTTTTAAAGGAAGATGAAATGACCACTACTGAACCTCTTTGGTATTAAGCCTTCAAAGTGGAGGGTGGGGAGGCAATTTTCTATGACAATTAATGAGATCATTAAGATTAGTTTCACACAAATATATCTGTAACTTCAGAATATGTCCCTGTTTCCTATGTTGTATTTTTTAAATTACATTTTTCTAAATTGGAAAAACATTATATAACAATATAACTTAAAGAGGAAAATGTTTTTAAACAATTTTTATTATTACTGGAAGTTTTTCCTGGGGAAAATGCAATTTAACTTTGATTACTGACTGCAGGAATCTAATAACTCTTATTTTAGATGAAGCATGATGCATGCTGTCAGACATGTACTGTTCAAAATACATTGTCACAAAACTTGCTTTTCCTGCCAGCATCCCAGATAGATTTAAACATAAATCAAACCTTTCCTGAGAAAGAACATTTAATTTAGAAAATCCTCAGGTGAAAACCAAGAGCACTTGGCCTAAAATTCCAATAAACATGCGATAGTGCGTGGTCATACTGTACATGATTACTAAATGACAATGTGTTTAACTGTTATTTTCAAAATATTGTCTCATAAATATATTATTTCCCATTAAATTGCCCACTGTGTGGCTAATAGTGAAAGTGTTATGTGAGTCTATCTGACCTAAATTATTTGTAATTCATTGGATAATATTGCAATATGAGCCAACAGACTGACTCTAGACATGATCAGTGAAGTAACAGGTTCAAATTTGATGAACACTAGAGCATCTTCCTTACTGCTACCGTATATGTTTCTAAAAAATAAAAAAGGCCAATATCCTTGAAAAGTTATCTATTACTATGTAACAAATGATCACAAAACTATCGGTTTAAAACAACATATTTTAATATCTCAAAATTACCATGGGTAAGAATCATAGCTTTGTCTTGTGCAAGGCATCAATCAAGGTGTAGGCCAGGCCTGACTTCTCATTGAAAGGGTGGAGTGGAGAGGCTTTGCTCCCAAGCTCACATAGTTGGTGGAGACATTCAGTTCCTTGGGAACTGTTGGACGGCGGAAGGCTGCCCTCATGTCTTTCCTGCATGCCCCTGTTCTTTACTATATGTCAGCTTGATTCTTCAAAGCCTGGATGGGAGAGTCCATTTCCAGACTGGCATTGCATTCTTGCATAGCACAATTGAGTAAATCTTGTTCATATTTGTAATAAAATAAAAAATATTTTATTGAGTAAATCTTGTTCAGAATATTTGCCATATTCTGTTTAGAAGCAAGTCACTAATTTCACCCCTATTCACAGGAAGGGAATCATACAGAGGTGAGAATATTAGGATGCGGGGACCCTGGAGGCCATCCATCTTAGAGTTTGTTTACTACACCATATTTTAAGACCGTGATTACTCTTTGTCTACTAGCCAAGTTTATTATTTAGTATCAAGCAATTTATTCCCTGGTATTCAGACCTTTAATCTAAGAACCAGACACTCAAATATTCTTAATCTCACTCAAATACTCAACTGTGTAAACACTTCCTTTTGCCATGCTCTCAGTGAACTTTCTATACAGTTATTATTTTGTTGCTTTTAAGAATTAATTATATTTATTTATTCAAAGCCAATCTCTGCAGCTATACTACATGCTTCCATTAAGAGAATGTTCTAATTTGCATTTACCCATCACAAAACAAAGTGTATTGGATGTGAGGATGTACAAATAACTGAATAAATAGATGGTTTGTAGAAAAATAGGTCTGTAGATATTTTTTAGTGTTAATATCATTATCCTTTGAATTTTCTAGGCTTTAATATTCTAAATGTATTTATTTATGAAACACTTTAGAAATGGTTATATTTACCTATGGCATTTTCAATTTTAGCACAAACCTCTTAAATTGATACTATTATCCCTCTATTTTACATACAGTACATGAGACTAATCCTCAGAATTGAGTGATTTCACGATGGTTTACAACTAGAAAATGGCTGATAGAGGATCTAATCCAAGGTCTGTTTAAACTCCAATCCTGAATGTCTGTTGTTCAGAGATTGATTAAACCCATACCTTGTTAAGTCACAGGCTAGTCAATAAGAACAAAGACATGCATAACCACACAAAAAAGTTCCAAACAATCCAAAGGTTATCTATATAATGTCACAGTAACCTGCAGAACTTTTTGTGCAGCTGAAAAACATATATTGGAAAGAGAAAGCTCTTTCATTTATATAATCTTATGAGTTCTTTATAAAGACCACAGAATTCTCCTGGATTTAAGAAGACTTTTGAAGGCTATCTTTGGTAGCCTCAAGACAGAATTGTTTGCTTTTTGTTAGAGAGGGTTAAAGATGTAGTGATTTAACAGGCAGGTAATAATTAAGAAGCATGTTATTAGACATCTCTAAGACTGATAATAGCCTAGGAGGTAATATGGGAAGCTTTCAACTGAAGGTAAATTCCATAATATTTTTGGAGAAATATAAAAGATACACAAGGAATCTGGTTTCAAAAATATTTAAATCTCAACTTAGTGTTCCTTTTTATAATATTTCTAGAGCCCCAGTGCACAAATCAGTGCATGGGTGGGGTCTGGTGGGCTGGCCCTGATAGGGGCCCATTGGGTGGGGCTGGCTGTAGGGTTTAATGCTGGAAGCTATAGCTGGATCTAGTTATACTTTAAGGAGGGCCAAAAGAAAACCAACAACAGAACTGTTTTGCATTTCACATGCCATGAGATGAAGTTGTTTATGTATTGTTTGCAAACATATATCAAGATGGATGATGGTCCTTTAGTGATTTTTGTGTTCTTCTTGGGGCTCTGCCCTCACTTTCCAAATATGATCTTCATGTCTGTTTGTTTAAAACTTTTTTCTGTTTTTGAATGTGCCTACCCTTCACTGTTGCTACTGGCAGCCTACAGGTCCTCTTCAAAACCCCTTTTAAAGACAGATTGAAAACTCATCTAATCTGCAAGGCACCACAATTTCTTTTTTTTTTTTTTTTTTTAATATATTTCATTGATTTTGTACAGAGAGGAAGGGAGAGAGACAGAGCTAGAAACATCGATGAGAGAGAGTCATCGATCAGCTGCCCCCTGCACACCCCCTACTGGGGATATGCCCGCAACCAAGGTACATGCCCCTGACCGGAATCGAACCCGGGACCCTTCAGTCCCCAAGCCGACGCTCCATCCATTGAGCCAAACCAGTTTCGGCGGCACCACAATTTCACAAAAAACCACCAGCCTCTCTACATTCCTCAGCAAAGGACCACCATTTTGGCTAACTTGGAAGATCTCCTAGGGCTGCGGGCCACGGAAAGAGAATTCTGCACCTTGGCTGCAGTATTAGCAGTCTTCTGGAGATTCTACAATAGTTGGGGATAGAAGGGACTGATAATTATTTTCTTGTGCTTTCACTAAATGTGCATGCGCTGGAAGTCAGACAGTGATTTAGGGGTGTTGGGAGCCATTTGGAGGTGAGACCAACAGGGTGAGAGGCTGCAGGCAGTTTGCTGGCCTGCTCTCCCCAGATTGGGGTTGGGGAAGGGGCCTGCTCAGGGGTGGGTCCAGCCTGGTCAAGGGGCCACGGTTGTTCAGTCATTCTGATCATTCCATGGTTTGGTCACTAGGCTTTTATTATATAGGATATATAAAATCAATGATAATGATTTGCTGTTTTGAACTTCAGATACTATACAAGGCACACATTAAACAGCAATTTTTAAAAAACAGTCATTTGCCTCCTAGAAATTCAGTTTTTCTTTGTTTCTCCTACATAAGTGCTGATGATGCAGAAGTTCACACAATTCTTCTGTTTTGTTTTGCACCCTTTATTAAAGATCCTCACAAACTTTTGTTTATGAAGGTTATGTCTATTGATTCTAAGACAAAAAAATATTTATTTATGAATTCACTTAAAATAATATAAAAATAATAAGTAACAATAATGAACCCAGTATGTGTGAATCTCAGCAGCATATTTTAATTAAAAAAATAGTTATATTTTTCAAATAAAAATATTGAAAAGAGTGATTCTGTTTCAAGTTGTTTTTTTGTTTTTTTTTAAATCTCTTTAGTTTTTAGTCTAATAGGGGGCAATTCTATTCTCCTTTCTGCTTCTGTACTCTTTTTAGGGCAATGCTTACAGTAGGCTGAATTATAGCCTTCCAAAAAATTAGAATATTAGGTTTTAATCTCTGAAACCAATATATATATATATTTAGAAAGAGAACCTTTGTAAATGTGATTAATAATCTTTTTATTTTTTATTTAATTTATTGGGGTAACATTGGTTAACAAAATGTTATAGGTTTTAGGTATACAATTCTATAAATATACTACCTATACATTGTATTGTGTGCTCACACCTCAACCCACATCTCCTTCTATTATCAATTATCTTCCCATATCCTGTTCTACCTTCCCCTCCCCAACTTTCTCTCTAGATGTAAAATTATTTTTGGTGAGCCCTAAATGTAATCACAAGTGTCCTTGAAAGAAAAGCCAAGGGAGTTTTGAGAATCTTTACCAAACCAGTAATGTAACATAATATGGCAATTGATTCTTGTTAATTAACAAAGCTGATTCCCTGGCCTCCCAGATAATCTATAAGTTATTTAACATTATTTTAATACATGAAAATTGTTTTTAGATAATCTAGAATCATTTTCTGTTGCTCACATTTAAGAACTCCCACACACATAAATATTGGACTTCTCTGTGCACAAATCAAATCCTTATTCCCTACATACTTATAAACTCTATGATTCTTAAAAGCTAGAACTAACATCTTTGGTACCAGTTTCTACTTTGACATAATGCCTGGTACATCTTAAGTCAAAAATAAATGCCTGTTGACCAAAGGATCTATAACTGATGATTAAACTGCAATATATAGAAAAAGAAAATCAATGTTTTCTATTACTTTCACAATAATGTTCAAACACATTGAAAGCCCTTTAAAATCTAGCCTCTGATGATCTTATCAGCCTTATATCTGATCACTATAATCCGTAACACTTAAGCAACAATAGACCTGAATTACTATCCTTTCTCTTAAAGCAAAATGCTATTTCTTACCTTAAATCTTTAACAAATATTGATTGCATGACTTCTGAAACAGTAAGCATTTTACTAGGTGTCAGAGAAACAAAACTGAATTAAGTCTTAAACTTCTACTTCTGTCTATGGTAAATCAGCTCGTATAACACATTCTTGTTTAGAACACCTAGAAATTTTAAATAAAATATGAAACAAAACAAAAGAAAGCAATCTTTTTGAAGATATTGGGAAACTAACAAGGCAGTGAAGATTTGAATGACCAAGATTCTGGCAAGAGGAGGGTTTAGATAAATAAACCTGACATTCTGTGACTCTTATTCCCTTATGGCATTTGCACTTATCAAGCTATGGCCGAGAGGCTGAGAAAAAATAGAGTTGAGCAGAGAATTTACACGGTAAAGGAAATAGGGAAACAGACATATAGTGTAAGACCTATCAAGGTAGAGAAGAATAAACAAACACCCCATGCTTTCAGCTTTGACCCATAAAGGCAACACTCTAAGAAAATGGTAGACTCTGCTAGTTTTCAAATCAGCTAACTCTTAAATGGGTTAAGGTGATCTTCTTTTATACTAAGTGCCCCCTAATGGCAAAAGTAAATTCTCTATGAGGAAAGATAATACATACAGAGTCTTAAATTATATCTATTGCTTAAAATATTCATTCTTCAAAAAAAAAATAATAATAATCAGGCATGCTAAAAAAAATTTGACTTAAGCAGAACCACCCCCGCATAACAAAAAGACTCACAAGAAATCTAGATACTGAAGTTAACAGAAAATAGTTTTAACAAAAATAGGATTCATATTTTAAGAGATGAAAATATTGAGGGTTTACAAAGAAGAAAAAAGAAGGATCAAAAGATTATTATAGTCCCAAATGCAAGCTAGTATAAGATGTAATAAAAACATCATTTCATCTCTATACCAAAGACCATGAATTTGATTTCCTTTATTCTCAAGAGATTTCAAATATGATCATTTCCAATGGCCAGCTAGACCATCCCACAGATACATACATAGAGTTGCCCAAGTATTTGGAATCCTATCTAATTAAGAGGGGATATATAAATTGACCGTCACACCATCGCAAAGATGGCGGCACCCATAGCCAAAAGATGGTGGCGCCCAGTCCCCTCAGCCCTACCAGAGGGAGGGATGGTGGCAGGCACACAGTGCAGGCAGACCCACCCTCAGCCCCCCCAGCCACTCAAGGCCAGCCTGCGGTGCAGGCAAGCCTTGGATTTTGGCTGCCCAGCCACTTGACAAGGTGGGCCTGAGGCACAGGCTAGCCTCACCCAGGGCCACCCAAGGCTCAGGTAACCATGACCAGCTGAGGCTTGCGCTGCCAGCAGTGGCAGCAGCAGAGTTGTAATGGGGGATCACCTTCCCCTGATCACTGGGTCACCTCCCTCCCTGAGGACATCCAGACTGTGAGAGGGGAAAAGCCAGACTGAGGGACCCTGGCTCTAGTACATGAATTTTCATCTACCAGGCCTCTAGTCAACATATAAAATAGAGAAGTCACTGTACATTTTGACTTAACTTGAGTAGATTCTACAAAAGTCACATGGATCCACTGATATTCTATTTATACTAAGAAGCACAGCCATTTTAGGAGAGACAAAAAAACCCTAAAGTTTAAGTAAGTAAAATATAAATGAATTTTCACCTTGATAATGAAAAGACAAAGAAGTCATGATCAATTATGGCAGCTATTTCTAGTATTTTCTTATAAGGTTAGGTATTCTCTTAGGAGAGAGAGAGTGTGTGTGTGTGTGTGTGTGTATGTGTGTGTGTGCTCCCACTTTCATATGTGGTTAAATGCCATGTCAAAGTGATACCACTCTATTAAGCGTCTATAAACAGGCAGGAATTCATTGGGAGCAGTGTGTTTTTCTAAGGTCCCTTGCTACGCTTTTCCATGTTTCCTGGAAATGGAAGGGCTTTGGCTTCCATTGCCTTCCTTTGACAGGGATGCCACCAGGTATCTATTCATCTTGAAGGTTAACACAAAATCAATTGGTGCGATTATGCAATTCAGCTGCATTTGTGGTGCTAATTTATCTACTGGCATCTGTAAATGCCTTTATTATAAAAAATTCAAAGGCTCTGCTAAAAGCCAAATTAGATTTGGTAGCAACACAAAAAAACATTATCAACAAGGGAACTCTCTAAAAGCACCACTAAACAAGGAAACATCAAGTGATGTCTGGAAAGACATAAAATGTGATATCTATTCATTAAGTGCTGACTGTTGTTGTTTTAGTTCAGATCTGAGTAAAAGTGTATTGCTTGTGGATTTGCCAAGAATCTCTGCTGGGAGGCAACGTACCTTTCTGGGACCTGCAGTTATTACCAAATTACAGATGTCAAAGTTCAGTAACTGCTCAATGAAGAAGAGGGGATCAATTAAGAAAAAAAAATTGACTTTATATAAAAGTTTCAAAACAAATATGTATATAAATATGTAATATCCTATATAATAAAGAGGTAATATGCAAACTGACCCTCATGCCATCACAAGATGGCTGCCTTGCTCAGCCCCTCCCTTAGCTCCACCCCTAATCAGCCTCTCCCATCTCGACAGCCCCTCACCCAGGCCAGCCATGACCCCACACTTTCCCAGGAAAAAGCTACAGGCAGGCTGTAGGCACAGCATTGGTCAGAGGCAAAGGCCTTGGCTGTCCCAGCCTAGAGAGTCCAGAAAACCTCAGCAGTGACCAAAAACAAAAACCCAGTGGAAAGGTCCCTGCCAGTGCTTATGGCTCAAAGTGCCAGGTGGAGACAGAGCATCTTAAACCTGCAACCCTGGCGTCTGCACACCAAGCCTTGGGGCACACCATGCTGGTGGCACCTGTGGGTGAAAGGGGGAGAGCAGGGAGCTGGGGTGTGGAACTTGGAGGGGCCTAGAGTCTTCGGGAGCAGCCCGCCTGCCGAGGTTGCTGTGACCCGCATGCTCCGGCTTGGTCAAAGCCCATGGTCAGCTCTGCTGCTTGCCTTCCAGGTGTGGATAGCCCTGAGCCGGCTGGCGTTGCACTCAGAGAAGCAGCTGTCACTGGGCTCAGTTAAATAAGAGAAATCAAAGAGCTAGAGTGAATGTCCTCCCAGCCCCTTGCTGTACCCCCTGGTGAGGAGGGCTGGGGCTGGGGGTAATGGAAAACGGCTGCTGCTTTGCATTTTATAATGAAAAGACTCCTGCTATGCAGAGAGGGGAGCTGATTCCTTTCCAGCAACACCTGGCGTGCTCCCTGCCCCAGCCCGGAAGCCTGACAGCACCTAGCAAAGGTGTGTCCGCACAGCCATGTTGGCCTGGCTACTGGAACGGTTGGTAGCAAGTTTGAGCTGCATTGATTAAAAAAAAAAAAAAAGGTATGGGTGAAAAACGGCCTCTTTGTACTCAAAAGGCACTACAAAATGCAGGTTATAGCATCTGTGTCTTCTGTGTTGATTTTGAGGCAGAGCGCAAATAGGTTCATGGGAAAAGCAGAAAAAACAAAGGGAAAGCGAGAGGATTCTGCCATCCACAGCACTGAACATTGGTGGTTTTTTTGTTTGTTTGTTTGTTTGTTTTTGTTTTTGTTTTTTGTTATTTTCCCTTCTGTTCTTCAAGTCACTATATGACATTTAAACCACTTGATGCGTTAGGTCACATGTGTCAAACACAAGGCCCGCAGGCCAAATCCAGCCCGCCAGGCCTTGCAATGTGGCCCGCACCGCGCTGTCATCACTGCACTCCGCTGTCAGTTTATGACATTGTCAGTTTATGACTGTTCAGTAAACCATTCGGCCAGCGATTTAGGCTGGATTTTAGATTTTGGCCCCTTCTCTGATTGAGTTCGACACCCCTACGTTAGGTGATGAACTAATGCTTCCTCTATTAAGTGACTTTCATATGAGTCACATACATGTAATCAATTCAAATGGAGCATACTGAGCAGAGAGAATGGTATGTGTCATTATATAAAGAACTTGGCATTATGATGCTATGTGGCTGACGATCTTATTTATTTTGCAATTTAGAGAACGTAGAGAAATGAGGCATTGAAAAAGAATGTGCATGCTTAAATGCATGACTTTATTTTCACCCGTAATGACCAAACATTGATGGGTCCCACAGTATGACAGGCCTGGGTGAAGCTGCATGATGTGGGCTAGGGCCTGGGGACCTGAGGCCATGCCCCCTGCCCAAGCACCAGGATATGAGGCTGCACCCCCCCACCCTGTGGGGCTTGACTAGGGGGTGGCCGACCAAGTCTTGGTGTCTCTCAATGGGAGTGGGGCCAGGCGACACTTCTATTATAGAGAAAGGGCAACTGGCAACATTAAAATATTTCCTCTAATTAATTCCCTTTTAATGTGCATGAATTTCTAGTCTATAATAATAAAAGTGTAATATGCTAATTAGACTTACTTCTGGACAAAGCCAGGGCTTCGAGGGAAGCCTGGATCCTGGGTGCCTGCCTGAGGCTGGAGGGAAGCAAGCTGGAGTCCCAGGTGTCAGAGGGAAGCCAGCAGCAGGGGTAAGGGAGGCCTACTCTTGCAAGAATTTTGTCGGGCCTCTAGTATATGTATGTGTATGTGTATGTGTATGTGTATGTGTATGTGTATGTGTATGTGTATGTGTATGTGTATATGTATATGTCTGTAAGTATATATATGTCTGTAAGTGTGAATATATATATAAATCCTGTTTCCCCGAAAATAAGACCTAGCGCATGGAAAGATAAGACATCCCCTGAAAATAAGACCTAGCGCAACTTTGGGAGAAAAAATTAATATAAGACGCTGTCTTATTTTCGGGGAAACACAAATATATGTATATATATATATATATATATATATATATATATATATATATATATTAAATTTTGGGATGCTGTGAGCAGCAATGAAAAGAAACAACTACATTGCTTTTAATTAAAAAGCAATGATGTTCAAAATTTACACAAAAAGCTACTAACATATTAAAGATGTTTTAATTTGGGCCACTGAGGCCAATGACAGAGACACTTAATGAAGAAAGGGTAGAAAAACTTTTGTAAAGGCTTAAATAAAATTATTTATTTTATTTGAATCTCATTAATTCTGTTGGATATAGTCACAGTTATAACTCTGTCTCCTGAAGGTCTTGGTAAAATGCTAAATTTGACAAGAGATTTAAAGGTTATTTGAACTGACATCCTCATTTTAAAGAGCGATCCAAAAAGTTTAGTGGGTGCTCCAGTCTTGGTGAAATTAAAATCAGTCTGTTGGCCAATCTTCTTTCCTCAGCTGTCTTTGTTTCAGTTACATTTAGCAATAGAAAAACCTTCCACCTTGTTGGTAATTTTTGGATAAAGAAATTTATTTACTGAATATTAATCTTTATTTAAAGGTCAGTAGAATATTTAAAGTCTTAGAATTATACCTATAGCAACACCTTAAGAAAGTTCACAAATGTAAGTCATTAAGCAAATGGAAAAAACAGGCTTTTGGGTGAGTTTTCAAAAAGAACACAGCTCATTCTTCAAATAGCTGGAAGAGTCAATATATTGAAAATTTGCTAGTTAAGAAATGCTGGTATTTGCCCTTTAAATAAAACACTATAGTAGCTTAAGTTTCAAATCTTAGAACTAGGTGTTTCTAATGCTTTAATAGACATGAGGAGAGATATTTCTAAAGGTTTTAAGACACATTGACAATATTCTTTTAGGTGAAATCTAGTGATTTATATTGAGTTTATTTAGAGAAAAATCAATAACCTTTTGGTTAAAGAATTATCAGCAGAAGGAATTGCCTAAAATTATATGATTGGGTGTTTAGTGAATAGCCAATGAGTAAACTGACCTATGGCAATAATCTAAGTGCTGCTGCAGTCTTTGCCCTGCAGTTATATTTTGTACTAGTGGTTGGGTACACATATTCATACACATTGAAAGGAAATTCATTAGAAGAAATATTTTCATATAGCTATTGACCCTTTCTCTATAATAGAAGTGTCAGAGATGAAAGAAAATTAGTAAAATATATATAAAATAATATATCAATTGATTAATAATAATACAATAAACATAATAATACAAAATAATAATACAATAATAATACAATATAACAACAACAAAGACATGATATAAAAACAACAAAAATGATATAAAAACAACATTGATAAAAACAATGACTGATAAATTAATTAAACTTATTCTAATATCTCCCTGTATACCACAGTAAGAGTAAAGACACTTTTAGAGTGCTTACTAATTTTCCTTGTGATGAAGTATTCACAACTTTAACTTTAATGTCACACGTTCTTCAAACTCGAGAGAAAGCAACACATAACTGACCATGTCCGAAAATGGGTTCAGGTAGAAATGTTCCTACTCTATCTAGAGTTTGTCCTGGAAATTTATTAATAGTCATTGCAAATGCTGAAATCACAGGAAACTGTCTTTGAATTTATTTAAGTGGGAGGCCAGTGTCAGAAGGGGACAAATCAATTCTTGTAATCAGAACATCCTCTTCTTCTGCAAATCCTGTTCATCTTCAGCTTCTATTATGTTAGGCTGCAATCTTCTGATAATAAATCCAGTACCATTACAAAGACCCCATTTACTATTAAGATTTTTCAGTAACATGATGATTGTACCTACTTTCAATTTTAACTTAGGACAAAGTATTCCCAAAGGAGTAATACTATTAAATTCGATGAAAAATTTTCCTTTTCGGCATCATCTGTTGAATTGATGGAATCATCACTCAAATAGATGTGAAAATCTCCTTCAAGTATATCCAAAATTTCTTTATTTAATTTATGAATTTAGGACAAGGAATCACACATTTAGATATATTTTTAATATTATCTATAGATATACTATTTCCAAAAGTAGTTTCAATAATAGATCTGTTACAAATCATTTCACAGGGGATTTCAATAATATCCATTCTGAGTGCTTTATATGTATTGCACTTGTGCAAGTCAACATTTATTTTTAAATTGCCAGTGTGTGTAATATGTACTGACTAGTCTGTTGGTTGGACAGATGTAAGGTCGATTGCTTAGTCATATATATATATATATATATATATATATATATATATATATATATATATATGTATATATTCATATACTAGATGATATCACATATTCATATACTAGATGATATCTCAATGAGTCAATGCGATTTCATCTGACAACCTTACCATATCTAAAGTAAAACTGACTGTAGAGGAAGGAAAAACTTGTTACATCAGCCTCATGAAATCAAGGACCAATGTATAGAGGAGATAAACCTGACTAAGAAGTTGAAGTAAGATTTATATATTCAGAGAAAACGAAGATGTCAATAAGTTATAAATTATTTGTAGTACAATCACCCAAAGCCAGCTGACAGAAAGTGTTCACCTGACACCAATGTTCTCAATCATTTTTATCCAGATGATATGTCTAACCAGGACAGCTAATGACATTTCACCTATATTTAATCACCTTTTAATGCATAAATACCTGCTCAGGTAATCTTTGGGGCTTTTTGTATAACTGACTTGAAAATAAGTTAAACATTTTTAATATTTATCTAATTATTTGGCTATCTTAGGAATGAGAAGATTGTTGTGTACTTGGATGATAGTTACATTTTTCTCTTTGTATTTACTTTTAATAACACTATGTTTGTGCAATTTATATGATATAGTAAATATGTAATTAGTTAAAATTTAATTTACTTGTTATTCAATATCTTCTAATGAATTATTTTTTAAAACATCAGTCATTTACAACATAAACTGATGAACAAAAATAGATCCAGAGACAGAGATGTATCAATCAGGTGCTAAAACCTCAGAGGGAAGGTAGGGGAGGGTGGTGGTAAAGGGGAGAGATCAGTCAAAGGACTTGTATGCATGCAAATAAGCACAGCCAATGGATGCAGATAACAGGGAGTGGGGGTGAGAGCATGATTTGGGGGATTGGGGAAATTGAGGAGATAAGGACACATATGTAATACCTTAATCAATAAAAAAAGGTAGACTTTAAAAACAGTCATTTGTCAAATGGATCATTAGAATGATTTAAGTAAAACTTACATATATTTAAATAATTGAAATTTAATTAAGCTTAACTATATTTCTTGACTTCTACATATATGTAAAAATGCTCAAAGACAGTTGGATTTTGGATTAGCTGATCTTTTTTTTCCAAGTGATTTTATGTGAACTGTTTTGAACCAGTGAAGTCAATCTACTGAAAGTTTTTAACTGAAGAAAGCATAGAACATTATCAAAGTAGAGAGAACATTAGTAGAGGGATTACATGGTGCTTCAGGGGATTAGGGATATATAGGATCATATAATGGAACTAGAGGCCCAGTGCATGAAATGCTTGAACAGGTAGTATTCCTGGGCCTGGCTGGTGATCAGAGCCAATCAGGTTCCTCACCTCCCGGCCTCTCTGCCTCCTACTTCCCTCGCTCCCTCAGCACCCCACTGCCACCGCGGGTTGCCTGCCATGTTCCACGCAGTCCTGGTGGTCAGTGCATGTCATAGTGAGCAATCGAACTCCCAGTGTCCTGGTTGAACTCCTGAGGGGACAATTTGCATATTAGCCTTTTATTATATAAGATAATTTGACTTGAGGGAGAAGGAAGGCTTTAGCTTTTGTTTGGTTATAGTAAATAAATAACATAACCTTATTCTTATTTTAAGAAGATTTGTGAGCACCATGTTGGCTAGGTTAAAATGAGGAGAAATTAGAATTAACTCTAATTTCTTATGTGTCTAGAGTAGGGCAATAAATCAAGAGATAATTTAATTAATGGCAGTGGGAGGCAATAGGTTCCTGAATCAGATCAGGGCAAAGAGAGTAAGTTGTGGTAGTGGGGTACCTATGCTGATGTGATTGTAATTTGTTGAAAAATGGCAAGAAGTGTGACATGCAGTATTGTTCTGCCATTATTTGAAAACAAAGAGAGGATCAATTATTAACTGAGCAGAGGAATTAGGTGAAGAAATGATACATACAAGTATGAAGTAGGAACATATTTATAATGGACCAACTAGATTCAAAACATAAAATGTGTGTTATCATGTTCTTTGACATTTTTATAAGTAGTTTTGATTCTAAATCATCTTTTAATTTCCTACGGCCTCAATTTAATTCAGAATATAGCATAACAATGGCACTTTGGTGTTATTCAAAGTACTACCCATTCTTGGAAGCTTGCATGATTCTTTGACTTATTAAAAGCATCCAACTTCATAGTTTTGTTAATCTTCTATCTAAAAATATCTTCTTAATGTGTAGCCCCACCTCTTGTGGCTATTTCCAGATTCTATTAATCTGCATGTTGCATCTAGAATTATATCAGAATTCAGAAAGACTATGCATGGGATCTGAGTGTCCAGGAGTAAGCGATAGAGGCTCATGTGACACAGCTGCCAACAATGAGCAATTCTGTGTCTAGTCATTGTTCTGTCATTAAACTTTAAGTACAATCACATTGTCTTTGGTACTCCTTAATTTCAGTTGTTGTTTGGTCAGTATGTGTAAGGAGTTAAGTCATAGTAAAATGTACTAATTTAAGCTAATTATTAGTCTTCACATTTTGCCAATAGTTTAAATACATATTTTCTTTTTAATTTATAATAAAGCATATGCTACCATATCACATTTTTATGTTTTTATAACTGCATTTTAATATAATTTTGTTGGTAGCTAAATCTATATTATTTTATGTATTTTTAAATTATTATCTGAGGATAGTTTTATAAACTTCATCTGGCTGCAAGTGGTATTGTGTGTGGTTGCAGTAAGCAAAACCCAATGAAGGGCAATATGAATGACA
This sequence comes from Pipistrellus hanaki, assembly GCF_964339955.1. Classification (NCBI taxonomy): domain Eukaryota; kingdom Metazoa; phylum Chordata; class Mammalia; order Chiroptera; family Vespertilionidae; genus Pipistrellus; species Pipistrellus hanaki. The sequence continues at coordinate 137,100,426 of NC_140505.1, read as the reverse complement.
GACACGTTTTACTGAGAATGTGCTAGACTCCTGAGGACTCTTGTAAAATAGATCAAAGGACTAGAAGGCAAGCACATTTAAGCAGTCTTATTAGGACTTTAGCAAAGATTATGTGTGATTGAGTGGAGAGAACACTAGTCTATAAGTCTTAATTTTCTCTTAACTCTGAGATCTTGAGCAACTCAAACTTTTAGGCTGAAAAATGTTGAATGTCTATTTGACAATTTCATCATTGTGCTAAATGTGATTAAATAACTATTTTTTGTTGTTCCTTTAAGACTGAGCTAAGAGGAAATGGGAGGTTTGTTTCAAATTACAAGGATGCATTAACTAAAAGACAGGATCACCAAGAAAATGACTCAATAGATATCTGAGTCTCAGGAAGAAGTCATAAGAGAAATACTGTGTACTATTATTCAGTCATTAAAAAGAATGAAATATTGCCATCTACAACAGGACCTAGGGCATTATACTAAGTGGAATAAATCAGACAAAGAAAGACAAATACATATGATTTTATTTAACTCTGGAACCTAAAATACAAAATAAATCACTCCGAAATGAAATCATAGATACAAAACACGTTTTGACAGTTGCCAGTTGAGGGGTTGTTGGAAGACTAGGTAAAAAGGGGGCAAATATTAATATGTACAAATTGTGAGTTATAAAAAGATTAACTGGGATGGAATATAAGGAATATAATTAATAATATTATAATATCTATTAATGGTGTCAGATGGGTATTAGACTTAGTGAAGTAAATACTTGCGAGTTATATTAATGTCTAGTCACTATGTTGTACACCTAAAACTAATGTAATATTGTATGTCTACTGTAATTGAAACAATTAATAAAATGCATTGGGAGAGAACAGATACATATTTTAGCAATTCTATTTTTCTCCCTTGGTATTACTTTCTATTATAATTGAAATATTATACTTTTATTATATTTCCCTGTATTCTGGAGCTTATAGATTTTTATGCTAATTTTTAATGTAATAAGCTATTATCTCTGGATTGCTAAACTTTAGCCAACATATTTGAGAAAAGTTAATTGGCCTGTACCTTCCAAAAAACTAGCTGAAGTTTCTAAATTATGCTTGTGATAAGACTGCATGGTTTAGGCATTATGTATGCACATTGGTATGCTATTTCTAAGATAGTGATAGTTCTTTTATTTGTTTCAGAAATTAAAGCAAAGTCTTTCTTAAGGTATTCTATAACTGGCATTTGTTTTTCTACCACAAAGAATTTATCTTAAAATTTAAACATGTTAATTAGCCATAAATACTTCTAAGTATTGGAATGTTCAGTAATAGCTGCTCTGTGGCTCAATATTGGTTCAATTTTTCACCCTTTGTCTAGCATTTCTGTGAAATTTGAGTTTTGGGTTGTCATATGTCTTTTTTGAGAGTGCTATCTGGTATAAATCCTGCAGGAGTGTTTTAAATTTTATTTGTGCAAATATGTGTATCATATCATGAATCTCTGATATAACTATGAAAATGGTACATACCTCTTACCACATATCTCTTAGAGAGGGCAGACTTCAAGCTCCCAAGATAGTGCTATGGATGGTGTATAAGAATCCTGAAAAGCTACTGGAAGATGAGAGAATATACGTGAGCCATCTCAAACAAGCCACCCAACCATTAGATCAATAAAGCTGCAAATTGTCAGACATTTGGGTGAGGTCTCCCTAGACCATCTAGCCACAGAGAAGCCAGCAGAGACACAAAGAACTACCCATCCAATGAAAAAAAATTGTGAAAATAATAAATGTTTACTCCTTCAGGCCACTAAATACTTTCAGAATTGTTTATGATGCAACAAAAGCTAAGTGAGGGATTGCGGGATCAAATAGGCATTTGGGGTGTTCATTTTTCTGGTGGTATTGAAATTTCATTTTGCTTAATTTTCAAACAGGCTTGAGGGCCAATGAATAGAAATTACTCTGGAAGACATGTCTATGTTCCAGGAAAGATAATTTTATTTCTATCTAACACTAAATAATAACCAAATAAATAGTGTTTCTATAAGAAATTTGAATGTGAGAGAACTGTGAGTAATAAAAGGAAAAGATGTCTGCGAGGGTTTGGTGTTGGGAAACCATGGTTAGGATTGTTTGTTAGCTTTTCATTTTCTAGTGAAGTAGATTGTAAGGTCACGCACTGAGCCTAAATGAGGGATTCAGTGTTTTGAAAAGAGTTGAGAAACTTTTAAATATGGCTGTGGAAACGAGGGCAGAGCTGACCAGAAAGATATATTAGAAGTGACAGGATAATGAGAACCATTTTGGAAATTTGTAGGACAATATTGTATCCAGGGGATGGGAGTTGAGGCCGAATTTTCCCCAAAAGGGAAATGCAGGTAAATGGAAGGTAGTCAGGTCTATGGCCTGCATTAATAAAAAACATTTTGAGTTATTTCTATCCTATTAAAGATCATGATCTGGGTTTTACATTCTGTCTCATTTTTCTGAATTTTGCATCTAGCATAATATTTACATAAGCCTTGAAAAATATTAATAATTATTTTCCACATCTTTGGTAATCATACACAGTTGGACTATATAGAATAACCCAAAGAACATGCATAACTAATATAATGATTAATATGTTGATGTAAGAAATGCCCAAAGCTGTAAAAAAAGAAAAGACAGTATTTTTTGGAAATGTAAAACAACATCATAGCTGAAAATATGTTTTAATGTTGTAATTCTTATTGAACAAAAGGAAATGCAATGTATTAGTCATTAATAAAATATATACTATGCCTTATACTGTTTATGTAAGTCTCAGAAGATGTAATACATATATTTGAGGTTCAGGATTCTCTTTCACATTGTCATGAACAAAAGGCTTGTTAATACACTGTTATCTTATTTAGTACCCCTGGAATCAAAGCCCCCCAATTTTTTTTCCATTTTTATCAATAATCATTAACCAACATCTAGATAGAAAAAAATTTTAATAATCTTGTCAAAATTCTAAATTTTCAGAGATTTCTCCCTAAAGCTTTGATGTGGGCTTTTTGTGGGAATTTGTGGTGCTTCTGATTGGTCTTGGGTTTGGATTAATACAAGAAAGATGGACAATTATGAGTAATAATAACAATGGAATCTATGGCTCAAGAAACTAGATATTCTAGATATTACTATTTATAAATACACACACCACATGCATAAACACATATTCTTTAATTCTCATAACATAACATTGTTTTCCACATAAATATATGGAGGGACAGAGAGGGTTAGTAACTTGTCCTAGGTCACACAACTAACAAGTGGCAGAGCTAAGAGGCAAATCCAGGGAGTCTAGTTCTAGATTCTGTGCTTTTAATGACAAGATTATTTTTATTTTTCAAAAGAATGGTTCTGAACCATTTTCATCATATAAGATTAACATATTCATAATAGACACACAGAGATTGTCACTGCTATTTCACAAACGTATTATCAAAATTCAAATAAATTATATCTTTCTGCCAGGGAGAAATTACTTTGAACCACACACAGATGAGTAAAGTACATAAATACAATTTTTAGTGATATCAACAGAAAGGAACATATTGATAGTGTGAAACAAAGGGAACTTTTAAAATAAATATTTGATTCTAAAAAATCTAGTTAAACATTTTGAGGTTGTAGTATTCATTAGCACATAATTAATAAAAGTTATGTAAAGAGATAAATTGTATAACATAGGAAAAATGTGTTGCATAAAGATGATAAACATGAAATAAAACATAATCATTTTGCCAATGATACGCCTGATGGGGTTAATATCCAAAATTTATAAATAATCTATAAAACTCAACACCATAAAAAAAAAAAAAACCCAAAACAATACAACTAAAAATGGACAAAGGACCTCAATAGACATTTCTCAGAAGAGGACATACAGATGGCCAATAGACATATGTGAAGATGCTCAATGTCACTAATCATCAGAGAAATACAAATTAAAACCATGATAAGGTATCACTTCACACATGCCATAATGGCTATCTCAATAAATCAATAAACAAGTGTTGGTGAGGATGTGGGGAAAATGGAACCCACTTGGAGCAATTAGGAAGGCAGGCAGGCGAGCAGTTGGGAGCCAGCAGTCCTGGATTGTGAGAGGGATGTCCTACTGCCCATTTAGGACCGATCCCTCAAGGGGTTCCCAGATTGGAGAGGGTGCAGGCTGGGCTGAGGGACACACCCCTCATGCACAAATTTCATGCACTGGGTCTCTAGTAAGAAATAATCACAAAACTCTGGTTTGTGAAAAAGGTTGTAATACTTAGGCAATGCTTCCTGAAAGTAAGAAATGCTATAACCAATAAAACTGTTTCTCTGATAGCATTCATAATTTCTGATTGTCATTCAGACAAACTTCATTGATAATCTAACAATAGGAAAAGCTTATGGGCCTCAAAATATTGTCAGCTGAACTAATGTAAATATTTAAAATATTATAATGTCAACATGCAGAATGAGGTAAAAATCTATTTTCTTTTCTATAAGTAAAATTGAAAAAAATTAGAAGAACATGTAAAGAGTTAGGTTAATTTCAGCTTTGGATAGTTATGTATAAACTAGGAGTTCAGGGCACAATTCAAAATGACTCCCTCTAGTCACCGGTCTGGCCCTGCCTCTCTATCCAGCCCTTGAAGCAGCCGAGGCTGCTGCTGATCAGGCCCTTTCCCAGCATGGAGGCCCCTTCCACCCCACCCCCAACACTGTGTGTGTAACCTCCTCCTCCAATCCAGCGTTCCAGTTAATTAGCATATTTATCTGATATATGTGTGAGAGAAAGAGGGATAGATATATAGATAGATAGCCAGGGACTAATTTAAAAATATTTCTCTACTTAAATGAAGAACAAAGTTTAAGTTCAAGTCATGAAGTCAGTGAAAAAAATTAAAAAGCAATATGTACATTAAATATATAATACAGAACATCTTTCAGCATATAACATTTGTTGAAGTGGGGTTGAATCTACTTAATAAAGTGTAGCTAAAAAGTAAAATAAACACAGCACCTGCCTTCTTACTTGAAACTTTTGGAATAAAATATTTATATTCAGGTGTCAGCTGAATTTAATGATGCTTCAAATTAGTTATACTAAAATTTCTGGATGACTTTTATTCTCTGTTGTTACAGTTCATTGTCACTGATTTCAGAAGTCTGATGGGTGGAGTAATGAAGGCCAGTCCATTGTCTCTGGAGGCATCCTGCTTTGGGAGTTTCTGTTCTAGGGAGAGTGGCATGCACATGTGCTCATGGTGCTGTCATTCTGCTCCATGCAGTCATCAGCTCTGCTGGCGAAAAGTGGCTCCACATCTTCTAGTCACTCCATCAGCAAAGATGGCCTTGTCCCTTGACATCCCAACACTCATGGCTTTGCAGCAGTAAGGAAAAGTTGAGCAGAGAAAGTGCATGGTGTCTTTTTTTTATATTAATATCTATGTTTTCTAATGGGATGAACTCTGAAAGAAGAGCTCTTGGATGGTAGTGCCCAGCAGTCTTAGCTATGTTTGGTTCAGAAACTTTTATACAGAACTTTGAGAAAAAGGTTAGTCAAGGTTTCACGGTTACTTTGAAATTTGGCATGTAATTACTATCCATTTATTATGCATGATTCTGCTAATGAGCAGTCTCTCTACTAGCAAATGAGTAATTGCTTCTTCCTTTAACTTTTTTTTTGTTGCTTCACAATTAAATATAAAATAACTGAGGAAGAGACTATATAAACACTATAAAATGTATCCCAAATAACTCAGCATAACCTAATCCCTAATTTATTCCCATTCCAGCTGTCTCCAATACCTATCATCTGTATTCTGCACAGCTGGCTGACCTGAAATTACCTGAATATGTCTGGCACTTTGTAGCCTCAACATAATTACAGTTATTCCATGTGCTAAAATACCCACTTGTCAAAAATCTAGCCTTTCTCTAAGCCCTGGTAGTAATTTGAGTCCCATAAAATCATCTCCAATCATAAAAATATTGCTTCTAATTCCAATAGCATCATGTATACTTTTGAACTATATACCATGTAACATATTGAATTTGAATTGATTCTTTACATAGTATATATTCTACTATTTGGTAATTTCTCTGAAGGCAGATCTTGGCACCTTCCTACCTGTCTCAGCCAACCAAGGCTATCTTAAGCCAGCATACATATATGCATGAACTAGCCCAAACAAGATTAGTAGAGTCAACACAGGTTAGTTAATTTATAGACACGCCACCAGCTAATTTATAGACAAATGAGAAGAAAAAAAAACCCTACAAATGATTATTGATTTAAGATGCAACATTTTGTGATGGCTTCATTTACAATAATACTGGTAGCTAACTGCTCTAGCAATTAATTGATTGACTTTGTAAGCTGTATTCATTCTAAGGAGTCAAATTGGTATTACTTTAGCTTCCCTGAAAGTACCATAGTATATCCTCAGGACTGTTTCTCTCGACATTTTGTTTTTAGCATCAAGTTATTTCTATTTGAGACAAAGATTATTAGAGCTGAACCCTTTTGGTAACTACCTATCTCAACTGGTCTCTCAACAAGTGTCTTCCAGGAATGCTAAACATCCTTTGTATGATAGATCTTATACTAGCAATTTTCAGGTACTTCAGCTCCTCTTAGGACCAGTTAGTTAATCAAGTGATTTACAGATCTACCACATATTTCAGTACCTACTCTGGTCAGAAGCTTTTCTAGATGCTGAAGTTTAAACTCGATGAATAAGACATGATTCCTGTTCTGGGGTTTAAAGATGAATGTCGTATGTATTAGTCATACAATATAGTGATTAAGAGATGCTCTCTGATGCCATAGGACCCCAACCTAAATCCTAGGTCAGCCACTTACAAAGAATATGTACTTGAGCAATTTATTTCTTTTTGTCACATGCCATCAAAGTTGATTGAATTAAATGTAAGAATCTGAGAAATGAGAATAAAAATAGATGCCATTGAGGATTACTTTGAAACTTAAATTGAAATAGTGCATGTAAAGAACTTTGCATAACACTTGTCATCTATTGTTCAACAAATGTTAGCTATTATTATAAATAATTAATTGTATTTCAATGTGACAAATGATGTATTAGAGGTGTAGAAAAATATTATGAGAATACAGGATAAATTATTCTCCTTAGAAGGTTCAGGTAAAGCTACAGAGAAGAGATGAAATTTGATCTGGGACTTAGAGAATCAGGAAAAAGTATAGAAAAAAATCAGGAAAGATAATTCCAGGTAAAGATCCTAGAACAATGTAAGCAGAAAAATACTCTTGTGTGTGAGGAACAGTGTTCTATTGTTGGTAGACCACAAGATGTTTGAAGTGATGATGGGGTAGTGATCAGTTTTACTACTTTGAAAGTTGTAGAATAGAAAAGTAAATAATTATAATTACTGCCTAAAGAACACTTACTGTGGGCCAGAGACTATGTTAAGCTCTTTGGTTCCAAAATCTCAATAACATTGTGGCATTGCAGTAAACATTATTGCCCCACTTGTTTGATTAGAGATTGGTAAAATAAAAATGATTCAGTTATCTGTCCACAGTCACCAAGTTGTCAAACACAATTATTATAGATATAAGTTAAATTTGACTACTGTGACTTAAATACAGTATGTAAACTCAGACAGCATGAATTCAGAGATCACATAGCCTTCTGGACCATAATTACTTAGGTAAGGATACTCGATTCTATCTAATAATTAAAAAGTCAAAATCCACTGCCTGCATAATTGCAGTCACTAATGCACATGTATGAATTCAAACAGCAAAAGATATTGGGGAATTAAAGAGATGTTGAACTGGAGAATATGTGCCCAGCCACAAGATATTCAAATTAAAATATTTTCGTAGCAAAACAAAAGAGTCCTAGGGTCAGTTTGAAAACCGTTAAGCAGTGAAGTATCATGATGAAATTTGAAGCCACAAAGTGACATGATGGGTTTTGTAATTTAGAAAGATGAAACTGGATTGAAGTGGGGCAAGGTTAGAGAGAGATGCAAAGGAAGTTTCAAACAAGGAATTAAGTTCTGGCCTGGAACACTGGCAGTGGGAAGGATTAAGTTGACAGCCTGGAGACCTTTGCTATTGTTAAAAAATAAAGCTGAATGAAGACCCTTCAAGGAAACCCTTATCTGCATATCAAATATCTGGGAAGTGCTTTTATAAATGGGTATTAAGAAGACCTCAATATTCCATTTCAGTATTATTGACTTCCTGTAGAATGCCTTGCAAGAAGTGTCATCTCATTCTATTAGTCCATGGGACACCATAGATGCAGAACTATATAATTCAGACATGGTACCAGACATGAATCTTTGGCCAAAAAATGTTTGAGTTAACAAATAATTACACTCCAGAACTGTTTATGTTCAACTTATAGCTCTTCACCCCACCCATGTGGTTCAGTGGTTGAGCATCATCCCATGCACCGAGGTCACCCATTCCATTCCAGGTCAGGGCACATGCCTGGATTGCAGGCTTATCCTCAGTGAGAGACGTGTAGGAGGCAGCCAGTCAATGTTGTCTTTCATCGATGTTTTTATCTCTCTCTTCCTTTCTTTCTCTCTAAATAAAAATATGTTTTAAAAATTACAGTTTTTCTACATGCTAGCTTTGTCCTTGTGTTTCTTCATATGAAGAATGGAGATATTACCTTCTTCATAAGAAAACATAAAAGTATATAAATGTAGAGTGGCTAGTGCAGAGCATGGCAAGTGGTAAATACCTAATAAATGTTAACCATATTTAATATTATTTCTATTATTACTAAAACCAGTCTATGTAGACAGAAATTACAGCAAGTAATGCAAATAAATGGCACTCTTAGAGTGTATAAAATAATTCTTTAAGTTACTTTTAAATTTAAAATTAAGACATATGAAACCAGCAAAACATGTGTGCTTTCAATAAATATTTCCTGTCTGACAGGAATATATAAATAGTTTTTCCCTATACCTGTTATTAACCTGAATAAAAGCATTAAAAAATATCCCTTTACATTTTAGGTTTTTCCTTCTATAAGTTGGAAACATGATATTTAATCTTAACTTGGCACAGCCCATTGTTGGGTACTCAATAAGCAACATGATTTATTAGGACACGTTTTTCATTTTTGGGGTAACATGCACATTATTAGATTTTTAGGATGATTGCAAAATGTTAAATTTTTTTTTTTACATTCACTTTAAATAGTTCTTTGGATTTCAGGAAAAAAAATTGAATTTTTCTACTTAAAGGACAGCTTCACCCTTCTTCACCAAGAAGAATTGGCTTCATGTAATCAGATTTCACTCTGTTAGTATCTTACCAAAATTAATGTGAAATAGTGTAACTAAAAAAGCTCTTATCTGATACTTTCTTTATAGGGATTTCTATTATCTTTCAAAAATTCCATTGATTTTTTTTTTTTACTTATCAAAAGTAAATTTGATAGCTAAGTCTGTTTATTAAAATCCTATACATTTTTTAACAATATAACACTTATATTTAAATATATGCATTGAATTCTGTGATTTTTGAACAAAAATTGCATGTGAATAATATGCTAGCATCATTATTAGCACATGTTGCATCAAAAACATACTTTATAAATAAAATCAGCTTCTCAGTGTTTGGGGAGAAACTTCAATTATCTCACTCAGCAGAATGACACTCAAACAATTGCATAAAAATTACATTCTCTTGTTTTAATTTTTAAAAAATATCTTAATTTTCCTTTTGTCTTAAACAATATAGAAGTTGATTCTCATCAAAGCATAAAAAGGGAGGGTAATAATATAGCATTGCATGGCACACACACTTTAAAGAAAAGATCATTGCCTAAAGCCCAGTCATCTTGAATTTCATCAAATATTGGAAAAAGTGGATATCTAAATTCTGGCCCATAGTGTCCACTGGGGTCCTGGAACCTACATTTGGAGGACTAGGGCAGGTGTTTGTTGAACTATAATGAATGATGCAAAAGGAATCAAGTGGCATGGATTTTTTCACTGGAACTTACTTCAAGTTGAATAGTGTATAAGCAAACATAAACTTGCTGCCTATTGAGATTTTCTGTTTGTAGACTACCTTCAAATAGAGTTTTGACATCAAGAGCAAGAAATACTTTGGTCCTGGTATTTCAGTGTACTCTTTTCTCTTTCCCTTTGTATATTAATACCAAATTATAATTAACATAACTATGATTTAGCATAGTTATTAGCATAGCCATGATTAGCATATAGATGATTGCTGGTCAGTGCATAATAGACCAAATGCAGTGAGACAAAGCTTTTTCAAGGCTTATTTACCCTATCATTTGCAGTACACAATCTCAAAATATGAGGCAGGGACACGAGGTAAATTATCACGAGGCATCAAAGCACAAGTCACACAATGTCATATTACACTATAATGAAAAAAACAAGTAATTGCTGAATTTGTTGAAGGAAACCCAGAAAATCCACAGTTTGAAATTTCTTTTAGCAGTATGTACATACAAGAATGTATATTGATATACATTAAGCTCACACTTAAATTAAATGTTACTTATATGGATAATGATTTTTATGTAAGTTGATTGAGAGAAAATAGAAACCCTAGAATTTGAAAGTTATGTTCTGGTTAGTTGTTGGCAACAAAGAATAGTATACATTTAGGTGATAATTTGGATATTTTATACATACATTGGAAAAAAGACAACCTTCCCTTTTAATTTTACTAAATACTGTTGATTAGTTATTTGATGACTGATTTCATTTTGCATATAAAGACTAAACCAGGGTTCAAATAAAAACGAAATGATAATAGTGTGTGAGAATTATTAGTGTGTCAGTCACTTATTAAACCCTCACATTATTGGCCTCACAGAGTTAATGCTATGATGTTCACATTATACAGATAGAGTTGCTGAGGTACACGGAGAGTAAGAAAAGTACCAATGTTTCATAGGATTTAAGCTCATGTGATCTGGCTTCAAAGTTCATGCTCTTAACCATTCCTCTTTACTGCCTCATTATCACACTTGAATCCCACCACTTTTCTCACATGTAGCGTTCAACAATGATGCATCACACAGAAAACAGAAGGGGAAAGCTTTCATATAGACAAGTTTGAAAGCTACAAGAGGAAATTAGACTCATGCAAGTACAGTAATTTTTTCCATTCGCCTACTAAAGGAGATCTCTGTTTTCCCAATTCTTGGCAAATACAAATAATGCTGCTATTTGTAGCTGCTTTCATATGCATGGTCTTTATATGGATGTTGCTCTACATCCTTACTGCCATTTGGTGTTGTCTGTGTTCTGGATTTTGGCCATTCTAATAGGTGTATAGTGGTATCTAGTTTTCATTTGCATTACCCTGATGAATTATGATGCGGCACTTCTTTTCATGTGCTTATTTGTCGTATGTACATCTCATTTGATGAGGCATCTCTTAGGTTAGGCTGTGGATAACTAGTTCCCCTTAAGATCAGGCCTTCTTAAGAAGTGAGAACTGAGTGCTATGGTGTATTTCAAACAGGTTCCTTTGCCCCTTCTTCTGCTGGAAGCACCAGGGAATGTTTCTCCAGTATTTTCTGTGGAAACCTAGTTTAGTTCCTGGGGGCATATCTTACAATATTGCAGGGATCCCACTATGGCTGGGTCCCCTTGGAGTTTCTAACGCTCAGCATTGTCTACATTGAAACTCTAGCCATTTACCAGTTACAGTTTATATTTTTTTACCCCACCACTGGTTTCTGTGACAATTTCTGCCTGTGAGTCTCTACTGCAATAAAATGTGACACCCTGTCAACAAACGACAAGTGTTGGTGAGGATGTTGATAAAAAGGAACCCTCGTGCACTGCTGGTGAGAATGCAGACTGGTGCCACCACTGTGAAGAACTGTATGGTGTTTCCTCAAAAAACTAAAAATGGAACTCCCATGTGACCCAGTGATTCCACTTCTAGAAATATACCCGAAGAAACTATAAACACCAATCAGAAAGGATATATCACCCCTATGTTCATAGCAGCACAATTCACCATAGCTATGATTTGGAAGCAACCTAAGTGCCCATCAGCAGATGAGTGGGTTAAAAACTGTGGTACATCTACACAATGAATACTACTCTGCGGTTAAAAAAAAAGGAATTCTTACCATTTGCAATAGGGTCGGCAACTAAGTAATTGCGGATTTTTTAAAGAAAATCAAAGACAATTTTTTCATGGAACTAAATAACTTTATTTTGTAATGTATTGCCCATTTTGATCAATGACCTTTTGCCATATTTCAGGCAGCATCATAATCCCACGTTCAAAAAACTTCTGGTTTTTATTAGCAAAAAACTGAATCAGGTACGATTTGACATCATCATCATTATTGAAATTTTTACCATTCAAGGAGTTTTGTAAAGATCGAAACAAAAAGTAATCAGATGGTGCAAGGTCAGGACTATATGGTGGATGTGGCAAAACATCCCAACCAAGCTCCATTAATTTTTGCCGAGTGACCAAAGATGTGTGTGGCCTTGCATTGTCATGATGGAATACAACACCTTTTCGATTTGTCAATTCGGGCCGCTTTTCTTCAACTGCATTGTTTAATTTCGTTAGTTGTTCAATGTAGACATCAGAATTGATCGTTCGGTTGTGTGGTAAGAGTTCAAAGTAGACAATTCCTTTGTAATCCCACCAAACTGATAACAAAACCTTCTTTTGATGAATATCAGCTTTTGATGTTGTTTGAGTTGGTTCACCTGGCCTGCTCCACGATCTTTTCCGCTTGATATTGTTGTAAACAACCCATTTTTCATCGCCAGTTATCAGTCGTTTTAAAAATGGATCATTTTCATTACGTTTCTTTAGCAAATCGCAGCTGCTAATGCGTTGCGTTAACTGTGATTCTTTCAGTTCGTGAGGAACCCATGTATCGAGTTTTTGAACATAGCCAAGTTGTTTTAAGTGATTTTCAATGCATGTATGTGATACATGAAGCTTCTCTGCAATCTCACGTGTTGTACTGTGACAGTCCGAATTGATTATTGCTTTGATTAGGGCGTCATCAACTTCAACTGGACGACCAGAGCGTTTTTCATCTTTGAGTGAAAAAATCACCAGAACGAAATTTGGCAAACCAATTTTGACACTGCCATTCTTTTAAGGCTTCGTCACCATAAACAGCACTTAACTTTTTATGAGCTTGCGATGCATTTTTCCCTTTGCGGAAATAAAAAAGCAAAATATGACGAAAATGTTCCTTTTGATTTTCCATTTTTCAACGAACGCCAAACGAAAATTACAAAACAGATCAAAAAACTTTTTTTACTGATTAACAGCTGAATAGCCAACTATCAAATAACAAAATGTGTTTTACATTTGTACTACGTCTGCAAACCTAAAAATTCAACTGAAGCCATGTGTAAAATCCGCAATTACTTAGTTGCCGACCCAATATATTGTTGATTAAATTTTGTTGTATTGTTTAAATAAATTCGATTTAAAAAAGTATTAGAAAACGACATTAATTATTACTAGACCTAATACATACATACGTTTTAAATTAACCTCCTGGATGTTACTTACCATTAATACTATGTGGAAAACTTATTTTGTGAGAAAAAAAAAATTTTCCCTAATACGAGGAGCCATTTCTTTTCCAAAAATTATTCTCAGAAATGAAGACTTTGCCATCTATCTGAGAATTTACCTAGACTCTCAAATTATGAGTCTGGCTCCTGGCTGAGCAATGCTCCCCCTGTGGGAGCATACTGACCACCAGGAGGCAGCTCCTGCATTGAGTGTCTGCCCCCTGGTGGTCAATGCACATCATAGTGACCAGTCATTTCTCATTTTGTCAGATTTGCACATTAGCCTTTTATTTTATAGAACTAGAGGCCAGTTGCACAATATTCATGCAAGATTAGGCCTTCCTTCCCATGGCTTCACTCCCAGCCACTGGGGAGCCAGCAAGTCCCTGTTCCCAGCCCACCCTGGAGCCAGCAAGTCCTCACTTCTGTCCAGAACACCACTCCTGTAGCTCCCTCCACCACCCCCCAACCCCTCATAGCAGGCGTCCCATCCCTCCCAGCCATTCTGTGCCTGTATATGCAAATTAACCTACCATATTTATGGATTAATTTGCATACTCACTCTGATTGGCTGTGGGTGTAGTGAAAGTATGGTCAATTTACATGTTTGTCTATTATTAGGAAATATTATTGTTTTATTGTTTAAAGTATTATATATGTCTCCTTTTTGCCCCACTGATCCCTCCCTGGCCACTTCCACCTCCCCAGAACAAGCTCCCCCTGTCCCAGTGTTCATGACCATTGATTATGGTGATATGAATGCATACAAGTCCTTTGGTTGATCTCTTACCGGCACCCCCAACACCCCCACCTTCCCTCTGAGATTGGACAGTCTGTTTGGTGTTTCTCTGTCTCTAGATCTATTTTTGTTCATTAGTTTATCTTGTTCTTTATATTCCACAAATGAGTGAGATTGTGTGCTATTTCTCTTTCTCCAACTGGCTTATTTCGCTTAGTGTAATGCTCTCCAGGTCCATACATGCTGTTGCCAATGGTATAAAGTCCTTCTTTTTTATAGCAGCCTAGCATTACATTTCATAGATGTACCATTGTTTTTTTAATCCATTGGCATTTAGGCTGTTTCCAAATCTTAGCTATTGTAAATTGAGGGATGCATATGAACATAGGGATGCATATATCCTTTCTGATTGGGGTTTCTGGTTTCTTGGGATATATTCCTAGAAGTGTGATTATTGGGTCAAATGGAAGTTCCATTTTTAACTTTTTGAGGAAACTCCATACTGCTCTTCATAGTGGCTGCACCAGTCTGTATTCTCACCAGCAGTGCAAGAGGGTTCCTTTTTCTCAGTATCTTCACCAGCACTTGTCAATTATTGATTTGTCAATGCCATTCTTACAGGTACCACATTGTCATTTTGATTTGCATCTCTCGAATGATTAGTGAATTTCATGTGTCTCTTAGCCTCTTTGGAAAATTGTCTACTTAGGTACTTTTCCCATTTTTTATTGTATTGTTTGTCTTCCTTTTATTAAGTCGTATGAATTCCCTGTACATTTTGAGGATTAAAACCTTATCTGATACAGCATTGGCAAATAGTTTCTCCCATGCAGTGGGCTTTCTTGTTGTTTTTGTTGATGGTTTCTTTTGTTGTTCAGAAGCTTTTTATTTTAATGTATTCCCATTTCTTTATTTTCTCCTTAGTTTCCATTGTCCTAGGGGCTGTATAAGTAAAGATATTGCTATGATATATGTCTAACATTTTCCTGCCTATGAATTCTTCTAAGATTTTTGTGGTTTCTGTCTTTAGTTTAAGTTCTTTATCCATTTTGAGTTTATTTTTGTGTATGGTATAAGTTAGTGATCTAGTATCTTTTTTTTTTTTTTTTTGCATGTATCTGTCCAATTTTCCCCACACTATTTATTGAGGAAACTGTTTTGACTCCATTGTATGCTCTTGCCTTCTTTGTTAAATATTAATTGAGCGTAATGGCTTGTGTTGATTTGTGGGTTCTCTGTTCTATTCTATTAGTCTATTTGTCTCTTCTTGTGCCAGTTCCAGGAAGTTTTGAGAACAATGGTTTTGTAATACAGCTTGATATTTGGTATTGTGATCCCTCCAACTTTGTTTTTCTTCCTCAGGATTGCTGGGGCTTTTCTGGGTTTTTTAAAAATTCCATATGAATTTTTGGAGCATTTATTCTACATCTGTAAAATATGCCATTGGTAATTTAATGGGAATTGCATTGAATCTATAAATTGCTTTGAGTAGTATGGACATTTTATGACGTTGAGTTTACCAATCCATGAGCACATCTGTTTGTCTCTCTCTCTATCTTTTTTTCAATACTTGTAGTTTTCTGAGTACAAGTCTTTTACCTCCTTAATTAAGTTTATTCCTAGGTTATCTTACCTTTTTTGTTGCAATGCTAAATGGGATATTTTTTAGTTTCACTTTCTGTGAGTTCATTATTGTTTGAAAATTATTAATCTAACACTATGGTTTATCATATAATACCACATGAAATGTTTCAGAATATTTGACAATGTGTAGCCAAAGATTCAAATGACAGAATTCAATATTCACCTTTAGTCTGTATTTTTCTTGTACCATAAAAAACAGCCACAAAGATAAATATACTTAGCTTGAAACTTCCATCATTCTTTTTGAAATATGAGAGCATTTTGCATGTCAACCTAGATAAATGACATTTTCTGAAAGATGTTCAAACTATCTGGCCTTCTGAGAATCTGATTGCTTTATTATTGAACATCAATACTTTCTTCCATCAATTTCACATGCCATTAATTGTGACTGTAAATCTGTGCTAGGCCCTTGTAGAATTGTAATTGATGCTCAATGGCATGTAAATTGTACCCAAAGTTGTTTATCAATAAACTTAATTTTGTCTTTGAGTAATATATAAATATATAAAAAAGTGTATAAATACATGTATATCTAATTTGTGCATATTGACCCAAAATAGACTGATTATCATTTAAGAACATTTTGATTAAGTCCCAAACTGCTTTTATTCTTAATGAAATAAAATATTTTTTCATTCTATTTCATCTACAAGCTCTGATTAAATTGAATAAAACTGGTATATCTTAACTGCCTACTAAGTGACTATACAAGCTCTAGAGTTAATTCAGTGGTTACAAAATCTCATTTCATTTTATTTACTAACTATGAACCTTGGGGCCTTTATTTAATAGTAGCTCTTGATCTCAGTTTCTTCAGCTGAAAATTTGATTAATAATATTTCCTGATAGATAGATATATCATGAGGATTAAATCAGTTGATACTTATAGAAGTATTATATCTATGTGTTTAAGCATTATATCTCTATATAACATATAAATGCACATATACTTAGAGGTAGATATATAGAAATGTAGATATGGTGGTCTGGAGGAATACTCTTTGAAGCAAAAATAAAATATTGCAAAAAATGCGTTTTTATTTTCTCTTGTCTTAGCTTCTCATGCTAAGAGCTCCAGTTTCAGTGTGGTGTGGGTTCAGGGTAGGGTTTTAGAAGCTCACAACAAGGTTGATGCAACATTTGATATTCATGTCAAATAAGATTCCGCTAAAAATGATCATTTCCTAGAGCTTCCAGTAATAATCCTAGGTTTAGGTGTCATTAATTGATAATGGAGAAAGTAAAATGAAATAAGCGCTGCTAAGAGAGTCACTTAAAATAGAGTCAGGAGGCTATTAAAAAAGAGGAGTCTGTGAACATCTTATGCCTCAGTACCCAGTGCTGCTAGTAAGTTGTTAAACCTATAACCTGTTGCTAAAATCAGCTCAGAAATCCTGGAGCCATAATGTTCCTGGAACAACAACTGCTACATGGGCATACATGAACTCTATTTCCTTCCCTGTAGTTTCTGCAACCCTCATTTTCATATTGCAACTAGCCAATCCTTGTTAACCTAACCAGAAATCCTTCATTTGCATTAAAGAATTCCATTTTGTGTTTGCCTTTTTATAAATCTGCCTTTCTTTGTTCTCTCCAGAGCACACTTTGGGTTGCTACCTGAATCTACTTCTCTCAGATTGTAGATAAATGCGATCAAATATATTTAAACTAGAGGCCCGGTGCATAAAATTTGTGCACGGGAGGGTGGGGGGGGAGGGGAGGGTTCCCCTCAGCCTAGCCTGAGCCATCTCCAATCCAGGACCTGTTGGGGGATGTCCAACTGCTGGTTTAGGCTGTATCTTGGGGATCAGGCCTAAACCAGCAGTTGGACATCCCTCTCACATTCTGGGACCACTGGCAATTAACTCTTTACCTGCCTGCCTGCCTGATCGCCCCTAACTGCCACGCTCTGCTGGCCTGGTCACTCCCACTGCCTCCCTGCTGGCCAGGTCATCCCTTACTTCCCCCCATACTGGTCTGGTGGCCTCCAACTGCCCCTGCCATTCTGTCGCCCCTCACTGTCCTTTCCCCCTCCAGCCTGGCTGTCCCCCATGGCCCCTCTTGTGGGCCTGGTCTCCCCACACAGACTGCTGCTCAGTCTTTTGGTTGCCCCTCACTTATCCCCTTGCCAGCTTGGTGGTCCCATGCAGCCTGCTGCTCTGCCATTTGGTTACCGCTCACTGACCCCCCTGCTGGCCTGGTTGCCCCAGGCAGCATGTTCGTTCTCTCGTTCAGTTGTGATGGTTGCTTAGGCTTTTATAAATATAGATAAATGCTTTTTATTCTTTATTACAGTCTAAACCAGTTTATTATTATTAATATTATTAGCATAATCATCCTGTGAACTGCAACAACTAATTCTGACTCCACTTATTTGCAGGTGTCTTCAATATTACCATTTCTGTAAGAATTTTTACACAAAAAGGGAGTTGTGGTAATAAGTATCACGAGGCTATATAGTGATAATGGATATCCTGAAAGAATGTTCTAATACTCTGACATAAAACAGGTTGAGCAGATGCGTTAGAGAATTTTGACTTTGATTTGTTAGGTATTAAGTGGCCACCATTCTCCTACCCTGTTTCCCCGAAAATAAGACAGTGTCTTATATTAATTTTTTCTCCCAAAGTTGTGCTAGGTCTTATTTTCAGGGGATGTCTTATCTTTCCATGCGCTAGGTCTTATTTTCGGAGGATGTCTTATTTTCGGGGAAACACGGTACATATGGTAAGTATCCCCCAAATATCAAAATAATCATTTCTGTGCTTCCTATAAACATCAGCTCTGGGGAAAAGGATAACTGAACAATCAGGGCAGGGTAAAGACAGAGAAGTATTTATTACGGGCTGCTGCAAAGATCAGTTGGTACTCCCCATAACAACAAGTTTAAATGATCCTGCCTGACTGCTATTAGCAGTTGCACTCTTACATTATGCATGACATTTGACTATTCATAGAAAAGAAAATGCACTACATTCCATTAGTGGTTTTCTATGAGTGTAAGCCTACAAATTACTGGTGATGTTTAGGCTGATGTGGGGGCTCTTTTGCATATTTATGATGTTCCTATCACATTTATTATTAACATAAATGTAATGAGAGTTACTAAAGATCAATATGATTTCTATCAATTTCAGATTTTGTGTTTGTGATTAAACCTCTTATGCAAATATGATAGTGTATTTACATGCTATATTTATGCACGATCACCAAAGGTCTTTGTACTTTGGCTTATAACTGTTATGCCAATATTGTAAAAGATTACCCCAAAATAAGGTAAAGTAAAAGCTATTGTTTCTGATATCAGAAAATGTGGAATCTGCAGTGGTTGGCTATTTTCCTTATACAGAATCACTCTTAGACACTTTCTAGGAAAACCAGCACATGATTTTCTCCAAAAATAAAGATCTGTTTTAATGGAAAGTATTTCTAAAAGAGAGAAATTTATAGGATGCCAATTTAAGCAGAGTTTCCTGGACTCTAAGAAGTTTATCTTTCTATTTATTGTATCTGAGTATAAACATTTTTGTGCCACATCTTTGAACAAATTTCAAATAGAATAAACTCAAAGAAAATCACTTTAAGACACATCCTGGTCATATGTTAGAAAACTACAGATTTTTTAAAAGGAAGTAAAACAGTATATTTTATATGAAAAAATAATTTGAATGAATCCTAATTTCTCAAAATAAACCATTGTAATCAGAAAGAATTGGCACACCATTTTTATAGTGCTGAAAGGAAAAAAAAATATGTCAATCTATAAATCTATATCTAGGAAAATGTTCAGGAATGAAGATAAAATCATAGCATTTTATGAGAAGGAACACGAAGAGAATGTGTAGGCATAAATTTTCTCTTTATTATTTATTTCTCAATTAGAAAACCCATCTCCTTCCAGAGGACCAAATATACAATAGAAAGTATTATTTTTTATTTTCAAAAAACTTTGGCAATGTAAAATATGTTGAAATTCAAAAGAGTCTCCTTAAGAGGATTTTGTCTTTCTCATTTTTAGCAGAAATGACTCTACACTTAATGTTGTTTTTATCTATATTTTCCCTCCCTGGATTACACTTTTGGAAAAAGAAGGTAGTGTTTATTCCTCTGCTTATTTATTTAGTAAGGATTAAGATTTCACTGTGATATTAACCTAATATTAAGTACCAAAGAAATGCAGTTGAAATGGAGACAAAGATCCTTAACTCTAGAAGGTAGGAGATGTGGGGGGTGGGGGGGAGTGGGGGAGAGAGAAAGACAAAGAGATAATTTGATATTATTGAAATACTTTGTAGTTTATGTAGCCAAAAAATGAACAAAGACACTTAAGATATTGGCAGAAGCAGTAATAAATTATGTACTTTTCTATAATATATGAAGTTTCATTAATTAGCTAAAATAATAAATGGGATCAAGTTCACCCTATAAAATATTTCACTTAAATATTTTTTAGCATCATAACATTCTATCTTTTGTTCAAGTATAAGGTCTGATCTCCTCTGAGTTTTGTTTTCACACTGTTTAATTTAATGAATTAGTTCTGAAAAAGCATAATAGAATATCAAATATCCCATCTAAACTCTTTGAATTTTAAATAATATATCATAAAATATAGGTACATTTCATTTTTTCCTAAATATAGCATATTTTTTATAACTTCTTCAAGAATATAGTCTTTATTATTATTTAATTAACTAGTGGCCTAGTGCATGAAATTCATGCATGGGGGGATCCCTCAGCCCGGCCTGTACCCTCTCCAATCTGGGACATCCCTCTCACAATCAGGGACCTCTGGCTTCTAACCACTCACCTGCCTGCCTGCCTGCCTGATCACCCATAACCACTCTGCCTGCTGGCCTGCTTGCCCCAAATGTCCCCCTCCTCCGCTGGCCTTCTCGGCCCCATCTGTCCCCCCCCCCGCCTGCTTGATCACCCCTAACTGCCCCCCTACCATCCTGGTTGCCCCCAATTATCCCCCCCTGCTAGCCTGATCATCCCCAACTGTCCTCCCCTCCTGGCCTGATCGCCCCTAACTGCCTCTGCCTCAGTCCTGCCACCATGGTTTTGTCCAGAAGATCTCCCAGAAGGTTTCCCAGTCTAATTAGCATATTGCCCTTTTATTAGTATAGATAACAATTTTAAGATGTTTATGTCAACTTAAATAATGTTTTAAAAGTCTTTTTAAAATTTTTAAATTACAAGTAACATATAATATCATATTAGTTTCAGGTGTACAACATTGACACTTAATCTAAGAAGTGGAATCGATCAGAGTACAATCATGTTTGATTCTATTAGAATGATATGACACTGAGTTATGTAGAACCACTTCAGTTTATAGAAAAAACATCTGACCACAAAGCAAAGGTTCAGGTAACACACTCTCAGTCTCTTTAATACATGTTCTCTCTTGGTAAATGCCTAGAATTCCCAAAGGTAAATAGTAAAGCACTTTCTTTTCTATTTTCAGAAAGCAAACATCTTAGAACTCTAAACCTGGAGAAACTGAGCAATGAATTAATCTTCAAACTAAATTCTATCTCCAAAACAGGTTTGGCTCAATGGATAGAGCGTCAGCCTGTGGACTAAAAGGTCCCAGGTTCCATTCAGGTCAAGGGCCTGTACCGTGGTTGGTGGCACATTCCCAGTAAGGGTATGCAGGAGGCAGATGGTCCATGTTTCTAACTCTCTCTCTCCCTTCATCTCTGTAAAAAACTCAATAAATATATTTAAAAAAACCTAAATTTTACAAAACACAGACATTTAAAAATATACCTTCAGTGTGATTTGATCAGGATATTAGGTTTCATATTTTGGTAATATTTGGAAATTGTATTATATATAAAAGCAAATAAAATAGTAAAGTTTATAATAAAACCAATATGTCCCATGTAAATTAACTAATTTTTAATATATATTAGGCTTTATTCTTTATTCCATAGATACTTAAGTGGATAAATCCTACAAACAATATATTCATATTTTTGTTTGTTTGTTCTTAAACTAACCTGCTTCTCCAGTTATCTGGTTTGTACTAAATTTGATGAAATCCAACACAAATATTGGGCATAATTTGCTACGGAATTAAACTTTAATTATGTATGCCTTGGAGGCGAGAAAAACACACACACACACAAACTTGACATTTAAACTTATATTTGGCTCTCAAATTCCTATTTAAATATCTTCAGATGATTCAAAACTTTTATTCAGAAAAATAAGAACAAAAAGATTTGCAGGTATTTAAATATATAAAAGAGGATCATGTTTTAATCAAATGTTTTAAATCATTGTAAACCTGAACTCTTTTAAAAAGTGTAATAATACTGTAAAATGCTCTGTTTTGTTTTTACTTATCAATTATATTTCATCTTAGTTGTCTTAATCCATACTTCAGTGATATTCTGTGTCAATAAATAATTACAAGTGGAGGAATTACTTCATATATTTCAAAAAAGAACTAGCAAGAGTTTAGAGGATTCCAAATTTAATACAATTAAACCAATCAAGAGACAAAGCTTGGTAGAAGAAAGCATTCAAAGAAGAATGTCGGTAAAAGTATAAAATGTCTAATTTCTTGGCAGAACACATACACAAAAAGATCCGCTGGGAGAAAGAGGACAAGAATCTTCCTTTTGAAACTCCCAGTTGTGTAAATTCAGTGGGTTTCAGACTGAGTGAATTAATCAGGGAAGTACATAAGGGATGCCAGTCTACAGAGCCTTGAAAACTAGAGCTATGCGTAAGAGACCTTAATATTTGTCACAGAAAATTCTGGAAGAAAACATGTTTTAGGTCAAGGAAAAATAATCTACAACCTCAGCTGCTTCTGTTAGTAGAAATCCCACTCTTACTAGAAATTCAGAATTAGAATATGATGAGGAAATATATTCTAATATCATATACTAATGCATAAATAATAGTGCTAAGTGCTGTATTGCTTATTTAACGCATTGTTATATTTCTAGGCAAGAGATGAGATATTGGGAAAACTGCAAATTACAAGGCTATCAACCACTGTGTTTTAAGTTCTCTTAGTCCTAGCTGTTTGTTACATAAGACACCAATGTTAGGTCACAAATTAGATAAGATACAATGAGATTAACTGTGTTTTGTTTATTTTTTAGCTGTAGTGTCTTGGGCATGTTACTTAACATTTTTGAACCTCAGAATACCCACATGGAATAAATATTATCATAATGATTTCCTTACAAAGCTATCTATACTAATAATATGGCAATATGCTAATTATACCAGACATCTTCCAGATGTCATTCTGGACAAAGCCACTGTGGTAGGGGCTGAGGCAGAGGTAGTTAAGGGCAATCAGGCCAACAGGGGACAGCAGTTAGGGGGCAATCAGGCTGACAGGAGACAGCAATTAGAGGGTGATCAGGCAGGCAGGCAGGCAGACAAGTGGTTAGGAGCCAGCAGTCCCAGATTTTGAGAGGGATGCTGGTTTAGGCTAAATCCCTGCAGCATCAGGCTTAAATTGGCAGTCGAACATCCCCAGAGGGGTTCCAGATTGGAGAGGGTGCAGGCTGGGCTGAGGGACCCCCCTCTCCACCCCCCCCGGGTGTAATAATTTCATTCACTGGGCCTCTGGTTTTAAGAATAAAGGTAATACTTCATACTTGAAAAATATAGCAGTAAGTAGGCACATAGATAATACATATAATTGATTGTGGATTAACAATCATGTCTTTTAAATAACTAATCCCATATTAACTTATTTCACTCCAAATAGGTACAATTATTCTAGTCAGATCTATTTACATTGTTGACTCATTTTCTCTCACGATATAAATTCAAGGTATTGATTGATTTTCTACCATTCACTTGTGTTTTATTCTACTTGGATTTCTGGTTTTGAAATATAAGTGAGTCCCGCTCAATATTTTCTTCTCCACTTATGCCTTTAATTCTTTGAATAAATATTATCCTGAAATTTTGCTCCTTACTGATCTTCTTTGAAACTTGAAATAATATCCTCTTAAAAATATCTTAAAGTGCTTCCATATTGTGCAGCCTCATGCTTATCTCAACTCAGTGTGTAACATTTCCTTTTCCAATAGATTCCTGACTCTTATTTGGAAATAATGGAAAAGCTTATGTCTAATCTTTGGCAAATTCTGGTGTAGTAAATTTGTTGCATGTTCAATAAAATCTGAAAACATGTAACAAAATTTTTTTCTTTGTAAATAACACATTCAAAGCCCATTTTTAAGTCAGCTTCTTGGTATATCACAAGAAGTGAATTTTTTGAATCAAGGAGAAGGTAACCTGGAATTATTAAACATCTCTTGTCAACAATTCTTACCTTTCTCTGTGTTTTCAGCAGAGTGAACTCTGTTCACTGGATATGCCTGACAGTAGCAATCCATTACAAGGTTTTAAAAGCAAACATAAGTAAAACAACCTAAACCACATCCATTGTTAATAATTGATATTTATTCATCATTGGCCATTATTGATTATAGACTTAAAAGGAAGTTCTTTGTGTATTGACTTTGGAACATTTGCCTTGCTATATAGACAACTGCAAGCAACATGAACTTAATGGAAATGTGGTGGCACAATTCTTAAAAATTTAAGTAGTCATTAATGGAGCAAGATGAAGCTGAGTTCATGGCCTTTTATGGAATAAAAACAGGTTTTTCTTGAAGAGATATCACAAAAGAATTCACTGGAAATTTTTTAAAAAACAGCTGAGTGTTATTACTGATGGCTCAGTTATAATTAATAACTCTTATTCTAGATGTTTTAAATATCTATTTCTTACATTTTAGATAAATGTAAATTGAAACTGAATTTTATCAGTTGTTTATGATACCAATCATGCTGTTTGAAATATGTTTAATTCACTTGTTTTGCTCATTGTGACTCAAAACACTGGTGAGTTTATGTGATTTGTTTAGCTCTGCTCTTCTCTGGTTGTTATTTTAGTTCCTCAAGATCATGTCTCTCAACATGGAAAAATGGTTGCTATTGTTCTCAGCTTTTTGTTTGCATTTCAGAACATTTGGAGGTTCTATGTCTCAGTTCTAGAGACAAGTATCGAGCTTTTCACTGATAGGTTTCATCTAAGGAGCAGAGGAATTCCACCTAGTTAACTAAGATTTGAACTTCCTGAATTTCTGTGATAAAATGGAAATGGTACTATAGGATCCAATAAGGGACTGGAATGGATTTTGTGCACAGGGGAAGACGGGTGTCCCTCAGCCCAGCCTGCACCCTCTCCAATCTGGGACCCCTCCAGGGATGTTTGACTGCCCATAGGGATCAGGCCTAACCAGGCAGTTGGACATCCCTCTCAAAATTCAGGACTGTTGGCTCCCAACCACTCAACTGCCTGCCTGCGTGATTGCTCCTAACCACATCTGCCTGCCAGGCTGCTCACCCCTAACAACTACCCTGCCAGCCTGATTGATGCATAACTGCTCCCCGGCCAAACTGATTGTCCCTAACTGCCCTCCCCTGCCATCCTGGTCACCCCTAACTGCCTTCCTCTGCCAGTCTGGTTGCCCCCAACTGCCCTCCTCTGCTGGCCTGATCACCCCTAATTTCCCTCCCTTGCCAGCCTGGTTGCCCCTAACTGCCCTCTCTGCCAGCTTTATTGCCCCCAACTGCCCTCCCATGATGGCCTGTTTTCCCTCAACTGCCCTCTCTGCCAGCCCAGTCACCCCCAACTGCCCTCCCTACTTACCTGATTGCCTACAATTGCTCTCCCCTGCAGGCCTGGCGCTCTTCCCCCCTTCCCCCAACTGCCCTCCCTTGCTTACCTGGTCACCCCCAACTGCCCTCCTCTGTTGACTTGGTCACCCCTAATTGCCCACCACTGCCCTCCCCTTGTGGCGACCATCTTGTGTCCACATGGGGGCGACCATTTTGTGTGTTGGAGTGGTCAATGTGCATATTACTATTTTATTAGATAGGATGTTCCAGCTGCATAATGAAATGAATACTGCAGTAAAAATCATAATGTTAAAGACAGATCCTGTTGAGTCTACAGCGGGAAATAAGCCTTGTCCCTTCTCTGTAGTATCATGGTACTGAAGAAGAACTTCTACATTATCAGTCCAGCTTTTTCTTGGAAGCTTGAAAATACTTGCTTTAGAAGTTGGAATGACTAATTGAAGATCATGTAAAATATTTTAGAAAAACTTATTCTGGAGTTCATGCTTCTGACTGCGAAGAGTTCCAGTAGTATCAGTGATGTCTTACCTGTTGACTGCTGACCACTAGCATTAATGAGAAGCAGGGAGTTACTCTAAAATATTCAGCAACCTATTTGAATATCAACACTTGATTAACATGAAATAACTATTTTAATATAAATTTTTTGTCATTAAAATGTCCTCATTCTAAAAATCTGTGAGATTTTACATGCATCAGTTCAGATGAAATATTTTCAAAATCTTTACAGCCTAGTTATAATCCTTTTCTCATGACACTTTTTTTTATTAGTTTATATACACTCAATTTTCAAACAGAAATTCTGATGTACTTCCATGTACTGTAATTATAAGTTACAATGACAAATACAAACCAATATTTATGTGATCTAAATGTTCACAGAGTTTAAATTGCGTCAAATATCTTTTATTACATTCACAACAGGAAATGTGGGGAACATTGTTATAATCTGTTATTTAGTGACACAAAGGAGAATAAGTCATCAGAGCTCTATTGCTATACAGTTGAGCGGAAAACCTTAGTCTAAAATTGTTGAGAGAATATTTTTACAGTGATTTTTTAAAATAGATTTAATGCCAAGAAAGAAAATCAGTAATGAGCACAGTTCATACATGGCAATGCACTCATGACTAGCACTACTATTAACTATGTTTCCTGTTTCCCTTTATTAATAACTAGAGGACCAATGCATGAAATTCATGCAAGAGTAGGCCTTCCTTCCCCTGGCTGCCAGCACTGCTTCCCTCTGACACCCAGGACTCAGGCTTCCCTCGTAGCCCTGGCTTCGTCCAGAAGGTTGTCTGCAAGTACATCTGGTCTAATTAGCATATTATGCTTTTATTATTATAGATTATCTATAATTTCAAAATCAGTAGCTGTAAAATACTAAATTAGTTATTCATTTTTGCTTAATAATTTATTTTAAAAATTTAGTGGTTATAAACAGAAAACATTTGTGCTTTTTTCATAGTTTCTGTGTACCAGAAATCTGGGAATGACTAGCTCCATTCCATAAGTACAAGGTCAGTCAGAAAATTGTTTTGAAGTTGTACACTGAAGTTGCAGTTTCCTCAGAAGGCTCAACTTTGGTGCATTCACTTCCAAGTTCATTTACATGGTTGCTAGCATGCTCCATATCTTTTCACTTTGTCTCTCTGCAGGGCTGACTCATAATAAGCTGATACCTCCAGAGCGAGTGACCTGAGGGAGGCAGAGAACTACATAATGTCATGACTAATGATAAAACTACAGAAGTTAAGATAGTATACCCTGTTTCCCGAAAATAAGACAGTGTCTTATATTAATTTTTTCTCCCAAAGTCGTGCTAGGTCTTATTTTCAGAGGATGTCTTATTTTGGGGGAAACATGGTAGAATTGGTGAGAGAGAAAAGATATAGATCAATGGAACAAAATGAAGTTTCCAAAAATAGACCCCTTAAATATAATCAACTGATCTTTGACAAGAATAAAGACAGTGCAATGGCTTAATGATGGTCTTTTCAACTAATGGTACTAGAACAACTGTATATGTGCACATAAAAGAAATAAAGAAAATAATCTAGAAATAGACCTTGAGCTGTGACCTGCTGCTTAATGAGGCAATGCTCAATCACTGGACCACACTGGCAAGGCTAGTGATGACATTTTAGACACAACACCAAAGCATGATCCCTGTAAGAAAAAATTGTTAAATTGAACTTCAATAAAGTAAAAAACTCTGTTTTGTAAAAGGCACAGTCAAAAGAAAAGCCACAGATTGGGAAAAATATTTGCAAAAGACATATCTGATAAAGGACTGTTATTCAAAATATATAAAGAACTCAAACTCAAAATGAAAGCAATCAGACGGTATATGGGGGATCTCTGTGCTTTCCTCAATATTGCTGTAAACCTAAAACTGCTCTAAAAAATAAAGTCTATTTAAAAAATCTTAAATACAAAATGGTCCAATATAGTGAAAACATTTTATTAGCCCTTAATTAACCATTTGTTGTATAAACTAGGGACTTTTTTATGGTAAAATGTTTAATAACTAGAGGCCCATTGCAGGAAAGATTCATGGAAGAACAAGGCTTCCGGCGGGCTTCCCTCCTGCCACCTCCACCTCTCCTGCACCCCCACCACCCCAGCTCTCCCTGCCGCCTTTGCCCCCCACCTCCCACCCCATGCTTTTCCTCCTGCTCCCGCCCTCCCGCCCCCCTCCTTGCTTTCCCTCCCGCCACCACTGCCCCACACTTTTCTGCTGGCCACCGCTGCTGCCTCTGAAACCACCTGCCACCCACCCCACAAGCACTTTCTTTCTACAGCTGCCTTGCTTTCTGTTTTCCCTCCTTCCTTCTATGCTGTCTTCAGTCTTCACCTCTCCCTCATTCAGTGTATGCAAAGTAACTGCCATCTTTGTTGGGTTAATTTGCATACTCACTCTCATTGGCTGTGGGCATAGTGAAGGTATAGCCAATTAGCATTTTTCTCTTTTATTAGTGTAGATAATGAATTATATATGATATTAGTATTATATCATTGCAGCTTCAGTCTCCTGTCCTATTCTATTATTTCTATTTTAGTTTATCCAACTCAATTTAATAAAGAAAATGTAATACTTGTTATATGAATTATAGAGCACATAAATTATTAAATTACTTTCAATATTAAGCAATTTAAAAATTCTGATTTTCTCTTTTATGTGTAAGTATATGTATTAATTAAAGCTCATTTGTTTAACAACAATAAGACTTAAGTTTAATTTAAACAAAAAATAATCTATTCTAATAATAGAGGAATATGCAAATTGTCTAGGACACCATCACAGTAATGACTGTCAGGCTGCCTGAGGTGACAAGGCCGGCAGGGAGATTAGTGAGGGATGACCAAATGACTGAAGAGCAGGCTGCGTGGGGCAGCCAGACCTCCAGCAGGGGGATTGAGGGGGGAATTAGGGGTGATCAGGCAGGCAGGTGAGTAGTTAGGAGCCAGCAGTTCCAGATTGTGAGAGGGATGTCCTACTTCCAGTTTAGGCCCGATCTCTGGGATCAGTCCTAAACTGGCAGTCAGACATCTTCCATGGGGTCCCAGATTGGAGAGGGTGCACTCTGGGCTGAGGGACACCACCCCATGCATGAATTTCATGCATTGGGCCTCTAGTTATTAATAAAGGCTTATAAGGGGATATCACATATTTCTTAGTAGAAAAATAGGTGCATTTGGATCTCAAGGACAACTAGTTGGGGCCAAAATTTTATTAGTGTTCTATCTTTCTCCATTTATTTTATTTGCTTATATCAATATGTCAACTTAATTCTTTCTTAATGCATTCAGTATTACCTCCATATACTAACTAATACATATGATTACTGAGAGTTTCTGATTTTTTTTTTTAAATTTATGTATAAACCAGTCATTTCTGTGTAACAAACCATTCAAAACTTTGTGGCATAAAACAATAATGATTTACTTTACATATCAGGAAACTTGATTGGGAAAAAGTCATGTAATAAATATTTTAGGCTTTGTAGGCCAAACAGTCTTTGTAGCAACTACTCAACCCTGCTACTGTAATATTAAAGCAGCCATAGACAATATATAAATAAATTACTGCGCTGGTGTTTCAGTAAAACTTTATTTACAGAATCAGGCAGCAAACTGGATTTGGTCTCCAGGCTATAGCTTGCCAACCCCTGATTTATTTAGTTTATGATTTGAGCACCAGAAATTTTGTATTAGAATTAGTTGAGTGGTCCTTCTGGTTCTTCAAATCTCAGCTGGTCATCCTCATGCATCTTCAGTGAGCTGTATGTCAAGTTTTGAACTCTGCTTCTGATGATTGCTGTGGTTTGCTGTTTCCTGGGACCCACTTAATTCTCTTCTCCACAGTCTCAGATCATCCAAAAGACTATCCAGATTTTATTTTATGGAGGCAGGAATCCAACAAAGAGAGTAGAAATGTGCAAGGCCTCTTTAATCCTAGGATCATAAGGGCACACCATCTTGTCCCACATTATATTTGCTAAAGAATGCTATAAGGTAAGCCTAAACTCAAAGGGCAATAAATGCTATCCTCCTTATCTTATTAGAAAGTCACAATGAAGTAAGGTAATAGGGAGGGATGATGTTTTCTGGCCATTTTAAAAAGCAATACATCACAACTCCTATGCCTCTCATCATCACTAATATCGGAATATTTTTTCCCCCTCATAGTTTTTGTTTGAAATTGTTTTTGAAAGATCTCTATTTGACTGAATTTAGATCACGTGATTATTCCTGAGTCAATGGAGGACATATGGAATTTTTGAAGGCCAATCAACTACCCCTCTGGGTGGTGAATATTTGTTACCCATATCTAACTAAAAAATACAACAAATACTTTTACTTAGTCAAGCTTTTATCTTTATCTTATTGAACTTCATAATTATTGCCTCTCTCTGCTGCTCTTACTACCCTTAATATCTGAAACTACATATTCATTTGTTATTTTGCTCTTTTATAATAATCTTTACTGCAACTATTAATGTTAGCATTTTTCAGAGTATCTTGGTCAATCCACTCTTTTTAGGAAATGTTTATACAGTCTTCTAATTTAAACTACCATCTGTATGTTAATAGCATCACATCTTAATTTCCAACTCAGCTTTAAATTACGTAGTAGGTATTCAGTATATACCCTGAATACTAGAATAAATGATTGAATAATATGTGTCAGTGCTTTATAAATCTAAATGTTCTAACGAGATATAGTTGTTATCTTATATAATTGTGCAACCAAGATTATAATTCTACACTCTTCTGGAAGCTCTTAATCAAAGGATATCCTTCATACTTATGCAAGTCTATCTTTCTAATCTAAATTACTCATCACTTTATATTCTTTCATAATCTATCTATCTATACACACACACACACACACACACACATATATGTATATGTATATATATATATATATATATATATATATATATATATATATATATATATATAACCCTAATATGCAAATAGACTGAATGGCCGAAAAACTGAACAACTGAACAACCAAACAACTGCACAGCCGAACAATTGGTCACTATGAAGTTTATTGACCAAAAGGGGGCACAGGTGGAACATGGTGTGTGTCGGCTGCGACGGAATGGTGGAGCAGGTGAGCAGTGACACCAGACCAAGGTGAGTCACTGGTTGTTGTCATCAGGGCAAGCCTCAGGTGGTTACTGAAAATTCTTTGCTCCCATGTATCGAGGTCCTGCCGGGCGCTCACACCCGCTGCCCGAGCCTCCCCCATTCACATTCACAGCCAGCACTGGAGCTGCCACTCACACCCGCTGCTAGTGCCTGGCACCAGCCCCAATTGCTCCACACCCACAGCAAGTGCTAGAGGGGCCCAGCACCCTCAGCATGTGGGAGTGGTGGCAGCAGGTGCTGGGTTGCCGGCAGACAGGGGACAGGTGACTGGGGTGGGGAGAGGGAGGGAGCAGAGGGGAGAGCTGTGGTAGAAGGGGCAGAGGATGAGCCGAGCCTTGTCCCTATGCCCATCGCAGCCTCCCGGCCCACAGTTCCTTTCAAGGTGCATAGTTCATGCACTGTGCCCTTAGTATTATATATTCATGTTTGTTAATGTAAATAATTGAATACATATTTTATTATTAAGGAAATACTTTTGTGTGTGCTTTAGTCAAATATTGACATAGTTTTGTTATTATCTCATTTTGTTAGGAATCAAACAGTATTTTTTTTTTTTTATTACCTTTAACCGAGAGTCAAACCCAGACCCTTTTTTGGGTCTCTGGGCCAGTGCTCTGACCAATGAACCAAACCGGCCAAGGCTGGGATCAAGCAGTCTTGACTGGCAGTTCTGCCATTCGGAGTAGGCAGGAAACTTATTGCAATTAGGATTAGGATTATTGGGAAGAATTTATGTTGGTAGCTTTTTCAGTTTGCCAGAGGTATAGAATGCAGACTAGGAAGAGAAGGCAGCTTTGCTTGACCCTTTACCTCAAAAGTGATGCAGCAGGAGGACATTTACCTTTGAATGTTCCCAGAGCATCTGTATCATTCCTGCTTCTCTTAATAAACTCGGGGAAATGAATGCCTGGGAATGTATCTGTTTATTTGCTTTGGAATTCTGCCCCTTTTTAATGTGCATGAAATACATGCTCAATAGTTTGTTTAGAGAGTGATTTTAGTAAATTCATCCAAGTTCAAAATCATTAAAACTGCTATTTCTAAGAGCAAGTAGATTTAAAATCTGTTGCCCCTGCTTGCCAAATGTTAAAGTGTCAAAATGTTTCCAGTAAATAGCACCACATATTATAATTTAGAAGCATTATTTATACATGGTTCATTTATAATCCAGTTTTGAAACTTGGACCAATTTTTAAATGGGTCATCCTGCCATTTGTATATATTGGTGAGGACAAATAATACCTGAAAATAATTTTTTAATCGCTCACCATTGGGAATATACCATATAGAAACCATTTACATGCAAGATTGCCAGATGAAAGCATTTAGTCATTCTGCTAGTAGTAAGGAAATTAAATTTATAATTTGTGATATGCCATTCGAAGTATATGCAAAATGTTCCTGTAATCTCTGACATATTGTAAAAAAGAGTTACATCCTTAGAAATGAGCATCTTAGAGCAGAAAGCAATAAAGAACATTTGAAAATTTTCTTTAGTTTAATTTTTAATTAAGCCAAATGTTTGTTGTGATATTAAATTGTAAGGCAGAATCCCACAGATTATCCTTCTCACATTATGAAAAGATAATGAGAAACAAAACATAAAAATATGCCACTATTTTACAAGATGACTACGAAAAGGTGTTGTTGTTTTTTTAAATATATATGTATATTTTTATTGATTTTAGAGAGGAAAGGAGATGGAAACATCAATGATGAGAGTGAGATAGAAACTGATTGGCTGCCTCCTGCAGGCCCCGCATTGGGGATAGAGCCCACAACCAGGGCATGTGCCCTGACCAGAATCAAACCATGACTTTCTGGTTCCTAGGTGGATGCTCAGCCACTGAGCCGGAGCAGCTGGGCGAAAAGGTGTTTTTGTTTCAGTTGAAGGCTAGGAGATTGATAGTAGTAAATAACTGTTTTTGCAAAGACAAATAATCCCAAGTCCCATTTAGCTATTATATTCAATTTAAAGATTAAAAACTTTTGAAGCATGTGCATTTTTCTCCTTCATGTTTAAGTACAGCTACATATATCTGGTGTTTTATAAATGAAAATCAATTTATCTGTATCTACTTTTTCCCCACTACAAATACACATATACTAGTGCTTGTTGGAGGCACAGAAAAAACCTGCCAGCAGGAAAAAAACTTTCATTATAAAAAAGAGGTGTTATTGGTCAAAGGCAATGAAAATCGCCTTCGGGTGGACCCTGTTTGATGGCAGTGGTAAAGTTCCTTGAGAAGCCCTGGTTATGCTTACTAGGAGGAATGCTTGCCTCCATTGCCTTCATGTGCCAGGCTCAGCAGTCTGAATGCTTTTTGTTGCCCATTTTCCTCTGCAGAAGTGTTTGAGGTGGGTATTAGGGATAAACCCTTTTGCAGAGACTTGCTATCCTTCCAGTTTGGGGATCCAAGGGTTGCTTTAAGACTCAAATATTAAAGGATTTTTAAAATCCTTACCAGAGGATATATTATTTTTATTTATTTTAGAGAGAGAGGAAGAGAGAGAGAGAGAGAAAGAGAGAGAGAGAGAGAGAGTGATGTGAGAAACATTGATCAGTTGCCTCCTGCTTGCACCCCAACAGGTCCAGGGAGTGAACCTGCAACTGCAAGTACATGCCCTTGACCAGAAATCAAACCTGAGACCTTTTGGTCCTTGGGCCGGTGCTCTAACCACTAAACAAAAGTAGCCAGTGCAGTTTATTCATATACTAGAGGCTCGGTGCATGAATTCGTGCATGGGTGGGGGTCCCTCTGGGTGGCCTCGGGGATCGGGCTGAAACCTGCAGTCCAATACCACCTGCAGTTTTTACCTGCCACTCCACCTCATCTCAGCCTCACTGTGCCTGCTGCAGGCTCATGCCCAGTCAGTCCCAATCAGAAGAGGCTTGCACCACTGCAATAGTGAGCCCTGTGTGTGGCATCCTTCTGAGGGAGGTGGCCTGTGGGATGAATCTGAAACCGGCTCTCCGACATCCCCCGAGGGGTCCTGGATTGTGAGATGGTGCAGGTCAGGCTGAGGGACCCCACCAGTGCATGATCATGGCTGGTGAGATCTCCAGGGTGTGTCCAGCCCTGTCTCGCCAAGTCCCAATGATCACTGGCCAGAAAGGGACCTGGGAGGGCTCCAGGGCATGTCTGGCTCATCTCGCTCAGTCCTGATAGGTCGGACTCCAGCAGCAAGCTAACCTACTGTTGGAGTGTCTGCCCCTTGGTGGTTAGTGCATGTCATAGCGAGTGTTGAGCAGCCTTTGCATATCATTAGCATTTTAAGTTTTGATTGGTTGAACAGTCAACTGATCACTGGGTGACCGAACACAGCATATTAGGCTATTAGGCTTTTATTATATAGGATTGTTATTTATTAATCATTGTATTATTTTACAACTGTAAACCTCCTTTTGCCCCACTGTGTATGTGATGTGTGTGTATTTTCACCCAATTTGCGGCCTATACTTCCTCTCAGTCATACACTAAGACCTTAGAAACCTCTCAATGTGTATTACAATACTCAAAGTAGCTCATGTAGTATCAAATAATCTCTGAGGTGTCAAAGGGAAAACGATCCCCCTTATGTTCATAGGAAAAATTTTTGTTTTATTATATGTAAATATTGCCCTAGCTGGTTAGGCTTAATGGATAGAGCATCAGCCTGTGGACTGAGGGGTCCCAGGTTCAATACTGGTCATATGAAGAGCTTCCAAGACAAGAAAAAGATATAGGAGTTCATCACCACCAAACAAGTATTAAAAGGTCTAATTTAAGAAGTAAATTAAAAAAAATGATGAATAATAAAATGGAAATACATACATATCTATCAATAATTGAATCTAAAACAAAATAAACAGGAAACAGAAACAAACTTAGATATAGAGAACTTTTTGATGGTTGCTAGATGGGAGAGAAGTTGTGGGGGTAGATGATAACGATGAAGGGATTAGAAAACTTCAAATTGGTAATTATAGAATAGTCATTGGAATATAAAATACAGTATAGGAAATATAGTCAATAACATTGTAATAACTATGATGTTTGATGAGTATAACATTTATTGGGATGATCACTTAGTAAGTTATATGTTTAATCTGAAAAGAATATAATACTGTATGCCAACTGAAATTGAAAATAAATACTTAAAATAAAAATAAACAAATTGGTTTAATACAATAAAATAAATGAGTGGTGCTTTTTTTAAAAGGATGATGATGAACTTTTGCAGTATTCTCTTCAATCACAAGACTATATTGGATTTACAGATTAATATTTTTCACTTTATAGAATTTTAATGGCTAACATAATTATTGCAACTTTGCTGGACTAACTTTAGTACTGACTCAAGTTCTAAAGGACCTGACCATAAAATCATATTTATTTTTAATTTCTGTTTAATGAATACACTTAGAATTTACTGCTTAATTGCATCACACATCAATGCATTTTTCATTTTGATTAGGTAATTGTTTTAAGTGATTCCCTGGATCATTTGATTAGACATTCATAGAACAATTAAATCACAGTTATTTGCCCCAGAAAGGACAAAACCTTTACTTCCTGTATTATGTTTATAAAATTGACTTGCTTCCTTCATGGAGACTTTTTTTGTATGCTTAACGTACCACCCAGAATAATTTTTGGTGAATTTCATCACCTTCATTTACCTTTCTGCTCTCAATTATTTATGTCAATTCTTTACTCATCAATTCCAACTTACCAGTCCTTAATATGCTACAATGATTCATTTAACAAATTTTATTAATGTGCTAGTGGCCCATTGCAGGAAGATTCCTGCAATAAGGCTTCCTGCTGTGGTAGCTGCCTAGCCTGCTTTCCTCCCTTCTCCACCACCCTGCCTGCTTTCCTCCCTTCTCCACCACCCTGCTTGCTTGTCTGCAGCTTCGCTCCCTTCTGCAGGCTTGGCTTCTTTCTAAGCTGTCTTGATATGCAAATTAACCGCCATCTTGGTTGGGTTAATTTGCATACTTGCCCTGATTGTCTGGTGGGTGTGGCTTGGGCATAGTGCAGGTGCTGTCAATTTGCATATTACTCTTTTATTAGGTAGGATAATATTTTAATCATGTAATTTGATGATTTTTTACACATAGACACACATACACACACACACACACACACATGAATTCATGCATGGGTGGGGTCTGGCCAGCCTGGCCAGTGGGAAGGGACATGGGAAGTTGGCTGGTCTGCCTGCTGGTCAAACACCTGGTTGAGGGAACAATTTGCATATTAGCCTTTTATTATATAGAATATACACTGAGTGGCTAGATTATTATGTGTTCAGATATCATAATAATCTGGCCACTCAGTGTATATATACAATCATGAAACCATCACCACAATCAAAATTACAGTTGTTCCCATCCTCCTCCCAATTATCTTTGTATCCCTTTGTAATCCATCCCTCGCCTAGACAACCACTAATTTGCTTTCTCTCCTAAATATTAGTCTATATTTTTAGAATTTTAATATATTTTATTGATTTTCCACAGAGAGGAAGAGAGAGAGATAGAGAGCTAGAAACATCAATGAGAAAAATACACCGACCAGCTAGCTGCCTCCTGCACACCCCACACTGGGGATGTGCCCAAACAAATGCACATGCCCCCGACAGGAATCGAACCTGGGACCCCTCGGTCCACAGGCCGACACGCTCTATCCACTGAGCCAAAACGGTTTCAGCTATTTTTAGAATTTTAAATAGAGTCATATAGTATATGCACTTTTGTCTCATTTACCTTGTTTTCATTCAGTGTAATGATTTTGAGATTTATCCTTGCTGTACTCTGTTTTTATTTTTTATTTTTTTTTCCATGGGTACTGGCCAGTAGAGCAAAGAAACATATAAGAAATTAATTACCTGTTCTTTGATCATATGTTGTTTTCCTAACAATCTAAAATGCATCAGTCCTAATTTAAATGTTTTTCATAGTTACTCCCTGTCCTGAATGCATTTCTTACAGATGGTAGCATAACTGATTTCTCCTTGACATTCAAGTCTTAACTTAAATGTCATAATCTCAGTTTAAATTTCACCAGTTCAGGAAGTCTTTTTATGACCAACTTTCCTAAAGTAGTATTTCTAACCACTACTGTAACACTTTTAATTTAGTGTCATTTGTTAGCTAGAATCCATGAGAGGAGGAACTTTTTTTCATTTAAAGCTGAGTGTTTAAGGATATTGTCAGTCTCAATTTCAAGTTTTGAGATGTAGATAGGTATGAATTATTAGATAACACATATTGCAATATGCAATTGTGTATATGATTACTTATATTCTGAAGTACAGTAAGCCTCTATATCCATAATAATAATATACTAGAGGCCCAGTGCATGAAATTTGTGCAAGGGGGAGGGGGGGCTCAGCCTGGCCTGCACCTTTTCCAATCCAGGACCCCTCAAAGGATGTCCAATAGACAGTTTGATTGGCCCTAAACCAGCAGTCAGACATCCCTCTCACAATCCAGGACTGCTTGCTCCTAACCGCTCACCTGCCTGCCTGATCACACCTAACTGCCTCTGCTTGACAGCCTTGATTGCCCTCTAACTGTCTCTCTGCCAGTCTGGCCACCTCTAACTGCTCCCCTCCTGGC
Source organism: Pipistrellus hanaki (assembly GCF_964339955.1). Lineage (NCBI taxonomy): Eukaryota > Metazoa > Chordata > Mammalia > Chiroptera > Vespertilionidae > Pipistrellus > Pipistrellus hanaki. The sequence goes on along the minus strand of NC_140505.1, from coordinate 137,062,483 downwards.
CTGATTGCCCCTAACTGCTCCTGCCTTGCCCCCTCCCAACATGGCTTTGTCTGGAAGGAAGTGGGGTGTCTGAAAGGTGTCTGGTCAACTCGATCGAATTAGCAATTACCCTTTTATTATACAGATATATTAATATATAGATACAAACATCATATATAATTATATGAATATAATAATCTATTATTTATCTACGAATCTAAAAACTTTATGTATGTATTACATCTTCCCTGCCTTTAGCATCTCATAAAATATCACCCACTTTTTCTTTCATTTTGATTATTTGGATCCTGATATTGATATTTCTGGGAAAATGTAATATAGATCTGGAGCAGAATTCACAAATGTCTGTGCAGAAGAATAAAATCCACATAGTTTATGTGAAAATAAATATAACCAAGGTGCTACTTAGTGAGAAAATTAAAAAAAAAAAAATCTCAGAATTTTCAGTTCCCTGCCATGAAAGATTGTCAAGGAAAAGAGGAGGGTTATAGAAGCATAAAAGCAATGGGATAATCTCCAGTCTCAGCTTTTTGGAAATCTCTCTCAAACATATATTCCAGATATTAAATTCAGATTTTTAAATCTTTAAAAAGAAATACCATGTTTAATTTTATTTTTGGGGGGGGACACGTGACAGAATCAGGTTAAACAAATAGTATTTCATATTAAATACAAAGCAGGGACTCTTATTATCAGTCTGTCTTGAGCTGATAATAGTTGTGAAACACATCATAAAGACTATAATGAGAGGAACCAGACTATCCTATTTTGCATCTGCTTTTTGCTCTAGCAATGGGGCATAATGCTCACTGTTGTGAGATATTACATGCACACCTTATCTTAAAAAATCACTCTGGTAATCTCACTAAGAATAGCCAGCAGTCACATTGAAATCTATTCAGATACATTTAGAAAACTTCCAGATACTCACATTTTAATTCCTCATTGATTTTACTTTATAGTTTGTGGTTTTCTTTTTGTTTGTTTGTTTGTTTGTCTACACCACAGTTAGTACCTAAAATAAAAGAGTAAGCCAGTTCGGGAGGGTGATTAAAAAATAAAATAAAATAAATTTCAAGGGATGACCTATCTTTAATATTGTACCACAGGCTTTTGAAATTACAGCATTTAAATAAGAAAATAGCATTTTCACATTCAAATATATTTCATGCGTGTTTGCTGGCCCTGTGACATCTTAGTGCTTGGGTGACATCTTAGTGGTGGTGGAGGGATATAATTAAAGAGCACAGGGATATCAAATGACTATTGGGAGTCTTTGCAACTGTCAGCCGTTTCCCACTTTTCATATGGGGACCGGCCTGCTAATTGGATTAAATCAGTCTCCACTGTGATCTCAGCATCGGCTGAGGAAGAACTGCCGTGTCACACCTGGGTTGTGTTCTAGTAGGCAGTGAAGCACACAGTTAATAAGAATCATTTAAAGCACAACCTGTGCGCATAATTAACTACACCTATTTCCTTGATTAAAAATCTGCTGATCAAGGGTAATTGTTCAACTGAATCTTCAGGGTTATCTGTATTTGAACTAGAGGTGGGTTGAAAGTGTCACCAAGTGTTTCAGTTATCAGGCAACAAAATTGCAGCTCCTTTGCAGACTTTACAGTGAGTGTGAATACTGAGTTTTAGGGACAGTGTATGGTAGAGAATTATAGTATCATTTGACAGATTTTTAGTAAAGAAATGCATGCAGCTCCCAATAGAATGCCGAGTATCTGCTGGATGTAGCATCTATTTGTGAGCTAATTTTGCTTATTTAAATAATTTCATGACTTTTACTGTAGCAAATGCTTGTTTATCAATCTCAATGAACTTTATTTAAAGAAAAACAAGACAAAACAAAAAGCTTCCAGACTATATCCCCAGTGCTCTTGCATTTTTATGATACCAAGTGACCTAGTTTTAACCATGGAGAAGTGAGCAGAGAGGCTGGCCACTAAAACATCTTTCTCGTTGGTCATTGTTTAGAGCAGTGTTTCCCAAACTTCTCTCATGATGAGAATCACCTGGTGGAGTTGTTAAAACACAGATTCCTGAATCCCAACTAAGAAGTGCTAAACTAGAATTTTTGGGAACATATAGGTAAAATTGCATACCTAACTTAGTGCTCTGTATATAACATCTGTCTTAGAGCACTAGTTAAGTATACAATTTTACCTATATGTTCCCAAAAATTCTAGTTTAGCACTTCTTAGTTGGGATTCAGGAATCTGTGTTTTAACAACTCCACCAGGTGATTCTCATCATGAGAGAAGTTTGGGAAACACTGGTTTAGAGTGATGCAGAATTTCCAGTGGAGTATTATCAGGTCTTACAGAATGACCAAACCATTTACATGGAATAAAAACAGGCCCCAAGCGACTGCCTGGAGCAAAGACACTCTCTTACCTCCACAACTGACTTTCATGACAGGACGTGTGAAGTGAGAAATAACCCGTTATTAAATATCAAAATATTACCTTAAGACTTAGGAAAGGAAAATTCTAAAGAAATCTGTTTTGGTAGTTTGCATAGTATGAAATTTCCTCTGAAAATTGGGAAGTACGAGTGCTGGTAGTTTCCTTTTCCCTATAGTTAGTGGAGACTTCCAACGTCTATTAAAAATTACTTTTTCATCTATAGCAGGTCCTCAGATAACATCATTTTGTTCAACCTCATTTTGTTATAACTTTGATCAGATGCCCTAGGAACTTAATTCTTGTTTCTATCAATTAGCCTACAGTAAAATTGGTTTCCTTATATTTCATTTTGCTTAAAGCTGCCCAACCTTTTGATGACATTGAGGGCTGACTGTACATTCTTTGTATCTCTACTGTTGCCAGTGGTAAGTAAGCACACAAGGTGAGTGTGAAATAATTCAACTGGATAATTCAGAACACTTGTTGGGTATATGCTCAGGATCAACAGTTTCTAGAAGCAGCAGTAGGAATGACACAAGAAATGAGCAAACACCTCTCTCATTCATCACATGCTCTTATTCCAGTATATCTCCTATCGTCAAAATGAGAATCTCAAGTTTATTACTACCATCTACGTTCAGATCAAGTTTATTACTACCATCTGCACTAACTCAAGATAATTTGTCAACCCTGTGGTCTATACCCAGCTGAAGCTCTAAGTAATTGCCATTGGATGTCATGGTGTCCTTGTTAAGGGAGTGAGCAGTATCCTCATTAAAAAAAAAAAAAAAAAAAAAAAAAAAAACTATTAAAAATATTATGTTTTTTCTAGATTCCTCTTTTATCTAAACTTATAGGAAATATGCATATATAGTACTTTTTGCCTATTAAGTTCACAAACTTTATGAACCATTGTCAGTTATACCACTTTTGGGGTGATACAGTTAGGAAAGGATTATCATACAACCTGAGCTAGATGAGAGCATTGAGAAAGAAATGTTAGGTCATTTGTTGAGGGTTTATTAGAATGAATATAATTTTAAAGAAATGTTCTTTGAAACCTTTCTATTTCTATGTCCTTTATGTTATAATGAATTACTAATGTAAAAATTTTTATAAATGATATTTTCCTTGAGACCTCTTCTCTGTTCTTAAGAAAGATGTAAAGAAATGTATGTATGTGTATGTATGTATATATATATATATATATATATATATATATATATATATATATATATATATATATATATATATAACAATGTTTGATAGAGAAAAGAAGGGTGCTTAACTAGGGGTGACAGAGATCCACTCTCTCTCTCTACGTACCTTCATGCTTTTGGACCATCCCCTACCTTACCCGTACCTTGGTGCATCTGTGCTGGATGATCTCTAAGATAATTTTCAGATATTTTATGAAATGTAGGTAGTGACAGAAGACTTGGACATTTATATAATGCCTCTGAATTCTATGTTATTCACTTCAAATACCAATTATCTTTTAAGTCCTTATTGCCTTTTCCACTCTAAATATCCCAAATTCTCACATAATTTTGCTTTTGCTTAAATCTCCAAATTTCTACCAAGACAGTACATGAAAAGACTCTCTGAATGAAAGGATGCTAGAAGTGAACGCAGCACCAGCATGATATCTCCATCTTTCACTTGTTAGTTCACTGTAGAAGAACCTTAGTAGTTTTCACCCTTAAATCTCTTATTACCGGGAAGCAATTCAAGCAATCAGTTTTTGTTTCAGCCATTTAATCTTTGTGAGCCTCAAGATTTTCTTAATCTGTGCTAAGTATTGCTGACATGGAAATTTTTGAAATACCAAACTGTTGGCATATCCTAACTTTACATAGCATGTTCATATCAAGTTAGATAAGAACCCCATTACCAAATAAGGAGTAATTAAAAACCATTCAGACTAGGCTGCATAAGACTTAGCAGGAGACTAATGAAGCTATACATATACCTTTAAATTGACAATAAAAGTAAAAGCATGAAAAGAAAGCACACTAATTAAACTTTTAAGCTTTAAAAACTTTGCTAATGCTGCCCTGCCAGCATGTTTCAGTGGTTGAGCATTGACCTATTAACCAGGATTGATTCCAGTTAGGGCACATGCCCAGGTGGTGGGCTCAATTCCCAGTTGGGGGCGTGCAGGAAGCAGCCAATCAATAATTCTCTCTCATCAATAATGTGTCTATTTCTCTCCTTTCTCTCTGAAATCAATAAAATATATTTTAAAAACTTTGCAGATATAGGAAGTTCCTACACTGATTCAGATTTGCATATTTTGTTTTTCCAAGTTATATCAATAATCTTAGTAGAAAAACTATCTCATAATACAATTTCGCAGGACCTCCGAGACATGGTGCTTATATGCTATGCATCCCCACCTGTTTGGGATACTTTTCCACAAAGGAAGTAAGTGCCTATTCTTATAACCAATTCCCTTTAGTATATTATATGATTTTTTTTACCAACATAATTAGGATTAATCTTAAAGATTTAAAAGTAGGGCAGATATTCATCACAAGTAAAGACTTAGTAGAATAATCAATAGCTCATCTTGCAATTTAATGATTTTAAAACATTATGTAGAATTATTCAGGAGATAAGGAATGTGTGTATATGTAAAACTAGTTTACTTTCATAAAATGTATTTCATAAATATAGAAAAGCACACAAGGCAAGGATAGGGTCAATGGAAAAATTAGATAGAAGTATCACATAAACTCAAATAAATTTAGAGTATTGTATTAATTTTCTATTACTGCCATAACAAATTATGACAAATTTGGTGGATTAACAAAACACCAATTTATTATCTTACAATTTTTTTCTTATCTAATTGCTTACCTAGCTCTCTTTGATATTTGTTTAACATTGTTCAGTTGACACACTCCTTGAGAGATTAACCCTCCCTTGACATGACACTCCCTGAAAAATCCTCAGAAGCAGATTTTATAGCACAAGTACCACAAAGACTGCCTGGCTCCTCCTCTACTCAGATCTCTGTGTGAGACCTCGCATGCAAACACTTCTGCAAACATTAGTTGGACAGAAAAATTATCCCTGAGAACAAATGTGGTAGATTATACTCCTTCAGACCATCTTTCTCAATTTCTTCATTTGAACTGGAATACAGAGACTATAAACTGTGGAAGGTTTCTTTCTTTTTTCCTCAAATATATCTTATTAAATTCACTTATATGTGGTTACTACTATATGCCATTTATATCATAATTTTTACTATGCATCTGTTTTTGGAAAAAGTTTATGAAGATTGGTTAATTTTTAGTTATTTGTATTAATGAAGTTACTCAAGAGCAATACTTATTGTGGGAATTTACTATATCTGTATAATAGTGGGGCCAAAAGGTTTGCCTTTTAATTTTGTGTGTATGTGTGAGTGTTTTTAACTCAGACTTACCCGAATATTCATCTTTATCCTCTAATCATTTAGCATAATCCATCCCATGGCATGCTTAATGACTAAAGAAATCATTTCTAATTTCAATATCTTTGAGATATACCTATATTCAATATCTAAATTAAAACACATATGTATATATTAGGCTGTCTAATTAGATGTTTACTGAGGAGAAACTGATCTCTTTCTTGAATTTTTTTGCTCTAGCTCATTGAGCTCAATGGCCTAGCAAATATCTTGGACATTATTAGTAATTAATTGTCTTTGGTTGTTTGGAGAACTTATTTTTAAGAAATAATTTATATTACGAATTTTTATACTTTGTCTCAAGCCACAGTTTCAGAATAATTTATCCCTGACTTTCCAATTTGGGTGATATGGCCCTCATATTGCTGCAATTTGGATAAAACTGTATTATAAAAAATGCTCCTCCATAATGATTTTTCTTTACATGTTGTATCCTCCACTAGATAGTATATTGCTAAAAGAAAATGAATTTTATAATTGTATTTCAATTTTTTTTGTCACTCCATGTGTGACCATATAGCAAACACATAACATGACGTCTGTTTACAATAACTTCTAAGAAGACCTTTCTGGCAAATTGTTCTTCTCTCATTAATACATGGACTTTTTGGAAGCAGGGATGAATGTGCTTATCTCTTTATTCCCAATACTAGCCTCACATACGGGCTATAGTAGAGGACACACAATCCTTCTGTGCATTCTAGAATAAAAAGCAAGTAGTATTAAATGATGGACAGGGTATTAGAAATGGCCTAATTATCCCTTTCAGTCAGAGATGAGGAAGTGCTTTAATAAGCAGCATAATTGTCCAAGACTTTAAAGCAATTGGGTGTCAGAAATCTGATTATACCTGGTTCCTCTGTAGAAAATTTATGAATTTGTCATCATCCAGTGTATTTTTAGGTGTATGTTTTCGCTGCACTTCCTCTATCCCTGAGACAGCCACAATGTGAACAAAAGAAAGGAGCTGTTGCGTCTCTGAAAGGATTATGAGAGCTCAAAGACTGCCTGTGAATTAAGGGCAAATGCCTCCTTACCATTTTGACATCAGAATATTTCTCACTTCTCCTTGGGCCATAAATATATTCAGCAGCTTGAATAAATATCATAGATGGGGAAAATTCTATAACCTAAGCCATTCTTTACCACTAGAATGTTGATATTTTAAATTATTATTGAATCTTTTTCTTTTTATAAAAAGACGTCTTACTTGGGTATGCTGACATTTAGCTAAGAATAATTTTCATTATTCTCTTTTTATAGTCAGGGGAAGGATGACTATAGAAATACTAGATGCCTGGTACACAACATTCATGCACTGGAAGGGGGGGGGGGGGGTCCCTCATCCCAGCCTGCACCCTCTCGCAGTTCGGGACCCCTTGGGGGATGACTGCCTGTTGCCAGCAGTCAGACATCCCTCTCACAGTCCCGGACCCCTTGCTCCTTATTGCCCACCTGCAGTGGAGGCGGGAGAGTCTCCCATCACTACCACTGCACTAGTCAGTCATGAATGAGCCTGGCTTCTGGCTGAGAAGTGCTCCCTCTATGGGAGTGCATTGACCAGGGGCAGCACCAACGGTGAGCATCTGCTCCCTGGTGGTCAGTGCACAACATAGCAACCTGTCTCTGCCTTTCAATTGATTTGCATATTAGGGTTTTATTATATAGGATAGTCCAACCATACCTTTAGGGTTCTTAAGTCGAACTCCTTATTTTTCTCATCCACACTATGGACTCTGACACTTTGGTGAGCTAAATGTTAGAAGAAATACACCACATGCACCAAGGTAAGATTAGAGGGCACATGTGCAATGGAGTGTGAGGAAATTCTGTCTTCAGTCACATTTCTCTTGGTTGTCTTGTTACCCCTGTGGTGTGAAAGAGCATATCTGAACACAGAGTGATACTGAGATGTGGTCAAGAAAAGTAGAGCACAAAATGCATATTTTCCTTTCTGGTCATAGAAATCATATCAATCCCTTCAATTTATTGAGATGGGGGAAAGGGCACCATAAGACAAAACTTTTCTTTCTAACTTTATTGTTTCTGAATCTAGGCTTTCTTCCACCTGGAGCAACATGTAGATTTCCAAACATGCTTGCTCAAACTGCTATATGTGTCATGAATGCACCCAAATGCTGACCTCTCTGGTTCCTACCCTCAGAGTGCAACTCATCATTAAAATACAGAAGAGGGGGAAAAATGAGACATATGTACTACTATTTGTAATACTTCAAATGATAAAAAAAAGAAAAAATAAATAAAATGTAGAAGTGATAGGAAATGACATACTTTAAGTGGATTATGATGAGAAATGTCTAACCAAAGCAGTGTTAGTACAAGAAAAATTAGGAGAGAGTAGCACAACGAAATCAGTTAAGTCAGATAGAAAGATCAATCAAGTCAGCAAACACAGAAATATTTTGTGAAATTAAAACTGAAAATATTTATGGGCAATGTCAGTAAAAGTGGACTTCAGATTGTTTGGTTCAAAGGACTAGGAGGTAAATAATTTTTTAAAAATCAAACTTTTGTAATTGTTTTAGTTTCTATTCTATTCTTTCAATATGTTACTTTAAGAAATAATTTAACTTTCTTGTTTTAAGAAATGTGAGTTAAAAAGCCCAATACTTAAAGTAAACATTTTCTCTTCAATGTTATATATTAATTCAAGATGATTACATTGTGAATGACTTCAATTCACAACAATGGTCCTAAGGCAATTTTCCAAAGAATCTCTTCCTTTCATCAACTAGCTTTGTTAAGAATTGCAACTTTCATAGAAACAACAATTGGAACAATTAATTAGTTTCTATTTTAATTAAACAATGATCTCATTTAGCCTTGATTAAATTACAACAGATAGATAAATCCAGACAGCATTTAGCAAATTTAATTAGATGTGGTATTGCTTTTCTGTATTTTCACTTTGAATGACTAATAGTTGATTGCTAGTGTTTTTCCTACATAAATTCTCTGAACTTTTATTAAATAGGCATATGTAAACAATATGCAAACTAAAATAAACTATCTTACATTTTTAAAATATTTATTCTTGAAAAGATTTTATGATACATGGCAAATAGTTGTCTCTTTCTCTATTTAAAGGAAAAGAAAACCCTTAACAAGAGTTGTTTAATTTTTTCAAGAAATAAATTTAATAATAATTTTGAGATAGTAAGAATTGATTTTATTATGGAAAACCTAATCCTGTCTACCTCCATTTTCTTATTTATTATTTTATGAATATTGAATTAAATCTTTTAATTCAACACTTGGGTAATATTATTTTTGTTTTCTCTGTCTTTTTTTCTTTTTCTTTCCTTTATTCTCTCTAGCTTTATGTGCCTAAGAGGATTGAACTTGAAGTGGGTATAAGCCGTGATTCAAACTTAAGATTTCTGATTTCTTAGAGAATTATTATATATCTGTTAGAGATTAGATTTATACAAGTAACAGTAACCGAAATAAAAGTGAGATTATTTTTCTTTTAAATAACAGCAAATCCAGGGGTAGGCATCTCAGATCCAGGGTGGCAGTTGTTAAAGAAAATCATACTGAAAAGAATGAACAAACAAAAGTCAATTTTATTCCAATAGTATTGCAACAGGGGAGTGATACTGAATTCAACCCCTGTGAAAGAAAAGCAGAAGAGTTTTTAAAAGTTAAGTGTTTTTCAAGGATATTTTGTGGAAAGATGAGGGTTGAGCATATGTCTCAAGGAAAATATCTTGTGGTGATACATTCAATGATATTCTCCAGATTAGTCACTAAATTGAATTACTGACTGCCAATTTAGAAACTTGGGAGTTTGAAGACATAATTCTGTAACCTGAATATTGACTACCTGTAGTTTTGTTTGTAGGAATATAGATATAACAGTCCATTTTTAATTGAGGCAAATAAAGTTAAGTTAAAATATGTAATGGGTATATAAATAACACATTAAAAAACTACTGGGAATACTAATATCTGAGATAGTGGGAAATAAAACATTCTGTTTTAGAATAAGGATATTCAATATGAAGTTTTCAATATAAAAGTATCAGTTCTCTGTAAATTGATATATGAATTTAAAACAAGCCGAATAGAAATGGAAAGATTGAAAAATGACCCAAAATATCTCTTTCCTCATTTTACTCCACCTTTCAGCTTCACTTAGATTCTTCTGTGAATCAGCTCTTCCTTCACAAATATTTTCTGTGTGTAGTTGTCCTCCTAATGAGGGTTTCACCCTTAATCATATTAGTTATTTTTTTTCTCTTTGCTAACCTCTAAGTGCTGGCCTATCCCAGCACTCATCTTTAGATCCTTTCTTATTCTATAGTGACACTTACTTTCCTGATTTTAAAAACCTTCTATGTACTGGTGACGCCCAACATTATATTATAAGCTCTGATCACTTCTCTGGGTCTAAGATTCAAACATGCAAATATCTATGGGGCACTTTTATGACTATAAATAACAGACACGTCAAATTGAATATTAAAGCACAGTTGTTAATTTTTCTTCCAAATTGGTTGCTTCTGCCATCTCAGCAATTGCTACTATCAACAACTACCTTTAAAAAAAATTAGTATCTGCAAACAACCATGTAAGTAGAATAGGAATCATTTTTTATTTATATAATCCCCTCACATTCTACATGCCTTCTAACATGTCTCATTGTTTTTACATTTTTCTTCATTGTTGATTATGTTCCATATGTTAAGCACAAATTAAGTTTTAAAACAATATCAATACCCCTCCTCCATCTATGACATTTAGCTGGAGTAAGATGAACTGTACTGACAAGAACATTGAAAAACAGATGGATTTTTAAATTGACAATTGTTCACCGCAGTGTCACTGTGCTGGGAAGATAAAATTCAGAGGATTGAAGGATTTGAAAGATTTGAAGGACCAAGAACTCTCCCTACCCCTAGGGGGAAAAAAAGAATTCAAAGAAGTGAGCAAAATATTTTTTATGCAGTCTTCTCTTGAGACATTATCCAACTACTGGATATACATATGTATGCTATGGGCCAAGAAAAAACAGCTTCTACATGGATAAGATATTAAATCTTACATTGTGTTGGAAATAAAGAATTGGAGATCATGGTTTGTGCAATAAAAAAATCTCTGTTAAATACTTATGGCTTTCATTGGGACCCAAGAAAGACTACAACTCAGAAACAATGGTCTCAAGTTGGTCAAGATGATCAGCTCAGCACAGCCACTAGTTTGGTGAGCCTGAGGAGGAGCGGTGAAGGATTAAAGAAAAGCCAAAGGGAATAGAGCTGGGGCTCGGTGGATCTTCTGTGCCTGAATGAGGCCACAAAGAAGGATCCAGCCGGCAAACTGAGGCTTTATTTTATAATCAAAGAAGGTAGAGGTCAACATAGTTACAATGTTCCTGTGAGTTTCACTTGTTTTGGCAGCACTTGCTGCACCTCCCACAACCCATTAGCTACCTCGTAGAATCTAGGGATGGCTATAAGGTTAAGCTTAATTAAGCTAAGAGGACTCTGCCCTCTAAACTGGGACGTATTTGTGGTTCTGCCACAGGTAAATCTGAGGCTTATCTCTAGAGCCACTCCCTACAAGACTGAAAGAAGAAAATTAAATTCTATGTATTAGAAGTTATCATCATCAATAATCTCTACATTTTTAAATAAAACATAGTCATTCACTTAAGCATACCAAGAAATAAGATTCATATACCAGAAACCAGAATTAAAAAAATGAGAAATAGAATAATATAATCCTGATGCTATAGTTATGAGAAAATAACTTTAAAATAACTATAATAATATTTATAACAAGGTAGACAAAAAGATAGAGGCTATCATAGGAAATCTTGAATCTATGAAAAAGGACTGAATGGAATTAAATTAGATATGACTTAAATATAATATATAAACTAAAGATCAGTAGATAATTCTTTAACAATAGATATCTATAGCAGTAGACAAGTTTAGAAAACTGAAATATAGCAAGTAGAGAATATCTAGATCAAACATTAAGATTATAAGGGACAAAAATACAGAAAAGAATATAAGGGAAATATGAAGTGCATACATATAACTGGTCTCATAGAAGAAGAGTGACAATGGAGCAGAATAAATAGAAATATTGGTCAATAATTTTCCAAGGTAAGGGAAAGACACAAAACCAGACTCCAAAAGTTGTCTAAACTTTAACCAAAGCAGTAGGCCCCTTGCATATTATATACTTGCTAGATATACAGTGTATCCCCCCAAAATGTATATACACACTTTGAAGAATTATAAAGGCAGTGTTCATTTACAGCCATCAGCTGTAAAGTGTATATATATTTTTGGGACACCCTGTATATACATGGTGTATACATATACATAACATACTAGATACATACATACATACATACACACACACACACACAAATATATATATATATATATATATATATATATATATATATATATTTGTGTGTGTGTGTGTGTGTGTGTGTTTAGGACTGTGTGTATACGTACCTATATATCTTTGTGGATATATATTTTCACCTTAGTAAAATAATTAAAAGTACATGAACAATCTATCTAATCTGATTCCCTCTCATTCTCTTCCTGAAGTAACCTTTGCTTATTTACTATCACACTGCCTTCTAAGTTAAAAGTTGAGTTCTGTGATGGCAAAGCTGTTAGTCATTTTTGTTTACCGCTCAACTATACCAAGTAAATCAAAGCCTAGTGCATGACAATTCATTTATTCTGGCTTTAATGGAAGAATGTTCAATGCACATAACCTCTCTAGGAGTTGTAGAAATTCCCATGATTTAGTATTTTTTTTTACATGTTTTTACCTGCATTAATTTAATCTCAGATGTGAAAACAGGAGGTAATTTTAGCTTTACTACACTGATGGTAAGTAACTTGAAGATTCAAAGGAATTTTGATTTGCCTTAAGTCACATAGCTTATATACATAGCAAGTTCAGAATTGGATCTCTGTTTGTTGTTGTATAAGGTGGAGCATATTAACAAGAGTTCTGTTGTTTGACCTGATAAGGGTATATCTATAACAATTACATCACAATAAGCCTCAATTAAAGTAAAATTGCTAAATTCTGGAACTATGAATAATTCTCGCTTCCCTTTCTAGGTGCCAAGTAGATAGATTCAAGAACCAAGGGAAATATACACACATGCTGGAGTTTGGTGACACTCATAAACAGATATAGATGATTTTTATTTCAAGAAATTAGAAACAAGCTATTATAATTATAACTTTATTTTTTTGTATCAATCTTAGAGCTATTTCACTTGATCTGAATCAAGTTTACTAGTTATACTTTCTGATTTATTTGAACACAGACTCTCTCTCTCTCTCTCTCTCTCTCTCTCTCTCTCTCTCTCTCTGAACTTACAGATTTCCTTTTAAATTTAATATGCTACTACAAGAGTGAAAATCTAAAAATCAGGTTACTGTAGGGTGTAAAAACTGGGCCAATATTTTTTCCAATTATATTTTGTACAAGAGTGATCTACTGTCAGAGGAGTACTTTCTGGAATTATCAAGTCTATGTTCTCATGAGACTTTATATGCAATCTTTATTTGAATATATCAGCTCTGTCATAACTATTGGAATTGCCTAGAATGACAGGTTAAACACCATGACTATTAAAATAACTTCTGCTAGTTGGACCCCAGTGTAAAAGAATGTTATTTCTGAAAACAGTCTTTTTCTCATCGTAAAAATTAAAATCTTTCACCAGACCCAAAGCCGCGTGTAGTTATTAATATGCAATTATAATTTCATGAGGTCTGAAGTGTAGAATTAATTACCATTTCAATTTTTGATTTTGCCTTCATATTTTATATTATAATCATGTTATTGAAACCTCTTCTCTGGGTACAGTACATATTAGAAATCTCAAATATGATCCCACTTAAGTGGAAATAGGACAAATGTCTTTGCCAAAATTGGAGGTTCAGAACAATGTTAAATTAGTACAATATTTGTAGAAGAGTCAGCTTGAACAGCACAGTTGTTATTTGTTTGTTAACCAACAAGGGGGTTTTGGCATAGGCTTCATGCTCTCATCCTCCTCCTCAGGATAATTGGAATGTGATTTAGAGGGAGATACATCTGTATCTAAAAAAAAATGCACATAATTGAGAAACAGAAACAAATTTCAGAAATACATGGCTTAATTGATGTCCTGAGGAACCGGAACAGCTGGAGGCCTTGCTTCATTATGCTCTTCCTTCACCCTGGGAGACCAGAGCATGAGAAGCTCTCTCCAGCCGTGAAAACACCCACCACCTTCCGTCCCTGTTGGAAACACAGTCATTTTTTTCCTAGTTATAGACTCAGAATTTGTGAATAATTATCTGCTCCTGAAAGAAGGGGGAATTCCTTTGGAGAAGTGAGGAGACTTTGTAGCCTGGATGTTGAATTGCATCTCAAATTAAAAAGCACTGATGAGCATGCTGAATGAAATTTCAGCCACCATGGACAGCGCACTCCCAAATTAACTGCAGATTAGTTTATTTTTTACGTGTGCTGAGATTCAAATTAACGTCATTTTGATTGACGCATGGGATCAGAATTAGAACAGAGGAGGAATCAGCCAAGATTCAGCTACTCTCATTTAATAAGTGTGTGAAATCACCTGAGAAATCATTCAAAAAGAATTCACACATAAGGAATGCAGACCTCGGCAGAACATAGCTGTTGTTGTAATGGATGATAAAGCTGATCCAGGTTCAAATATCCCTTACAAATTTGTCCATTTCTCTTGCCTTACTCTACCCAAAATAACTTCAAGAGTTTCTGTGGTTTTTCAATTAACTGGGTAAGAGAAACATGGATAGTTCAGTTATGTCACTTCAGGATTTATCTGAAGCATGAATATAACAATAACAGGCTTGTCTGGAAAACATAGTTTTTATATTTGAAAGGAAATAAAAAAGAAATGGCACCAAAATAAATGCATATGTTAAAACTCATTTTCAAAGTGAGATAGTGGATGGGAATGATAAGTGGATTCCTATTCTTTATTCTATAGATTGCACAAATGATAGAAATAATACTATTCAATCATTGACCCCATTAAATGACCTCTAGTTATAATACATCAAATAGTGTCCCCTCAAATTTCATGTCCACCTAGGACCTCAGAATTTGATCTCTTACAGTAATTAGATAGAATGAGGTCACACTAGATTAGAGTGAACTGTAAATCCAATGACTGATGTCCATATAAGAAGAGAGGATACACTGATGCACTGGAGAAAGAAGGCCATGTGACAATCTAGGCACAGATTGGAGTGATGCACTAGCAAAGAAGCACTGAGACTCGCTGGCAAAAACCAGAAGCTAGGAGAGCATCATGGAATAGATTTTCCTTCAGAGCTCCCAGAATGAACCAACTTTGCTGGCATCTTGATTTCAGACTTCTAGCCTCCAGCACTCTCAAAGAAGAATTCCTACTGAAGTCACCAATTGTTTCTAATTTGTTAGGGCAGCCCTAGGAAACAAATGAGCTAAAAGGTGATGTGAAGCATACTTTGTAAATGAAAGTGATCAAGGAATCCAGGGCCAAATTTTCTATCCATGATTCTTTGATAAGGGAAATTTGTGCTCAACCTTGGTATGGATAGGATGCTCTGGCATGTCTTAATCCTCCCAATATTAACTTGGGACATTAGACTGCTTTCTTCACTCTCAAATAAAATAAAATAAAATAAAATAAAATAAAATAAAATAATAAAATAAAATAAAAGGCATTTGCAAAGCAGAAGAAAATTACACCAAAGAGAGCATGAAAAAATTCACCTGAAATGATTCTGTATGTGCTGTGATGGATTTATAATAATTTGATGATACCGGGTTTCTAAATTCTATACACTAAAATAAATACCAATTGAATTCAAGAGCTGTGGATGCAAAAAATTTGAAAATAACTTTACAAAAAGATATCACATTTTATGATGTTAGGGAAGAGAAGAAACCCGAAACATATTACAATGGCTTTTCCCCCCTACATTTTACTTATCAAAGTTTTAAAATTTTATATGGAAATGTACGCTGTGGACCGATTTAAAACTTAAACTATCCCCTTTCACCAGCAATTTGCAAATCACATAACATATCTATTATGGATAAGAGAATACTAATTCTGTTTCAGAGCATCATTCATGTACCAGATACTCTCTCTGCTTAAGTAGTAACCCAGAGGTGACTCACAGTGTTGATTTGGTCCCAGACTGTCTATATTGTTCTTCCTTCAGAAGTTCAATAATCTAATATTTAATGACTTGAGCTTCAGCATGACATGTTGTTATAAGTTATTCTCTCTTCCTCTTTCTAAATATTTTAAAATGTAAGTAGGACAGAATCAGGCATTTTTTATAACATATATTCCAAAAATTCAGAGCCAATGCTTTTAAAAATCATTTGCATACTATAAGCATTTAAATATGTGTTTTGTGCAGATCTCAGCCTACTGATAATCATCTTGTGGCCAGGCAGGCCCTAGTGGTTCTTATTATAATTGCAAAACACCCTCAGCAATAACCATTAGGAAACTTTAAAAAAAGACAAGGTTTATTACACAACTAAACTGGGGCCACACATGTAGTTGGCAGGTTGTGAGAGAAATTAAGAGTGCATGAGCCTGGGGTTCTGGTCTTATTGAGATCAAGGTTGGATGGGGGTCTAGGATTTGCTGGACTTATTCTTGTTTGGTGAATTTAAAATATATGTGTTGGAATTTAAAGCAAAGAAAGAGAAAAAACAAGTGGTCAGTTATCTAGAGTCTGGTAGGAGGTAGCTTGGCTCTTTACCTAATAGTCATGTGGCTGACAATGTGTTTATTGAAAATTGGTATCTTTGAAGGGGATGCTTTGGTATAAAAATTTTAGTCAGTCATTTGCATATAGAAAGAAACACCAATTGTCAAGGCTTACATTAAAATGTGTCATAGAAACTATGAAACCCCTCTTTAGAAAAAATGCACATCACTTTACACAAACACACACATCTACACACACACATCTATACACACACATACATTTATGTACATGGTTTTTGTCCTATTATAAACTACTTATGGTCTTCCTAAAATTCATCCTTATTCTGGTGTTGGTTCTCTAATCTTAACAACAGCTACAAATAATTTTCTCTAAAATAAACTCAATTCTATATTGTTTATGAAGCACTCAAATAAAAATAAAATATAGTATGAATATTGAATATTTAGATAATTCAGACTCTTTAAGATCAAATGTGTTTATCCCCTTTTAAATACAGTGAACTCCAGGATATCTATGCAGTAAAGTTCTGAAAAGTTCATATAAATTTTTCACAACACCTTTACTCATAGTCATTACCTATATACTACAAACTCCTGCAAAGACAATTCTTAAATCTACTCTCCAAAACAACTAGTCAATTAGTCAATTGATTTATATGATTTCACAAACATGTTGTATCCCCCAAAATCTATCTAAATCACTTCAGTGATAATGTTCTAGTATTTTACTGTTTCTCTGTACATTGTGGGATTTTTATTTTCATTTTAAATATTTTGCTTATTAAAAGTAAAAAAAAAAAGAAAAGTAAAAAACAATGGATGAAAATCATTGTATGTGGTCTTTACTTCCTTTGGAATCATTCCATATTCTCAGTTTAGAACAATACTTAATAAATAGTAAGTTCTAAAAAATATATGTTATGTATAACTTAACTAAGGAATTCTATCTTACTATGCTCTACAATTCTTTCAAAATTTTAAATTTATTTTTTTTCATCTATATAAATGGAGACAGTAAATGCTTACTTTCCAAGCTTGGTTACAGATTGAGATAATTGATGTACTAGCATTTAACAAATTTCATAGCATATAGGAAGAATAAAATGTGAATTTCTCTTATTTTCTATTAAATCATTTCAATCTATGAATGTGATATAGGCTGTGAATTATTTATGTATGATTGGTGTTTAAAAACCCTGGAAATATATTCGTGCCTTGGACCTCTAATTTATAAGAAAAGAAAAGGAGAATAGGCAGTCCTTGGGTTATGTCGGACTCCACATACGTCGTTTTGTGGTTACACCGCCATTGCCATCACCATCGCTTGCCCATTAATTTACATAAAAAAGTTCCGTCATTTCAACGCATGTACATATGTGCTTTATGTTTTTATTATTTATTTGCTACAAGTAAAGGTCCAGAATTGTTATCTTTCTTTTACCTTTTTTTTTTTTTTTTTTTTTTTTTTTTTTTTTTTTTTTTTTTTACTGTTTCGCTTCATTACTGCTGTGTGTGTGCTCCATGTGAGTGACGTAGGTGCTTATGTAGGTGGGTTCCGACTTACAGCGAAAATCGCGCTACATCGCCGTAGGAACGTGTCTCCAACGTAACCGGAGGACCTATTGTACTTACATGAATAGAAAAAAGAAAAAGAATTTCTGTTGGTGCTAATAAGCAAGGAAGGAATTTCTATAGGTGCAAACACGCTACATTGTTCTCTAGCTATGCATGGTGGTGCTGATTCTAAAGAATGTGGCTAACTTCCAGGTCCATAGTCAGGATGTCTTGTTAGCTTTACAAATGGTTGTTTGAATTCAATATTACTTTGGTCCAATATAATGGCTATAATGCCCAGTTCAAACATTGCAGAGGTTCAAGGAGTAAGACTGCTGAAAAACAAATCAGTTTCACTAAAGAGAGATGTTGACAGGAAGCCAGGAAGGCTGGTCAACAACCTTAATTGCTCTAACCACTCACCCTTTAGTTGAGACATTGTTAGCTGAAGCAGCCTGCACCTTGTTTGTCCTGTGTAAGTTTCTGTTAATTCCTGCCAAAGGGCTACATGTAAATTTCTGTTTATGTTGCCTAAGATGTTTTCTCCAAAGCCTCAATAAAAGGGGATGGCAGGGCCAGAGCAGGGGTAGTTCTCCCACTAGAGTTGGACTACCAGCCGGGCCCCCATATCGCCAAGTTGAATTTTTCAAGTCTCAAGTCTCTTCATTTGTGTGCGGCCCTTCTCCAGAACTTGAACCGTGAATTGGAACCCTTTCCACACGGGACTTAAAAGAGTTTCCTATAGAAGACATGCATGGCAGTTCCTCTGAAATGTCTCTCTTGTTCTATTTTAAAATGACTCCACCTTTGTCAACTTTGCAAAAAAATAAGATTAGCGTATGTATTACCCAGAATCCTTTCACTGGGTTTCTGTGCACAGGCTCTTCTTGCCGGTGTGAGCAACAGCTTTGCCCAGCTGCCCAGTCCACACAGCTTTGTCTCTGCGTCAGAGGCTGCTCCTTCCCTGGTGATGTCATGGTCGTGTCTAAGGCTGTCAACAGCTTTCTGTCGTCACTAGCCTTGAGACACTGCCCTTCCTTTCCCTAAACCCTCTGTGAATTGGTGTGTGGTTTCTTTGTTTGTATTTTGTTAAACTCTTCTCAATTATAAGTTTGAATGGCCAATTTGTCTGCTGCTTGGGTGTGGACTGGTACAACAAGGCATGCATTTATTGACTCATTTTTGTATTCATGAGTATCTTCACCTTATAATTCTGTGTTTTTAATATATCACTTTTCATTTTAATAAACTTTTGTGTTCTCAATTGAGAAAAATCACCATGTAAATAATGGCCATATTATTTGTTCTGAAAATATCAAATTAATCTCTTATTTTTTCTTGGAAAACAAATAGAATCTTTCTATATATTTATATAAAGTATTCATATTTATATAAATAATTACAGTACTATCTACCAAAAAAGCAGATGTGAAAAGTAAATGAAAAAAAAACCTTTATAAATTCCACAAATTTAGAGTCATCAAGCAAAATCATAGAGCTTTTTACAGTAAAAACCATCAAAACTATCACTCTGACATGACTAATTACTAATACAATTTTCTCTGTATAATTATGTAATTTTGAGAGGGCTTGAAAAAGACCTACAGACTGGTATTGGAAGGTTTTATTTTGTTTTGGTTTTGCAGATCTTGGCCATTATATCATACTTCTACATATTTCTTTTTATTTTTCATATCATGTGTCTACAATGCACTATTGTTAATTTCCTACAGCTTCCATTCTTAGTCCTTGGCTATTTCTCATTCAATGTCAGGATCTTCCTTATGAGCTTTTATGAGGGATCTACATACCTACAGGCACTCTAGAATCAGCTGGGTATTTTCACTTCTAGAATGTTTGTTTTGAAATTCTGAGCAAACTATACTATTGATAGTCCTCAACAATTTTGTAGGAGTAGCTCCTTTCTGTATTCTTCTATATGTTTATTAGAATTAACTTTTATTTCTAATTCCTTATTATTCTATCATGTAAAATGTGTAGGCTTTCATGACTAAGATATCCCATTCTATTGGGAATGCTTGGTGTTTGTATTGTGTCAATACCACACTGGTGTATTGGTCATGGGGCTTTGTAGGGCGGTATTATCAGCCGGTTCTTAAGAAGAACCTCTTGGAGAGGCTGATTAGAACTGAAGAGGCAAATTGCTTTATAATTGTTGAGCTTTGAACTTCAGCTTATAAAGCTTGTCAGGGTTGTCTTTCTGTGTTTGGAGCTCCGAGGTTCAAAGACAATCATCTCTTCATGATATATAGAGACCATGACAGAAAATTATCATCTCATTGTGAGGTCCATCTGTTTAAGTCCCATATTGCTCTTACTTCTCTGCCTTGATAGCCCAGTGAGATGCAAAAGAAGAATTTCAAATATAATAAAAATTATTTAACAAATACATCTACATACACTTTAATTTTATTTTACTTACTCAGTCTTGAGTAAACCCATTGGTCGGTGGCTTGTTTAGAAGATTGAACAACATATTTGATTTGCTTCTATAAATTGGTAAGCAATGCCAGTATCTATGTGTGGAGAGAGATGAACAAAAGAAGCATCAGCATAATTAAAGACAAGCACAAGAAAAAAAGGTCATTGGCAAGCATCCACATTCCTTTACTTTGTTCACATTAGAATATAGAGTGAGGAGAGGCCAATTATTGGGTCAGACTTACTGCCCCAAGAGATCTTTCTATTTTGAAATAGTAAAGATAGATAATTATTAAACTATCTCAAGGCAGTGCAACATATTTAAGGAGTTTGGGGCCTTTTTCTAATGAGATAGATTCAAAATGCTGCAGTGTTGAGTTAAAAACAGGAACAACAAAGTATTATGAAAGAGAGGGGAAAGCATAGGTTTAGAAGGTTCCAAGCAGATAATAGATCACCTGAGGGCTGGCGAGAACACAAAAGTCAATTAATTTTGTGTTGTGGGAGGAGTGTAAAAGGTAAGCTAAATATTTTCAAAATTATTCCTGGAATCTCTTTTAGTCAGTGGACATAAATACCATAGGTACCATTAACTAGGGAAGCTGCTGATATTCTTCTAGGAAAAATCTAAAAGAAAATCCAAAACAAAATATTCAGGTAATGAAGGCACGTAGCACGGCCCTCTTCCTCTCCCTGGAGACAAGCCTCCTTGGAGTTTCTGAAGCCCAGGAACACAGGGGAAACACTTTACACTGTAACCAAATGTCTGTGAAGCATTTTCCCGTGCCCCATCTCATTTGATCCTCACAGAAGTCCTGGAGTAGGTAGATAGGAGACTCAGTGGAATCCTATTTTCTTTTCATTAGCCGGAAAATGGAGATTTAGAAAGTTTAGAAACTTGACCTGACTGAAAAAAAGTAAGAAATTGTGGACCTTGAAAATGACTTCAGGTTTTCTCACTGTGCAGAATATAGTCAAAGACTGCTATAGTTAAATATTTCACCCTTTGTTCTCCCTGCATGATCTACAATAATAATGTGCTTTGTGTTGATATTTACTGCTGTGTTACTGACAATTAATTACCTGAAAGAGAAGTTGGGGTGCTTCACTGGGCTGCAAACGGTTTAGCTAAATCAGAAAGCAGGTCTAATTAAGAAAGTTTATTCTATATCTATAAAAGGCTAAGTTGACTCATGCATATACGATACATATAAAGCTTTCACTGGCGCCAATCACACACACGTTTTGATCTGTTGTTGTTGATTGTGAATTTGGTTGACACTTCTATTATAGTGAAAGGGCAAATAGTGATATTAAAATATTTATTCTAATTAATTTCCTTTCAGTGTGCACAAATTCATGCACTGGGCCACTAGTAGTAAATATAATTGTATCAGTGTCCAAATTCCAATGTTATGAGAGTCATAATTAACTTCTGAGAAACCTACTAAAAAGTTTAAAAATTGCCATCAATTCAGAAGCCCATGGCTATTAAATCTATTTACCATGGAAATAAGTTCCATGGCTTTTACTATTAATGGATTCTCATAAGAGATCAAATATGAAAGTAAATATGTAACTCATGCTGAGTTACAAAATATAAGGAAGAAAACATTTTAGTAGTATAACTTTCACCTTAGTATGAATTCCCATGCACCATTTATAAATCTTCTCTCTAAATGTTTCCAGTATTGAAAGGGAATGAATGCCTTCTGAGTAAGCTTATTAATATAAACACATTATATTTCTCAAGAAAAGCAATCAAATGCATTCCTAATCAAAGTTTTCTATCATTATACAGTATGGGGCAAAAATAGATTTATAGTTGTGAGTACATGAAACAGTTTATTCTTGTATTATTTATTAATTATATATTATTTGCCATCTGAAGAACTGTAAACCTACTTTTGCCCCACCCTGTATAAATGTTTGCCATACTTAATTGAAATAAATGCATATTAGATTCTATTCTCCTTTTATATACAAGAGATTACTAATTACACTCAGTCTTGAAATAGGAAGAAGGAAAATTTGTCTTAATTTTAAACCATATTTCTATCAAATTGTACACAATCATTTAAATTTATCAAATGTGTAACAGCCATCTGCCATATAATGATCACTTTTAGGTGTTTTAGGAATTAAATATAAAAGTGAAGTATATTTTATGTATAGAGCACAGAAGAAGATTCTGTGTTTTCCAGCACCTCCTTACTTGTGGTTGTTTGAGCCATGGAATAGCCTAACTAGTGGTAATCTGAAGTAGGAACTTACTTATCTATATGTCTTTGAATATGTATATGCATAAAAAGCACTTAAAAAATACTCAATATATTCTGGTCACTTTCTGGATAGAAATACTACTAAGTAGATAGGTAAATAGAGATAAAAAAAAAATCCAGTGCTTTTTTTGTTCTGAATTAATTAAAAGCTAATATTTGTATCCACAAAATGGGTTATAGTCATTTAATTTTGCATACAATTACCTGTGTGTAGATTGTGGTTTAAGTTGTCAGGCACTTTAATTCTTTAAATCTAGAAATATGTCTTATCTCCCTTTCATACTTTCCCATTGCTAAACAAATAATAAACACATAATTTTAGTATTAAATACATGCCAGTTGAAAAAAGGAGACAGGTAAACAGAAAGCACAGCTATTAAGTTCATGTAGCCAATGATCAAAGGCTTCCAAAAAGTTAAATTTTTGGAAAAACAATGAGGACTATCAAGTATCAAGGTGTAGCCCTAGCTGGTTTTGCTCAGTGGATAGAGTGTCAACCTGCAGACTGAAGGGTCCCAGATTTGATTCTGGCCAAGGGCACATGCCTGGATTATAGGCTTCATTCCCAGTAGGGGGTGTGCAGGAGGCAGTCAATCAATGATTCGCTCTCATCATTGATGTTTCTTTATCTCTAACCCTCTCCCTCTCTGAAATCAATAAAAAAGAAAGAAAGAATCAGGGTGTAAGTTTTATAATCCTTTTGTTGGGGATTATGATATATATATTTTTTAAATAAGTGATTAATAAAGTCAGAAACGACAAGATACTTACATTTTCTAAATTTTGTGAGTTAAAATTCTTGGAAAGATTCTGAGAATTTAAAGATGCATTTGAAATTTTAAAAATTATAATTAGCTCAACACATAATTCATGCTGAATCAGAATCCTATGTGACATACATTGTTGATTGTTACTAAGGAGAGGCCAAAGCCCATATATATAATTTACATTTTGCAGTCATGTACATATCTATATATATAAAAGACTAAATGACCATCCAACCATTCAACCACCTGACCAGTAGCTATGTCATGCAATGACCACCAGGGGGCACAAGAGCTGCCGAGCTGTGGTGACTTGGCAGCTGTGGTTCTTGGGTGACTCACCAGGAACCAGAGAGGAGGGAGTCCGATTTCGGGGTTCATCACCTGAGAATTGCCCTCTCATAATCTGGGACCCCTTGGGAAATGTCAGAGAGATGAATACCACTCGGCCATAAAACAGAAGAAAATTTTAACTTTTGTGATAGCATAGATAGATCTGAAGATTATTATGCTAAGTGAAATAAACCAGCCAAAGAAGACAAGTACTATATGATTTTACTCATTTGTGGAATCTAATGAAGAAAATAAAATAACAAAGAAAATGGAATCAGATTCATAGATACAGAGAACAGACTGAGTTGTCAGAAGGGAAGGGGTTTTGGGGGCTGGAAGAAAAGGTGAAGGGATTAAGAAAAAAAACAAACAGAAAACTCATAGACAATAGTATGGTGAGTACCAGCGAAAAAGGGTAAGGTGGGGTGGGCAGAATAGGGCATAAGGGAGATAAAGGGTGATGAAAGGAGACTTGACTTAGAGAGGTGAATACAATATAATATAATATACAGATGATGTATTATAGAATTGTGCACCTGAAACATATATAACTTTATTAACAACTGTCACCCCAATAAGTTCAATAAAAAATATAACAGAATAAAAAACAAATTCCTTGCTCTTATAGAGAATACACTCTAAAATAATGATTTTCAACCAGTGTTCCACCAGAAGCATACCAGTATGGCAGAATAATTTTTTAAAATATGCAATACCTGACTATGTAGTCAGGGGCACTGACCTCTTTTCCCTTAGATTGTTAAATAAAAATAAAATTACCGCAGCCAACACAATAGCTGCCTGTTTGAATAGATCAAAATTATATCTATTTTTTGTCAGATCAGCAAAAAAATAATATATATTTTGGTGTGCCACATAATTTTAGTAATTAGTTTCTGTGTGGCAAAAAATCAAAAAAGGTTGAAAATTGCTGTTCTAGTATATTCTTATTATATAAAAACAATACACATGCAGATAGATATACAGTTAGTTCAGAGTATTATTAAAATCATTATTTTAAATGAGAAATATTCCCTGGGGTGCTGTTATTAAACAGCATTATTTTTCTTACAATACTTCTTAAATAATATTTTGAATTTTTATTTTTGTTGATAAACAATAGTATCAGTAAATGCCAGGGATTTCTAATTCTATTTCATGTGTTAACGGTTTCATTCTAATTATTAAAAAGCTTATTCTGAGGTAAATCAAAATGTTCCCTTCTCAGTCACTTAGAATCTCTTCCTTAGGCTCAAATCAGTCATAAAAAAGGACTGTAAATAAATGATGTGTGGTCAACATCTTTATTGGTTTCTCACTTTACTATTTCATGATTTCTTTTCACTCTGGTACCTATGACTCCTGCAGATTGAAGATAGGTGTCATCCTCAAATACTGCATCCAACTAGAATTGTAATGCTGGGATAATTTTAACAACTAAGTCTTTATTTTATGGTGGTAATGCAAATCAACAAATGGAGGTTTGGCTGCTTATCACAATGAAAGCCAAACTAATGAGCCAGGTGCTGGTGCAACAGAAAAGAGGTTTATGCAGGTGCCATACTACCTGGGAGAATGGTGGACTCCCCTCTCAAAGATAATCTCCCTTTCCTGCTCATGTCCTCCCTTATAGAAATAGAGAAGTGGAGGGACTTGTTTCTATCCAATTATCTTGCTAGCTTTTGGTACACGGGGGCCCTGTCCATTCATCTTTCTAACTTTGGGCATGCTCAGTGTAGAAACTTTCCCTTACATCATCTTGGCCAATCAGGGAGACTCCTCATTGCTCTGAGTGACCGTCTATGGCAACAGTAACCCCATAGACAAATACCTGCCTGAGGTCTGTTTTTACCGCATGGCCCATTTATCCAACACTGGAAGTCATGGTAAGACTGAAATTCACTATCTGCTCAATATTAAAAATAGAGATTAGCCCAACATATAAGTAAATTATGCGTCAGATTTTAAAGCAATTTTGTAAAGAATCCCAAAAATGAAACACTAATATTCTCAAATCCCCCATCTTTTAGAATGTAACCCATTTCTGTAATATCCAAACGAAAGCTCAAGTTCTTATCCAGCAAGGCTGCAGTAGTTCCATTCTCTCATTGGGATTTCCATAAAATTTATGTTTGTTTTTGTTTCAATTTTTATAATTCTAAGGAAGAGTTTATAGGTCAATAAATCCAAGTTGGATATATTTCCATACCTTAGCCAATTATTATTATGGTGACTTATGTTTATTTTTATTGTTATAAGTAACTTTTAAAACTTTCATTAAAATTGAAAATAGCATTTCTGATTGCTTAGACATAGTACATGGAAAATATAAGAAGAATTTCCTAAAATGAGACAATTAATATAGCTTTCTCTGGAGCAGCTATCTAGATCAGTAGTTCCTCTGCTGGTTTCTTGCCAGTCTCTTTTCCAGCTGCTAAAATGTTGAAAGAGTGAGGTCATGTGGTGTTTCTCTTTCATTGAGTGGCTTATTTCACTCAGCATGATGTTCTCCAATTCCATCCAGGTTGCTGCAAATCATGAGAATTCCTTCTTTTTATGGCAGCATAATATTCCATTGTATAAATGTACCATAGTTTTTTTTTATCCAATCATCTGCTGACGGGCATCTAAGGCTGTTTCCAAATCCTAGCTATTGTAAATTGTGCTGCTATGAACATAGGGGTGCATATATCCTTTCTGACTGGTGTTTCTAGTTTGTTGGGCTATATTCCTAGAAGTGGGATCACTGGGTCAAATGGGAAGATAAGAGATCAGCCAAAGGACTTGTACACATGCATATAAGTACAACCAACGGACACAAAATTCTGGGGAGGGAGGACATGTATGGAAAGGGGGGGCAATGGTATATGTACACAGATAATAATTTAATAAAAAAATTAAAAAAAATAAAATGTTGAAAGAATTCAATCCTCCATCTCTCCCCTGACCCCACTGCTCTTCCAAACAACTACCAATGATTATTATTATCTCAAAACCAGGTATTCATCTTTTCCCAAGGTTAAAATAAATGAGACAAATAAGTTTTCCTTCTCTTAGAATTGCCTCTAGCTTAAATGATACACTCAGGGCTACAGTTCACAAAGACAATTTTTTATGTCATTATACAGAGCATTTAGTTCCTCATTGTCTCATTACCTCTCTATTTCTGAACAGGATTTGGTATTAACTTCACTCCATCAATTCGCCCATTAAAATGTCTCCTTATACAAATGATTCAAAAATTTCTTTGAGGCTTGAAAAAGCATTCTGTCCCTCTTTTTAGCCATCAAGTTTTCAAACATTCTTTGAAAGTACCTCATTATGTGCATGGAAACTGCAAATGTTAATTTATGTATGTATTTTAACAGGATTTTCCAGTTCAATACCTTGCCTCATAACTCTTCAAAAAATACACATCACTATATGTGAATACTGTAAAACTAATACAATATTGAATATGTGTCTGTCTAAGCTTTTCATTCATAGAAGACATGCTGTTTTACTCTCAAAGGCTATTCTTTCCATCTGTGCCCTCACTTTTTAAAGTGCATCTCTTTCCTTTTTTAATCCCTATAGTGTGTCATTAAACTTCCTCTTCTACTGGGTTATTCCCATCAGATAACAAACATGGAGGCACTAGTATGGTTAAATGTGTGGTCGTAAAGGTTAACCTGCCAGAGTTTGAATTATGGCTTCCCCACTTACCACTGTGTACTATTCACTTAACCTTTTTAAGCCTCAGCTTTCTCAGGTTTGAAATACAGTTAATTATAGTTTAATACTTCAATTCACATTTCATAAAGTTATTATGCAGATTAAGTTAGATACATGCAAATACTTAGCACAATCCTTAGTACATTCTAAAATTCTAAAGGATTTGTTACTAATGCCATCCTCAAATACCTTAAACTTAAATAAAAAATAGCCAAGATTTAAAAAGAGTTCCTTAATTAAATTAAATATCAGCCTGCAGTTTTTAACTATTTTATTTTCTCTGAGAGCCAAAGTCATAGAAATATATGTGCATACATTTTTCTCATTTCTTCACCATTATTAATTCTCCCACTTGGATTCTTTGTATGCAAGAGTCCCAAGTATTTCTGTGTTCTAGTCCTAGATCCATTGTCTTTCTACTCTGTGACTTTGTTTTTTTCATCCTATTTACCTGGGAAGCAGCCCTCTATCTGTATAGTTTTGTGGTCAAAATTTGTGTTAAAAAATCTTGAGTCTGCAGGCTTCCACCGTCTGCCAATTCTACTGTGCATGGCTAAAGAACATATTCAGTGTTTCAGCCAGTTCTCAAGTCTTCCTTGGCTATCATATTCCACGGATAACCCTTCAGTCATCCTCAGTCATGAATACTTTGGAAACCTGTGAGAAATATCTAAGAGCTTATCGCAGCCTTTTAATCTCTCTTATTTCCACTTTGGCGGCATTAAATTTCACACTGGACTTGTAAACACCCTGAACCAAGACAACATTTTCAGCCTAACAACAATGCAGGTTTTCCCCATTCTTTATAAATTGGTTAATCATTTTTTGGCCAGCAAAGCTAAATTTTTACTTCATTTATACTCCTTCCAGTACACAACTGAGTCTGTCATTGCTCAAAGCAAAATTGCTCTTTTCCCTAGAATCTTCAAGATGCTACACCTGCAGGTCCCTGGGTTCAGTTTTACCAGTCAAAATGGCCACAAATACTAGCTTTCCTTACACCAGATATTTGTGGGGGGTTTTTTGTTTGTTTGTTTTCAGGAATATACAATTCTCATGTCCCAAATTCGAGAAACTTTTTAAAACTGGATTTCTGAATAAAGAGATGTAAAGAGTAGCATCAGCTGAAACATAAATATAACATGAGCTCATTATAAATCTTTGTTTATAATGAGTTATGTTGGAAATCATTAAGATTATAGTAATGTTTTAAATTAGGGTAACCTTGTAAACCAATATAGGAAGAGCTTTCTAAAAGTATCACAGAATATTTCCCCTTATATCTCTTGGTGAAAATTTTAGTTAAATGGTTACTCTTTACTTCAAGAACTATTGGCTAATATAATATTTTGAGAGGGCACATTCTAACTCCAACAATGAGGAAGAAGGGAAAAATTAGAATTGGGTAAATAACTACAAATCTCTACTATACCATTACAAAGCTCATTAGTTGATGCATTTTTATTTCCTTTTTTTTTTTAAGAAATATGCATTGAGTATTCTGTATAGGTCTGTTATATTTTACTTTAATTTTAACTTTATAAAATGTAAAAATAAATTATGGCATTTATTTTGTTCACTTTATCTGGAAACTAAGACAAACTTCCTGATGGCTTGATTCAGATCCTAATTTCTCTCTTCTCATTTCCTTTCATTGTTGGTGCATTCTTCATTATTCCTTTTATCTACTTTAGGTTAATTGTACATTAATATTTGATAAAAGTTATTTTCTAAAGCCAATTTTAATAGAATTTCTGGTCTAATCACCTTGTAAATTTTATCCAATAATTAAATAATCTAACAATTTTTCATATTTTTGGGTTTAGTTTTTTTCTACCAAAAAAAAAAAAAAGAAAGAAAGAAAGAAAAGAAAGGCAGAAAGTGGCCTAAAGATCTTCCTATTGCAATGTAGGCATTTTGAATATTTAGTTGAAATCAAAAGAACAATGTTAGAAATAATAAATGACTTGAAGTTGGAGAAAATAAAAATATGAACTAGTTTGAATGGCATTTTATCCTACTTGATTTTTTCTTTTTCCATGACCTATCAGCAATAATAATAATAATTAATGATCTTTAAATTCTGTTTATGTTATAAGTAAAGTTGTCTTAGCAGTGCTGTGTTCACTATGTTGAGGAAGACCTCCCATGTTGATATGTGATAATTAGATACGTGAGAATTCTCAAATGTGTGAGGAATTGACATACTTGCCTTTATCACCCCCGAGTGGAGAACCACATCAGAAACAAGCTTCTTTTTCTGGAGGAAAATGTGTTATCAAGTGTTGAGAACAGCTGGCTTGACAGATTGTCCTTGTTTGTCCCAGGCTTTGATTCTGTTTAACACTTCAGTGTGTATTGGTATGCTATTTAGGCGAGGCATGACATTTCCAGCGCCTCTCTAAAGGTCAGAATGACAGCTGTCTGAGTATAATTCTCTGCTGGAAATACAGTGATCAGGTTTACATGTTCTTTTTAAATACTACTCTTTATTTTAAGTGATATATACAAATTTTTTTTTTCCAGAGACCCAGGTTCCAATCCTAATTTTTCTATATCTGGCAAGTAAAACATAATACTCTGGTAAAATGTTTACTCCATAAAGTTAGTAGAACTAAATACATGAAAATTTATTTTGCAATTCTAAATTGCCATAGGAACATTAATTATTTTCATTCTAGGTACTGTGTATGCTTCTCTCTTATATGACTAAATGCACATACCAATTTCTAAATAAGAAAGAAAATAAGTAAGTAAATGGCTATTAGCATATATATCAAACAGATACTTGACTTACTCATATTTATTGTCACCATTTGTCACCACAAATGGGAGGATATCAAATTAAAAGTTTTTGCACAGCAAAGAAAACCATTAATAAAATAAAAACACAACCTACTGAATTGAAGAACATATTCACCAATGATACATCTAAAAATGAATTAATATCCAAAAATCTGTAAAGAACATATACAGCTAGCAGAAAACCAAAAACCAAAACCAAAAACAATCAAAATAAACAATGGGCAAAGGGCTTGAATATACATGAATTTTTAAATTAAATATAAATATTATGATTATTTAAATAGAAACTATATCTTAAAAATGTTTTTTGGTAGTTCTAACACTATTATAGAGAGCTGATGGTATTAGGCGCTATAGCAGCGGTTCTCAGCCTGTGGGTTGCAGAGGAACCTAGAACCGCTGCTGTAGAGACGAAGACCATCAGAATGCACAAATATTTACATTACAATTCATAACAGTAGCAAAATTACAGTTATGAAGTAGCAATAGAAATAGTTTTATGGTTGGGCGTCACCACAACATGAGGAACTCTATTATTAAAGGGTCATGGCATTTGGAAGGTTGAGAACTACTGCCCTAAACACTTTCCTGCCAGCCTGATCAACCCTTAACTGCTCCTCTGCCAGCCTGATTGCCCCCAACCGCCCTCCCCTGCAGGCATCATTTCCCACAACTGCCCTCCCCTGCAGGCCATCTTGTAGCGGCCATCTTATGTCCACACAGAGGTGGCCATCTTTGACCACATGGGGGTAGCCATCTTGTGTGTTGGAATGATGGCCAATTTGCATAGTACCTCTTTATTATATAGGATTCCTAAAACCCTGTGCTTTTGAGCTTCAATTGAACATGTCAAGTGCACAAATAAAGACAAATATTTATATCCCAGGAATATTGGAAATAGTTTGAAAGGAGCAGTCTTATTTAGTAGACAAATATGTTTTTAAAACACATTCACAGAATTCAAGCAACTTGTAAATTTGGCAAATATTTGTTCACACAAATGGTTCTAAAATTTTTAAAAATAATATTGTGGGGGTCTATATCCATTGTGACATAATAATCTCTGGGTATAAATAACAACAAAAGTATCAAGATCTTTGTATTATTGTCAAGTAATTGAATCTCTTTTGTAGGAGCATCAGACATCCCCATAATTGACAGGTCTCCTTGTAGGTGCAGTATTTTCTCTGTCCCTATTTTCAGCTTAGCCATGTGAATTGCCTATACAGAGTATACCATGTATGAATAGAAGATTTAAACACATTTGAATACTTCAGTCAGTCTTCTTGCTCCTTTCTTTTTCCATAGAGGAGCAAGAACACTGACTGATTGAAATATACAAATATGTTTAAATCTTCTATTCATAGACGGTACACTCCATATAGGCAATTCACAGCTCTTCATTTCAGAGCTGTCCCTGGGTCATGAAATAAGATGACTTGAGAAGCAGAGCTGAACACAAAGTAGTTGAGGTTGAGCAGAATTTACTGGCATGATTGTGAGTGCAATTATTTTTTATTGTTTGAAATACACTGATTTTGGAGTTATTTTCTTGCCACAGCAAATGCTGATTAATAATGCCTTTCTAAAAGTATGTTGCAGATAAAATAAAGCAAGCAGATAAATAACTACAGTATTTGCAGCTAACTTTTGACTTTTTTACTCCATGTCATTCCCTCACAAATTCATGTTTTCCCTTACTTAACAGATTTATAGCACTATAGAAGTAAAGAATTGCCAGTTGCTTTTGGGAGTAAAAAAAATAGATGTAAAAAACCTCAAAAAATTTCTCCCTGTACCTGCCAAGTGGTTCAATTGGTTGGAGCATCATCCGGTACATCAAAAGGGTTGTAGGTCAGGACACATACTTAGGTTTCTGGTTCAATCCCCTGGTCTGGGCAAATATAGGAGGCAACCAAGTTGATATCTCTCTCTCTCCCTTTCTCTCTCCCTTTCTCTTTCCCTTCCTTTATCTAAAAATTTAAATAAACATATCCTCAGGTGAGGATTAAAAACAAATTGTCCCCTTAAGAAATCTATTCTCTACCAGGACTGTGCACATTAATGTTTTGAAATTTATTTTCTTTGCACAATTTTAATACCGGATAGTATATTGTTATGTCAATAGGTAAATTAAAAATTTATAACTATTTCTCCCAATGTATGATTTAATATGTATATTGAAAATATCCACTCTTCCATATTTTATACTATGATCAGCATTAATGACATAAATGACAAGATAGGGATGGGAGCCTTGCCCTCTGTCAACTTTTTTATATGTATACTAGAGGTCTGATTCAGGAATTTGTGCATGGTGGGGCCTGGCTTGTCTGCCCAAATGGGGCCCATCAGGCCAGGCCATCTGGTAGCAGGGGCTACTGGTGGTTGGCTGACCAGAATCATTCCTGATAGGTCTCCAACATCCCAACAGGGGGTGGAGCCAGCCAAAGGGAGGGGCTGCAGGTAGTTGGCAGGCAGCCCCACTCCCAATTGGAGTGCTGGGTGCCAATTGGGTGCCGGGCCAGCCGGGGGAGGGAGGGTGCGATCAGGGCCCAGATAAAGCTAGTTGGCGGCCACAGTGCTTGTTATGGCCTCTGTTGTTCTTCTCATTCCACCATTCTGGCCGCTGGGCTTTTATATATATAGATATCTATTTTTCCCACCTTTAGGCCTATTTTGTTTCTTTTTCCTTCATAGAGTGTGTTCTGAAACATTTCCTATAAAATTCCTGACAATTGAGAGGAAGAACTTTAGGAACTGTAGTACAACTACCTAAGTTTTGACTGAATTACAGTAGCAGTTGATTTTGTGTGCAATGTGTGGAATCTGGGTATCCATCTTTCTTCTTTCCAAGTCAGATCTTACCTGTGTTGTAAGAATGATTTTTGGGTTTTTGAATTGATATGCATTAAATATAATGTTATCTTTCATTTTTTTCTCTCTTATTTTTCATTTCCCTTGTTCTCTTTTTATTTTTTTCTTGAAATAAAATTAAAATTTTAACTCACTTTTCTTCTAGGCTGCAAAATACTTTAACTTTCTCTTCTAAATTGGACATTATTCAGTGTTAATATGTTGAGAGACGGGGAGCACAAGGGGTGGTAGTAAGTTTTATCAGTGAGTCATCTATCGACACAGACTTCATTGATACATGTTTGAATTCTTTTTCTGTCATCATGACCTTCACTACTGTATTTTCCCAATCTGCTGGTATGGATGCTTAGAACTGTTCTATAATGCTTTTACACACCTTTTTCTCCATCTGTGGTAGTTTCGTCACATGTGTGTTCTTCTTAACATTCTGCTGAATTCTCAAGGGACACTTTCTTCAGATTTCTGACACCTTCCTTTGTGTATCTCTCTCCACTCTAAAGCTCTGTATTGTAAACTATTGCCTTTTATTCTCCAAATTCTTAGCTCCATTTCTTTAACTGCCTAACCCCTCACCACTCACCCTCAACTCCCCAACCACTATTCACAGTACAATGGAAACTTTCTCAAGGAAGTTAACCTGAGACAGTGATGATTGTTTCTCATCTCCCAGACATCATGATTCTTCATTGCATAAAATCCAGTGTCTTGAAATATTTTCATGTTTTTTTTTCTGAAACTTTGTTTTAGACAGAAATGTATGTTGCTATATACTAACAATGAGCAATCAGAAATTAGAGTGAACAGAAATTTCACCAAAGAAGATATAAGTATGGCAGATAAGCACATGAAAAGATGATCAACATCATTAGTCATGAGAGAAATGCAAATTAAAAACTCAGATACCTCTTGGTACATGTTAGAATAACTTGTATTAAGAAGATTGGCCTTGTCGGGTGCTAGCAAAGATATGGAAGCAATGGCATTCTCAGGCATTATTTTTGGGAATGTAAAATTGCCCAACCACTTTTGGAAATAGTCCTTTCAAGTCTTAAGAAGTGAGACATACACCTACCATGCTATCCAGCTACATTTAGCTCTTTAAGGTGATAATGTCATCGGTGGAAGTGGGGTGTCCTCTTCCCCACTTGGTTTTGGGCTGGGGTCCTTACAATATCTTGAGAAAAAGAATTTTCTGAGACTTGAATGTGAGGATGAATGATTTTTTTTTTATTTGTGTGGAATTACATCTCTGGGATTCCAAAGTTTCATTTTCCTTAATTCAATCCTGGAAGAAGTGCAGCTGGAGCTTCAGAAGAGCTAGAAGCAGAGCCAGTGCCCAGAGTTTTCATTTCATGTTAGAATTGGGACCAGTTTAGCATTAGGATAGTTGCAATCTAGTAGTCCATTTGTGTGGGGGCCACATGGCTGAGCGCCATGGGAAAATGCAGGAGCACAAGAGCCAAGAGAGTGCAGACAAGAGTGCCAGAAGCCTGGAGAGGCCAGGAGTGTAAGACAGCAATCCCCTTTATTTAGGGGATTAAGTATCTCACACCCTCCCTGGCTCACAGTGACCACGACCACACCTACTCTGGCCAATGACCTGTTCCTAGGTGTGACTGACCCGAAAGTCCCTTCCTATTTTACCCAGGTTGTACTGGGCATGCATCTATTCTCCCTTTGTCCAGTCCCTTCCCCCAGGATCTGCAGGGAATAGGCGGGAGGCCCCCAGGGGAGCATTAAGCTGCAGCTTCTTGGCAAAGCTGCACAAAGGGCATGGCCATCATATTTGGTCTTCCCTTTGCTCCTCTCCTATTATTTTTTTTAAAATATATTTTATTGATTTTGTATAGAGAGAAAGGGAGAGAGACAGAGTTAGAAACATCGATGAGAGAGAGAGTCATTGATCAGATGCCTCTTGCACATCCCCTACTGGGGATATGCCCGCAACCAAGGTACATGCCCTTGACCGGAATCGAACCCGGACCTTTCAGTCCCCAAGCCGACACTCTATCCATTGAGCCAAACAGGTTTCGGCTGTCCTATTATTAATAACTAGGTTAGTTACAATGGTATTACTAAGACATGTACATCTAAATGTAATCTGAGATCTTGGATTAAAATGCTGAAAAAAATTATTAGTTGAGTAGCCAGTGAAATCTGAGCAGTCTATAGTTTAGTTAATAGCATTGTAGCAATGTTAATTTTTATCATTGTACCATAGTAATGTAAGATGCTAAATTTAGAGCAAATTAAGTGAAAAGTAGATGAAAATTCTATGTAGTATATTTATAACTATTTTTTTAATAAATTATTTATACAATAATTTTTAAAAGACAACTTCTAGCCACACTTCTTTTGGGAAGGAAACTTTTAGTGAAATGAAAGCATTGATATAATACTAGAGAATGACAGAAGAACATGAAGTCTAAGTGAATTAATCAGATCAAGGTTTAAAATGTGAGACTCACATTACTCTTAGAGACTATAACTTAAGATGGAGCTGCAATTTCTGAAAAAAATATCCAGATGTAACTAAAAATTGAGGTTTATTTTGTTCAATTGTTATAACTAGCCTAGATATTGCTAAGAAAATATTTTAAAATGTTGGGTCAATATCAGTATTACTTAGAAAGTTTTTCTTTTTCTTCATTGTTGTTATTGTTGATTTCACTTGTTCCCCTTTTCTCTTTCTGAAATATCCCACAAAAGCAATTTAAAAATTAATTTTTTAAAATACATTTTTATGGATTTCAGGGAGGGAGAGAGAGTTAGACACCTTAATGATGAGAGAGAATAATTGATCAGCTTCCTCCTGCATGCCCCTCCTGGGGACGGAGGCTACAACCTGGGCATGTGATCTGACCAGGATGGAACCATGACCTTCTCATTCATAGGCTGATGTTCAACCACTGAGCCTCATAGGCTGGGCAAAATGTCTATGTTTTATTGTAAATATGTTATAGTTGGTTAACAATTTTGCCATTCTTATGAAGAGTATAGTATATGTTCATTGATATATATATATATTTTTACTATATTTAGACTGTTATTAATAACTACTTCATAATGAATCTTCACTAGTTATAAAAATTTAATATCATCTACTTCTAGGTCAGATATGTGAATTTTACAAATCTCTATGGAAATCTATGGTCTTTTATAGTCTAGGATTACCATGACTTACTACTTAGAATTTGCCTCTTACACACTTAGACCAACAATATAATAATAAAAATATTCAAGTACAGAATTCATTTCTTTCATTTATTCTCATTTAAAATTATGAACACTAATGTAGCTTAACATTAGGAAAGAACCAAACTCATTTAATACTAGAAGCATCTTTATAAAGGTGTTAATCACTTTTATTTCTCTCCAGGATGAAACTGTGGATGTTTGTTAAATGTGGAAAATATTCCAATGTGATCTAAGATGCCAAATCATGCGTTGCCTTGTGACAAACGTATTAAGAGAATTCAATGTTTAATGTTCTTAAAATACACATTTACCCACATATGATAGTAGGCTTACTGTAAATGAATCGGGTTATAATTTATAAATATGAAAAACACTCACCAGGTTAGGAGCCACTGAACAAGATGATTTACAAGTAAGAACCTTTCGTTAAGTGTTATTGACCCTGCATGTGGAAGGAAGAGAATTACTCAGTTGTCACTTGACTCTGCAGAAGCTCTAAATTTCCATCGTAAGAACAGTGAAACTTTAGCCTGGATGTTAGGATTCAACATTACTCAATATAGTGAGAGAAGCCTTCAATAATTAAATACCCACAGTGCGCTAAGTGCTGCAGAGGACAATAAAGACATGGTCTTTGTCAGTGTGGAGAATGGAAGTCATTTCCTCTTGGGATCTCTATTGCTGAGGTAAGTTCTCTCCCTCAAAGAAAAAATGTGCCTCATCATGCATTAAAAAAAAAAAAAAGTTTCCTCTGTTCTGCTTCAAGGATCTTCCCTTGTGACTCACTTATTCTTAAAGGACAGTGAATGTGCATTGATTGCCATCTTTGGAAGTTACACTTTGACTATCAGTGCTTTATGATTTATTTAATAATAGCAAAAGCCACCTACTGTGCCAACTGGGTTTATTGCATTCCAGCACTGAGTTTCAGCAACAGCATATCCCTTGCTGCCCACTTTGCTCTTCAGTTCTGACAAAACTCTATTCAATGGTCAAGTCCCAACTCACAAGTTTACTACCTTTGTGAAACCTCAGTTGCCTTAAGAATCACGTTGCTGTCATCTGTATTCTCAAAAATAGTTTTACTCTGCTAAGAGTTCTTTATTGCTTTGGGTTTTTATTAATCTGTTTACTGTTTTGCTTCCAAGTAAATTGTGAATTTCTTAAACAAAATGGCATTTCTTGTTTGTTTAGTAGCCACCAAAAGCAGAATATAGAAAGAAAATTTTTAAAAGGTGTAAAATGATATCTAGAAAATATTAAAATTTTAAAAAAATACACGGAGGAAAGCTCTTTCACGGTATCAACATTTAAATGTTTGGGTCTAGTCAATATCCCCTTGTGCTTAGTGCTATCATTTAAAGGAGGTTTGGAAGAGTGAAGGTGCATCCTTATTTATTAAGTAATGGCACTCACTATAGTGCCTGGGAGGCCATTTGTTGTCAGTGATTAGTATTCATACCACTAATTCTATGCACTTCTTTCATTTATTTAT
Source organism: Pipistrellus hanaki (assembly GCF_964339955.1). NCBI lineage: Eukaryota > Metazoa > Chordata > Mammalia > Chiroptera > Vespertilionidae > Pipistrellus > Pipistrellus hanaki. The sequence goes on along the minus strand of NC_140505.1, from coordinate 137,024,359 downwards.
TTATTTATTTATTTATTTATATATTTAGTTTAAATCGCATTATGGGTAAGGTAACAGAGAACTGGTTCTCTTCCAAACTCTAATAGGAAACATCTGTGTGCAAATTTGGGACACATCTCTTTGCTCTCCATTTTATTTTTCTATAAAATTAAGGATTTATGATAAGTTTTTAACTCTTGCTAAATCTCAAGCACCAGCAATAAGCCTTTGCCTTTTTTATTTCTTGCCCAAAGTTCAATTTTTCTGCTTAAGCTAAGAAAACACACAGGGTAGAAATCACTTAAAAGCATTGGTGACAAAGATAGGATTGAGTAACATCCCTATTCACAGGAGAAGTGGATCTCAACAAATCACTTTCTCCTTCTGTTAGCAATATCAGTTCTCAAATGCAAAGGTAAGATGTCATTTTATAGACTTTAATTAAAGGGAAAGAGCTTCAAATATATGGAAGATATCTTTACAAAAAGATTCACCTCTCTGTGTTTGTGTATATGTGCACATGTATGTGTGTGCACATTCTTTCTTGGCATTTAAATAGGAACAGATAGATTCTATAGTGTTTAAAATCCCTGAGATGCTTTTTTTTTTTTTTTTTTTTTAGTTCTGTTCCCCAATTTTTCACACGTCAACTGCATATATGCTTCCTCTCTTAGTAGTATTTTATTATGCATACAGTGATGTAACATCAGTAGTGGTTGTTTAATGTATTCAAATCCAAGGTGAATTCATCATAAAAGTTAAAAAAGGATAGCTCTCTTGCTTATCTGGGATGCTAACATCACTGCAAGATAAATAATGCAGTCTTTTTAGCCTTGTTCAGAAATGGATCAATAAAAATTTTAGAAACCTTCTGGGTGAAGTAAAATATTAGGTTTGCTTTTCTTTTAATGATTCCATTTTATCATTAAGTGATTGCAAGTTGGCATTTCTTCATGTACTTGAAGTTATACAGTAGATAGAATTCCTACTAAACCCTAAGTACTAAAACTATATAATGAAAGACTGTAGATCCCATAAACAGCATTTGAAGTATGGGAAATAAAAGCAGGGAAAGGAAGAAAAATAAGTAGCATAGTGCACTATAATTTTAGTTAATAAGGCAAAGCGATAGGATAGGTGATTTCAACTCTTACATTTTGTGCAGTTAGATATTATTAGTATATGTCTTCATATAACAGACTTAAGAGACAATGTAAAGATATCCTACTTACATCATACTCTAAACATTACCGACAGGATAAAAAGTTATACTTATTATAAAATATACACATTGTCATATTTCTTCTTACAAATGCAAATATACAAGAGTATTCAGGACAAATTAGGACTCAGTCATTCAGTTCTTAATATGAATTTGGAAATGAGGATCTTGTTCATTTTATGCTTGGATGAGATCCATAGTCATAAAAAGAATGGGAAATTTTGATAGGGTTAAAAATTGCCCTTAAAATTACATTATATCAATAGCACTATCCACCTGCTCACTCCTTTATGATAAGTGAAAAAAGTTCTATAATGGTATAGCTTTTGTTGTAGAATATTCTTAGAATTCAGCCATATTATAGATAACTTAGAGATAAAATAATTGGCCACAAGCATTTCTCTTAATTACCAAACTGCAATATGGTAATCAGGCAATATTTCTCATTGATTATTTAGTAATAATATGATTTATGTCATACATTTAATGTCAGGAAAGATTGGTCACCACAAACCAAGTTTCTATTTCCTATTTCCTCTACATCACTTAGTGAGTGCTTCATAAACTGATTTTAACATGCCTTCAATGTAACATTAATAGCAAGCTAAAACATGACTCACAACACTTTCAAAAGTCAGTATATGTAGTTTTTTATATTTCTTTTGTTTAGGGGATATCTTTGGTACTTTTGCCTTCCATTCAGGCAGACAACTGTGAATTGATTAAATAGCTGTTGGGAAAATAAAACTTTTCTCATACCTATGAAAGGAAATATGGAGTAAGTTATGAATATGTCTTTCTTATATGAATATATATATATTGTATATATATATATACTTATAAAAATGAAAAAGTTTGTTGATATACTATAAAGATCACAAAATATAATTTATTTATTTGCAATACATGCCAACTTTTAATAAAATTAAGTGTATATGTTTATATCGAAGAAATAAATTATCAAACCCATTCATGCTTACATCCTTTTGAAAAATGCTTTTACTTTATTATATTTGCATTGGACTTTGAATGGTCATTGTAATCATCACAAGGCATTATTTAATAAAAGGTTAACTGATCATTTAAATAAGAATGTGTTAACTATATAGAAGTATTATATGCTACCTCAGTCAATTTATAATTCAATGGAAAGATATATTAGTTAAAATATTTTGGTGATAATAACATGAAAATTCTAATTAAAAATGGATAAAAGAGGAAACAGATTCTAAAAATTATATAATAAAATTATACATACATAATTTCAATGAACCCCTTCTCTTATACTTCACCTAAAAACTTTGATTCTGTTATGAAGCTCAGTCTCTGAGTTTAGTCTGCAAAATTACTGTGACCTGGATTTGTATTAACACTTAGGTTTTATTATCTGGAGCATCTGAGATTTGTTTACCAGAGTATCTGGAGAAATATATATCTATGTCTCCAGAAACAAACAAACCATCTTCGAGATAAACAATTATAGCTTATGCAAATGGGCTTTGAACAGATTACCCCCCTAGCAAACCACCTGAATAACTATTACTTCATCAACAATTCTATCATGTCTCCCCATACTAAATTAGATCTCCATAGAAATTAATTCCTTTTGAAATCTAGTTTGCATTCATCATGGACAGTATGAGAAGTGGCTTTCTATACATGTCAGAGCCCAGATTACAGTAGGTTCTAGAAATTTCTCTAGTTATTCCACTCCATTATCCATTCTTCATTGCTCAGTGGGGTACTTAAAATTATGGAAATACATTCTGAGCATTTGCCTAATGAAGTAAAGGTGGTTTCTTTCATTAAGAAATTTTAATTGAAAAGGATTAATGCAAAAGGACTCTGTGAACTTGGCAAAGGTTTCTTGAGTATTTCCTCTAATGGCTCCACATTCATGACTGCTGGCATCACTTGTCCAGGGCTGACAGAGGTTTTCAGTAGAATAACCTGGACAGGGTTAGTGAGTCTTCTTAAGAACTTTCCTCAGTGACCTAGATGACCAATTTTCCAGATACGTTTTAGCAGCATTATTTTTAATAACCAAAAGTGAAAACAGCAGCAGCCACATGAGCAGCCCACTCCTGTATGAGGAATAACAGCCCTACAAAGCAACGTTCCCTCTTTGAGGAGTAACAGCCACATGAAGCCTTCCCCCATCTGAGGAACAGCAGCCACATGAGCAGCTCAATACCATCTGAGGAGCAGCAACTGCACAAGCAGCCTGCCCCATATAAGGAGCAGGAGCCCTGCAAGCAATCTGCCCCCATCAAAGGAAGAGCAACCTCATGAGCAGCCCACCCCTAGTGGAGGAGCAGCAGGTGTGCAAGCAGCCTACCCCAGTACGAAAAGCAGTAGCCCTACAAGCAACTTGCCCCCATCCAGGGAAGAGCAGCATTGTGAGCAGCCCACCCCCATCAAATGAGCAGCAGCTGTGCGAGCAGCCTGCCCCCCGCAAGCCAGAGGAACCACAGCCTCTGGAGGACTCAACACTTAGATCCTTCAGTGAGAGCAAATATGGGGAGATAAAGAAATCCACAAAGGAAAGAAAAGGAGGAATCACGAGAAAAGCAGCTAAGTAAAATGGAGGCATGCAATATGTCAGAAAAATAATTCAGAATAAGGGTATAGAATTCATAAACTAGGTAGATGAAAAAAAATCAACAATTTATATAAGAATTAAGATGAATAAAGAGTGATATAGCTGAAAAACAAACAAACAAACAAAACAAAACAAAACAAAACAAAAAAAAAAACAGGGAAAGTTTAAATAGTAGACTAAGGACCAAATTAGTGAATTAGAAAACAGAAAAGCAAAACACACCTAAACTGTACTGTAATTGGAGAAAAAATAAAATAAAAGACAGGAGGAGTGCCTAAGGGAGCTTTGGGACAACATGAAACACAGCAACATATGAATAATAGGGGAGCCCGGGCGATAAGAAGAGGAACAAGGGTTGAAAACCTATTTGAAGAAATAATGTCAGAAAACTTCCCTTATGTGGGGAAGGAAAAGGTCACACAAGTAAGGGTTTCCCAAACAAAAAGACCCATACCAAGACACGTCATAATTACGATGGCAAATGTTCAGGATAAAAAGATAATTAAAAAAAAAGTATATATATATATATTTTATTGATTTTTTTACAGAGAGGAAGAGAGAGGGATAGAGAGTTAGAAACATCGATGAGAGAGAATCATCGATCAGCTGCCTCCTGCACAACCTCTACTGGGGATGTGCCCTCAACTAAAGTATATGCCCTTGATGTGAATCAAACCCGGGACTTTTCAGTCTATGGGCCGAAACTCTCTCAGGAGCAGCAGGCGCTCTCTCAGGAGCCAAACCCGTTTCTGCCAAAAAGAGAATCTTAAAGGTTGCAAGAGAGAGACAGAAAGTTACATACAAGGGATCTCCCATTAGATTATCAAATGATTTCTCAACGAGAACACATCAGGCCAGAAAGAAATGGAAGGAAATTTACAAAGTGATGCAAAGCAAGGGACTGAATCCAATACTCTATCCAGTAAGGCTATCATTAAAAATGAAAGGGGAAATAAGGAGCTTCACAGACAAAAAAAGGCTAAGGAAGTTTATCATTACCAAGCCAGCAATGCAGGAAATTCTAAAGGGACTAGTGTAAAAAGAAGAAATAAAAAAAAAAGAAGGAAAACAGGCACAATGAATAAAAATGGCTACAAACCTGTATCTATCAATAATAATTTTAAATGTAAAGGGACTAAATGATGAGTTTCTTTTATTTATTCTCAGTTGAATAAATATGTTCTTATTCTAGTATTGTTTAAATTGGTAAAGTCTTAGCTTTGTGCTGTTAGATAGATAACAAATGCTTCAGAATATTAATTTTTCAGTGATGAATTATGTGTTTTAAAATTATTATAACATTTAAAAACCTTTTCATTTGTACAAGCTATTTAAGCATATGTTTACAACTTTTGTTAGAGGAATTATCTATATAAATAAAGTTTGAAGTAGGCTGTTTAACTTAATTAAAATCAATACTATTACCAATTATAGTAAGTATTCAAAGCACATAAAAATCAACCAGATGTTAGTCTGCAACCAAATGAAATAATTGCAATTCTATATTTTAGATATCATGTAAAATGATAACATGTAATATTCAAATGATTTTTTATTAACTACAGTATATGCACATGCTCATATTTTATGATGGCTTCCTTTAACTCTAAATGTGACTAAAAATAATTGGCTTAAAATTGGAAAAATATAATTTATACAAATATCATAAAAAATCTTGCCGCTCATCTTTAAAATTAATGCTTTAATAAGCACTCAGTATTTTCTCATAATTTATACAAATTCCTGTGGTACATTTTTAAAAAGCCTTCTCTAATCTAGTTTGATTTTTAAATATATTCTTAAAAAAACTATAATATAAAATTGAAAGGAGTATTTAATATTCCAGAAAGGAAGCAGAAAATGTATGAATAAGAAAATTCAAGTCATTAGCTTACTTAAAAATGTTATCCTGTTTAAAAACACTTAAAATATTGTTTAATACTATTTTTTTCCTTTTATTTCCAAATTATGTGAATAACAAAACAAAACAAAAATACAAATCTGCAAAGACACTGCTTTCCTAGTAAACTGAAATAGAGGGTCACACATTCTGATTTTCATTTTCAGGTATGAGAGAGTGGATTAGGATTGTTTCTGTTGATAAGCATAGAGCACTTAGTGCCACTCTGCCAACACATTGCAGGCCAGGAGGGCACAGGAATGGTGAGTTTACAGAAGTTTGATGAGGATCTTTAGGCTTCATTGGTAAAGCACCTGGGGACAGAAGACAAGTGCCATAATGCCATACCCAAACAAATTTTTTAGAGGATATTTTATGAATATACTGTTTTTCTTCTATATTCCTTTTTCTTACCCATTTGTTATCCACAGTCCCTTCTTCACTCTCAAAATCACCTCTGTGTCTTCTTCAACTTAAAACATTTTGTCAGCTGTACTTAAATTTAAATTCAAGCCCATGCATTTGTTTATATCTTTTCTATTGATTCACATTAACCAGCCAGTTTCAGTTGCTGAACCTATCACTCATGTTGGCCAGATCTGTGTTGTGACCTACTTGGAGCATATGTTTTCTACTTCTGGACTTGCTTTTAGGCTATGCCTTTCCTGTCTTTATATCCAAACTGGCTCATTGGCTAAAACTCTGATCAGCATAATTATATCTTCCATGATAAATAGAAATGCATTTAGTTATATCAGCCACATGGAAAAGTACACCTTTTATGTGCTCTTTGCAGTCTAAGCAGAAACATATTTGTTATGGTAGTGATACCATTGATATTAGCTAGTTATCTATAATAAAAGCCTAGGTGGCATCACATCCTCATGCATCACACTCTAACATCGTCATAAGATGGCTGTGCAGGCAGGTTGTGGCAGGGGAGGGCAGTTGTGAGTGAGCAGGATGGCAGGGGAGGGAAGTTAGGGACAATCAGGCCATCAGGAAAGGGCATATAGGGGAGATCAGGCTGGCAGGGGAGGGTAGGTGTGGGCTATCAGGCTTATAAGGGAGCGGAGTTGGGGAAGAGCATGTTGGCAGGAGAGGGAAGTTGTGGGCTATGAGGCTGTCAGGGGAGTGGCTAGAGGGCAATCAGGCTGGCAGACATAATCAGTTAGGGGCAATCAGGCAGACAGGCAGAGGCAGTTAGGAGCCAGCAGTCCCGGATTGTCAGAGGGATGTCCCACTGCTGGTAGATCAGGCCTGAACTGGCAGTGGGACATCCCCTGAGTGGTCCTAGATTGGAGAGGGTTCAGGCCAGGCACAGGAACACCGCCCCCATCCCCCTGCACAAATTTCATGCACTGGTTCTCTAATTAATAATAAAAAAAAATGGAGTAAAAGGAAGGTCAGACATTTTAAGTATGTTCCCTGAAAAAACACGGAGGAAAGGGCCTGGACAATGGAAGGATAGATACATGTCCACTAAAGTTGGGAAGGCTAGGGAGGGTGCCTTCAGTCACAGTTGGAAACAGAGGTTATTGGAAATAATGGGTGTTCCACTACAAGCTGGAGGAAATTTGGGATATATAACCCCCTGAACAAAGAAGTTTGGTCTCTTAGTTCCTCTTGGTATGCTTGGCTGATGGCTCCTGCTTGGCTTTCTGCATTCTCCTGTGTCACTCATGGCCATGTGGACTCCTGCACGTAAGGGATTGATAGACTGCAACCATCCTGATGACATATTAGACCTGCCTTCAACATGGTCAGGAAACTCTGGACCCTGGCTTTGCTCCTAGCTCTACCGAAATCCCAGCTACACTGCTTCTATGACTAGAATAAGGGATATGGAACTTCAGAGAAACAGGGATCAAACCCCATGCAAATAGAAATAACTCATTCACGTAAATAAAAATTACTTGTGGTAGTCTCAGAACATTATTTTTCTTGGGATATCATAAGAAGTCTACCAGTAGAACTCAGTGGGGAAGAGGATCTTCCCCCCACCAACTTCATCCCATATCAGTAGGGGAGGGAAACATAGTTAATTTTCCTTCTATCTTTCTAAATTTTCAAGTAGGACTCCTGTAGCAAAAGGCAAGATTAACAAGAGGAAAAAAAAACCAAACCAACATAAGTTTATTTCCATTTTATATGTTTCTGAGAGATACCCAGGTAAAAATGAGTAACCCTCAAAAGTGGCTTAGATTTCAGGCTTAAATACCATATTCATCTAAAAACAAAAGAGTAGGGTGTGGAGAAAGTCATTTATAAGGAAGTGATCAAGAAAAGCCTGGCAAACAAGGGTGAGGTTGGTTATGAAGATTGAATCTATGCATTCTCCATTTATATGATTCTCTTGTGATTTAGAATTCTCCTCTTCCTGGTTCAGAGAGGGAAAGACTCATACAAATGAACATTTCTCTATACATAAATGTGAATTTTCCTTTCAAACAGATAACTACTACTCTGTTTTTATAGCTTCTCTTGTGTCTCAAAAAGCTTTTTTATGCTAAAGCGACATAGTTTGAAGTGGCATGTTCTTATTTCCTACATGACAATTTTGAAAGTCCAATCAAATTCAAATAAACCATGAGTAAGGTTTCTTAATTTGGAGATCAATGAAGGTAGTCACATAATTTATAATATCTTTACCACTTTTTATTTTCTCTTTACCACTTTTGATGATGGCTATAGAATAGACTATATTTCCTAATATATCTAAACAACACCTTATTTAAAAAAACAAAAAACAAACAAAAATGATTTTTTATGTAGAACTAACAGCATTTCAAGGAAATATGGAAAAGCTTTATGGTAATATAAAATTCTAGAATGGTAAAGATAATTGTCTATGGAAATGTGCCTGTGTAGTGAGCATTAACCAATCTCTCTAAATCTAGACACTCAGGATATAACAACTACACAGAGGATATAATTTCCCCAACCTTGTAGTGGCCACACTCTATGCTTTGCAAACTATGAATATAGAGCTGACACAGAAATTCCTGCAGGCATATGAGATCTCTGAAAGTTTCTAAACTCAGTAAGAAGTCTGGAAAAATGTGCCCATCATGAAAATTAGGCAAGAAAACTTGGCCTTTCCAACTTAGAAGGATAAAAAGAAACAGTATTTCCTTGGAACTTTTTAAATGCAAACTTCCTCTCACCATGACTGGGAATTTTATTTATACCAACTACCTGACTCAAGAAACTGAGACCTGAACTTAGATTGGTCTTATTGTTATTTCACCAAGGTGCCTGATAAAAACTAAAGCGAATATTCTCTGGCAGAACAAATAAATAATAAGCACAAAACTCAAGAATTTCCAAATAGAAAGCCCGGGTAAATAGAGAATCATAAAAAAGACAAACTGAGAGTCAGATAACCCTCCTTTATCACTTAATGAATATTACCTATCAAAAATAATGAAATCACTATTATGTTATATAGAATGTCAAATAGATAGGTGAAATATTTTAATTAATTAAAAATAATATAGCATAATAAAAAAGAAGAAAGATTTTATTAGAAAATATAGAACAGATAAGAAAAATAACCAACAGAATTTATAAGAAAAATAGAAAGAATAGTTGTCATTAAAACTCAATGGATATGCCGAAACCGGTTTGGCTCAATGGATAGAGGATTGGCCTGTGGACTGAAAGGTCCCCGGTTCAATTCTAGTCAAGGGCATGTACCTTGATTGCGGGCACGTCCCCAGAAGAGGGAGTGCAAGAGGCAGCTGATTGATGATTCTCTCTCATCGATGTTTCTAACTCTCTATTCCTCTCTCTTCCTCTCTGTAAAAAATCAATAAAATATATTTTTTAAAAACTCAATGGATAGATTAAACAGTATAGAAAATGCAACTAAAAAGATATATTATAAAATGAAAGCTAGCTTCAAAGAAATTTTGCATAACAGACAAAAAATAGATACAGGAATGAAGAGTATTTTGGAGGCATTAAGAAGAGAAATAGACATCCATACCCTCATGTGTTCAATAGTTATTTTATTTAAATTTATTTCAGTTACATACAATCCTATATAATAAAAGGTTAATATGCAAATTGACCAAATGGCAAAAGCAGTCACTATGACACATGCTGACCACCAGGGAGCAGACGCTCAACACAGGAGCTGACCCCTGGTGGTCAGTGAGCTCCCACAGAGAGAGTGCTGCTCAGCCAGAAGCCCAGAAGCCAGACTCACAGCTGGCAAATGCAGTGGTGGTGGCAGGAGCCTCTCCCATCTTCACAGCAGTGCTTAGGCCTGCTCCCTGCCATCAGTTGGACATCCTCTGAGGGACTCCTGGACTGTGAGAGGGCACAGGCCAGGCTGAGCCACCCCCTCAAGTGCACAAATGTTGTGCACTAGGCCTTTAGTAATATATCTACACTAATAAAAGAAAAAACATGCAAATTGACCATCACTCTGCTACACCCACCAGCCAATCAGGAGTCAGTATGCAAATTAACCCAATAAAGATGGTGGTGGCCACAGAACTGGAGCAAACAGAAGGCTTGGGTTATCCCTGATGATAGAGGAAGCCAAACTTCCTGCCTTCCCTGGCCCACCCTGGTTTCTGCTCAAGGCTACAAAGTTTCAATTATAGAAGATAAATAAATCCTAGATACCAGCTTCCAGCTGGCCCTGGCCTCCACTTAAGGAGGTGCTGGGGGAAAAAAAAATAGAAAAGTAGGGGCTGGGAGCTTGGATCACTGGGGGTGCGGCCAGCCTGCAGACAGCCCTCAGGCCCTCACCCAGGCTGGCCAGGCACCCCAGCGGGACCCCCCAACTCTGAAGTACTGTTGCCAGCTTGCAAAGAACCATCAGCCCCTCACCCAGGCTGGCCACACACCCATGGCCCGATCCCTGTAAATGGCAGTCGAATATCCTCAAGGGGTCCCAGGTTGGAGAGGGTGCAGGCTGGGCTGAGGGCCCCCCCATGCACGAATTTTGTGCACTGAGCCTGTGCCTGCTTGCCTGATCACCCCAAACCCCTCTGTCTGCCAGAGGCCATTAGGGGTGATCAGGCAGGCAGCCAGAGGAGTTAGGACAATGTTAAGTTTTGCTCAGACCCTCAAAACTCAACATTGTCATTTGTTAAAAATTTCACCCCTTTAATAGTTGTGCTGTCATATTACATTGAGGTTATAATTTTCATTTTTTCCATGACTAATAAAATTGATTATCTTTTATTGTGCATATTTGTCATCAGTGTATCTTCAGTGGTGAATTATCTTTCAAATATTTACATTTTTTTCAAATACTTTACACATTTTGCTTCAACAGATGGGTATGGAGAAACTATTTTCTTCAGTATTTGTATCTTTATCCCATTAACCATCTCAGAGCAAAAAATAATAATAATAATTTTGATGAAATCCAATTTCATTTTTTAAAATAAATCATTTTTAAATGTTTTAGCAAAGAACAGTTGGCTTAACCTGAGGTCATAAAGATGTTCTCTGAAATTTTCTTCTAAGATATTATGGTTTTACATTTACATCTATTACTCATTTTGAATTTTTGTATAAAGTATAAGGTAAGATTTACCAGAATATGCTATCCCAAAGTACACCTCTTTGGCATTTGGATTATTCTGAGTTAAGGGCCACTGAGGACCAGCAGACACAGGCACAGCTTTGAAAACAAGGCACATGTTTTTCTTTTTTAAGGAAAGTTAAATTTATAAAGGAAATTTTATTTTGCAGAAATATCTATCAGGAAGAGAAGGAGGTCTCTCAACAACTCTTACCAATAGAGAAAGCACTGACTTATAGTAGCAAAATAAATCTTAGCAAACAACCTTTGCTTACCGTTATTTTCCTGGCCACCTTCTTATAACTTGCCTCCTCTGCTCAGAAGCCCCAAATTCCCTTTTCTTTGTTTTAGCTAAGATATAAACCTCAATACTAACTAATTCTTTGAATCACTCATCTCTGGGTACTCCCATTTGTAAGTGCTTTGCATATGCCATTGAACTTGTTTGTTTTCTCTCATTAATCTGTCTCCAGCCAGTCTCATTTAGAGGGCTCAGCAGGAAAAGCTTAGGATGGGTACAATGAAAGATTTGTTTCCTTTCTTGCAAAGGCAGAGATCAATGCTCAATTATTTGCATATTGATATTCAGCTGTTATGGTACACTTTATTGCAAAGTCTATTCTTCCTTCATTGAATTACCTTTGCACCTTTTTCAAAATCAACTAACTGTGTTTATGTGCATCTATGTCTGGACTCTGTTCTGCTTTACACGTCTATATGTCTACCCTTTCACAAGATTACACTTGTTAGATGATCATAGCTTAATATGATTATATCCCAAATAGATATTGATATTTCCAGTTTTATTCTTTTTCAAAATTATCTTGGCTATTCCAGTAAGTTTATGTTCCATAAATAATTTAGATCTAGATTATAGCTATCTACCCTAAGTCCAGCTAGGACTTGACTGGGATTTTTTAATTTATAACAATTTGAGAGATTTAACATCTTAATTATACTGAGCTTTCAAATCCATAAACATGGCATACTTTGCCATTTATGTACATATTTTATATTTTATCAGTTTTGTGTAGTATTCAACATATCAATCCTGCATATATTATGTTAGATTTTTTTTGCACCAAATATCTAATTTTTGAAGCAACCTAAAGGTAACTTATTTCAACTTTCAATTGGTCCTGGCTAATATATAGAAGAAATACAATCTGATCTGTATATTGATCTTGCATTCTTTCAAGTTGACATTTAAAAAAAAAAATTCTAGGAACTTGTATGTTTATTCCTTGGTATTTTTTATGTAAATAAGAATGATTTTTGTAATATAAACAGTTTTATTTTTTCTTTCAAATCACTATGCATTTCATTTTTCTTGCTTATTGCATTGATTAGAACTTTCAGTGAAATCTTAAATAGGAAGTGTAACATTGGATATCCATGACATTTCTAATCATAAGAGAAAACCATCTAATCTTTTTTTACGTATGATGTTAAGTGTATGTGTTAATACTATTTGTCAGGTTAAGGATGTTTTCTTTTATCCTTAAATTGCTGATCTTATTATTAATTCATATTGAATGATGTCAAGTGCCTTTAAGCATATATTGATATCATCATTTGGTTTTGCTTTTTCATTATGTAAATATGATAATAATTGGCTTTTTAATTAGTTGTATTTAAGAATAACTTAATTACTATAAAATTCATAATCTAAGTATGCAATTCACTGATTTCAGAAAATTTATATAGGTGTATAAATATCAAGACAATCCAATTTCAGAATATGACCATCAATTTGACTTTGTGTTCATTCAAAATTATTTATTTCTTTTATTTTCAGCTTTAAACAACTTTTCCTAGGCTTAAGTAATCCACATATTTATAATTTTTAGATTTCATCATATCTTCCTTTTTATGTCCTGGTGTCATTTCATTTAAGCCTGAAGGACTTCCTTGATAATTTCTTATAAAATAAATCTACGAGGAACACATTTTCACAGTGTTTGTTTATCCAGGAAGGTCTTCATTTTTTTTCATTTTTGAAATATTTTTGTATATAGAATTTTAAGCAGCTTTATTGATTTTCAATAAAGAATTTTGTTAAAATTCTATATACAAAAATTCTGATATACAAGGAACTTTATATATTTAAAGTATACAATTGTACAAATCATTACCACAGTCAAGGTAATAAATATATTTATTACCTCAGTAAATTAGGAAAACTATTTTTTATTTCTGAATTCTGAATGTCTTCCACTGTCTTCAATCTGCCATTATTTCTGATATGAAACAGACTTCAAAAATATTGATGTTTCCCTACATGTGATAAAACATTTTTCTCTTGATGCAATCAATACTTTCAACTCTGACTAGGTGTGATTTTTGCATTTATCCTATTTGGAGTTTATTGAGCTTCTTAGGTATATAGATTAAGATTTTGTATCAAATTTGGGAAGTTTTTTTTTAATCAAATATTTTTGTGCTCTTTCTTATCTAGTCCATTGGGACTCTTATTACACATATTTTTGTTCATCTGGTATTTTCCAAAATTGCTGAGGTTCTGTTTATTTATTCTTCAATCTTTTTTTTTTTTCCTTCACATTGGATTATTTATTGTTAAAGTTATCATATATCAGGGAGTATGGTTCACATATAGAAAAAAAAACACAAGTCAACAGAATAAAATAGAGAGTGCAGAAATGTATTGACACATCTTTTCAATTAATGTTTGGCCTGGAGACTCACAGGCTTTGCAACAAATTAGTCAACAACAAGAGCAGTCCATCAGATTCTGAAGGAGTCTCCAGGGAGCTGGCCAATGTATCCAATGTGGAGGCTGAGGTGGGTCCATAGGCAGGGAGGCCTTGCAGATGAACTACATCCAAGAGATGGACAGGAGAGAGAAGCTATGGGGATGTAGAAGGCCCTGGGTTTCCCAGAGAACATGGTGATCCAGGCCCACTTCCCTGAGAAATAAAGAGAATTTGGCTGCCAACTTCCTCCTACATCAGAACTTTGGTGACATGATGAGTTACGCTGGGAGGCCAGGACACCCACCACCCCACCCTATCCCCGACTCTACATAAGTTTAATGAAAGATATTTATATTCACGTTTATTTAAGAAGTGGAAAAAATAAAAACCTTAAAACAAAACAAGACACTGAAACTTCCCACCCTCCTAAAGTGGCCCCCATTTTCAAGTTGGCCTGAGAAGATGTAGGCCAGACAGCTGCTCCCCATCCTCTACCTCTTCAAGGGGGCGGGGGGTGGCTAACTCACAGGCTATAGCTGGGACCCTCTTGGCCACTGTCCCAGTTCTCTGTAGCCAGAGGCAGGGATGGATGCTTGCTTCCCCTTTCCCAAAGGGCCCGTAAGACCTCACTGCCCCTCTCCCAGGTGAGGGGATGCTGGAGCCCCCAACTTTGATCTGGGGTTAGCATCCGGAGGCCCAAGGCCCCCTCTGCAGTCTGACCTAGACCTTCAGACTAAATCTCTTCTCTGGGGAAGAGAATATTTGGTTTGTCTTGCCTGAAGGAGGGGCAAGATAGAGCTCTCTGGAGATCAAGGCCTTCTTCTACTCCAGAACAAACTGTGTATCTGATAAGAGTTTTGAAGCAAACAAAACTTTTATCATATTTTTAAAAATATATTTTTATTGATTTCAGAGAGGAATGAGAGAGGGAGAGATAGAAATATCTCCTGCATGCCCCACTCTGGGGGTTGAGCCCACAACCAGGACTCCAACCGGAATCAAACCGTGACCTCCACGTCTTTAGGTCAATGCTCAACCATGCAGGCTAGGCATGGGCAAAGTTTTAAAAGCCTCCCCACAAGGGGGGTGGAGGAGGGAGAAGTGGGGAGTGGTGGTGAAGATCCAGCTTTCTCATGGCAGGGTGCTGGGTCAGAAAGCCTAATGCCTAGAGTCTGCTCCTTAGAAGAATGATTCAAGGCACAGGCAGCAAAGGTCCCCTGGGTGGGATTAAGACATCTCCATTGCAAGCTGCTGGGAGAAATAACTGGCCCCAAGGATGTGCGATGATCATCTTTGGGTCGCTCCAGACTTGGAGCTCCGCAAACATCGGAATGTGCCCTAGGATTCTGCGCCAGAAGTCCTGGATCAGGGCCCTGCAGGCAGGGGCAGGCTAAGGTGCAGCTCGCATACCAGAGATCACTCCCCTTTGAAGCCTCGAGCGCTGCTGAGCCTGCGCAGCCCTTGAGCCCGCACCTTCCTCTGGCCCAGGCGGCGCCTCTGGGGCCAGACATCGCTGCACAGTGAGTCTGACTGTGGGACTGTTGGAGGGCATGAGGTGGTAGGGTGCAAGGAAGCATGCACAAGAATTGGTGTTTGCCAGGCAGGCGCTCCTTACAAATGTGTGTGGGGTGGGGACTGAGGCAGTCCTGTGGGACTCTGGATAGCCATCTCTGAGAGTGCTTCTGGGAGGAGGGGCCTGGCTGCTAGGCCTTGAGCCCCATCCCACCTTCCTCTGAGCTGCTACAGAAGTTCAGTCAACAGCCTGTGCTTTCTCTGCGCCTGCATCAGGGCACCCCGATTCCCCTCACTCCCCGTCGTCACCCTGCAGGTCCCGCTGTGTCTGGCTTGCCTTCTGGGGAAATCCCCTTCCTCCACCCACTGGGGCCAGGTTCTGACTTTTGGCCCCCACAAGATTAATTCAAACTAGAGAAAATGGCATCATTACTTAATTTTTTTTATTTGGTTCTTCTCCGTTTTTCTGTAATAGCATCATTACTTTAAAAAAAAATTAAAATTATGATCTGAAAAAAACCGAATTATTTAATTTTTCATAGGTTAATAGTTCATTCTGACTCCTAATTAAAGGCAGATGGAAGCTTGAATACAAAAATGAGAAGGTCAATCAAGAAAGGAAACAAAGGAAAGGGAATGCTAGGCCAAAAAAGTTGGTTTCTTCTCCTTTGTTCTATAACCTGTGGTCTAGGTCCAGTCATTGTATGGCACCTTCTGCCATCAAGCCATTGCTGTGCTGTGACAAACAAGTAGTTTTTGTTATCCAGCCGTGACCATGTTTTCCAAACGCACCAATTTAGATAAACTGGAACTTTCTGCAGTTGCATGGACTTACCATGCAGCAACTCCCAGAGATATTTTTTTCCCAAATATTTGAAAATGAAATGCTCTGGTAGATCATTGTATATTTTCATGTCTTAGGTACTCTAGGAAGGATGAATCATAAATGGAAAGCAAATGACACTCAAAAAGAAGTATATAGGATCTAAAGAGTCAGGAACACACATGTTGCAAATTCAGCATCACCAAATTAACCAAGGAAATTGACCTTTGCTGCTTTATTGAGGTTGGGGCGGGGGTGGGGGTGGGAGTGGGGGTAGGAGTGGGGTGGGAGTGAGGAGATGATAACACATTAGAGCTAATTACACATAGCTATTATGTGAAATGGGTCTTGAGTCATTTCATTTTTCTGTTAAATGAAACAGTGACCATAGGATGTTGGAGGACCTTGGGCTATGTTGGCCTCAGGTATTTGAATCACACATGTCTCCTGATGTAGTAAAAATACTTTATCATTTTATCTCCAACCACTTTTTTTTTAACATCTATTTAGTGTGAGTCATTTCTTGTGCCCTGGGAGATTCCTTTTGAAAGATCAGACAGAGGCCGAAAGCCAGGACTATAGGCGTTATTAGAGGAGAAGGAACACATGCAGAGGTGAAGGCGCCTTTTGAGGGGAGGAAAGGGAAGGGATGGGGCTTCGGGTACTCGGCACACGCTGATTGGTGGTTTCATATAAGGCACATAGTTAGACACTTAGGTACTTAGGAATCAAGGGCTTAAGGATTTGGCAGGTGCTGGTTGGTGGTCCAATGTACAGCCCATATAAGGTGCCTGGGGAGGTGCTCAGGAATGTCTAGGTGGCAGGTGCAGGTTATGTAATACTCCACCCACCAGTTGGGGGAAGGGAGGATCTATCACCTTTCTCCTTTCTTTCTCTGCATTGTGCTTCTCCTTTTCTACCCTTCTTCTCTCCTTTTCTAACCTTACTAGCCCGGTCTGTTCAGGGCACGTGGAAAAGAATTGGAAGAGAACAGGAGAAGAACCGGAATTTCCCACTGGAAGCGAGCTTCTCATTCTCTAGGACTGACAGGCACTGGAAGCTGACTCGCGTGAGTTCTTTCTAAGGGCATTCAAAACTTCCTTTTCAGGCCTCTCTTTTTTCTGATCTAAGCAGATGCAATTCATTCCAGTTTTAGGAATCTTTCATCACCCCTGTTGCTTTCTGCTGGAATTCTTCCATCCTTTTATGGATACACACTGTGATAATGTGACTTACAGTAAGAAATATATTTTTGGTCTTTGACCCTATTTCTGGCACAGGCTCCCCAAACCATTGGAATTTCATAAATGGTAAGAGCAATAAAGGTGCCTTGATGTTCATAACAAACCCCTTTAAATATCTGAGTGTATGTAAATGAGGTGACTTTTTGGGAAGCACCCAAGTTTGCTGAGGGGCATCCTAAAGATGGGGGCCGGTTGCTGGAGGAACCAATTATATGGTTAGAAGTTTGGAATCTTCATTCCCACCACCTGCCCTCTGGGGAGGGGAGAGGGGCTGGAATCTGAGTCAGTTGCCAGTTGCAAATGATTTAAACCATGTCTTTGTGATGAAGCCTCCATAAATATCCAAAACAATGGGGTCCAGAGAGCTTCTGGGCTGGTGAACATGTAGAGATGCAGTGGGAGTGATGCTCTCAGAGAGCACAGAAGCCCCGTGCCCCTTCCAGGTACCTTTTCCTATGCATCTCTTCCCTCTGGCTGTTCCTGGTTCTAACTAGTATGCTTGTGTTGTAAACGGGCAACGTGGTAAGTAAAATGCTTCTCTGAATTCCTGAGTCACTCTGCAAATTAACAGAATCTGAGGGGTTTCTGGGAGCCTCTGATCTATGTGTGGCTGAATCTGGTTTATAGGAAATATTGATGCAGGTATTGTGTTGTGAATGCCAGAAATGCAGGCATCTCTCTCAGACCGTCACAGCCCACATTGGCTTTTGCTAGGCTTTGCCTTCCTCTGCAGTTACAGGGAAAACACTTCACCCACCCTCCTGGTTTGAGGTACAGAGGCAGCCAACCTCACCTCTGTAGTGCTCACAGGTTGCAAGAGTTCTTATCAAAGAGTTCTCATCAGTAATTCTTCCCACACTGCCCATTTCCTATCTGCATCAGACTTAGAGGTCTAGCAGTTGTGAAAATAGTTCTCAAATTGTTCCTTTGGAAATTTCCAAGAGATGATTCCCCCCCACCCCACCCCCTCCCCGCTCACCTTCAAACTTAGCATTTATTATGTTAGCTCTTTATATACATTGCAATAAATACACACTCATATTATTTATAAATAATTAAAATTCACCTGGTGATAGAGGATAAGCGGTAGATTGGAGACAAAGTATTTGGAGTTTCTTACTTCTCTCACATTAACAGAAAATTGCTAAAAGTACTGAGGGATATTTTGCGAGGTAACTAGGCTTTTGAAGTAAAAGGCAGAGTGACAGGTAAATATTTAAGTCAAATGAAATTTTTAAAATGTAATTGGATTATTATATTCCCTTTGCACCTGCAATGAATATTTTCCCCATGCTAGTTTATCATAATTAAAATTACATTTACTAACTTGGGAGTTTCACAAGCAGAATATTTTGGGGGTTATTTATATCCCAATAGGGATTGAGTATTAAGAGAAAAAAAAAGACAAATGAGGGGAAAATAAGATTAAGTGGGTTTAAAAGGAAAATAGTTAAAGTAAGATAGTGAGAATGGTTGATTATTAATTATAGTAACATGGGAATTCCCATGTCTTAAGGGGTAATACTTATGCTTTTGAATAAAACTGCTAATTAGATTTTTTAGTTTTTTAATTTTCTCTTCCCGGGTTTGATGTTATCATTTAAGATGTGCAAATGTTATGATATATGATATGTATTACTCTGAGGAATTCTGCAGTACAAAACCCTAATCACTTTTAAAATCAATTATTTCATATTAGAAAAAAATGTTGTGCTATGTAATATTTCCTAAATTACTTTTACATGTAAAAGTTGGCATGCTTGGGAACCTTCAATTTATTGCTTGAAAACTCTATATAATTTGAAGGGTACTTTGCTAGAAGCACCATATGTGGAATTTACCCTGTTTCCCCAAAAATAAGACAGTGTCTTATATTAATTTTTGCTCCCAAAGATGCGCTAGGTCTTATTTTCAGGGGATGTCTTATTTTTTTCATGAAGAAGAATACGGTACACATTTATTGTTAAATGAAAATAAAGGAAATTTATTACCTGTATACGGTACAGTAGTATGGTAGTTGTCAACACAAACCAGACAAACTGTGAATCCTACAGTATCAAGAATTTACTCATTTATTAAATGACAATCATGTCATCATCTTCTGGAACATCATCATAACAATCGAATTCCTGAATTTCCTGGTGTCGGCTTGGGGACTGAAGGAGCCCTGGTTCGATTCCAGTCAAGGGCTTGTGCCTTGGTTGTGGGCATATCCCTATTAGGGGGTGTGCAAGAGGCAGGGTCCCATCAAACCCGGGACCCTTCAATCCGCAGGCCGACACTCTATCCACTGAGCCAAACCGGTTTCGGCCTGGAACAGATTATTTTATATATTTTATTGATTTTGTACAGAGAGGAAGGGAGAGAGATAGAGAGCTAGAAACATCAATGAGAGAGAGAGTCATCGACCAGCTGCCTCTTGCACACCCCCTACTGGGGATATGCCCGCAACCAAGGTACTTGCCCTTGACCGGAATCGAACCCAGGACCTTTCAGTCCCCAAGCCGACACTCTACCCATTGAGCCAAACCGGTCTTGGCTGGAACAGATTATTGACTTGACTTAGTAGGAATTGAATTTCTTGTGACTCCATTTCTTTCAGAATCAGTGGACCAAATCTCTCATGTTTAGCCTAGTGGGGGCCTTATTTTCGGGGAGATGCTTTATATTTCATTCAGAAGAAAACCTGTAAGTAGGTCTTATTTTCAGGAAAACATGGTATGTATGTATGGCACAGTGAACTCAGCATAAGATTGTTTTTGAAAATATTTCATTTTTTTGTTATTGTACTTAAGAGACTAGACAAATATCTCTCTTGTATGCAGCTCCATCATGCTATTATATTTAACCTGATCTTTTCATCTACCCATTTTAAACTCACCCTTTTTTTAATATATATTTTATTGATTTTGTTCAGAGAGGAAGGGAGAGAGATAGAGAGTTAGAAACATCGATGAGAGAGAGTCATCGATCAGCTGCCTCTTGCACACCCCCTAATAGGGATATGCCCGCAACCAAGGCACATGCCCCTGACTGGAATCGAACCCGGGCTCCTTCAGTCCCCAAGCCGACACTCTATCCATTGAGCCAAACCGGTTTCGGCTAAACTCACCTTTTGATGGTTCTCCTATTCCAACTGGAACAGATTATTATTATTTTTTAAAATATATTTTATTGATTTTTTACAGAGAGGAAGAGAGAGGGATAGATAGTTAGAAACATCGATGAGAGAGAATCATCGATCAGCTGCCTCTTGCATACCCCCTACTGGGGACGTGCCCTTGACTGGAATCAAACCCGGGACCCTTCAATCCTCAGGCCAACACTCTATCCACTGAGCCAAACCGGTTACGGCCTGGAACAGATTATTGACTTGACTTAGTAGGATTTCCTCATAGTCTACAAAGCTTTTCTCTAAATTGTACAAATTCATACTGAACATTTTTTATGTTCTTGTTCTGGGTGAAAACTTTTTTCTTAAAAGAGTTTTTTGTCTAATCAATAAAGTAAATTGTCTAATACATCACTAATTAGAGTAAACTGGGATAAATACTGTATAAGCATATAGTATTTGTCCAGCCTTTGGAGGAGCACATGAAAGGAGGGAAGTATATCCCCTGTGGTTATATATGAGTAGCATATATAAGAGAGTATATATGATAATAGATGCTTATCAAACTGAGGACAATTTCCCCTCGGATACATTACTTGTAAATACCAGGTTTTGTTCCATATTGTATATGTAGGATTATATATATATATTTGCTATAAGCATTTACATACAGAAAACAATAGAGAAACAAACAATTATTTATTTGAAGTGACCAAAAAATTAGGAAAGAAAGAGAGAAGACTATCAGGAATGACTCAGGTAACATTACTGCAGATCCTACATACACAAAAAAATAATAAGAGAAAATTTAATACCCATCTATCAAGAAATCTGGTTAATTAAGTAAAATAGAAATATTTCTTTAAAGAAGAAAAGTCACCAAGACTCAAGAAAAAGTATGAGTAGTCCTATATCTATTAAAGAAATTGTTTTTGTAGCAAAAACAAAAATACAAAAATCAAAACCAAACTCCCTTAAAAAGAACTTTATTTACCCTTAGATGGCTTCCTGTATAATTATACTGAATATTTTATACATAATTAATGATTTCTACATAAATACTTCTAGAAAACTGACAAGAAAATAATACCATATAATGTATTTATGAAACAAGTATTACTCTGAAACCTAAACCAAATGAAGATATTTCAAGGGTCAGGGGTAAGATTTTGTGAATCTTCTTTGAATCTAGATACAAAAGTTCTTAACAAAAAGTTAGCATATCAAATCCAGAAATATATTTAAGAATTAATGAATCATGAAAAAGTGGAAATTATCTTGTAACTCAATATTGATTCAATATTCAAAAAAATCAATCAATGTAATTCACTATAGCACAGACTAAAGAAGAAAAGCCATATAATTTCCTTGATAGAAACATAAAAAGCATTTGGCAAAATTTAACCTTTATGATAAAAACTTTCAATATGACAAAGAATATCTATAAAAACCACGAAGGTAATACCATACTCAATAGTGACAGATAGAATGCATTCTCCTTGAGATTGAAAGTGAGGCATGGATATTCCTTCTAACCACTTTTCTTCAACATTGTACTGAAAGTCTAAAACAATGCAATATGTTAAAAAATGAAGTAAAAGAAATACAGATTGGGAAGAAAGAATTATAGAATGTATTTGCAGGACCCCCAATTTTCTAAATACAAAAATTCATACAAAAAAGAGTGCTGTTTGACAGTTTTAGACCCCCAAACCCTCATTAGTTCTTTTATTTTATCCTTATAATAACAGCATCTACTTCATAACATGTCTGAATATAGCAGTTATATACGTATAGCAGTTATCTCAATGCCTGTTTCAAAGGAAGTAATCCTCAATTAATGCTTTTTGTAATATATACATTTTATGTATTATCAGAGAAACTTGGAAACAAACATATAATCCAAATTAAAATTGAAAAATTTAATGAGCAGAGACATAACTATAAGAAATGCAATATTGTGGCAGGGTAAGTGTTAGTTTAAAAAATGACTTATGTAAGGTGACTAAAAACTTTAGCTCCGAGTTTTCTAGCTATTCATACTAAAAATTAAACACCCACTGTAATCACATATTATCAATAACCATACAATTTATAACATTTTAAAAAGATAAAGATGCTAATGAAGAGCACAATTTCTCTTACTGTGACCAAATAGAATATTTCTGTGCTTTCTTATTAAGAATACAATGCAACTTGGTGACCACATCCAAGCAATCTTTTATAATAAATGAAATAACATAATTTCAGGTATGTCATATGAGGCTTACAGTATATGGTTTCTCTATATTACAAAGCAAGTCTCTATAAACTATTTGTACATTGAGTAATAATGTGTATTGAGCAATAACTAGTAAATAATGTCAATTATAATTTAGATAGTGCTACATATCAGGCACTGTTTTATATCTTACACATATTAATCCATTTGCCATTTACAACCATGTTTGATGTAGTTAACAATTATTGTTGCTATTTTAAAGATGAAGAAACTAATGCACAAAGAGGTTGAGTGATTTGGCTAATGTCACACAGCTTGTAGCAGAGAGAGGATTCAAAGACCAGGCTGTCTATTTTAATGGTCACTGTCTATCTGTCTTTACTGCAGTATTTTCAATATTGCGTTGAGAATCTGTATTTATGGAAAGCTCTCTTAAGTTACATGTGGATTTTAAACATCGTGGTGGGTGAGCACCCCTAACCTCTGCATTGTTTAGGGTCAACTATATTGTACTGCATTATCTTTCTTTTTCTTTTATATTTATAGTAATCATAGAGTAATAGTTTTTGTGTGTTTTTTGTCGATCTGATTGATTGAATGTTTTTAATACTCTCAAGAAGACTTATTTTCTTGTTCTGGTCCTTCAGAATGGATAAACTTGCTTCTCTGAATACTCTATCCTAAGTCTATGTAGGGAAAATTGACAAACCTAATGATATGAAGGCAAGATAGTATAATGTTAAGAACACAGGATCTTGAACTAGACTTTCTAAATGTGTTTTCTCATTATGCTACTTAGTAACATTAGATGAGACATGCAATTTGTCAAAACTTTATTTTCAATTGTGATTTTTGAGATAATTATGATCTCAAAATATTTATGTGAATCAAAACAATTAAGATAATTAGGTAATTGTTAGTTGATGAAGAGGTAGGGCTGCTTTGTGGAGGTTAAGTAAATATAGAAAAAAAAACAACAACAAATTTCTGCTTTCTTCCTTGCATTATTTCCCCCAGGAATTAAATAACTATTTTTTTTGCATTTTTGCTTAGGTGATAAAAATTATTTTAAAATGCTAATATTTTGGCTTTCAGTTCTTTCCTCTACCAAATGATTCAAAAAATATATTCAATAAGTAATTTTATTTACTATTTTCCACTTTATCAATGCATTGCTATTCCTATACAGTGGAAACAAAAGTCATATATGAGATGACATATAGAATTATACATGAAAATAATTTAGAACTGTTTCTAAAACATACTAAGTGTTATGAAAGGAATAATTTGTAGTAATAGCATCAGTAGAATAAGCAATAACAATAGTGTCAGTTGTTCCAATAGACTCAGCAAGATTAAAGACAGTAACAGTATGTTTTACCCTCTGGTCTTCAGCATCTAGTAACTCCTTAAAAAGGTTTGTTGAATAAATCGATAAGTTCATTAATGCGTGGATAAATAAATATTTAAACATTTAACAAATGGTAGACTATATGCTCTTATACTTCCTTCTGTGGAAAACTTCAATTTGAAGAACAGTAGAAATATAGTCAGGTTTAGTTTTCACTCAATCTTCAAGAAAATGAATCTTTTTTGTCTAGAACTAGAAATAGTATAAATAACAGCACCCACGTCCATATATTCTTAAAGAGAGGATAGGAGAAATATAAAATAATTCAATACTGTCTTGTTTAAAGGCTCAGAACTAGGAAAAGCTATAAAAGTTTCAAAGTTTACAAGAGAAATAGATTCTGATTTATCTTTTCTTTGTTATTGGGTTTTAAGAAAAATTAAAAAAGAGACTAATCTGTTAACATTCATTTTTATTTTGCTCATACATTTTATTTTAGAAATTTATTAAATGCTATTACAAGAATTATCTCAAGAAACATACTGACCCTCAATTCTACCTCAGGACTACTTTAGTCTGCTGTTTATAACTTATGAGAAAATTTGAAAAGCATGTTACTAAAATATTTTTATTTTACCTTTTGAATAACATATCCAATCCAAGATCACAAAGAAAATAAATAGTATATTTTTAAATTATATAATCTGAGAAAATATAAATGCAGCCTCTGTATATGCTAAATTGGTCACACGCCAATGATAACTTTTATAAGAGTCATATAACACTAGAAAAATACTAAGAATTATTTCTACAATAAAATAAAATGTATGAACAAAATAAAGATGAATATTAACAGATTAGACTCTTTATTTAACTTTTTTTGAAACCCAATATCAAAGAAAAGATAAATCAGAATCTATTTCTCTTGTAACCTTTGTAATTTTTATAGCTTTTCTTAGTTCTAAGCCTTTAAACAAGACAATATTGAATTATTTTATATTTCTCCTAACTTATCTTGGAATATATGGACATGGATGCTGTTATTTATACTGCTTCTAGTTCTAGACAAAAAGGATAATTTTCTTGAAGATTAGGTGAAAACTAAACCCGACTATGTTTAGGTCACGGAAGCACAAGCTACTTTAAGAATATATGTCTCCAGATCCTTGAATCTACCTTCCCAACTGTCTTGTTGGTTAACTTTTAAAAACTGTATTTTTAAATAGTACTACTTTTTACCTAAGTTAGTTTCTAGCACAGAAAATACGTCTTGTGCCGAAACTAGTTTGGCTCAGTGGACAGAGCATCAGTCTGAGGACTGAAAGGTCCCGGGTTCCATTCTGGTCAAGGGCATGTACGTTGGTTGCGGACACATCCCCGGTAGGGGGTGTGCAGGAGGCAGCTGGTCAATGTTTCTCTCTCATCGACGTTTCTAGATCTCTATCCCTCTCCCTTCCTTTCTGTGGAAAATCAATAAAATATATTAAAAAAAAGAAAGAAAGAAAAGAAAATACGTCTTGTGATTTATTGAATAAGCACTTAAATTGTTATGCTCTTCTATTTGTCTATTTTGCCTCTTCTCAATGTTCCTATTAAAAACTAGTAGACTCTGCCCTGGGTGGTGTGGCTCAGGTGGTTGAGCATTGTCCTTTTTCCTATGTACTACAAGGTCATCAATTCAATTCCCAGTCAGGTCACATAACCAGGTTTCAGCTCCAGGTGTGTGTATGAGGTAACTGATCAATGTTGCTCTCTCACATCAATATTTCTCTCTCTCTCTCTCTCTCTCTGGCTCTTCCTCTCCTCTCCCTCTCTCTCTAAAAAAATCAATAAAAACATATTGTTAAAAAATAACAAACATCTATTAGGAAGATTGTTATTATAGAATTTTTTTATTTCTACAAATCACCACTTTTTATCCATATGCAAATATTAAGAGACAGTTATTCATTGAGTTTTCCTTATACAAAGTCAACCTGACCATCTTTTGACCCATAAGGATGTTTAAATCCAAATATGAATAATAGGTGTCATTATGATTATCTCAGCATGTAACAAATTACTTACCTTTGTGAACTTTCAGTCATTAAGAATGGCCTTCCACAATTTACTGCCTTTTCAAAAATTTTACAAGAGAAAAAAGTAGTACTATTAAAAAAATACAGTTTTTAAAAGTTAACCAATAAGATAGTGGGGAAGGTAGGTTCAAGTGTATGTGGACCTCAAAAAAACAAAAGCATCAATTTTCGTAGAAACATAGGTTTATTTAGATAGAAAGACATGCTGAATGTCTGAAATAAATGAGTAATCCTATATATTTAAAGGCCAATATGCAAATTGTCCCCTTGACTGGGAATTTGGGAGTTTGACCAGGGGGTGGGGGCAGCTGGCCAACCTCTCAAGTCCCCTCCCCCATCTCCAATCAGCTTGATTGGGGTGGGCTGACTGGACCCCACCTGTGCACAAATTCCTGCACCAGGCCTTGAGTCATTAATATGAAATAATAGAACATTTTAATAAAAAATAATATTTTGTCTTGAACATTAACTTACCAGACACTGAATAACGGCATAAATTAATAAGTGTAACACACATAAACCTATTTTTCTTGTTCTCCAAAGATGAAATATTTCCTGTTGCACACTCCAAGCAAGTCAGTTCAAAACTAATGATATGGCCATCGACTGCTAAATATTTGCTGCTAGTATTAGTGGAGAGAAATGGTGCGCCTGCACATAAGGTGCTAAGGGAAATAAAGGCAACACGATTATAGTATTCAGTTATTAGTGAACTTTGCAGTTCATTATTATTAAGAACCATATGTATAACAGGACATTGTAAAAATTAAGTTATGAAATTTTTATTAAAACATTTATTACATACTGTTATATTGGCTGGGCTGCAAAAATATGTGGCCCATGGACCACCAGTTTGATATGCTTGATGTAATCTGTGAGACAAGAATTGGAATTAAGCGTGTCGCTAAGGTTTTTACTTACAGATGGGGTTTTTATTATCTGAGAAAGGGGAAATTGTGCAAAAATCATGGTTAAGGATGGAGAACAGTAGTTCAGGTCAGGGCACATTGAATTTCTGTTAAGGAAATTGGATAAGGTTGGAAATATATAGGAGGTAATTGGACAGATTATTCTGCTTGAAACTCAGAGGAGAGTTCCGACTAGAGGTAGAAATTTGAAATATGTAACAATATACATAGAGATAGCATATAGATAAAGGCATGTGACTGACTGAGCTCATTATATGGTTATAAATATAAAATAAAAGTCAAGAGGCAGAGCCCTGGGGAATTGTGGTATTAAGGAAATAAAGAAAAACTATCCAAGGAGACTGAGGAAAAGGAGTTAAGATAGGTGGATAATCAGGAAAGAATTTAAATGTTCAGACAGCTATCTGAAGAAAATGTTCCAAGAAAAAGACTAATTAACTATTCACAGTCAAGTGAGATACTATTCATAAAGCATGGAGAAGAAATGATTCTGGGTAAAATGTAAACACTGTTTTGTAAACATATTATTTTCAACAATCCTGTATTCCTTAAGTAATGGGGATTACTGACTTAGTACTATTAATAAATAATAAATCTTTTTTAAAAGACTATAGTATATTTTAGAAGACAAGAAATTATTGGCTTTTTATATAACATTGAAAATTTACTTCACCTACATCACATATTGCTCAATTAAGCTCTGTGTTTCATGATAGAGTTGATCCTTGAGCAACATGAGTTTGAACTACATGAATCCACTTATATATAGATTTTTTTTCAATAAGTATGTACAGTACTATAAATGTATTTTCTCCTCCTTAAGATGTTCTCAATAGTATTCTTTTCTTTAGCTTGCTTTATTGTAAAAATACAGTATAATACATATGACACAAAATAAATGTTAGTCTGTTTCAGTAAGGTTTCTGGACAACAGGAGGCTCTTAGTAGTTAACTTTGGGGGGGTGTTAAAAGTTATATGTGGATATTCAATTGTGCAGGGAGTCTGTACCCCCAACCCCATGCCATTCAAGGGTCAACTATACTGTCAAGAGACTGTTAAACAACCTTAAATTTTTCAAATGGTGAGATATATTACTAAAACATGGTATTATTTGAAAGGTTGTTTAACAGTCTCTTGAAAAAAGATTTCAATTTAGGTAAGCAACTATGTCTATTATGTAATAGTGTTTTCAGTACCTTCTTTGCTCATTGATCTAAAACAGGATTGCTTCATTGATTCTCTATGTTTTGCTTGCTTTCATTATAAAAGTTGTAGAAAGCTAATCTCAGACATCATTAACTATTAAAATCCAGACTTTACTGGTGACAAAAATTATTTGCTTGATCAAACGTTAGTCAGACTCTTGAACCTTCTCCTAGGCTCATCTGTGCTCTTCCTTATAAAATCCATTTTCAGCCAGAATCTTGCTAAGACAGTTTAGCAAGAATTCTCTACCTCAATATATGATCACCCTGATGTCTAATTCAGTTCCTCATTCTCCACCATTGCCCACGTTATGTCTGATCACTCTGACATCTCTTCAGTAAGAACCTTGTTAGGTCAATTTAGCCAAAATATCCCCTTACTCCTAATATTACCTCTTAAGTAATTTTCCATTCATTGACTACCACTCCCCATCCATTTCTAATTTTTGGCTACAAATTCCTGCTGTATTTGGAGTTGAGCCCAATTTTTCCTACTGAATAATCATCTCAGCTATTGTATGTATTTATGTGTGACTATGTGAGCTATGTGTGTGCAGATATATATGATATGCATGTCTGTGAATATATATATTTTTTTCCATTATTTACAATCATAATGACACATACAAGAAAAAGCTAAGGATGTTTGCCACTTATAAACTCATTTTACTTAAAATCATGTTGTTATTACATTCCTTGATATGTAAGATCTCTTTCCCATAAAGGGAAGCAGAGATAGAAATTGAATTTTTTATCTTGCTGAATCTTGTCATTTTATAGTATGATTTCTTCCTAGGCGCACAGCATCCATCATTCTTTATCTCTTTCGTTAAGGTGAGTACATTAGAGTGACATTCAATTTAAAACCAGACTCACATGATATGGCAAATGTGGCTGAAATGACCATTTATTCTAATATATTTTAATGCAGTAAATAAATTGCTGTAGTGAACAAATAAGCTGTTGTAATGTGATGTCACTTGGCACAGTTTATATCAAAGGAAACATCACTTCCAGGTAACTCTTCACCATCTGGTGTGCACTCTAATTTTAAAAGACTATAATTTACAATTGCAAAAGTAGGCAAGAAACAAATTATTGAAATGCATATTTATGTCTGTATTCAGCTGAACATGCATCTGTTCTGTTTATCTCTGAAATATTAGATGCTAACTGGGAGACAATCTCCTCTTTTCACATATATGGTAGATTTGGAGAGGATAAAAGTAGGAATTATTTCAAGGTGATTTCTGTTTAAAAGTTGGGACACTAATATAATTGGGGCCCAATTAATAATACATTTAATAATTAATAACTATTATTACATTTTATATAAATGCTAAATTGTGAAGAAGTTGCCAAAATGACTCTTAAAGAAAGAATAGTATTTTAATTACATTGCATTTAGGTGACCCAAATGAAATGATCAGTGTTGTATATTTTTAAAAAAATTAAACCATTTCTTATGGTTCAGTCTAATAAATATGAGAAAATTGAGGTAGTCATTCTCAATCTTAGTAAATGACCAGAGCCTTTTATATTAAACAATGAAATAGGCAATTGTGTAATTTATTTATGAATGTTTAATATCCATTTATATTTTTAGATGTTGAATCACTCCTGGAAAACTTGATACTGTAAAGACATGTAGAGTTCCACTGTACTTTTATATTTACTATATAATCTATGTACAGTCCTACTGACTCCTTTTATATAAATTGAGGATACATTCTCAAGTTTTATTGCTAATCAATCACCTTTCTCTACCTCTCCCCTGACCATTATTAATAAATATGCATGCACACACATTCACACACACAAATATACACATATGAGCATAATTGCAATAGCAAAAAGAAGTCAGGACTCAGCCTGACCTTGACTTAGTTAAAACAAAGGAAAGAAAGTTTCGTAAGCAATGGAGAGGGAGAACACAGATCATTTGTGTTTGCTAATTGGCTTTGCCCCAAAGAAAAGACAAATTTCTCTTTGGGACAGGAGAAAATTCTCAAGTGAGGCTCCTTCTTCCCACAGATGCTGAGAAATGGGGTGGTATCTTCCTTTAAGATTACATCCCTAAAGGACACCCCCAGGTCCTTATAAAAGACATTTTTGGGATTGTAAAGCTTGCGAGAGATTTTTTTTAAGGCTTTATATACTCAAGGGACAGAAGAATAATTAAAAATGATGTGTTTTGTAAAGAATATTTTCTAAGAAAAGGAGGTCAGGGGCCTAGAATCAGGAAGAAGCCTGACAAATGCTAAGTCAAACTGATGGAACATTAAGGCCATATTGGTCATAGTTTTTTTTTAATTTTTTTATCTGCTAATAGTACAATATATATACATTCCAGACATGAATTTTACAGATGTATTGATTGGCCTCTTTCTTCTCCACATGCTCTGAAAGGAGAGACAGAGAAGAAAATAAATTGTTATCAAAACTACCTTTGAAAGATTTCCAATTTTTACTCCAACATGTAAAAAACTAGAAGGTCATCACTTACACCTTCACAACAGAAAAACAAAAGGCAGAAAAAACTGAAAATTAAAAACATTTCTTAAATCCTTCAGAGAATTGAGGTCATACTATAAACCACCATCCTATAAACTAGAGAGAAAGACTAATACAAAGAGTATAAATCGGTTTACCTGGAGCAGAAGTCATGAAGCTCGTAAAGAATACTCACAGAGTAACCAGTAAACTGCTAGAAGTGTAGTGTGATCCACGTGATGCCTAACACTCCTGGGGACCTAATGTATGCCTCCCAACAGTTTTATGGGTTTTTCCTCCAGAAGCCCTATCAGGTTCTCATGGACCTTCATAATAGATGCCTACCAAGGAAAAGACTTGACTGAATCCTAATCTGACTTGGGTGAGAGGAAATTAACCAACTCCAGCCCTCTCCAGACTTTTTGTCTCAACCAAGGGAGGATAAATGCTAAGAAGCTCTTGTGAAGTAAAAAATCAGGGCTACAGATCCACTATAAGACTGACACTTAAATAGAGGATTGTAGAATGATTTCCCTTCCACATATACCATACTTACCACCATGTGAACAGGCCTCCAAGGTATTTACTCAATTTTCATGAAAACTAATGTCCACACAATTATCTGTACATGTTTTCTAACACATATATAACTAGAGGCTCAGTGCACAAATTCGTGCATGGGTGGGGTGGGGCCGGCCACCCTCATCAGGGTTGGGGGAGCCAGTCAGGGATGGGACCAGCCAGGGGGAGGGGCCACAGGCATTTGGTGGGCCAGCCCTACCCCCTGGACGAACTCTCAGTGGAACTCCCAATTGAGGGGACAATTTGCATAGTATCCTTTTATCCTATAAGATTACTTAAAACTGGAAACAATCAAAATGTCTTTCAATAGGTAAAAAAGACACACAATGGTACATTTATAATTAATGTCACTCAGAATGAGCTATTTAAGCCATGATAAGACATGGAGGGTATTAATTACATATTGCTAAGTGAAAGGAGTTGTTCTGATAAGGCTACAATAATATATCAGTCCAACTATATAACATTATAGAAAAGACAAAATTATAGAGACAGTAAAATGATGAGTGATTGCCAGGTGTTCTCTGAAAGGGTGGGAAGTGTTGGGGAAGACAAATAATTTTTAATCTACCCTTACGGGTTCCTGACTGATATACCTTGCTTCCCCTGTAATAAAGGACAGATTAAGAGGAGAAAAACAAGCAGAAGTTTAATAATATGTATACCTCTTATATAAGTGTCAGAGCCCAGGAAAACTGAGTAACTCCCTGAAGTGGCTCAACATCACCTTAAATACATCTCCAGCTAAAGACCAAAGAAATTGTTGGGGATGAGGGAGGCCAGCTGTAAGAGGTTTCCAGGAAAAGCACAGTAAACAAAGTTTAGGTTATAATATAGATTTAAGTCTTTGCCTTCTCCCTTCATAAGAGTTTCTAGAGATTTAGAGTCATTCTTTCCTGGTAGGGAAAGGAAGATACTGCTACAAATGGAGATTTTCCTCATAAACATAAATTTCCCTTATAAAAGGATAACTCATATTCAGTTTCCAAATCATTTAGGTGTGCTGTTCCGTAAAATAACCAACTAAAAAAATCAATATGTCAAAGAGGCATATTTTGCTCCTTTTCAGAAGGGATGAATAGGTGAAGCACAGGGAATTTTTAGGGTTGGTGAAACTATTTTTGTATGAAACTATAATAGTGGATACATGGCAAATATGCATTTGTCAAAACTCATAGAATTATACAACACAAAAATTGAGCCCTGATGTAAGCTATAGCTTATATTTTATAATAATGTATCAATATTGACTCAATATTGAATCTTTATTTGTAACATGTATATCACACTAATACAAGATATTAATAGTAGGTGAAACTGTGTGGAGGTGGATGGGAGATATATGGAATTATATGTACTATCTGGTCAATTCTGTAAGTCTAAAAATGTACTAAATTTTAAAGCTTATTAATTATAAAGATATGCAAATACAAGAGGAGTTACTATAATTTATTTGAGTGTAACCTTTTTTGTCTTAGGATAGTTTTGTGGTTTATGTTGAGTATGCAAGGCATCTGATTTTAATGTTTTTTTTACTATAAAATCTAATTATTAGGCATGGTTTTCAAAAAGCAGTGAAACAAAGGGTTTAGAATATAGCAGAAAAAATGTGGATGATTTTGAAGGATAAAGATCAAATCATGGGTGAATCTGTGAAATTATAATTGAGAAGGAAAAGAACCTGCAGAGAAGCATTGGGGGGAGGGGAGGGGGGGGAGAGACTGGTAAAGATACCAGTGGAGAGAAGAATTAAAATAGCAGAGATGTTTACATTATTTGCTTCATGATGCTATAAAGAATCACCTCTATTCCCTCAAATATTAAGCCAATACTAAACATAAAAATACAGCTGATATGAGACACATTTGGAAGTTATTTTTATATTAGCTGTAGCTTATTTTCCTCTGTAATAACACATCAATTCCAATTCATTTAATGCACCAACACTAAAGAGAAACGATTGTGTTCTATAATAGCTTTATGAACATTGAAATATATGATATGACAAAGATTTCAGTGTTATAAGTTTAACATTTTTTATGTAATAGCTTTTTCTTATATGAGGTTGCTTTCAATTGAAGACACTTCAAACAGATAACTTGGGTACAATGTGCATGTTATTCTTCTCCAACTTACTAGCAATATGTCAGCGTTTTATTATGGAAAAAAATCTAAATCTACTTGTGTTACTGGAGCAGAGGGGTCCAATTGTCTGCCCGTATCAAGCCCAGTAAGACATGAACTGGAGCTTGCAGAAAAGAAAGTAAGGATTTATTAGTTGAGGAAGTGGTCTATCCCCAAAGTCACAGATGAGCTAAATGCTCAAACGCCTGGTTCTCCGATGGCTTTCAGGGAATGGGTCATATAGGGGGAGTCATTAATTGTGGTGACTAAGGGAGTTAGGGTCATGGTCAGGGTTGTGGTCTGTACTAATTGATTTGTATTCAGGTAGAGGGTAGTTGGCCATTGCATATAGTTCTGATGTCAGCCATTGCATCAATTAGTCACTTTTCTGGGTCTAGAGCTGAAACATGACTGAGAGATATTATCTGACCTATTTTCCCTTGGATTGTCAAATAAAGAAATGATAATAGCCAACATAAAAATAACTATTTGGTGAGAATGAATCAACATTATACCTACTTTTGGTCAGATCAGCAAAAAATATATATTTTTTGGCGTGCCACAGAATTTTAGTAATTATGTATGTCATGAGATAAAATAGGTTGAAAATTTCTGTACTACATAATTAAGGGTTTAATTACTATAAAACAGTCACTCTGTAGCATCTGTCTTGTGAAATATAAATTATTTTCTCACTCTTTCCTCAAGATAATTATAATTGCCCTTCTAAGATACCTAAGTGACTATGAAACATAGCATTGAAGGTCAGTGTGTGTGTGCCATATACAAAAATAGTGAATGGAGAGATGAGCAGATCTTGTAGATCATGCTGAGCGTTGGGGACTTTTATTTTCTAAATATAATTAGAAAACCTACTGAAGGGTTTTGAAATTTTGATGCTTATAGGAATTTGTGAATTGTCCTTATAGTGATAGGAAACTGAATACAAGGAGATGGTGCTTACAAGGGATGAGTCAGCCAGAGATGGTATCATCTGGAGTCTTGCGAGTAATTAATGATACCCAAGGAGTAGTAAAAGCAGTGGCAATACAACTCAACTGAATTAGGCATGGTTTTTATTTTTAATTCACCAGTGGAATTACTATAGATAACTGTGTATCAATCCTTTTAATTTGTAAGTAATCACTCTTTTCTCAGAGTTTAAATTGCCACAAAGCACTATCTCTGCATTATTTGTCCTATGTCTATGTGTAATTCACATAATTTCCTCAGATTTCCCCCTTAAGTAATTATACTTTACACTGAGGGGCTATATACTTAAATTATGATGGAAAAACAGAGCTTTCAAAACAAAAGGAATGCTGACTCAGATGTCATAAAGCTCATTACAGTGGGTTCATAACAAGCGCTGCAACTTTTATCACTTAGGTTACCTGTGTGTGGGTAGAAGAAACTCTCCTTTACCCTTCTACGTTCTTCTAGAGTTAGCAGGCTGTTCTAGTAATCAAATTGACATGAGAGAGATTGACTAGATAAAACCAAATTTAATATATATGCATAAACTTTCATAAGAGAATAATTATAATAAACCTTAATAATTTCTAGGATGATTTTCTATACTTATCTTCAGAAAGTGAAAAACATTTAGGGGAACCCCATATGTATGAATTAGAGATCCCCACATATATCATATAGAGACAAAAAGGGAAAATGAGGTATATGTGACCTTATGAGCTAAGGATGAGATAGGTCACCTTAGGGCTTCAGAAGTGAGGAAGATCATTTGTAACATGATAAGAGCAGATGTTCAGCAATTAGAAATTCGTTTTGCTCTACACCAGTGGTCGGCAAACTCATTAATCAACAGAGCCAAATATCAATAGTATAACAATTGAAATATCTTTTGAGAGCCAAACTTGTTAAACTCAAACTTCTTCTAACACCACTTCTTCAAAATAGACTCTCCCAAGCTGTGGTATTTTGTGGAAGAGCCACACTCAAGGGGCCAAAGAGCCGCATGTGGTTTGCGAGCCACA
Organism: Pipistrellus hanaki; assembly: GCF_964339955.1. Lineage (NCBI taxonomy): Eukaryota > Metazoa > Chordata > Mammalia > Chiroptera > Vespertilionidae > Pipistrellus > Pipistrellus hanaki. The sequence goes on along the minus strand of NC_140505.1, from coordinate 136,988,722 downwards.
GTTTGCTGACAATGGCTCTGGACAATAAAAAGGTATTCCTAATGACAGCTCTTATTATGGGCAAGGCCTCTAATTTAAATTCTTTAAAGGGGAGGAAAAAGTATCCTATGCATCGATAGGGTCGCAGTTGTCTTCAGTATAAAATGCTTCACAGGCAAAAGTTGGGGCACAATGAGGACTGTCTGACCCTCTTCTCTCAGTCTTAGGGGGGAAAAGAAACAATCACAGGCTGTATACCATGCACATCTCTATGGATCAGAAATGTTCAAGGCATATGCAGTTTACATTATTACTTTATATTTCTTAAGATAAAGAGATTACATTTTGTGAGTATTGAATATTGAGTTTAATTTAAAAAAAAAAAACAAAAAAAACAGTGGGTTTAAAAACAGTGGATAGAGTGTTGGCCTGCAGACCAAAGGGTCTTGGGTTTGATTTCGGTCAAGGGCACATACCTTGGTTGCAGGCTCCTTCCCTGCCCAGGTCCTGGTCAGGGCTCTTATAGGAGGCAACCAATCAGTGTGTTTCTCTCACATCAATATTTCTCTCTGTCTTTTCCTCTCTCTTCCATTCCTCTAAAAATCAATGGGAAAATATCCTCAGATGAGGATTAAAAAATATTAATATAACTGTAGCATTGAGAATTGATGGCGGAGAGATGATGGTAGCTTGAACACATTGTGTGGAAGCCATGGAAGTCATATAAAGTTGTTACATTACAGATTTATTTTGAAAGCAGATTTCTTTAGAAAGATTGGTTGTAGAGTGTGAGAGAGAAAGTCAAGAGAAATTTCAACATTTTTGTGTACTCCATTGAAAAGACTGAAAAGGAAAAAATTAGAAGAGTAAGTAGGTTTAGATAAAAAGAGTGAGCATTAGGATTTTGCTGTGGTGGATGTAAGAGGCCAATTAATTATACAAACGGAGATGTTGAAGGCTTTAGATATATGCTTCTAAAGTACCCAGAGAGGTACAGCTAGAGAACTATATCTAGGTGTCGTCTGTGTATAAATGATTTTTTAAGAGTGAGTTGAGTGAAGACAGAGATGATAAGAGATCTGAAACATGATTCCTTGGGAATTGATAAGGAACCAGCAAAAAGCACTTAGGGGCATGATTAATGAAGCAGGAATAAAATTAGAGTAGAATACCCCTCAGCCAAATGAAAATAAAATCAGTAATCAATTGTGTTAATTGCTGCTGACCAAGTAAGATGTGAGAATAGACAATTAAATTTAACAGTGTTGAGATCATTGCTAACCTTGATAGGAATAGTTGCAGTGAAGTTTTGGGTTAAAAACCTGATTCAAATAGTTAATACAAGAGTGGGAAGAGAGCAATTGGAAGGGGAGCAGAAAAAATGATGTAGTCACTGGATGAGTATTGGATCCGGAAAAAAGAATTAAGACGAGAAAAATTATACAAACATAGACTGGCTAGAGAGATACTTCAGCAAATAGAAAAGGATTGTTTTATTGCAAAAGTGAATATAGTTTATGGAGCAGCAACAGCAGAGAAGAGGGAAAATATTGGCACACATGCAATGGAAGTGCAGTGGTGGCACTGTGAGGATGGACTTACAAGGGTGTCAGCTAAAAGTGAAAAGATGTTTGACGTTTGAAGATAGATGAGAGGGTGTGAAACATTTATGTGAATTAGTGCGCTTGGAAAATGTAGAATGATTACTGGACAGCACTTAGGATAATTTGAAGTGTTTATAGTAAATATATAGTGAGGGTAGGTGGCGTGTTTGTGAATTTTTTGTTTGTTTGTTTAGTGTTGGGTTTTGGTTTTGTTACCTCAGTTCAGGCACATTATCCAATATAATCTATGTGCAGGAGCCAAGTAGGAAGAGGGTGGGAATTATGATGTTTCGAGGTTTTGCCAGGGAAGTGTGATGAAAGTAGATAGTGACAAAGGAGTTGAGGATATAGTAGAAGGGAGTAATTTAACAAGCACTGTGGGGTTTCAGCTCTGAAGAGAAGAAATGACATAAGTCAGTTAAGAAATAATGAAAAATTGGCATAATAAATGTAGTTTTAGTTCCAGAAGGTCAAATTATTTCTTGGAAACTGAACAGTAGCAGGAGTGAGGGGTAAAGTTAGGTAATGTTGATTGGACAGTGGAATGCTTCCAACGAAGATGGTGGAGTTATGTTTAGAGACACCTGTATTGAATGCATCTAGTAAATGGTTGAAGCAGAGGACAGGATCCATGGAGCAGAAGAGGTCAGGATACTGAGATGATATTTCCACTATGACAACCAAAACATTAGGGAAACCTGATACACAATTCCTATCCTTAATTGTAAGATTTTATTTAAAGGTACCATAATGGCATAATGACTTTTTGGAAAAATTTAATAGCATGGGTCAAAGGGACATGTGTCAGCCACTTAATCTCTCTGTATCTAGTTTTCCCATCTATAAAATGAGATTAAAAATAACACATCATTCAGAGGTTGAAGTGAGAAGTGAAGTTTTCACATTTTTAGATTCTTTTTTGCTTTTCCAGTTGGGTGTTTTTTGCTTCTTTGTATTTCAAATCTTTGACTTGATTCTTGAGATCCTCTAGTCTGTTGTTGGATCTCTGTATATTATTATTTATTTCAATCAGTGTATGCTTAATTTCTAGTTGGTCCTTTTTCATATCCTCGAGGGTCTCGCTAAATTTATTGGCCTTTTCTAGAAAATTCCTGAAAAACCTTATAACTGTGGTTTTGAACTCTATATCCAGTAGTTTGCTTGCCTCAATTTCTTTCATTTGTGACCTGTTTCTTTGTCTCCGCATTTTGGCTGCTTCCCTAAATTGATGGAGTGGCTTTGTGTGCTAGGTGTGCTATAGATCCCAGTGGCTTAGCCTCCCCAATTACATGAGGTAGACACTCTTGGTGCATCCCTTTGTGGGCTGTGTGCACAGTCTTGTTGTAGTTAAGACTTGATTGTTGTTGGTATCACTGGGAGGAATTGACTTCCAGGTCACTTGGCTGTGAGGATCAGCTTTGTCTATGATGGGAGAACTTCTGTGCTGGAGACACCCTTATGAGACAAGACTTGCTTCCGTGGGGCTTTGGCACTCACTGAGTGTGCCCCCTGAGTGTGTCCCTTATGAATCTGAGGAGTTGTAATCTGGATGATCCCACTCGGACCCCTGGGTACACTGGCTCTTAGATCTCCAAGGAGGTGCTAATTTAGCCTCTGCCTGTTCCCACCCATAATCTTGTTCCTCTAGATATTTATTCTAGTGTTAATCATGTAGTTCTTTAAAATGTACTTACACACTTACCTAATCTACCTCTGCCATTTTGGACGTGTCATTGTATTCCTATAATGTTAGATAATGAATTAGCTTAACCACACTACTAATATTTTTTCCTTCCTCATCCCTTAGTATTCTAATATATAAAGAGCCAGGTGTCATCTGACTGAATGGATGAATGGTCACCATGAAGTGAATGGAGCACCTCTCAGTCCTCCCTTCCCCCATCCTCTGAGCCACTCACCATGTAGTGGCAGGCAGGACTGGGGACTGTTGAGCAGCAGTGGCAACAGTGGGCTGCTTCGTGGGGTGATAGCTTAGCAGAGCAGTCGTGGGGTGAGAGAGTTTCACAGAATAGTCACTGGGTGGCAGCAAGTTTTGTGGAGCAGTCTTGGGATGGGAGGAGTTTTGCAGAGCAGTTACGGATGGGGGAATTCTTGCGGAGCAGTGGTGCGGTTGGGGGAGTTTTGAAGAGCATCCAGCTACCAGCTTTGCAGGGTGGCAGCAAACCTTGTGGAGCAGTTGTGGAGCAGGGGGGGTTTCACGGAGCAGTTGCAGTGTAGGGAAAGTTTTGTGGAGCCTCCCTGGCAGTGCTAAGGACTCATCGGGGGATGTCTAACTGTGGGCTAAGACCCACTCACTGTGGTGAGCTGACCTAAGCCAGCAGGCGTACATCCCCCAAAGGGTCCCAGTCTGCAAGAGGGTGCAGGCTGGGCTGAGGGACCCTCCCCCAGTGCAGGAATGTTGTGCACCGGGCCTCTAGTATTTCATAATAATGAAATATTTTATCATTGCTGATCCCATTGGTGTACAATGAGTTATTAATTTCTCCATGAAGTTTATTTCCTAATTATTGCTTTACAAATACTTTATGATGAAGATATATTTTGAGACTTTGTCTGGATATAATATATGAGACCTGCTGATTTATTTTGATTGGTTATTATATTGTCAGTTATCTAGCATATAGTAGTGATACAAAGAAATCAGATCCCACACTGAACTCCATATGTTGGAAGTTTGTATTATACACCTGTATAGTATATTTTCACTTAATATGCAGGAACATCTGTGCAATTTTGAATAATTTCTGTTTCTTGATTTTAGAAGGCATTTGTTAAATATCAGGATTTCTGGTTTGATCTGTTATACAATTTTATGTTTGTTGTTGTTTTTATAAATTTAATTTGATTTGTTTTCTTATAGCAAATCCAAGCATGCATATATATGTAAAAGCAACAAAAACTAGGTCACAGTTATGAAATGAAACTGAAACAGAGCATCTGAGAAACTTGGAAAAAAAGAGAATATAAAAATTTCCACTAGAGTTTTACTGGAAAGTTCAATGGACCAGTTGAAAATAACAGTGGTGGATATTGAGAGATGCTTTTGCAAACCACAATACACATTTGAATGCAAAGAATCTGAAGTGGAGTCTCCAGTAGCTGACTCATATCTGCCCTGTGAACTCTCAAAACTAACAAATCAAAGTGTCTTTCTGGTAAAAAGTCATTCTAAATGTCTAGAAATCCACACTGAGCAGGACAGAGACAAAAAAGAGCAAAGGAAAACAAAGATCCAGATAAAAAGTAGGGTAACAGCAATAGAAAATGCCATCTCAGAAAGTACAAGTGTATATTATTTTTATCACTTTGTCAGGATGTTGAAAAATGGAGCATTAGAGTCAGAACACTAGAAAAGCAATTCTGATTTATCCTTTCCACTAGAAATATTAAGTTCACAAAAAATATACTAAAGAAAGAATCATGGTTGAATCAACTAAAAATATAAACTCCTTCTAAAAGTTTAAGCATACAGTTGAAAATGTGCTTAAAGTAGATGAAAATTTGAGTTGATGTTCTAAGGAGACAAAAATAAATTAAGGTAGCATTAAAAAAATGAATGATGATGAACATAAATTAAGTCTAAGAATATTCAGAAATGAGATGTTATTCCTAAAGAAAAATAAAATAATAAATTGCTTAGTGAGGCTAAAGCACAAGGGACAAAAACAAATATGTACAAAGTTAATAAATGTCTTAGAATAAATAGAATATGGAAATAAACTAATTTTAAAATGACAAAAATCATTTCTAATTATATGATATAATAAAGGGCATCAAACATGCATATAACATAAAGAAACAGAAGTAACAGTGCAGAAAATACACTGAAATTTACAATTCAAGAAAAATATCAGTATATGTATGTCATATAAATGGGCATGGATATCATGGTGAAATAAGCTACTTTGAACCATACAGAGAAAACTGGTAAAATTTCTAGGAAAAAAACACACCCTTTAAGAATGTAGACAAAAAGGTCAAAGTCACCACTAATAGAAAGGAAATAATATTGGAATCAGAATTTTGGACAGAAATTCTTATTTTAAAAGACAATATAACCCAGCTGGTGTTGCTCAGTGGTTAAACATTGATCCATGAACTAGGAGGTCACAGTTCAATTCCTGGTCAAGGCCTAAGCCTGGGTTTCCAGCTCAATCCCCAGTAGGGGGTGTGTAGGAGGCAGCCAATAAATAATTGTCATCCTTGATGTTTCTATCTCCCTTCTCTTCCTCCTCCTCCTCCCTTCTTCTCTTCAAAATCAATAAAAACATATTTTAAAAAAGACAATATAGAAGCATATTTAAGAAACACAAAGAAAGGATGTGTGAGCTAAAAACATAATTAATTGCTGAAGCCCATGTGCAGGCTGGAATGACATTGTGGAAACCCTGGGCCTCCCAGATAGACACAAGGGAAGTTGCTCTCACTCTCACCCCTGACACCCACCCTTTTGCCCTGGGTCCCACTGTGAGCATGGGTAATAGCAGTCTACTCCTCGAGGAATTTGGGGTGTTAGGGATGCAGCCTTGAGCTATTGGAAACTGTTAGTGTTCAGTTTGTTTTTATAGGCTAAGGTTGGGGCTGGTCAAGGAAGGTTCAAAAGAAGAGCCTGTCTAGAGTTTCATTCTGGAAAGAACCTTTATCAGTATGTATAGAAAATTATTATATGAAAAAGAGAGCATAAGGCAACCTTGAGGTAAGAATGAGCAATTCTAAAACAGGTATAAGAAAAAGCGGACATGCTTAAGAAGAAAATAGAGACTAATATCCTGATCTCCTCTAAGGAAAATTATAAATATTGTAGTCTAAATGAATTATGTTAAAGTCAGGGCAAAATATAGGAAAATAATTATTTGATTTAGGAATGTGAAAATATTTTTCATAAAATGAGTTCAAGGAGAAAAATGAAATAAAATTATACATGAAGAAGGAAATAAAATATTTAGTATATAAAGAAAAATTAATCATCCTATAATAAAAAGCTAATATGCAAATCAACTGAATGGTAGAACGAAAGGTCACTTTGATGCACACTGACCACCAGAGGGCAGGTTCTCAATGCAGGAGCTGCCCCCTGGTGGTCAGTGCACTCCCACAGTGGGAGCTCCATTCAGCCAGAAGCCAGCCTCATGGCTGGGGAGCACAGTGGCAGTGGGCGGCGGGATCCTCTCTCACCTCCTCGGCATTGCTAAGGATGTCCAACTGATGGCTTAGCCATCAGTCAGACATGCCCTGAGGGATCCCCCACTGCGAGAGGATGCAGGCCAGGCTGAGGGACCCTCCCCAATGCACCTGGCCTCTACTAAATTATAAAAGGATAAAAGATAATGCTTGCTATATAAATAACAATTCTGAACATTTTCAAAACAGATGGCACACTAACGTAATCCAATTACCATTCTTAGTAATGAGAGAAAAAATGTAGATTTTTCTTTTTTCCCCTTTCATATTAGCAGATAAAATAGCATTCAATAACAATCAGAACTGTCCAACATTGAGTGAAATGAAGAGCCAAACAATAGTAATGGAAGTATAAATTGTTTGGGGTTATCATTAGATTTCACATTTCACATTTCAAAATCTAGTTTGAGGTAATGATCATGGATGAGTTTTTCAAATATTATTATAACATTCTTTTTTTGGGGGGGGAAATGGAAGCATTTTAAAAATCCATATTTTTTTTTGTAACAAAACCTGTCAAATAATTTATTATACAGCCATTTAATGATGTGATTTTCTATTATTAAAGACTATTCATTACTGTTCTCTTTATGCCTTTTCTCTAGAACTGAATTTTAACTTTTCTACTTTCTTAACTCTATTAAATGTCATGTTAATAGAAAGACCTTTCTTGACCACTGTATAAAAAGCATAACCCCTTTCACAGTTATCAGTCATTCTCTAGTATCCTTATCCTACATTATTATCTTTATGAAAAGAATAGTACTTCAAATGTATCTGTCAAGTTATTTTATGTACTTACTTATTAATTGCTTCCAATAGAATATAACTAATTGAATATAAAGATTTTGTTTTATTCAAAATTGTAACCTCATGCCAGTAATTTGCCCAATACCTGGTAGTTCTTAATAAGTATTTATTGAATAAATGAATATATACAGTATGTGAGTATGGATGTAGTAGGATTTCTTCTTAATGACTATCCTACAGCTTACCTGTATTTTAAAAATCTGATGAACACTAAATATGTTTTTAAGTATTATGAAAAATCATGCTAGTTGAAAGGTATTTTTGAGTAACACATAATCAGGAGAAATGACACAATTGCATGTCATTCTTTTTTTAATTTTATATATTTTATTGATTTTTTACAGAGAAGAAGGGAGAGGGATAGAGAGTTAGAAACATCGATGAGAGAGAAACATTGATCAGCTGCCTCCTGCACACCTCCTATAGGGGATGGGCCTGCAACCAAGATACATGCCCTTGACCGGAACTGAACCTGGGACCTTTCAGTTCGCAGGCCGATGCTCTATCCACTGAGCCAAACTGGTTAGGGCTGCATGTCATTCTTAATACCCATATTCATATTTGTTTCCAAAGAAGCAAATAAAAATTTCCATTTACAATTTAATATCCATGTGCAATTTATAAATATGTTACAGAAGTCATTCTCTTTTATCTTTTAGATCATTGAGCTTTATGTTCATTCTGGCCACTCTGCACCTGGAGCAGCTAGGTGGCTGCCATCTTTCTCCTTTTAATTTGCAGATTCCCTCCTGATTGGTTGGTGGGCATAGGAGAGTGATGATTAATTTGCATGTTTCTTTTTTATTAGTATATCTATTTCAGTGAGTCAACAATATACCCCCTTGATAAATACATGTTACAAACACTCTCTATAATAAAAGCATAATATGCATATTGACCAAATGGCAGAACGACCAGTCGCTATGATGGGCACAGACCATTAGGAAGCAGATGCTCAATGAAGGAGCTGTCCCCTGGTAATCAGTGCACTCCAACAGGGGCAGTGCCACTCAGCTAGAAGTTGGGCTGGAGGCAGGCAAGCATAGTGGCAGTTGCAGGAGCGTCTCCCACCTCCCCAGCAGCGCTAAGGATGTACGGATATGGGGAGAAGGCCAAAGCCATCAGTTGAACATACCCAAGTGCTCCCAGACAGCAAAAGGGGGTGCAGGCCGAGCTGGCCCATTGCACAAAATTCATGCACAGGGGCGGAAGATTTTCCCTCAGTCCACCTTGCACCCTTTCCAATCTGGGACCCCTCCTGTTTGCTCTGTGGCCGGCAGCCATTTCTGTTGGGATTTATGTATCTTCTATAATTGAAACTTTATAGCCTGGAGTGGAGGCCTGGGCTGGCCAAAGTGTGCGGAAAGCTTTGCTTCCTCCATTGCCAGGGGCAACCCTAGCCTCCTGCTCTTTCCAGCTCCGTGGGTGCCACCATTTCTGTTTGGATTTGTTTACCTTTTATAATTGAAACTTTGTATCCTTGAGTGGAGGCCTGGGCCCTCCAGGGTGTGTGGAAAGCTTGGCTTCATCTGTTGCCTGGGAAACCCAAGCCACCCTTCTGGTAGCCATCTTGGTTGGGTTTATTTGCATACTTGCTTGGATTGGCTGGTGGGCGTGGCTTGTGGGTATAATGGAGTGATGGTTAATTTGCATATCACTCTTTTATTAGGTAGGGTAGAGAGTATTTATTTATTTATTTATTTTAATATATTTTATTGATTTTATACAGAGAGGAAGGGAGAGAGATAGAGAGTCAGAAATATTGTTGAGAGAGAGTCATCGATCAGCTGCCTCTTGCACACCCCCGACTGGGGATATGCCCGCAACCAAGGTACATGCCCTTGACTGGAATAGAACCCGGGACCTTTCAGTCCGCAGGCCAACACTGTATCCATTGAGCCAAACCGGTCCTGGTAGATAGAGAGTATTTAGAATGCAAATACCCTTTGGAGAGAGGTCACAGTGTAATTACTAAAGAGAAACAATGTGTAAAGTAACTTTTGTAAAGTTTTACAGAGCAGAATATTAATATTTTCGGAGAATGTATTTTTACTTAGGCACATTTGTTTGTTTTGTTTCTGGTGTTGCATTTGTTCTCATTGCTATGAATTGCCTTTATGCCCAGTTTAATGATGTCTTCTCTTCATTTTTCTCCTCATGTACTATGAACCAAATTAATCAATGCAAAATATGCATATATGAACCTATTTTTCATCCATGACCTTAAAATGCACTCACTAGGGGGATAAGTTGGTTGGGAAAAGTCATTAGAATAGAATAATTACTTCTGATATGATTATGAATTTCTTAAGTCTTGTGACAGTTTCATCACTTAGTTTATTGACTTCAGGAAACAGCTTCTAATACTTAAACAAAGCTACATTTTCAATGGATATTGGAAATGATGTCAAAAAAAGCCACTCCTCTAAGCATCACGTTTAACCTTCAATACCTCATTATTGACCAGATGCTGGCTCATTCATTCAAATTACTTAATTGAACAATTCAAGTCCAGGCATGAAGGAGACACATTAATTTAGGAATTGTCAATAAGTTGACATTCCCTTGGAAACTCCACACACTTTGTACATTTTACAATAGTTCGCAGTTGACCCATTTAAAAAATTCATTATTTGAATAAACATTGCTTTACTTTGCTATATGTTTTCAAATGTCATTTGTATTTTGTTAGTTAATTTTTCTTTATTGATAAGTTGAGCCAGTCCAACTTATGAAATTATTTTGGTTTTATTATTTAGTAGTGTTCATTCATCTTTACCCTATTAGCCAACATTTTTTACAAAAGTATTATTTAATTTAACCTTGATATCAAAATTTCAGAGGATAGATATGATGTTAAAAAGCACAATGAAATTCTCTTCATGTAATAAAAGTTAGAAAAAGGAAGTTATTTTTTGCACATCTAATTGAAAGCTAAGTAAAGTGTTCTCCCACTCCCAGTTATAAAAGAGATAATATGGACTAAAACAGTGGATTTGTGATAAAATCTATACTGAAAATAGAGTAAAGGGTGTTTCCAAATCTCTTTCAGTTTTTCTTCACGTACTATTGGTTTTACTCACAAAGAATTAAGAGCTAAAATAATATTTTCCTTTTTGAGAAGAAAACTATTCTTTAGAAAAGTGTTTAAAGTTAAAGGAAAATAATCCAGTATAGTTTTAATTTGTCCATGAACTCTCCAAATCATAAGTAATACAGCCATTATGCTTATAAATTTAATAATGTCCTAAGAACATAATTTATAAACACAATATTTTATGTAAAACATACAGAAACCTTACTTAAGAGAATTATTTGAGCATTTGGTAGTGCAATGTAAGGCAAGTTTAATTGTTTGAAGTTATAAAATAAAAAATAGGTTGATATATTTAAAATATCAATGTAAGTAAATTCTAGGACATAATTAAACTAAAAAGTGGCATACTATTAAGGTTGTTTGAGTAAATGAATTATAAACTGTACATACTGTATGAATAATTTTATACAAATCTCTAGAAAATTGTAAAGAAATCTATAGTGACAGAAAGCAGGTTAGTAGTTGCTTGAAGAATTAGTGTGAGAGATGAGGAAACATGTTAAGGAGAGGTTACAAAGGGCATGAGAAATTTGGGGTGTGAATCAAGTACTCATGATGTTTGTTGATTTCTGTGAGGGTGTTGCTGATGTCTACCCATATGTCAAATCTTATCAAATTGGTGTCTTACACTGCAAATTGGTGTCATTTATTACTTATGAATTATATCGCAACAAAGCTGCAAAAATATATGGAGCACAACTGACAGAACTATAAGGAGAAATGGAAATCTATATTATATAAAAAGCCAGTGACCATAACAGCCATAATGACCCTAACAACTGGTCACTATGAGGCCCACTGTGGCCAGAACTAGCCAGATCAGGAGGTGGGGCCAGCTGGCCAACTCGTGACCCCTTCCTCATGCCAGCCCACCCCTGATTGGACTCTCTCATCCTAAACAAGAGCAGGCAGCCAGCCAAACACCTTTCCTTTCCCAGAACCAGCTCCGCCCCCAATCAGCCCACCCCCCACTATAGGCCTGCAGCCCCTCCCCATTGCTGGCCTGCTCCTGATCTTAACCCCCACCTCAATAGGGTGGGGCCACCCACCAACCTCCTGCAGCCTCCAGCCCCACCCCAGATTGCACCCCCCCCCCCATAGTAGGTGGGGCTGGCCAACCAACTTCCTGCAATCCCTCCCCCTGGCCATGCCACATCCTCTCACCTCAATAGAGTGCAGGGACAGCACACCAACCTCCAGAAGCCCCTCCCCCAGGCCGTGCCACCTCAAATTGAACCCCCTCACCCCAATGAGGTGCAGGGCCAGCCCACCAACCTCCTTCAGCCTGTCCCTCCAGCTGGCATGCCCCCAATGGGCCGCCACTACCCTGATTGGCCCACAACCCCTCACCCCTTCACCCAGGCTGACCCTGCCCTGGATCGCCCCCCCACCCCAATAGGGGATGGGCCAGCAGGCCACCTCTCCAGCGTCTCCCCATCCGGCCCTGACTGCTATGGGCCCCCATCACTCTGATTGGCCTGCAGCCTCTCCCTATAGCTGGCCCTACCCATGATAACCCAATAAGGCATGGGGCTGGCTGGCCAACCACTCATGGCCCCTCCCCCAGACTACTGGCCCCTAGTGGGCACTCTCACCCCATACTAACATTCCAACATTTGAATGTGTATAGCATGCCAAGTTTGAATGGCAATTTAGGTATTGACATAATTGTAGCAATTGTTTAGTAAACAACTCAATCTTTTATCTAATTACTTTGCCAATTTAGAGGTGGTTATATCAATAGTGCACCTGATATTAAGATGAGGAACCGCTGCAGATACTAAATAAGTGTTTCAACATTGTAGTTGAAATTGTCTAAATTAGTTTGATCTCAAACTTAAAACTTTCACAAGGAAAAAAAATTATGAGGACTTTCAGTACTGAATTAAATTTAAATAAAATTCTATTTAATTAATTTTTAAAGTTATGCTATAGAAACATTTACAAATTGAAATTATATAAAATATTATACCTCACTTATTAATATAAAACATATTTGTACCATATATAAAACTCTTAGAAACCAATACAATTCAAATTAAGACATTAACTTACTAAATTTAAAATAATTTAAAATTATGTAGGTGCTTAAGCATAGATATTGGTTTAGTAATAAACTATGAATTTTATATTTTGTGTTTCACTTATAGACTTGTATTTTTTTTTAAATATATTTTATTGATTTTTTACAGAGAGGAAGGGAGAGAGAGAGAGAGAGCTAGAAACGTCGATGAGAGAGAAACATTGAGCAGCTGCCTCTTGCACACCCCCTATCGGGGATGTGCCCACACCCAATGGACATGCCCTTGACCAGAATCAAACCTGGGACCTTTCAGTCCACAGACCTACGCTCTACCACTGAGCCAAACCGGTTTTGGCTAGACTTGTATCTTTTGTTCTTAGGACAATAGATCATAAATTTTTTAATTAATAGTTTAATTTTAAAAGATCCTTTTAAATCAAGGTTCATTAACTTTAATCTACTTACTAGTATATACCAAATTTTAATTCTGGAAAATTATGCAACCTTTTCTTTGTTTATCTATAACTACACACACTTACAAAATTGTTTCAAAGAAATGTGGGGCTCATATATTATATCTGCTTGAAAGGTGTATGGAGCATTATATAGAGCACAACAAATACATATATTTTTAATTTGACACATCATTACTTATTTGCAATATGATTTCTCAATTCTTCCCTTACATAGCTCTATTGAAGTACTAAAATGCTTTATTCAAACACTGCACAGTAAAATGGTATCATTTGTCATCTGGAAACACAAAATTTGGGTCAATAAAATAAAATTGAGTGTTCATTATTAGTGCGGTTATCCAAATGATCCATAATGTGATTTTATTGATTTTTAGATTAACATTAAAATAAAGATTAAAAGAATAAATTTAAAAGCTCAAGGAATTTATGATTGTAAAAGAATACATATATAAGCAACATTATTCTAGGCAATGCAGATCAATACATTACATTTTTGCCTAAAGTTTCCAGATAATTATGAATACATATGATGTTTTCTCTCTTTGAGTTTACATTTTTCAAATTTTACTATGGATTTCTTATTTTTTAAATTTTCCTGAAGGAAAGTTAATTAATAAATCAAGTATGTATTGAGTGCCTGTATAACCCTGAGTACCCTGTAATATTAAAGTATCACATAATTTAATCACCTAATCTAAATTCAGGCTTAGAAATCTTATTATAGTTTTGACAGCTAGAAGCCTATTTCTGACTTACCATTGCTTCTTTGAAGAGATAATCACTCTATGTCTGCAGACTTCAAAGCCCTCAGTTTTCTTTCAGGACAAAGGCTTTTGAAACTTAAAAATCAATTTTGTCTGCATTTGATGATAGCATTCCTTTCATGATGTAATAAGAATTAAACAGTATACCACTTTAATATGTGAGAACAGTGCATCTGAAAGAAGACAGAGACTGGCAGTTAGTGGGAAATAATAAGAGAATATACCTTTGGCCTTATGCATCAAATATTATAATACATGCACAATCAATATACAAAATGTTTTTATATGTTTATTAATTTATCCCATTAAAATAATTAAACCACTTTCAAGTACTAGATATCTAGATTGCAAGAAGATTGTAATATAATACTTACTAGAGGCCCGGTGCACAAAATTTGTGCATGGGGTGAGGGGTGTCCCTCAGCCCAGCCAGCACCCTCTCCAATCTGGGATCCCTACTGGGATCGGGCCTAAACGAGCAATCAGACATCCCTCTCACAATCCAGGATTGCTGGCTCCCAATTGCTCACCTGCCTGCCTTCCTGATTGCCCCTAACTGCTTCTGCCTGCCAGCCTGATCACTCTAACCACTCCCATGCCAGCCTGATTGATGTCTAACTACTCTCCTGCCAGCCTGTTTGCCCCCAACTTCACTCCTCTGCCGACTTGGTCACCCCTAACTGCCCTTCCCTGCAGGGTTGATCGCTTCCAACTGCCCTCCCTTGCAGACCTGGTCCCTCTCAACTGTCCTTTCTTGCAGACCTGGTGCCTCCCAACTGCCCTCCCCTGTTGGCCATCTTGTGTCCACATGGGGGCAGGATCACTGACCACATGGGGGCAGCCATAATGTATATTGGAGTGATGGTCAATCTGCATATTACTCTTTTATTAGATAGGATAGAGGCCTGGTGCACAGGTAGGGGCCAGCTGGTTTGCCCTGAAGGGTGTGAAGGGTATCCCGGATCAGGGTGGGGGTTCCCTTGTGGCATGGGGTGGCCTGGGCAAGGGGTCTGTGGTGGTTTGCAGACCAGCCACTCCCCTGGCGACCCAAGTGGAGGCCCTGGCATCTGGAATTTATTTGCCTTCTGTAATTGAAACTTTGTAGCCTGGAGTGGAGCCAAGCCCCCTGATCACTAGGTTTCCGCCAATTCTGTTTGGTTTTATGTATCTTCTATAATTGATACTTTGTAGCTTTGAGTGGAGGCCTAGGCTGGCCAAGGTAGGTGGAAAGCTTTGTTTCCTTCGTTGCCAGCTGCAACCATATCTTGCTCTCTCCAGCCTAGTGGCTGCCACCATTTTTCTTGGGATTTATCTTCTATAATTGAAACTTTGTATTGTTGAGTGGAGGCCTAGGCATGCCAGGATGTGTGGAAAGCTTGGCTTCCATTGCCGGGGAAACCCAAGCCTCTCTCAACTGCTCTCTGTGGCTGTAGCCATCTTGGTTGGGATTAATTTCCATACTTGCTCTGATTGGATGTTGGGCGTGGCTGGTGGGCATGGCTTGAGCTGAGTGATGGTTGATTTGCATATTATTCTTTTCTTAGATAGGATATTTACACACATATCATATATGAATGCTGAATATGAGGAAAGCTACCACTGATTGATCAGAAAGTCCCCTCCACCCATTTCTATTTGGAGATATGACTTAGCCTATCAAATGAAGAATATTTTTTCTCTCCTTGTATATGTGCTGACTTTTTGACATATTTTACAATGGCATATTGTGAAGGTGATGTCATGTAACTTTCAAGGCTGGATTTGCCTCTGCATCTTGGAATGGTCCATGTTGGAACTTATATATCGCTGTCTGAGAAAGCCCAAGCATGCACACAAAGTAACTGACATATCAGAGAACTGATGCCTCTACCTATCCAGTTGAGCTCCTGATCAGCAGCTAGCACTAATATCCCAATTGATGAGTTAGTCCATGTTCAAACTTCCAGATACCCTTTGCTCTAATTGATACCAAGAGAAGCTTAAGAATTGCCTGGTCAAGCAACAGAATTATAAGAAGAAATAAATGGTCATTATTTGAGCTGCTGAATATTGGGGTGATTTGTTATCCTATCTAATAAAAGAGTAATATGCAAATTGACCATCACTCCAAGACACAAGATGGCCACTCCCAGTGGTCAAAGATGGCTGCCCCCATGTAGACACAAGATAGCCACCACAAGTTGGTCTGCAGGGGGGGGCAACTGTGGGCAGTTAGGGGAGACCAGGCCAGCAAGTGAGGGCATTTGGGGGGAGAGGGGTCAAGCCTGCAGGGGAGGGCAATTGGGGGCAATCAGGCTGGCAGGGGAGCAGTTAGGCATCAATCAGGCTGGCAAGGGAATGGTTGAGGGGTGATCAGGCTGGCAGGCAGAAGCAGTTAAGGACAATCAGAAAGGCAGGCAGGTGAACAGTTGAGAGCTGGCAGTCCTGGATTGTGAGAGGGATGTCCGACTGCTCATTTAGGCCAGATCCCAGCAGGGGTCCTAGATTGGAGAGGGTGCAGGCTGGGCTGAGGGACACACCTCATGTGCACGAATTTCATGCACCAGGCCTCTAGTTGTAAATAATACTGCTATGAATAGAAGGTTGCATCTATTTTTTCTGATTGGTGTTTGGGATTCTTAGGATACATACCCAGAAGTAGGATCACTGTGTCAAAAGACAGTTTATTTTTAATTTTTTTGAGGAAACTCCATACTGTTTTTCACAGTGGCTCTACTAGTCTGCATTCCCACCAGTAGTGCATAAGAGTCCTCTTTTATCCACATGCTCACCAGCAATTGTTTTTTGATTTATTGATAGTAGCCATTCCAACAAGTGTGAAATGATAACTCATTGTAGCTTTAATTTGCACCTTTCTGGTGATCAGTGACCCTGAACATTTTTTCTATTGGCCATTCATATGGCCTGAATAGAAAAGTGTCTATTCACGTCCTTTGCCTATTTTTTAAATTGGACTCTTTGTCTTTCTGATTTTGAGTTGCATAAATTCTTTGTATATGTTGGAGATTAAACTTTTATTACATGAATCATTGGTGCATATGTTCTCCCAATGGTGGGCTCTCTTTTTATTTTGTTGATGGTTTTTCTTGCTGTACAGAAGATTTTTAATTTGATGTAACCCCATTTGTTTATTTTCTGTTTAGATAGTTTTGCCCTAGGAGTTGTATCTGCAAACATATTACTGTGAGAGATGTCTCAGATTTTGCTGCCTATAGTTTCTTCTAAGATTTTTATGGCTTCATGACTTGAAATTAACTTTTATCCATTTTGACTTTATTATTGTATATTGTGTAAGTTGGTGGTCCTTTCATTTTTTTGCATGTACCTGTTTGGTTCTGGGAGGAGGTTTGAGAAAGATTTACCTACTCCTCCACCATCTTGAAACCCCAGAAAAGAAAATTCATATGAGAAATGTGGCTATTGCTATCTTTTATAATGGTTATATTTTCTAAAATGGTTATGTTTTCTAGTTTAGGTTGTGGATTCAATCCCTAGTCAGGGGATTGAATACATAATCAAATATTATATATTTAATATAATATTTGCAGAATATCATATTAAATAATTCACAATTCTCCTATGAATCAGGAGTAAGATGTCAAATGGGATTTTCAGTGTCTGCCCAGCACTGGCAACTGGAAATGCAAGTTACAGGATGAGAGGACTCAAAGGGCTTCATTATAAGGAATTTTGAAAAAAAAGTACTATATTAACACATGAATGGGCCAACTGTGTTTCTTCTAATTATCACCTTAACCCCATTTTCTCTTTCGTATTATCATAAATCAAGGAGAAGGGGAGAAAAGATTTGTTTGAATCATGAAGGAAAGGACAGTGTTGTTTGTTTCCATTTTTCCCACCAGCAGGGAATTAAGACTATAAGATCCAACCCATCCAATGATAGTGATGATGTTCAAGATTAACTCCTAGATCTTGTCTTTGACTGAAAAAAAGGGAGACTGCCTTTCTTTGAATGGGTATTTGCTTATGCAGTGCATTTAAGGAACATGGTTCTATGGAAAATATCTACAAACATTCTCAGTTTAAATAAAACAATGGTCAAACTAAGTATCCAGTAAATCACTGTAAACAGTTACCTGAATATAAGTATACACTTGAGAGAATGTTTTATCTATAATAATATAAGCATAATAGGTAAATTGACTGAATGGCTGAACAGCAGAATGACCGTCAGGACAACTATGCTATGACTCACATTGGTTGCCAGGCCTGCCATTATCCCAAGATCACCCCGCAGAGGGAGGCCCAGGCCACTGGCCAGTGGGGCAATGCACCAGGGGAGGGGGGGCTCCATGGAACTAAGGAAATGGGGATGGGTGGCAGCAGACTCAGGCAGTGCCAGGCCAAGGTGGGTGCGGGCAGAGGTGGGGTAAGAGCTGGGAAGCCAGGGCTGCAAAGCCGGACTGTGAAGCCGGCAGCCAAGGGAAGGAAAGCCTACCCCTGCACAAATTCCATGCATCAGGCCTCTAGTATTATATAAACAACCAATGTTAAATTTAAAAACAAGCAAGTTTACATTTAAGAAATATAGTCAACAAACTGATCCTAGTTTTATAACTCCAATCAGTAAGCTATTACTCAATTTCTTTGATCCTACCAATCGTTCTTCAGGAAGAACAGATCACTAAAAATCATGGTGATTCGCAAATACTTGAACATTTGGAACAATTTAATTTCAAATGTTTTAAGAAGGCACTGCCCCAGTCTGGTATTTCTAAACTCGATGGTTTGGCCCATGGGCCTTATGCCCAATCTTGATAGCAATTTTACCACTCTCCTTTTGCTGCCTCTCTTTTGCTCTTCTGGAGTTTTTTCCCCTACTGTTTCTAAAAGCACATGTGATTCTGAATAAATAAAAGTATTTTGGATAATAAAAGAAAATGCTTTCTCAAAAAATAAGTAATGAGAAAAATTTAGTGTCACTTGGCAAGCAAAAAGACAGTTGAAGTAATTTTTCAATGTTGAGTTTAAATGAGAATTCTCAGTTCCTTAACACACCTTGGACAGTTCTTTTTAAACAAATAAGTCATGCACTTACAACCAGATATCAGGTAGCATCTGTATATCCCTTAATATTTACAATTAATATTTCTCAATCCCTGCAGTAGGACAAAGACCTCTCAAAGATTGTTGCATATTTCCCTGGGGCTTGCATTTTTCTGGTTACTTGCTGGCTCTAACCCCCTGCTTGTCTCTATTAATTAAATTTAGGAATTATACTGTATATCACTTGCATTGTCCTACTGTACGACTGTGAAATTTAAGCCTTTTATTTAATTTATTCCCAAGACCATTCACATAGTGTTAGTTTGCATAAAAGATTTTAAAAAAGCATATTGGAAATTAAAATTAAATATTCTAACCTCAGTCAACTCTTCATCTGTTTTAGAGCTGTGAAATTTGAGTTGGTATCATTATGCTCCACACCTCCCTCCTCACTTAAGAAGCTATTAAAATATTTGCATATATTGTTTTCTCATACTGAGTAGCAGTTTTTAATTTATTCTTATATTTTATTAATGGCTCACAACTTCTCTAAAGTGTTGAGTATTATTTAATTTTTAATAGGTATAGAGAGCTAATGGATCCAACAATGGTCTCTTCTATGTCCTAAAGAAACATTAGGATAGGTAGAGATCTATTTTTCCCTCTTTCATAAAATAAAACAAAACAAAAATCACTCAACTTTCTCAAAAAGGGAAAGGAAGAAAAAGACCATCTAGCTTGTTAAGTGTTGCCTTGAGTACATTTAGTTGAAATGTCTTACTATTCCAGTAATTAACTCATGTACAGCAGTGGAAGATTTATTCTAATCTTAACATGCAGCCCAAGTTTCTAAGGAAAAGAGCACCTATTAAAATACAATAGTTTAAGTTCTTTTCATTGGAAAATAATTTGTTTGAACCATTCCATTTCCTAGACACAATTGGTCTTTCTGGGCAAGAGAATGACATAGCATATAGGCTTCTTACTTTTAACTAACTTCCTTGCCGTATTTGAAGAAATAGAGAAGGTTACACCCCAATAAATCTTTAAACCTCAAGAGATATTTAGACTTATACAGGAATTCTTTGCTCCTGACCATTTATTCTACTCTGTGAGGCTTTTGCTTCAAGTATCAGGTAACCTTCTTAGAATTTATCACCAATTCTACAAAAGCTTTCTATCGCTGGATTCTTCAAACTGTTAATGAATTTGTTTTTAAAATGTGGTCAGCAGTGAAAATGGAGATATTTACCTTTGGGGATAAGAGATATATTTTCAGTCTTATCAACTGTGAATCTTTAATGTCGATTAGTATATTAACCTTTTTGGCACCTGAAAGCAAGTAAAAAGCAGGGTTTTGAGGAAGGAGAGAAAAGCAAGAACATTTGGGGAAAGATGAGTCAGTAGAAACAAGGGAAGTGATAAAGCTACTGAGGACCTAAAATAGCTATTATTTTAGTGGATAACAGTGCTGAATTAAAGAGAGGTTTCCTCTCTTTTTTGGTGCTTAAAACAAATTAATAAACAAATCTCCCATCCTTTAAAATGGTTCATTTCCAGACAAAAATAATAGGTAACAAATTCAAGTTTTATAATTATAACATAGATTTCTGGAGTAGGGAAAGTAATTTATGTGTATCCCTGTAAATTAATTGAATGATTCCCTACCATGTTTCTGAAAAGTACATTGAAAACTATATCATATTTAAGAAATGAAATTTACAAACTTCTGTCCCCACACTATCATTTTTTGTGGTGATATAACATTTGAAAGGGAGCAGAATTTGTCACCCCAAATATGCTTCTATCGCATAAAATGTTTCTTCATCTGATTATTAAAAAATAACAACAACAAAAACAAAAACCAGCAGACAGGAGAACCCCTGAAAACCAAATAGAAGTTATCCTTTTGTAAGAGCAATGGCATTTATAAGGGAAATCTTCATTTGTAAGGGCATTTCCCTCTCTGGACCAGGAAGAGCAGGATGGCTGTATCTGTAGAAACTCGTCAGTGGAGAAAGCATGAACTTAAACCCACATGACACCCAAACCCCTGATGTGCTTTGGTTGAAAACCCTACTCTCCTCTTTCTGACATCTTCTTTTGTTTTTAGCAGGAGATGGTATTTAAGGTGATGGCTCTGGTCTCTCCAATGCATACAAGAAGTAAACATGCTAATTAAATGCCTGTTTATTTTCCTCCTATTAATCTATTATTACTATAAGATGACGGGTAGGGGGAAGGTATAGTTCTCAGCCCAGAACCTAGAAGGGTAGATGTAAAATTATTTTTCCTACCTAACACGCTCATGTCACCCACTGTCAGGAATATTCTATATATTGCCCTTTACCAACATTATACTAGGGCTAGTTTTCTTCCAAGAAACCCCTTTAAACTTTTATAAATGGTGCACAGTACTATGCAAAAAGCAAACCTACAAGGAAAAGATAAATTCCTCAATGTGTATGTCTAACAAAGACTAGGAACATCCAATCCTGAGACAGATCAGCTAAGCTGTAATGGACACCCGATTAACATGAAGGTGTTAACTATCTAAGTCATGAAAGTTAATTGATTTTATAAGAGTGTGAAACATATGGCTCTCCTTGGATAAAATATCTTGTACTTATTTGATTATTTCTAGGACGTTTTAACCCACTAGAAGGTAGTGTAAATTCTCTGTCTTGTTTTTCTGTCATTTTAGACTAATTTTCTCACAATCCATATGTGATTATTTAGACAGTGTAGTAGGTTCAAGTCTAAATGATAATTTTAATACAATGAAATATTAACACTTTTTAATGGAAGTAGCAGTATTCCCATTTTGCCAGAGATAGTGTTGATAGTTTAAAATTCAGTCATTTTTGTTCTCTGATTTTTGTGAGCGTGTGTGTGTGTGTGTGTGTGTGTGTGTGTGTGTGTGTATGTGTTGAGAGAGAATTGCTCCCTTTACCCTTCTTGAGTGATAATAAAATTGGCACAAGACAGAATAACTGAGAAAATTCTAAATTTTATTATGTGTACATGGAAGGATTAAAAGAATAATTCTCTGAATTATTGAGAGAAGTAGAGCAGACCATTTACCATACATATTCTTTCCATAAAGAAAAAATAAATTTGTGGGGATTTGACAAAACAAAGGAAGATAGGCCTTGGGGTAACTAAGGAAGTAGAGATAGGGCAACATATTAGGAAGTTAACAAAGGTTTGTTTATATAGGCTTCTCAGCTTGGGATTTTCTATGATGATCTGATGATGAAGTGTCTCTTCTGTTAGTGTGATTGCTCCTTGTATAGCAGGAAGGACACCTTTCAAGGGGAGAATTATTTCCTGCATTTAGAGAGACAGGAGAGTCAGAGAGCTCCTACTGCTCCTGTTTCTTCTAAAGTGTTTTTGATTCAAAGTAATTAATATGCATTGTGGGGTATTTTGGGACAGTCTGCCCTGGGCCACAATATTTGCAATTTAGGGCTTTAAAATACATATTAAAAGATATTTTTAGATAGACAGATTCTTGAATTATATAATTTTTATGTATGTATAAAAAGTAAAACATGGACAAATCATTTTGGGTATAGTATATTGAAGACAAAAACAAAAACAAATCAACAACAAAACAACTATATCACAACTACTACCTGATTAACAGAGATTATAAGACTATCCTTACTTTGAGATGTAAAAACATGAAAAAATAAATAAAATAAAAACTGTCTTACTCATGACCTTGCTTAAGAAACAGAGAATAATTACCAGCAACATTGATGTCCCTGTTGCATATCTCCCTGACCACATCTTCCTACTATCCACCCTGGGAGAAATCAGTATTCTGAAATTTTGTTTCTCATTTACTTGTGTTTTTCTTCTACAATTTTACCAAGTGTTTATCCTAAACAACTTATTCTATAACTGAGCTCTCTAGTAGGTAACTATTAGCTGCATGTACTATTGAGTACAGGAATATACCTAATTCATACTGTGGACTTTAATTTTTAATTCTCTATCATTTTAATTAATGGAAATTCAGAAGCCGTATGTGGCTATCTGTTATAGACTTTATTATTTTAATGGCTCCAAATGCTGATGTACTCTTTCTCATTCCACTGTATATTCCCTGAGTGTGTTCTGTCTTTGCTTCACAGCCCAAAGTCTGGGGAACTAAAATCATAGAGGGATTCAGGTAAAGGGTAGCGCTCATATTGGCTTTGTGATCATAGATGTAAGATGGTGCCCTACATGACTGGGGACTTCGGGATGGTTTATTTGACAAAATCTGCTGTGAGGGCTGTGGAACATGGGGGCTAAAGAAGAAGATAACATTTCATTCTAAGAAGGTATAATTTTCTCTTCTATTACTTGTTTAAATTGAAGTAATGAAAAGCTGAAATTGGCTATAGAATGATACTTCCCTGATCGTCGATCATTGCAGCTTCTGCTCTGGCTCCTATCTAATAGTCTTCTGAAGTTACTGTCCCTTTGGACTCAGAAATTTCAATAAAAGTGATCTTCAGCTCTTCACTTTCGGCACTGTCTATGATGCCACTCCATATTCCTGTTTCCTTAGCCTTAAACACAATATTCATCTTTTTTACCCATAGCAGGAACACTGTTTTTATAGTGGGACAGGCTTTGAAGTTCTTCAAGAAAAAGCCAGTTCTGCTGAATCTCTTATTTGCAAGACTTGAACTAGTTTTAGGTGTGTTTCTATTCAATTATAAACATGCCCTAGATTTCTATGCAGGGAAATGCAGCTGGTACATTTTTTGGCTTTATATTTATAATACTTATTATTTTAATAATCTAAAGAAAACATAGTGATTTTTAGAAAACATAGACAAATGGCAAGAACATAAGAAGAGATCCATAATCTTACAACCTAGAGATAAACACTGTTTACATTTTGATGTAACTTTTCCTGGAATATTATCTTATGTATCCACATATATGAATTTAATGTGATGGAAGTTTAAAATATATACCTCTAAAATAATTTTCAAAATTACACAAGTAATACGTGCTCATTAGAGAAGAAAATTAAATAATGCATTTATATAAAAGGAATCAGTGCTAATGTTTTGGTGATTGTCCTTCCCAGTTATTTTCTATGCCTATGCCTATGCCTATGCATATGTACCCTGAACATATTTTATAAGACTGGCAGCATGCTATCCATATTTATGGCCTCTTTTGTGACTGCATAATATCCCCCTGTTTGGAGGTACTGCCCTAATTTCTTATTTTTGGCATTTAGATTGCTTTTTTTATGTTATATATAGTTCTGGTAAAGATATTTATAGTTAAATATTAATGATTACCCATGGTGATTTTCTTAGGCTAAATCTCAGAAGTAAACTTTATGGGTCAAAGAATAGGGACATTTTTAAACATTTGATTAATTTTTTCAAATTATCTCTCATGAAGAGTTATTAATTTGCATTCAGAATGGTAGTTTATGAGAGAGCCCATTTTTTTATGGTAGTTGCATGTTTACTTTTTTTTCTTTATTGATTAAGGTATTACATATGTGTTCTTGTCCATCCATGCCCCCCCCAGCCACACACACACACCCCTGCTCATGGCCTCAATCCCTGGTGTCTGTGCCCAATGATTAGGTTTATATGTATGCATACAAGTCCTTTGGTTGATCTCTCCCCTTTACCTCCACTCTCCCAGACCTTCCCTCTGAGGTTTTGATGGTATGACTGATGCTTTACTGTCTCTAGATCTGTTTTTCTTCATCAGTTTATGTTGATTTGTTGTCATTTGTTGATTAGTTGATGAAAGTCATTCTGGCAGGTGTGAGATGGTACCACATCATTGTTTTGATTTACATCTCTCGGATGACTAGTAACTTTGAGCATGTTTTCATATGTCTCTTGGCCTTCCTTATGTCCTCTTTCAAAAAGTATCTACTTAGGTACATTTACTAGGTTGTTTATCTTTCTTTTGTTAAGTTGTATGAATTTCCTGTAAACCAGAGATAACATTGGCAAATATGTTCTCCCATGTATTGGGCTTTCTTGTTGTTGTGGGGTTTTTGTGTGTGTGTGTGTGTGTGTGTGTGTTTTGTATTTTTTTTCTGATGGGTTTTCTTGCTGTACAGAAGCTTTTTATTTTGATGTAGTCCCATTTATTTATTTGCTCTTTAGTTTCCATTGCCCTGGGAGTTGTATCAGTGAAGATATTGCTTTGGCTTTTTTTCTGAGATTTTGCTGCCTTTGAATTCCTCTAAGATTTTTTTGATTTCCTGTCTTACATTTAAGCCATCTATCCATTTTGAGTTTATTTTTATGTATGGTGTTAGTTGGTGGTCTAGTTTCATTTTTTTGCATGTAACTGACCAATTTTCCAAACACCACTTATTGAAGAGACTGTCTTGACTCCACTGTATGCTCTTGCCTCCTTTGTCAAATATTAATTTAGCATGGTGGTTTGGGTCAATTTCTGGGTTCTCTGTAGCTGGTACATTTTTAAGTGAAGGACCTATGTCTGCTGTCTCCTCAGTTGCTCTGCTTTTTATTTCTTTTTTTGTCAACTCTATTAGTTCCATATTTATTTAGCTAAGGACTAAAGAAGAATAATTTAAGGTTGTTGTGGTATCCATTATTACTCTAGGCCCTGCTACTGCTCCTTTGGCAGGCTCTGGAGTTTTTATAACTATAAGCATGTAAGAAGATATGCTGGGGTGAATACACTGGGAATTCCATGAACAAATTGTATATGGAAGGCATTTCGAATTTCCTTGGCTCTTCCCCCAGCATAACCAGAAAAGGTATACTAAGATAGTTCTGATGCCATTTGGAGGCTTTCATGCTAACCTTATCCCAGTCTCCTTTTGCCTGACGCTCAATGGCCCGCACATTCTGCTTACTCTCCACCACTAATGTAGGATGCTCATGGTGTCCCCATCTGTTGCTCTCCAGAAATAGATGAGTTTTCCCATCAGGTAGATCTATCTTAAGGCATGCCATTGTTTCTCAAGATCATCCTTGGATGGAGATTTCTTACAAACTCAAAGGAAGTATCCTGGTTAGCTCTAAGGTATTTGTAGACTTATACAGCATCTTTCCTTGTGGCTTGAACACACCAAATAAAGAATCAGAAGAGAAGATTTAAGTAAATTGTCCAAGTGCAAACAGCTCAGAAATTCCAAATCTGGGATTCACATCTAAGCCATGTGATTCCAGAATTTGTGTTTTCTGAAGTTTACTATACTGTATACTGATGCTTTTTAATGTTTCTTTCTATGGTAGTAATTTTACATTTGTGCATCATAGAGGCTGGCACTAAAGAAAGAATTGTTGAATAAATAAATTAAGCTCTATATAGGTAAGTGGAGAATGGATTCAGGTAAATATAGTGGCAGGAGGTATTTAAGGTAGGCAAACATGGGCATATCAGTGTAATGGGTTGAAAAGATAGAGTATATAAGTATATATAAATATTCTAGAACATAGGTAATAAGTCAGTGTAAGTGTGATTTGGTAAAATATGATATCCTTTCAGCCTGGAAGTTAGAGGAAAGGAGCAAGGTAGAATATAATGATGGTTAAGGGCCAATTATTCTCTCATATTGGAAAATGCTCAATGATTATAAAGATAAGAGATAAATTGGATTTTACTGGCTGTACATTTAACAAGAAAATTAATTCCAGCATTCCTATAGTACACTGGTGTCGGAGGACAGGCTATTTGATAGCTTGTATAGGCTAAGAATCTCTCTGAATTTCAATCCTCCCAGGACTCAGATATGAGCCTAGGTAGAATGTTCAAAAGAAGCTCAAAATTTAAGTCCTGAAATCAAGCAAAGGCCCTGATCTCAGGACTTAAATGAGGATACTATGTACTTAATGTTTGGTGTTTAAAGTTCTAGCATTTTTGCAAAGATGATCAAGCCTCTTATGTGTCATGATACTCTTTGTAATGGATGTAAAGCTTAGTAGAATAACATACTTTACATAACAGTTGTTTGGGTGGGTTGAGGGCTGTACTGATATAATATAGTTGTATCAAAAAATGATAATTCAACTATAAAAGGTAAAAGATTTATTGATCATACCATATGCAAGTTTGAAACAGTTGCAGAAGTCTTATAAAACCACTGACTTTCATTGAGATTAATTTCTTATTATCTGTGCATTATTAAACTTGGCAGTGATGGTGATAATCCTATGTAACCAAAGAGTAATATGCAAATTAACCATCATTCTGTCACACTCACAAACCATGCCCACAAGCCAATCAGGAGTGGGTATGCAAATTAACCCAATCAACATGGTTTGGGCCACGGAGTGAGCAGTAATGGAGGAAGCCAAGCTCTCTGCACACCCTGTTATGCCTTAGTCTCCACTCAAGGCTACAAAGTTGCAATTATAGAGATAAATAAATATCAGATACCAGGGTCTTCACTTTTGTTGCCTGGGGGCATGGCTGGCATGCAAACCAACACAGGCCCCTCACCCAGGCTGTTTCATGCCCCAAGGGAACCACAAACCTGATCTGGGACACCCTTCAGGGCAAACCAACTGGTCCCCATCTGTGCATCAGGCCTCTATCCTATCTAATAAAAGAGCAATATGCAAATTGACCATCACTCCAACACATAAGATAGATGCTCCCATGTGGTCAAAGATGGCTACCCCAAGATGGCCAGCAGGGGAGGGCAGTTGGGAGGGACCAGGCCTGCAAATTAGGACAGTTGGGGGGTTGACCAGGCCAGCAGAGGAGGGAAGTTGGGGGCGACCGGGCCTGCAGGGGAGGGAAATTGGGGGTGACCAGGCCTGCAGGGGAGGGCATTTAGGGACAAATAGCCTGACAGGAGAGAAGTTAGGCATCAATCATACTGGCAAGGGAGTGGTTAGGGATGATCAGGCTGGCGTCAGAACGAGTTACGGGCAATCAGGAAGGCAGTCAGATGAGCAGTTGGGAGCCAGCAGTCCTGGATTGTGAGAGGTGTGTCCCAGATTGGAGAGGGTGCAGCCTGGGCTGAGGGACAGCCCCCACCCCCCATGCACAAAATTCTATAATAATAAAAGGGTAATATGCCAATTAGACCAGATGTCCTTCTGGGTGTCATTCCAGAAGTCCTTCTGGATGAAGCCAGGGCTGGAGTGTAGCCCCGGTCCCAGGTGCCTGCTGGTGGTCAGAGGGAAGCAGCCCGGGTCCCTGGTGCCAGAGGGAAGCTGTTGCTGGTGACCAGGGGAAGGAAGGCCCGCTCTTGCATAGATTTTTGGGCCTCTAGTGAACAAATGAAAAGAAGGAATTAACTAATCATGTTCATTTTTAAAGGATAATGCAGTACTCATTATTATAACATCCATTCTATACAAACACATTCCTTATTTGACATGTTTGTAAACTGAATTTCTTGAGTGCAGAAAATATATTTAATTCATATTTGTATTTTTAGTGCCTAATATGGCACTTAACCCATTGTAGGTGCAGGAGTAATATTACTTTTTGCTGTATGATTTAAGAAATAAAAAATTAACTGAATCTTGCCACAAATTGCAATAGTCACTTTAAAATTGAGAGAGCATGAGAGCAAGATTACAAGAGAGTGACAGAGTGAGAGTGAGAGCAAGAGAGAGATAGAGAGAGAGAGAGAGAGAGAGAGAGAGAGAGAGAGAGAGAGAGAGAGAGAGAGAATGCTATTTTCCCCTGTAGACTTTTCTGCCTTGGTATTACTCTACTGTAGTTATATTTTTTCTATGTATTTTTTTTCTATCAGTTTAGCTGCATTCTGCTTTGAGGATTAGATACTACCAAAGGCAATTGAAACTGTTCCCAATTAATTAGGGAAAAGCTATTTGAATCCTGATTGCCACCTTGAAAATCATATCCTAATTTCTTTTAGAGACAGATATAAAAATATGAATATCTTATTGCTATCATTTTGCTATTTTCAGTAATTTCTTACATTAGTAAAATAACTGAGTTCAGATAAACCTTAAACTTGTATGCAAAAGTTTGGCAATTCCCTGGGATCACCTCTCTTCTGTTAATTGTCCCCATTTCATGACAATATCTAGTCTTGCAAACATAATAGTGGTATAAATGAAATGAAAATAGATTGCTTATTATTTTTGGAATTGTATTTTTCAATTCTCATAATGATCACAAAAACAAATACATGCTTATGAATTTCTCTTAACTTAGCTTTTTCAATATGTCAGTATTTCTCTCATTCCCATTAACCTTAATCTCAAGCTTCAAATTTCAATAGGAAAATAAAACCTACAAAATGGAAACAAAAATCAATCTTCTTTTATTTAGGGACAAATTAAATTCCCCTTCTAAAGTAATGATTTTTACCTTAAAGCGGTGATAACTATCTTGTTGCTCTGTCAAGGTTTCTCACCTCCTTATCTTATAACAGTTAACCTTAATAATCTCCTCACTTTCAAACTCTTCCTGATTTATGGCTCTTTAAGCACTTCTGTTAGGCTTGATCATTTACTTACACTTGGTCTCTAATGAAGTCCGTGTCACTTTGAGGATTGTAAATGGATTCTGCTGAAAATCAAGTTCTTCAGACACTCCAGAACTAATGTTGTTGTTTTTTCCTTCTAGTAATTGATATCTGTGTTAAATGGGTTTGCACATGTCTTTGTAGCTTCCTCTAAGCAAAAATGAAAGGATACCGAATTTTAATTTTCCTTTTTTTTCAGGTCTTCTACTATGTGATAATATTTCTTGACCATGTTGACAAACATATAAATAAAAGTGTATGGCCCCATAATGTCAAACCTAAAAAAAAGTATTTCAGTGTGGGAATTACATTTTCAGAATCTCACAGCAAGGTCTGTGCTTAACCATTATATCTAGGATGGTAGGTCAACTATTGCCCTAACCTTCTATAATATTTCCAGCCATTAAATAATTATGGTACTACTTGTGTGAATGAATTTTCTTTTGAGTATACGGGTGTGTGTATGTGTGTGTGTGTGTGTGTGTGTGTGTGTGTGTGTGTTTACAAACAATAGCTCCCAAGTGTCATATTTAGAAGTAAGAAACCCTTTCCATATTAACTTTAAACTTTATAATTATCACTGGTTTAATGTGTATGCCTGTACTAGTATAATTTTCATATTTATATTTATGTCTGACTACTAGGTGTACTAGTTAATAATGCATTTTTTTCAATAGAAGGAGCTATTTATAGGTTGTTATATATGTGATTTGATACGTATGCTATTTTATTGTATTGACAGCAAGCTTCAAAAATTCATATGTCAAATTTTCTGAAGGTGTTAACATCATAGATATTTTTATACTTAAAAATGTTGAATTTCAAGGAAATCAAGATGGTGGCATAGGTAAATATCTGAACTTGTTGCCTTGCACAACCACTTCAAAACTACAACTAAAGGACAAAACAAATATCATCCAGAACCACAGGAAGGCTAGCTGAGTGGAAATTACACAACTAGAAGGAAAGAGAAAAACACATAGAGACTAGGAGGAGGTGAGGAGGTGGGGAGGTACTGAAGTGAAATGCAGAGGTACAGAAACATGCAAGGGAAGGGGCTGGCAACTGAGTACACTGTTGTATTTTTCAATTGGGAGGAAGACATTGCTCTGAACTCCAGTTCCGGGCAAGACTTTGGGGGCCCATAATCATATGGGGAGAAACTGGACTGTCTGGCATTGGGCCAGAACAAGAGGGTGGCTTTCTCTCAGAATTGCTTGCAGCGATCATTGTCCCAACACAGTGCTGTGGGACACAGAGTCTAAGGGACCTCTTTGGGGCAGGTGGACAGTCAGCCATTGCTGTTTGCCCCACCCAGTTTACAACCTCACCCAAGCTGTGCGCAGAGGCTTTCGCAATTAAATGACTTGGCCCTTTATACAGTGGTGCCTCGCGTAATGAACGCCTCGCACAGCGAACTTTGGACAGGTTTTTCATGAAACCATCGGCCAAAAAGCAGAAAATGGATGAAGATGTGCAAGATTCGGTAGACTCTACTTAGTCTGTCTTAAAATTAAAAAAATGTGTGTTTTTTTTTTTAAATTATGTTTTTAGATGTATCTAAATAAAAATATGTCATCTTAGCATATTTTTTTTATGTCATCTTAGCATATTTTATGCTACAGAACGAATTATTTTTTTTAACATGTATTGTTATGGGAAAACGCGTTTCACATAACGAACTTTTCGCATAACAAGCTTGCTCCTGGAACGAATTAAGTTCGTTGTGTGAGGCACCACTGTAATCTAAAATCTAATATACTGCAGCTAGGTCAGAGAGTCCCAAAGACCCCAAAAGAAGAACCAAAGCTGGATAGAAGCTGGCATTAATTCACAGCTTGGCCTCATCTGGGCACCTCCAAACCTCAAACAAAAAGGGAGAATCTGCAGATCTTTCTGGAGCTCTTGCTCAGTGGCCTCAGGCAGTATCTGACTTTGCACCTCCTTGGAGATCCACGAACCAGTGTACCCAGTGGTCAGGGTGAGATCATCCAGATTACAACTCTTCAGATCCATAAGAGACACACTCAGGGGGCAGACTCACTGAAGCAAGTCTTATCTCATAAGGGTATCTCCAGAACATAAGTTCTCCCATTGTATACATAGCTGATCCTCACAGTCAATTGGCCTGGAGGTCTATTCCTCCCAGTGGTACCAACAACAATCAAGGCTTAACTACAACAAGAATGCGCACACAACCCACAAAGGGGTGCACCAAGAGTGTCCACCTCAGGTAATTGGGAGGTTGAGCCACTAGGCCCTATAGGACACCTAGCACACAAGGCCACTCTATCAACACAGGGAAGCAACCAAAATGCAGAGACAAAGAAACAGGTCACAAATGAAAGAAACTTGGGAAAGCAAACTACTGGATATAGAGTTCAAAACTACAATTATAAGGTTTTTCAAGAATTTTCTAGAAAAGGCCAATAAATGTATGAGACCCTCAAGGATATGAAAAAGGACCAACTAGAATTAAGCATACACTGACTGAAATAAATAATAACATATAGAGATCTAATAGCAGACTAATGGGTCACAAGAATCAAGTCAAAGATTTGAAATACAAAGAAGCAAAAAACACACAACCGGAAAAGCAAAAAGGAAAAAAAGAATCCAAAAATATGAAGATAGTGTAAGTAGCCTCTGGAACAACTTCAAGCTTACCAACGTCAGAATTATGGGGGTCCCAGAAGAAGAGAGAGAGCAAGATATTGAAAACCTATTTGAAGAAATAATGACAGAAATCTTCCCTCACCTGGTGAAAGAAATAGACTTACAAGTCCAGGAAGCACACAGAACCCCAAATAAAAGAAATCCAAAGAGGACCATCCCAAGACACATCATAATTAAAATGCCAAGGGCAAAAGACAAAGAGAGAATCTTAAAAACAGCAAGAGAAAAACAGTTAGTTACCTACAAGAGAGTACCCATATGATTGTCAGCTGATTTCTCAACAGAAACTATGCAGGCCAGAAGGGAGTGGCAAGAAAAAATCAGTGATGAATAGCAAGAACCTACAACCAAGATTACTCTACCCAGCAAAACTATCATTTAGAATTGAAGGTCAGATAAAGAGCTTCACAGATAAGGAAAAGCTAAAGGAGTTCATCCCTGCCAAACAGTATTATATGAAATGCTGAAGGGTATTCTTTAAGAAGAGTAAGAAGAAAAAGGTAAAAATAAAAATTATGAACAACAAAGTGTCAACAAATACATATCTATCAACAAGTGAATCTAAAAATCAAGTGAATAAAAAATCTGATGAATAGAATAAATTGGTGAATTTAATAGAATCAGGGGCATAGAAAGTGAGTGGACTGAAAATTCTCAGGGGAAAGAAGATGAGATGGGTGCAGGAAGAAACTGGACAAAAATTGTACACCTTTGGATGAGGACAGTGGGTATGGAGATAAGGGCAGAGGGGGGGGGGGTTGGAATCAGGTGGAGGGGAACTATGGGGGGATAAAAGAGGAACAATTGTAATAATCTGAACATTAAAGATTTATTTTTAAAAATATTGAATTTCATGCCAAAAAAAGAACATTTGTGGGAAGTTTTAATTGATTATTTTATTTTGAAGAAAAAGTTATCATATACTTCAGGAAGCTTATGGTGAACCTGTTCCATCCCATGATACTTGTGAATGCTGGTTTAAATACTTTAAAAGTGATGATTTTTATGTGAAAGACAAAAAATATCCAGGTCAACTGAAAAGTTGAAGACCAACAATTACAAGCATTATTGAATGAAGATGCGTGTCAAAATCAAAAACAATTTGCAGAGTGATTATTTCTCAGCAAACAATTTCTAATTGTTTACAAACAATGGGAAAGATTTTTATTTTTTATTTATTTTTAAAAATATATTTTTATTGATTTTTTATAGAGAGGAAGAGAGAGGGATAGAGAGCTAGAAACATCGATGAGAGAGAATCATCGATCAGCTGCCTTTTGCATGCCTCTCAATGGGGATGTGTCCGCAACAAAGGTACATGCTCTTGACCGGAATCGAACCGGGGACCTTTCAGTCTGCAGGCCGATGCTCTATCCACTGAGCCAAACTGGTTTCGGCAATGGGAAAGATTTTAAAGGAAAAATGGGTGCCACATCAACTGAACCAAAGACAAATGAAAAACCAAAAAGTCATCAGTAAAATGTTGCTTCCACAGCATGAAAGTCTTTTTTTTTGCATTGAATTGTGACTGGCAATGAAAGTGGATTTATTTTGAGAATCCCAAATGCACAAAATCATGGGTGGATCCAGGTCAACCAACAACATAGACTGCAAGGCCAGATCTCCTCGGAAAGAAGACAATGCTTTGTGTTTGGTGGGATCAGGAAGGTGTGGTGTATTATGAGCTTCTAAAACCAGGTGAAACCATTAATACTGACTGCTACCAACAACAAATAACCAATCTGAACCACACTTTGATTATGAAAAGTCCAGAATGGGCCAGAAGACACAGCAAAGTAATTTTGCTTCATGATAACGCACCATCACACACTTCAAAACCAGGTAAAGACATGTTAAAAGATCTTGCCTGGGAAGCATTAACCCACCTGTGGTATTCACCAGACCTTGCTCCTTCAGATTACCACTTGTAACAATCGATGGCACACACACTTTCTGAGCAGCACTTCACAACGTATGACTGGAAAATTGGGTCTTTGAATGGTCTACCTCAAAACATGAAAAGTTCTATTGGGATGGTATCCACAAATTACCTGAAAGTTGGGGAAAATATGTAGCTAGCGATGGACATTACTTTGAATAAAGCACTTCTGATGCTTCTGTTGAAATTATTACATTTTCTCTGATTACCAAATTTGCCATTATTAACCAGTACACCTAGTATATCCATTAAATATAAATGAATCCTTTAATCATTTTATTTTCAAATGGAAATATCTTCCTCATTTTGTACCCAAAGAAGTCTCTGAGTAAGACATTAAGTAGTCAAAGCAAAAGAAGTATGGCTGTGATAAACTAAAAGTTGATTTTTTTTTTTTGTGCCTATAATTGAACTAGCTATTGGTTAAAGCCATTTGAGCTTTTAAAATATCAAAAGCAACAATAGTAGCACCTATATATAATTTGTACAATTTGTATAAGTACTTTACAAAATATTTTAAGTTTTCTTACTTTGTTTTCTTTTCACAACAATACTTTGGTAGTATAAATCTTATTAGGTGATGAGGAAACAAATTCTCAGAAAAGTTAAGTAATTTTGCCATGACTCATGGTCAAGCAATAAATCTGACTTAAAGGCATTATATCTTATATATCAGTACTGTACCAGAAAGGCAAGGTGATTATGAGAAGAAATTCAAATCCTAAATATAAAGAGAACCCCAGTGGTAGGCAAAACACCATCAAACTCGTTACTTTAAAAATAATAATAATAGTAATGAATTGCTGCAGGATTAGAAACATATCTTTACCTAAACTTTTTTTTTAAACTTTGAATAACTATTTATAATCGTCATTCTTCTGAAGTTAGGAAAATATACTCTTATCAAGGCATATATGGCTTTTAATTTTTAGTATATTGTATATTGTATATTAAAAAAAATACTACAGGTTTACGAAAGGCATAATAGTAAAAGGTCTTATAACTATTGTCCTAGAAAACTAAGATGGCAGGAAGGGAGAGCAGTCTACTGTGGAAAATGTTATATAAATAATAACATATATTTGTACATACACAGCATTGAAATTGGATCTAATCTATCCTGTCTGGTTTCCTAAATGGCATCTATTTTCATGCTACAAACCAAGAATCATGAAGCTATAAAATGGACTCTATGACAAGTCTGAGAAAGTAATGCTTCAATGAAATGCATTTAGAATCTCTTTTCTATGGAGGACAAAGAACAAAGGTGTAAAACTAAAGAATGAAAGTTTGCTAAGCACTCTCCTACCCATTTGTTTTCTATAACCTCACATACAGTGTGTATTTTAGAACCATGCCATATTTTACAACAGAGCCCAGTGTAAGGAAATAAAATATATTTGCACTGAATAAAAATATCTTATTTTATATTCTACAGTGTTGTCTAGTCTAGAGAATAACCTTCTTTGAAGTAAAGTTCATAATATTATCTCCAAGACATGTATCCTATCACAGTTCTCATCTCTGGTTTATGATGAGAGAGCTAATAGGTCAACTGATCTCAGCCTTTCAACTATGAGTGAAAGTATCATTTACTTTCATCTCATTCATCTTTTTGCAAGAATGCACAAAAATAGCTGTCATGAAAACTCAGCAGTGGCCTATTTCCTGGCTCAGAGTAAGAAAATTTACTTAAAATTTGGGATTCTATTCAGTGCCTTCTGCATGTCAATAAACTCCAATTTTTTTCTGAGTTTTTCAGCAAAAGCAGGATGGCATATACATTATATCATTGTAATTAATTTAATTTCAACTTTATTCTCATTAATCTATCTATTAAACTTTCTTTATTAATCTTTTTTTTAAATATATTTTTATTGATTTTGTACAGAGAGGAAGGGAGAGAGATAGAAAGCTAGAAACATCGATGAGAGAGAGTCATCGATCAGCTGCCTCTTGCACACCCTCTACTGGGGATATGCCCGCAACCAAGGTACATGCCCTTGACCGGAATCGAACCCGGGTCCCTTCAGTCCCCAAGCCGACGCTCCATCCATTGAGCCAAACCGGTCTTGGCTTTCTTTATTAATCTTAAATTTGAAAATCATTAGGTAGAATGAACGTAGAAATTTCATGAAATTTTGTTCATTTCCTCAGTGTGCATATTAGAATTTTCATGGTTAATTGTTCATTTCATTTGGTGACCAGAAGTGAAAAATTGAGAGTACATTGGTGAATAAAGAAACAGAGGGAAAAATAACAAGTTTTTTTTATTAATAAAGATACTTTGAGATATATAAATCCAATATGCCAAATAACTAAAAATTACTTCTGTCAAATTTTTACAATTTAATGACTACATATGCTGGAAACAGACAACTTGAGTTTGAAAAGTGATTCAATGAATTGTGTGAACTTGGGCAAATCATTTAACATTTCTGTGCCTCCATTTACTCATATGTAAGATGGATGATCAGTCAGGGCCTAGTAAGAAAACAAGAACCACATGGTAATTTGAAAAAAGGAACCTTTTATGTAAGGAATTATGAACTATAAGGAAGAGGTTACCTATGAAGGGACAAAGAGAGCTCTAAACAATACCTTAGCTCTGAGGAGAGTACCTAAGGAATGAATATACTGCCTCAAGGTTATGAGTCAGATATCATTAGAGAAGGTATGGTTATAACCAGAGAGGTTGTGGAGAAGGTTTCTGGGCAGAGGCTGATGGTGGAGAACTGCAGCCAGATCCAGCAAACAGGAAACAACTCTCTGGGGGCTTGAGGGGCTGACAGCTGAAGCCTGGGAATTCTACCCTTGGCGGTATCTTGAAGTCTCAGTAGAAATCCTCCAAGGAGATGCAACTGAAATTCAATGTGACAGAGCTCCACTGAATGCTTACATAAACCACTGGTACACATGGAATAAGAGGAAGAGGAAGAGGAAGAGGAAAACAAAACAAAATAAAAAAGAAAACACCAGAATCAGGAAGAGAAGCTCTTTCTTCCTATAGTCAACTAGATTAGAACCTAACTCTCTGAGAATCCTCATTCCCCAAGAA
The DNA here is from genome assembly GCF_964339955.1 of Pipistrellus hanaki. Lineage (NCBI taxonomy): Eukaryota > Metazoa > Chordata > Mammalia > Chiroptera > Vespertilionidae > Pipistrellus > Pipistrellus hanaki. The sequence continues at coordinate 136,951,616 of NC_140505.1, read as the reverse complement.
CTAGTAATTGTATTTATTTGACTTCAATGAGAATGTAAGAATTATTTAAATGACTGAAACTGCAGAAACTGAAAACATAAAAGCAGAGATAAAATGGTGCTTCTCAGGGACTTGGGGTTGAGGAATGGGATAGATGTTGATTAAGGCATTTCCTGTGGTTTTGTGACCTGACTCCAATCTTTCTCAGGAGTACCTGCTGCTGGACTCTGAAAATGAATGTAACAGTGAGTGGACCCTCTCTAATAACCTAAACTAAACGCAGGTTTAATAATTTGGAGTAAAACCCTCCTCTATTGAACTGGCTCATTAAAAAAAAAGTTCTTCCTTTTAATCAATAAGTATTTTTAGATAGGTTTTCTCTCAACTAATACAAAGACACATAAGCATTTATTACTGAGGAACATGAAAGAACATCTTTCTTTGGGAAAAAAAAAAGTATCTTTATAATATTCAATGAAAGGAAAAAATCCTCCAAGGGGCAAAGGTAATTTTAAATGCAATGTTTTACATTTTTTCAGCCATCTTTTTCTGTACAACATTTAACACATATGAGCCACAAGCCCACCTGTGAGTGTGATTAAATAGAATGTAAATTTCAGAATCTCAGGGTGCCAGATTTAAAAGGGAGTTCAGATAATATCCAGTTCGCCATTTCCACTTTTATAAATTAGGAAAGCTCAAAAGGAATGGGAAAAAAATAATAATAAAATTAACAGTAGATTTTCCTTAATGCAGTTACTCAAGAAAGAATCAGTTCAAATATTTTTGCAATCTTAAACCAGGCCTTTCAAAATTCTAACAGAAATATCCTAATGACCATGAGTTAATATTTTAACTTAAAGCACACAAGAAAAAAATAATTGTTATAGTAGGAAGAAACAAACAAATGAAAACCTTGCAGCAAAATTTAGATTTATAAGAACTTCAGATAATGAAAGTATCACATATATAATATGAATATACAGAAATGGTTAGTAGGTATGTATGTAACTTATCAAAACATGAGTAATAAAAAATTTATGCTATAGAATATCAGATAATTGTGGAAAGAAAATATTGAACTTCTAAAAATGAAAATAAATAAGAGCAGTAGTAAAATTTTAATAGATGGGTTAAACAGCAGATTAGACATGGATGAAGAAAAATGGGTTAATTTCTAAAAGATATGAAGAAATTACTTGAAATTCAAGAAAAAGAATGAAAAATTCTGTAAATAACAATTGCAGAGACATGGAGAAAATTTCAAACCCATCTGAAAAGAATTCCAGAAGGAAATACTTAAAGGGGTTAGAAAGTAAATGAAAGAGATTGAAACGAAAGTGAGAAATTTTCAAAATTGATAAGAGTTATAAATGAGATTTAGGGTGCTAAAATTTTATTGAGTCAAATTAATTAAAAAATACATATCTCAACTACCCTGTTTTCCCAAAAATAAGACAGTGTCTTATATTAATTTTTGCTCCCAAAGATGTGCTAGGTCTTATTTTCAGGGGATGTCTTATTTTTCCATGAAGAAGAATATGGTACACATTTATTGTTAAATGAATATAAAGGAAATTTATTACCTGTATACGGTATGGTAATATGGTAGTTGTCAATACAAACCAGACAAACTGTGAATCCTACAGTATCAAGAATTTACTCATTTATTCAATGACAATCATGTCATCATCTTCTGGAACATCATCATAACAATCCAATTCTTGAATTTCCTGGTGAATTTCTTGTGACTCCATTTCTTTCAGAATCAGTGGACCAAATCTCTCATGTTTAGCCTGGGGGGGGGGGGCTTTTTTTGGGGAGATACCTTATATTTCACTCAGAAGGAAACATGTAAGTAGGTCTTATTTTCAGAGGATGTCTTAAATATTTTCGGGGAAACACGGTAGTTACAATTAGACTACAGACCATTTACTACCAAGGAGAAGTTGTAGCATTTTTAGGAAGGAAAGATGAGTCAGATTGTCTAAGAATCAATCATAATTACAATAATACCAAGTTTATCCATGCTAAATACAGAAGCCTTAAGAAAAGGAGAATGACACTTTCATTGTTAAGAGTAATCAGAAAAGTTGTTTTTCTAACATAAAAGCAAAATGGAACTATTTTTAGACAAATGTATTCTCTGTATGCACAGACCTTTACTGAAGACATTTTTAAACATAGTTGGGAAGAAAGAAATATAATCCCAGAAGGAATGAATGATATGCAAAAAGGCATGGTAATGAAGAAAATGAGAAATATGCTACATTGAAGTGAACTTTTAATTTATAACACACTAATTGTCTAAATGTTAAAAATTAATGGACAAAATATTGAACAATAAAAATGAATGAGCTAGGTGGGGATTAATTTGATTTAAAGTGATCCAAGATCCTTACATTCTTCTGTGGTTGGGTAGAAATATTTATTTAACTTTTTGAGACTTGGGAAGTGTGCATGTAAACATATTAAGGATAATAAACAAAAGAATAAAATAAATCATGTAGATGTTAAATGTGTAGGGGGAAAAGTAAGGAATACTTAATTTAAAAAGTGAAAGAAAGAAAAAAAAGGAGCTTATGTGAAAAGCAACCAATAGCATTCTAGAAATATATAACTGTTTTAGTGATTGTATTAAATGACCTGGGAAAGTGAGACACTGGGTTTATAGTTTTACAGTGGTGGTATACTCTGTTTCATACCAAGATCCATACCTGCTAGCACTAAAAAGGAAAGAGGGAAAAATATCTAGATTCTGTGTAGCCAAGAAAATGTATGAGAAATGGTATTTAATCTGGTTTTGTAGGGATTTTTGTTGTGGAAGAAATGCTACCTAGGTTGAGCTATAAGGATGGACAAATAAGTGAAAAAGATAAATTTTGGACATTAAGACGTGGGGGAGGAGGGGAGATTAAACATATGCTAAACACACACATCTTTCTACAACCTAATTCTTTCTAAAAAATTAGTCTATGTGAGATAAGAGTAAAATGTAGAGATAGCTAATGTATGCTCTAATGAGCTCTGTTGAACAATTCTAAAGAAGACTTCAGAAATCCAGTGGTTTTTCAGATTATTGACCTTTTGTTTTCAAATGTTGTTTTTCTTCCACTGATGTAAGGCTTACCTTGTGATATTTACTATACTTCTGGGCATCCAATTATTTTAGTCCTCCAACTTTTCAAAATATGTAACATCTAATTTTATCTTCTCATAGAATTCAGAAAATCAAGTTTGGTTGGCATGTATATAAACTGAGTGTATGCTGAAGGTAATTTTCTTTGAGAAAAACACATGAATATTAGTGTATGATTTTGTAGTTTTGATTCAAGTTCATTTTTACAGACCTTGGAGTTTGACAGATTTTCAAATAACTCATTCTACCTATCTAAAATTTTGAAAAAAAATGGAAATAACAGATGGTGCAAGCTTCAAGGCTTATCCAAATTCAAAATAAATGAAATAAATTTAAATAGTACAAATTAATTCTAATAGTTTTCTTACATTAATATTTGCGTTGCTAGGTAGTGTTCCTGCCAATGAGTAGCTGCTCAGCTCAAGTTAGCAGCCTTCCATTTCTTGCCTAAAATGTGACCAAACTATGGTTACAGAGTCAATTCTCAGCTCATTAAGTTGTATTAGCATCATGCATTAAATATTTTAGCTGTTAACTTTCTTTAACACACTAGAATCTAAACTCTAGATTCTAGATGTTCCTCACAAACATTTAGGCATAGTGCTATTTAAAAGTAAGTTCCATCAAAAAATTCCAATTCACCTCATTTATATATTTACTTATTTATTTGTTTATTTAATTTTGCTGTAGTTTTCCTGAGCTCCACAGAATTAGATAAAAATTGATGACAAATATATGCATAATTTGGAAAATATGCCTTTTGTTATACCCACTAGTAAAATAAATTTAGCATATATCGATAATCTAAGCTAATCTTCTCTTATAACATTTGTCAAGAAAAAAGCTAATTAATAGATTTTGTGAAGTTATTACTTTTTATATCTAGTATAGCAGATTTTATTTGATTTAGGTATAAATTTCATATTTATATTTTTTCAATTAAAATGAACATTTTAAAGGCTTACTCTCTTTAAGCAAAGCCAACATAATACAATATTTTATTCTTTAGCTTGAAGGTAGGTTATTCTGTTTGCTTAAATTGCTCAATCACTCTTTAGAACATCCGGCATTCTGCCTGTTTCTTCTGCCTAAAACAAGCAGTCAATTTTAATTAACTTGCTGTGCAGAAGCCTTTGCCATTTGTGGGAACTGGGAACACAGCCAATCCTCAAAACACCGCTCATCAATTTGCCTAGAAAGAAGTAGAGAAATAGAATATATTAGCTCTGAGGAGCATGTGAGTGTTATCCTAAAATTGAATAGCTAGAAATCAAAATTTAAATTTAAAAAGAATTTTAACGCAGGTAAAATGTAATACTATGTTTAGAAATTATGGATTTAGTAATTACTTGTAAAATTTTGCATGTAAATGAATAATGAGTGGTTAAAGATCTAAATTTATTTTTTAACTACAAAACAGGACCCCTTGGGTTTTAATGTGGTAGTTTGGAGCAAAGTTGATGAGTTGGCAGTACTCTTAGACTGACTCAGGATTTGTTAAGGTATTAAAGTTATTGGTATGTGCTTTAAAGAATAGTAACATTTACTATGGTATTGTACCTGAAATATAAACCTCCTACTACAGTATTTTAAATACTCAGCTTCTTCCATTATAAAGCAGAATGTATATGACTAAGAAAACAGATATGAAGAATAAATATAAATTATTTTACTATTTTCCCCAAAGTAAAAATTACAACCTTTCAAATATTTTCAATAAAAGCATCTTAGGATTCATTCTCTCACCCTATTCATATGCATTCCTTTAGTCAAGAAGTATTTTTCTTTCATAGTAAAGGGGAAAGTTGAATCCATTGCATTAAGAAGAAATCTGGTAATTCTCAATAGATGTCATGCTGAATATCAATTAATAATGAAAAATTCAAAATTTCCACCTAAAAGATGTTCCCAAAATAAAATAAGTTTGATTTTTATGATTTGTGTATAGTCCTTTTCCCTGTGACTAAACTTCACTGGAAACTAAATAGTGCTTGTTTTGGATTGCTTTCCTTTTTGCTATACATTTTTCATAGTAAATTTTATTAAATAAAAATTAAAAAAACAAAATAATATAACATTGACTTGAACTGAGAAAACATTTTCCCCTGCAAGTTATTCCCCTTATAACTTGCTATTTCTCAGATTTCCCAAGTTAGAAAATTTGGGTAGTCGTGTATTTTATTCTCCTAAACCAAGTTTCAATTTGTACCATGTGGTCAGAATTAAATTGAATGAATTTAATTGATCTTGGCAAGCTTAAGATTACAACTGTTGTGCAGTGTGTGGAGAGATAAAGTATCAACATTTTATCAGGCAATTTGAATACAACAACTATAAGAGATGTTATAGAACTACACACACACACACACACACACACACACACACACATTTGAGATCTCATCATGGTCACTACATAATTACTCAAAGGCAGTCAACAAATTTATCAAGTATCTATACTCCTTGCTCAGGGTAGGAAAATGTTAGGGTAAGAAAAAATTTTCAGGAATGTTTGATAATGGAGGATGTTCCTCTGTATAGATTAAATAGATTTCAAGCTTTGGATATCATTAAATATTTAATTTTAGGTAATCTTATAATTAAGCCAATGTAGAAAACAGATAAAAGGAATGATTGACAGCTCAGATCACCACCTATTATTCTCAGCACTGACTTTTCAGACACTTTTGATAAATGTCCAGCCCAAAGATTAGTTCACAAATAATGGCCTAACTTATCTATACATATAAAGAGGTAATATGCTAATTTGTCCCTTATGGTGTCCCAGACACAACCAGTCTGTGGGCGGGGACAGGGGCGGGGACTTCCACACCCAGTGCTAGTGTCATGCTGCCTGCCTGCGTTCTGGCCCAGTGCTAAGGTAAAGCTGCCTGCCTGCATCCTTGGCTAGGGACTTAACACTGCCTGCATGCATCCCGTTCAGCATTAACCTGATGCTGAAAAGGCGGGTGGGAGGGCTGGGCTTGACTGGGGACCTCAGGCTGTGCCTCCCGCCCTGGCACTGGGCCAGGAGACTTCAGGCAGCACCCCCTGCCCAATGGGTCTTGATGGGGGACCTCAGGCCATTCCCCCAGCCTAGCAGGGCTTGGCAGGAGACATCAGGCCATGCCCCCCGCCCTGGCGCCTGGCTGGGGGCCTCATACTGCACCTCTCACCCCAGCACTGGGCTAAGGGACCTCAGGCTGCATTCTCTGCCTGGCAGGGCTTGAAAGGGGACCTCAGACTGCACCTCCCAGCCCAGTGCCAGGCGGGGGAGCTGAGACGGTGCCCCCCCATCCAGAGGGGTTTGACAGGGGTGGGGCCGGCTGGGTCTGGGTCTCCTGCATTTCAAAGTGCATGCTAGCGGTGGGTGGAGACTTGACTCTAGGTCCCAGGGCACACCCCAGACTCTGACAGGAGGAGATTTTATTTACATTTTCCTAATTTTCTTTTATCTCTGACACTTCTATTATAAAGAAAGGGCAAATAGCAATATTAAAATATTTCTTCTAATTAATTCCCTTTTAATGTGCACGAATATTGTGCACTGGGCCACCTATATAATTTAAATGCACCAATTTTTACACTACATTATATTTTTTGATTTAGTGTATGTTCAAATTAAAGCAAATAATTTAACTTTATTGTGTGTGTTGTTTTTGTTTGTTTGTTTTTAAGTCATTAATAATTTCTACTACATCTCTTTCCCTGTCTTAGCATATATACCATTGTGAGATTTATGAAAATAACATAGATGTGAACCAGCTCTGACAGGAGTGGATAGATGGGATTATGGTGATTTTTGGGTAAGGGTCCCTAGTGGAGAGCTAAGGATATTTAGGTATGAACCTGAAGGTGGACTAGTCAGGTCAACTGGAACATTTTCAGTTGGGAGGGTAGTGACTTGTCCATCATCAGTGTTATCTCACCTGGGAGTACCTTCTCATGTACCAGGTTGCACTGGTGCCACTTCTTTTCTCTGTGCCTGTCTAGCTCATTGCTCCAGATTCGGTTTTATTTCTGTTTGTGAGCCTGTGTCCTCTTCTGGACTTTGTGGTAGCTCATGGCTGGAATTATTTACCCTATCTAATAAAGAAGGAATATGCAAACAGACCATCACGCCACCACAAAGATGATGGTGCCTATAGCCAATAAGGAAGGAATATGCTAACTGACTGTCATGCCCTCACAGTTGGCAGTGCCAACAGCCACAAGATGGTGGTGCCCAGTCCCCTCAGCCCCATTGGGGCGGCAGGTGCATGGCATGGCCAGGCCCACCCCCAGGTGGGTCCTGCTGCTCTGCACTCCTGTCTCTGGACTCCCCAGTCCCCTCATCCTCCAAGCTGCCCAGGCTGTCCCAAAGTGGCAGTAGCAGAGGTGTGATGGGGGTGTTGCCTTCCCCTGATTGATGGGTCACCTCCTACCCCTGAGGGATCCCAGTCTGTAAGAGGGGGCAGGCCAAGCTGAGGGATGCCCCCTCCAGTGCATGAATTTTCATGCACCAGCCTCTAATATTTATATAATCACATAACAACCTCTTCATAGCAACTTGTAGCTTCTGAATCTATGTTTATTAAAAAAAGAAAATGCTCATTGAAGAAAAAACAAAACAAAAAGATATACCAAATGCTTCTGTCCTCCTAGGCTGTTTGCTATACAAATGTTATTAGAGAGATGATGGACACAGCGCTTGGCTCATAAGACATGCGGAAATACAGGAAACTCATGGACACTGACCCAGTCCTTGAACCTTGTCTAATTTTTAACTTCCTCAATAATAAAAATTTAGCCTGACCAATATGGCTCAATGTTAAGCATCAACCTATGAACCAGGAGGTCACATTTGATTCTCAGTCAGGGCACTGAGAATCAATGATTCTCTCTCATCATTGATGTTTCTGTCTCTCTCTACCTATCCCTTCCTCTATGAAATCAATAAAACTATATTTTAAAAATAATTAAAATTATAATAATAAATTTATATATCAGTACATAAATGCAAAGCAGTCTATCAAGGAGATGTATTCTGGAGTCTGTGGGAAACTATAATTTAAAATGTTCTATTAAAGTCAAAGAGTACTTTTATGCACATGTTGACATACTAGTAAATGCTAACATTGTTTTATATACGTTCTCCCCACATATCATTATATCTTTTTCTCCCTTATTAAAAAAAAAAGGAATTTTGTCTCCCCTCTGAAAAGTGTGTAGTTTACTTTTTAATTTTATTGATTTTTTACAGAGAGGAAGGGAGAGGATAGAGAGTTACCCTGTTTCCCCGAAAATAAGACAGTGTCTTATATTAATTTTTGCTCCCAAAGATGCACTAGGTCTTATTTTCAGGGGATGTCTTATATTTCATTCAGAAGGAAACCTGTAAGTAGGTCTTATTTTCGGAGGATGTCTTATTTTCGGGGAAACATGGTAGAAACATCAATGAGAGAAAAACATCAATCAGTTGCCTCCTGCACATCCTCTACTGGGGATGTGCCTGCAACCAAGGTACATGCCCTTGACCAGAATCGACGCTGGGACCCTTCAGTAGGCCGACACTCTATCCACTGAGCCAAACTGGTTAGGGCTATTTTTCCATGATTCAACACAAAGTATCCTATAATCATGAGGTAATATTGCCAATCTCTCAAGTAATCATTTCATAGTTGATTCACATTTGTTTACACACTTCTTATATCTTTTGCTAGCTGCTCCCATATAATAGCTAGCATATTGATTTTATTTCTAATCCATGATGCAACTCCAAACAAGCATCTGCAATTAAAATATCTGTTCATTTTCTTGTTTTAACAAAGCAATATTTTCAGGAGACTGAATTATAAAAATAACTAGAGTGAACAACAAACCAGTTGCTGGAAGGAATGGACATAGTATTCCTATTAGAGAATAGAATCTTCATGATTATGACCAGAATAGATTATTTATCGTGGTAGAATCTGCACAATAGCTCATTGGTAATTATGGATCAGGGTTGTAGGGGAGGCAATGGTATTGTCTAAGGTTAATATTTTTCTTCTATGAATGGTGCTCCGAAATAAATGAGAACAGCTGTAGAATGACACAAATGTCCTTGCTTATTATAAACCATTCAGATTTTGGCATTATGGATATATGAATAGTCCTTCACATGAATAGGAAAGAATGGATTACAGTTCAACAATAGAAAAAGACCACTGGCCAATGAAGAAAAAAAAATGTACTTGGCTATGTTATTTCCAGGATTGGATTGCTCCACTAGTTGGAAGTGAGGAAGAATATCTGCTATTTATTTGTTTGGAAATTTTTGATTTTCACAGCTAACAGAAGGGAGTAAAAGTAAAAAGATAAAAATTAATTTTCTGGTATCATCCAAAAAGTAATAGTATTTTCCCCAATACACTGAAGAAAGTGACTATAATAATATTCAGATATTATTTGAAATTAAAACAACATAAAATATAAAATTGAGATATTACTTGAAAATAAAATATGTTTCAATCCCAACCTAAATTTTCATGTAATGCACATGGGTTAGTGGAAAATTAGATGAATTTACTTGAAACTGTGTAACAAAAGTGTTCACTTCCATTTTATACTCATTAAAATCTTGTTCACAAAGCTATATGTAACAGTATATCAATATTAGAATTGGAGATATTGTTGGGCTATCTAAAAAGTCCATAGGATCTACTTATGTGAAAGATAAAGAACTCTTAGAAAGTGTGTTTTGCTTATAATTATCTCAGGTTCCTATCTGTTGTAATTTCCAACACACAAGAGGACATAAAAATACCTACAAAAAGAATTTCTAAAATCTCTCAAACCATGGAAGCACAAAGAAATAGTGTTTGATTCATGCATGATATGAAATTTTCTGACTACACCTGTGAAGTCAGCTGCCTGATCAATTGGTTCTGTGTGTCACAGCATCAGCACACATTGTTTGAAGTACCGGTATATTCTCCTTTTGCTTCTACAAACAGAATCCCCAATCTCCTCTGTCTGGCTTTATCCAAGGAGGCTGACCTGCACTGACTGAATCATGCAGGTTCTAGAGCCTTAGACACACAAACTCACAATTTTTCTTTTTGATTTGGGTAATGTTTTCAATTAATAGTCAACAATGCTAACTAGAAATTTAGGGTACATATCATGAAAATCTGGATAAAAAGGAAGACAATTTTATTTATACTTTTAAGAGAATTCAGTAAGTTTTAAGTTTAGGAGTAAAAAAAGTAGAATATGTGAATTTGTACTTACCAAGTAAAATAGAATTTTATTTTCTCTGTTTGGGTGAGACATGACTTACATTTGAAGAAAATAGTTCTGATTTTTTTTTTTTTTTTTTTTTTTTGCTTCAAGAAGATAGTTAAACTATTAAATATGCATCTTAAATAACAACAAAAATGAAAATCACATGCACATAGATGTGTATTTATTTTTCCTTGTACCCAAAGTTCCATTTCAGAACAGAATTGTGAAAACACTACCCCTCTGTGTAACAGAAATGAGAAATGCAGAAGCCAATAAAAGAAGATTGTAAATGTCCTCAGTGTAATAGCATCAAAGGATATAGTGTGAATATTTCTTTAAAAATTTAGGTGTTTAAGAGCTCTTGGACTGGCACTGGTATCTGTCTTAGATGTTAAACCTATGATTAAGTCATAATATACTATATCTTGCCGAATAATTGTGAGATGAGCTCTTCCATATCTGTTCCTCACTTTGTTTATGCAATTTAATTTATTTAATAATCTACACTATTAAAAGAGAAATATGCAAATTGACTTCTGCAACACCAGCAAGACAATCAGGAGTGAGAATGCAAATTAACCCAACAAAGATTACGGGTTAATTTGCATATGCAGGCGCAGAGTGGCTGGGTGAGTTGGGATCCCTGCTGTGAAGGAGGGGCTGAAGGGAGCTTCAGGAGTGGGGCTCCAGCCAGAGCAGAGAAGACTGAAGACTGAAAGCTCCAGCTAGAGCAAAGACAGAAGTCGGGAGCCAGAGCAAAGGCCTGGGTCTTGGGTGTCGGAGGAAAATCGATTTTGGCAGACATGGGAAGGAAGGCCTACTGCATGTATCTTAGTGCCACGGGCCTCTAGTAAAGAAATTGTTCACATGAAACACTCTGAACACAAGAAACACAATAGCACCTAAGTTCTTGTCTGACTAAACCATAGCAAAATCAGATTTTAAAAATTTGTGTTATTTGAGGGTGCTGGTTATAGATGTTTTTGTTCAGCACCCTTATTACTGAGGATTAAACTAAGATAGTAGAATTCTGTATCTCATTTTTTTACCTTATTCCATCTTCCTATGGCTTAGCCATCTTCCTACCCCCAAATAGAAAAGAGTAAATTAGTGCAGTAATGATACATGTATTTTATATATCTCATATACTGTAAAATATACATGTGTTTTATATATTTTATAAATACATATATATTCAATTGTGAGTGTTAATTATATACATTTAATTGTAAGTTCTAGGTCTTTTCTAGCAATATGTGTGTTTGATATTTTCAGTTTCCAGGTATTAGGGTTTTAAAAAATAAGTAAAATATAATTTTAATATATTTTGAAAATAAATGATACCCTCTTTCTGAAGAACAACTCTAAATTCAAGTAAAGAATAATTTACTAGTTAGATTTTATTCATAAATGTCTTTTTTCTCCCTTATATGGGATGATAAAACTCTATTCTTTGTTGTATATGTGGTGAATGATGCTCAAGATTTTTCCATTATTGCTTTTATATTTTTATTACTTTAAAAAAAAATAATGGCTAAGGATTTTCCAAAATTGATGACAGACCTGAAGTCACAGATCTTGAAAGTTCAGAGAATGTCAGACAGGATCTCTATCTCTATCTCTATCTCTATCTCTATCTCTATCTCTATCTCTATCTCTATCTCTATCTCATCTATAGATCTATATCTATATCTTCTAGCACCTGATCATATAATGTTCAAGCAGCAGAAAAATATGACAAAAATGTTTAAAGTCAGACTATAAATGAATAAGTATCAGAATCATAGAGGATTTCTAATCAGTGCCATATAAGCAAGAAGAAAAACAAAGTTAAATATTTAAAGTATTGAAAGAGAGAAACACCAACCTGGGATTATATGTCCAGAGAAAGTATAATCCAAAAGTGAAGGGGAAGTAAAGATTTCTTAGACAGACCTTGAGGGAATTTGCTACCACTTGACCTGCCATGAAGGAAATAACAAAATAAATTCCTTAGGGAAAAGGAAAATGATAGAGATAAAAAGCATACAAATATATCCAAAGAAGAAAGAACATTACAGAAGAAATAAATAAAGCCAAATAAAAATATTTTCTTATTCTTTTTAATATATATATATATATTATTGATTTTTTTACAGAGAGGAAGGGAGAGAGATAGAGAGAGATAGAAACGTCGATGAGAGAGAAACATCGACCAGCTGCTCTTGCACACCCCCTACTGGGGATGTGCCTACAACCAACGTACATGCCCCTGACCGGAATCGAACCTGGGACCTTTCAGTCCACAGACCGACGCTCTACCACTGAGCCAAACCGGTTTCGGCAATATTTTCTTATTCTTAATATATCTAAAATATAAATTTGTTTAAGGAAATAAAAACACAATATTGTGACTATTACATATTGATAATTGAAATGAATCAGGGAAGTCAAAAAGGTTATGACTCACAGGTTGAGAACTGCTGCTGTAGAGCCTAAGACCATTGGAAAACACAGGTATTTACATTATGATTCATTAACAGTAGCAAAATTAGTTATGAAGTAGCAACAAAAATAAATTTATGTTTGGGGGACACCACAACATGAGAAACTGTATTAAAGGGTGGCGGCGTTAGGAAAGTTGAGAACCACTGGTAACGCCACTATTTTTATATATGGAAGTAGAGAATGTGCTTATAACGATAGTTAAACCCAGATACATATTCTACTTATTTCTTGTGTAGATATATAGTTGGGCTTGATATTTGTTAGTAATTCATGAAACAAAGATGTTTAAATGGGCAAATAATGACCACAGTTTTTTGTTGGGTAGTGTTTTAAAGAATTGTCTTTTAACTGGTTGTGTGATAATTAGAATCAATTCTTTAACTTATATTTTGAATCCATCCTTCTATAATAATTACAATGGGAAGGCCAATCACTACTCTCAGATGTTGTCCCTTAAAAGGGAAAATTAAATAAATGAATAGCCTATAATGAAATGAAAAGCTATAGTCTTCCCGAGATAAAGAGAGTTTAGTTTAATTATATTCAATTCACTGTGTAATTATTCAGTCTTTATACCAGTCCAAACTCTTATACAGAGTGCTAATCATTAACAAAATCCACAAAGTTATATAAAACGCATTTTGATAATAAGTTTTCAAATTCCACTATAAATCTGTTGTCTTTATAAATATGCACATTTGTTAAATATTTCATATATTTTCATGAAATGTTTATCACTTCAATTTAGATATTTCAGATTTACTTACCTCCCTAACACTTATCCTTTTAAAATTTGGACTCTACTTTTGGCACAATTTTGAATTTTTTATTTAGGTCTAGCATTGAAGTGAGGAATATTTCCTATAACATTCTCATCCCCAACCCCTTCTCAAAGCATCTGAATATCCTCCAAGCCGGAAAGACATCCCTCCCAGGTCCCACTTTAGAAGACAAAGGGATTGTAACACTATACCCAATCAATATAGATTCTAAGTATCTTCTTATATATCACTAACTTCTTTCTAACACCACACCTCAGAAGGTTTTTCACTACTTCCTTCAAATTATTGCAATGACATCATAGCTGACATCTCTTCTTTATAGTACCCCATCCTACAATTCATCACCTCAACACCAGCAAAATGCTCTTTATTATGACAAATGTGATAACACCACTCTCCTGACAAAATGTTTTTAATGGCTTCCAAGTACTTCATAAATTCCAAGTAATTTAACATGGCATAGTTTCTTCAAAATACGTACCTACCTATATTCTAGGAATCACTTCATCCTCTGTTTTCCATTGTCTAAACAGCCATATGATGCAGATAGGCTGCTGAACATCTTTTTAAAGCACATAATGTTGTTGTCTTCCATTTAGAAAAATAGGAAATAGGAATTTAGGTTTCTTCTGCCCAGATTACTCTTCCCCATCTTGTATGCCTAGCAAATATTTACTCAAACTTCACTTTTGATTTCTTTGAGAAGTTTTTGGTACTATTTAAAGGAAAAAAAAAAAAAAAAAAAAGTCTTTTCCCCACTCCTATTTCACATCACTTTATAATTATGTGTTTTGTCAATGTGCTATCATTGTTAATCGATTCCACATCTGTCTCACCAAGTAGACATGGTTCTCCTCCTATGTCTTTGATCTTTTCTTTTCTGTCTCTTTTTATGGTTTCCAGGGTCTGATGTCTGTTCCTTTGCATTTTCATGAATATGTGTCTTTAAGATGTGATGTCTATGACAGTATTCAAAGAGCATACCTAACTTCTTTAAGACCATACAACTAATACATGGTGGTTCTCAATTTTCTGGTTTTGTGTCCTATCTTTGTCACTTATTATTGTGTGACATACTCTATGTTTTCTTTCTCAGTTTCCCCATCTATAAAATAAGCCAATACTAGTAAATGTCATATATGTTATAATAAGTGTTCAATAAATCAACAGTTATAGAAAGTATCTAGAAACAGCATTTAGTATGGTGTAAGGACATTAAACATATTTTTGTCATCTCCCAGAATTTTCTGACCTGTTTTGTCTTCCTTTGTGATTTCAGAATTCTCAGCTCTCTATACTCAGTTGCCTCACTGGCATTCCTTGCTGGACATACAATGACCCATGAACAATGAAGCTAAATATTTTATCATACATTGACTTGAGTATATGGGCAGAGAGCAACTCTGGAGCCTATCAAGAACACGTTCATGATACCTGATAGTGGATTGAGAAGATAATTGGCATAGTTAAGAGAGACTGAATTGAAGAGTTTATGCCTGTAATGGCCAACTTATTTTTTGTGAAGAGCCAGGTATTAAATATTTTAGGCTTTTCTAGCCATACAATTCAGTCTCTGATACAACTACTACACCCTATTCTTAAGTGCAAAAGCATCCATAGACAAGGTGTAAATAAATGCACTTGACGGTGTTCAATAAAACTTTGTGTTAAGACAGTGAAATTTGAATTTCACATAGTTTTTATGTCAGAATAATTATTCAAAAGTTATTCAATTTTCTTTAAATATCTAAAATACTTAAAGAAAACTGTTCTCAACACGTGAGCTGTATGAAAGCAGGGGTTAGACTGATGTATGTCCTTAGTTTGCTGACTCCTGATAAAAACAAAGTAGGTCCTCCCACAGATTTTTATTTTTAGTTCTCCTTCCATATGTTCCTGTTATTGCTATTCAAAAATTCTTCTAAACTTTTTTTTTTTTAAAAAAGTCATTAATAATTAAATTCTTCTCTTTGTCTTTTAGCTGAGGCCCTTCTTCCCTGAGGCAGGGATAGCTAAGGTCTGTTTTTGAAATACTGGTGAAAGAAAGGAAGGGGCTAAGATAGTATAAATAATAGGGTGTTAAGTATACACAATCATTATATCAGAACTGCAAAATATTTTCTTACCTCATGTGAGTCAGTGAAGAAATCTGATAAGGGATAGCCCTGAATTGGAAGAAATTATTTCTGAATGGATTGAACAGAGTAGGCATGAAGACAGCGCCTCCTATTTTCCTTCAAGCTGATCTGGTCCTTCACCACTCTGCAGATGAGCATGAACTATCAAATGTTATTTGAAACGTAAGATTTTTGAGATCTACCTTTAGTTACTCCTAGCACAAATTACTCCCTTTGGAAAATCAAGCATGTGAGAGGTGAAGCTTCAAAGGGCCCTTCTGCCATCGTGTGTTTCCTTTGGAGATGGCCTGACAAAAGAAGAACAAACGTAGAAAGTAAATATCTGACAAAAGCAGAAATCAGACAGGCTCAGTTTTTCATCTCACTCCCTATCTGGCAGTTCAGCTCCTTTGAAATCAATGAGAATCTTTAATCCAGGGGAGATCTGCACAAGGCCGAGAGACATGAAGTCTGATTCACAAGGACTGGTATTCAATAAAAGATTAAATAAATTGATGATTTTTATTCTTTTGCTTTTCCTTTTATCTCCTAAGTATCTAAGTAGATTTTTTTTTTGTGGGGGGAGAGAGGATTGAAAATCATTTAATATATCAGTAATCTGGTTCATTGTTATACATATACTTTACCTAGGGTTTAATTTAGTTTGATGTAGGTTCAAATACCTTGGGAGATTTCAAAAGAATAAAGAATTCAATAATTGTAAATGTTAGTATGATATAGTTTCTTTCCTTATTGAAAAAAGTTTTGTGAATGAGCCAGTAAGCAAGATTAAATATGTAATTGTTTTGTAGTTCCATAGAATAGTTTACCACCCACTGCAAAATGTTCCTACAAAAAGCAATGCTGAAATTTTTGCCAATCTTGGTTTGCCCACTCTGCTTTCTAGCTACTTCATTTCATGTCACTCAATGACTCATGATTAAGGGTCAGGCCAGCCTCTGTGTTTTGGGGTAGTCTGATATAATTTAAATCACAAAAGAAAAAAAATTAGCTGAAACTGTTTTTGGCTCAGTGGATAGAGTGTCAGCCTGAGGACTAAAAGGTCCCAGGTTCGATTCCAGTCAAGGGCATGTACCTTGGTTGTGGGCACATCCCCAGCAGGGTGTGTGCAAGAGGCAGCTGATCGATGTTTCTCTTTTCTCAATGTTTCTAGCTTTCTATCCCTCTCTCTTCTTCTCTGTAAAAACTCAATAAAATATATTTTTTTAAAGAAAAGATTAAATAAAATTTTTAGAGATTGTTATAGTTTAACAAGTATTATTCCTTATAATTATATATATGCTAGAGGCCCAGTACATGAAATTCATACACGGGTAGGGTTGAACTATGAGTCGAGGGGACAATTTATATATTAGCATTTTATTATATTAAATAGGATCATTCATTTAAGTGAATTTAAACAATGAAAAGATACCATGTTTCCCCGAAAATAAAACATCCTCCGAAAATAAGACCTACCGTATTTTTCGGACCATAAGACGCACCGGACCATAAGACGCACCAGTTTTTAGAGAAGGGAAATGAAGAAAAAAAGATTCTGAAACAAATAGTGTCCTAAAATATTTTATGTGCATTAAAACCCAACATCACAGTCATAAACACATATAATTAACCCTGTAAAGTAAACAGCAGCATTTAGAACCATTTTAGAGCCGGGCAAGCACACAGAGACCACACAGAGCCGGGCAAGCAAAAAAACTTTTTTTTTACAGTATATGTGTAGGCTATATTTGGACCATAAGATGCAGGGACTTTTCCCCCCCACTTCTGGGGGGAAAAAAGTGCGTCTTATGGTCTGAAAAATACGGTACTTACTTACAGGTTTCCTTCTGAGTGAAATATAAGGCATCCCCGAAAATAAGGCCCCCCCAGGCTCTGTCTCAGAATGAAAATTAATTTACTGTAAACTGGTCGCTAGGGCCGCCCCAACTGGCGTCTAGCAACCAGTGATCCAGTGACATTACACGGAGTCCTGACGTCACTGCTGTGTGGAGGCGGAGCGGAGGTCGGAGTGAGCGGTGAGAGGGGGGTGGGAGAGAGGAGGAGACTTGAAGACATTTCTTCACAAAAGAATGATTCCCGCAGAATGACGGCCTGTCTCCAGACTCTTGATATTGCAATAAACAAGCCATTCAAAGACAATTTGTGCATGGAAATTAATGACTGCATTGAAAATAGAATGGAGAGAAATCAGCGTGGGAACTTTGTGAAACCTAAACTGCAAGAAGTTGTGACGTGGGTGAAGAATTCATGGGAGGAAATCACTGACAGTTGCATTGCAAATGCACTGCGAACAGACTACCTTGACAAGAAGTATACTCATTTAAAGACAGTGCTATTGCTAAACATGAAAGATTTGGTCTACTGATTCTGAAAGAAATGGAGTCACAAGAAATTCACCAGGAAATTCAGGAATTGGATTGTTATGATGATGTTCCAGAAGATGATGACATGATTGTCATTGAATAAATGAGTAAATTCGTGATACTGTAGGATTCAGTTTGTCTGGTTTGTGTTGACAACTACCGTACTACCGTACCGTATACAGGTAATAAATTTCCTTTATTTTCATTTAACAATAAATGTGTACCGTATTCTTCTTCATGGAAAAATAAGACATCCCCTGAAAATAAGACCTAGTACATCTTTGGGAGCAAAAATAAATATAAGACACTGTCTTATTTTCAGGGAAACAGGGTAGTAATATGAACTGAATTGATCACAATATCTTTAGTGTGTTAATTCTAAGACAAGTGCATAAAATTAGGGACTCCTTCTGCATGTCAGACTTTCTTGCCTATCTATAGCCTTTTCCCTGTTGTAGAAGTGGAAACATCCTCCTATCTAATAAAAGAGTAATTTGCAAATTGACCATCACACCAAGACACAAGATGGCCACCCCTATGTGGTAAAAGATAGTTGTCCCCATGTGGACATAAGATGACCACCACAAGATGGCCACCACAAAATGGCCTGAAGGGGGGAGCAGTTGTGGGAAATTAGGGGTGACCAGGCCAACAGAGGAGGGCAGTTGGGAGAGACCAAGCCAGCAAGATAGGGCAGTTGGGGGGGGACCCAGGCCTTCAGGGGAGGGAAGTTGTGGGAGACCAAGTCAGCAGGGGAGAGCAGTGGAGGGGGACCACACCTGCAGGGGAGGGCAGTTGAAAGCCAGTAGTCCTGGATTATGAGAGGTATGTTCAACCACCCATTTAGGCCCAATCCAGTGGGTCCTTCAAGGGGTCCCAGATTGGAGAGGGTGCAGGCTGGGCTGAGGGACAAACCCCCTGTGAACAAATTTCATGCACTGGGCCTCCAGTATGTTTATAAATTCATAGGGCAGTGTATTTTTGTATGTGCCTCACACTCCCACTGACCATGTTACTTGGTCCTCTTTTGAAGTAAGATGACTCTTTAGCAAAATATTATGTACTCATTTCTTAGATTGCAAAGAGTTGGCTAGATTTAAACAAAACAAAAACAATAAGCCACTGTGATTGCTGTCTACCCTTTTGAAAGTTTTGCCTGATGGTAGTAAACTTAGAAAGACCAGAAGAAAGTTAATTCTTGACTACCACAGGTTTTCCGTGACTCGTGTATTATAAAGGAGGAATCATATAGTACATTTATTATTACTAGAGAAGAGTCTGTTTTTATCCTCCTCAAAAGCTGGTGCTTTCCCCCTCATTTTATAAATGTTAATTAATCAACATACTTATTATATATACTATGATAATACCAAGACAAGGTCTTCAGATAATTACTTTAAGGAACTTACTCTCCAATTGAGAAAACATAATTTATTTTTAAAAGACACCTTTTATGCATCAGAATTCAAATAAACTATATACATACTAGAGGCCTGGTGCAAAAATTGTGCACCAGTAGAGTCCCTCAGCCCGGCCTGCAGGATTGGGTTAAAACTGGCCCTCCGATATACCTGGAGGGGTCCTAGATTGCAAGAGGGTGCAGGCCAGGCTGAGGGGCCCCACAAGTGCTCAATAGGGCTAGGAGGGACTCAGGAGGTTGGCCAGCCAGGGAGGGACCATGGGAGTACTTCAGAGTATATCCAGCTGTCACTCTCAGTCCCATCGGCCAGACCCCAGCAACACTACTGGTCATAGGGTCTGCCCCCTGGTGGTCAGTGCATGTCATAGCAAGCATTTGAGTGGCCTTAGCATATCATTAGCATATTACACTTTGATTGGTTGAATAGCTGACTGGACAACCGGATACTTAGCATATTAGCCTTTTATTATATAGGATACCAGCCCTTCTCCCTTAAAATATTGGAACGTAATTTCCCATCCCTTCAGTGCTAAACTACTTGAGGTGACATTCTTTCAGAGTAAAGTTGTGAAAGGAAGAGAAAATGAACTTCACAGTGGAGGAACTTTTATTATTATAGATGACCCATTCTGGAAATGTTTAATAAAAAGGGAATTATAAACTTTTCACTTATGCATTTTTAAATATAAATATTTACACCTTATATTTTGATCTTAAAGGTCAGGAGTAATAGTTGTAATACTATTGAAAGTATATGCTTCCACTTTTTATTTTTGTTTTTATAGGAAAGATATTTATTGAAGAACAAGTGAAAAGTCCCACGTGGGAACGGGAAAAGGGTCCTCTGCTTCAGCTTTTTAGTTTGATATAGTCTCAGTCATTTATTTCTGCTTTTACTTCCCTTGCCTCTAAGATCAAATTCAGAAAAGCCTCTCTAAGACTACAGTCTATGTTTAGTACCTATATTTTCTTGTCTGTAAATTTTTTTGTTTGAGGTTTTATAATTTAAGTCTTTGATCCATTTTGAGTTAATTTTTTTATATATGGTGACAAATAGATGTCCAGTTTAATTTCTTGCATGTGGCTTTCCAATTTTCCCAGAGAGAAAGAGGAGGTCAAAAGGATAAGGGAGGTCAAATTTATGGTGACAGAGAAATTTGACTTTGGGTGGTAGGCACATAATGTAATGCACAGATGCTATATTATAGGATTTTACACTTGAAACCTATATAACTTTATTAACTCATATCACCCCAACAAATATAATTTTTTTAAAAATAAAGTATATGCTTCAGGATTTTTTCTGCCTAATAACAAAATGTATTTTTAAAATATCTAGAGGCATCATCAATGTTAAAAAGTAATCTAATGCCAATGAGTGTTGCAAACATTCTTAAAAAGTCATAGTTTAAACCACTCATTGATTAACTATTTTTAAGGGCTCATCTGTAAGGAAAAATAAAGAAAATTATTTTCTTGAAAACTCATAATCACAAGCAACAGTTTGGTAGTTACTAGAGAGACAGGGGATAGTGAAGGGTAAAGGGGTCAACTATGTGGAGATGGAAGAAGATTTGACTGGGTTGTGAGCATACAATGCAATGTACAGGTCATGTGTCATAGAATTATGCACTTAAACCATGTAGAATCTTATTAACCAATATAACTTCAATAAGTTTAATTAAAATAGACTTAATTAGTTAGCAAATATTTTGCTTCTCAAATCTAAAATTAGATAAAAATTGATTCAAAATAGCAAAATCTTTGCACCAGTTACTGGGATTGTAATTGAGAATGGACACCAAAACTAAATAACTGTCAGAGTTTCCTTGGCTACTGACTAGAAAATTTCAGAGTTGTAGGTTATAATTTACCTGAAAATTCCTGCTATTATATTGAAAAATGCTTGCTTTTGTGAGTGATTCAAGTTGCCAATTAGTCCTACAGCTCTGTTGAGGGAACAAAGATATTAAAGACTACTCTTTAATCTAGGAGACTTCCCACAGTGATTTCATGTACTGCCAAATTTCACAGGTTGACATTTTATTATAATCCTACATAGCAAAGCAGGAATATTAATGAAAGATAGATACTTTGACTTGGGGGGAATAATGAGAACATAGGTACAATCTCTCATAGGTAGTGAATATTGATATTTTTTTGACCCATGGTAAAAATAAGAGACATAATAGATAATCTATTTCACCTGCAGTTTTATGCCAAAAATAACACACAAATGAAAAACAAAAAATCTCCTACAATTTTGAAAGAATTAATGGAAATAGATGTAAAGGACACATATCATCTTTATTTGTTTTTTAGATAAGTATACAATACTAATTTTGGGGCCATTTATCAGTATATAATATTTAGAACTGGGATGGTTATTAACTATAATATCAAACAACATATTATACAAGTGAGGAAATTGAGGGTAGGAGTCAAATATTTGTGGGAGGTCTTGGACCTATACCGTAACTATCATATCATAATGCAAAGGAGTGTTTTTCTCTCTGAATGTCATTTTACTATGAGTCTTTTAAGAAAAACATAAAGGTTAGTTAGTATTTTAAATTCCTAATATTTTCTATCATGTTTGGTACATTATAAGTGTTAAATAAATATTACTGAATAAAAGCGAATATCATCACAAAAATTCCATAGTTATACTTTAATCACTTAAGAAAGAACATATTAATTAAAAAAATAGATGTTTAATTATCAGTCACTTATTTCATAAAATATAAAAATGTGATAGTCATCAATACAAATTCCAATGGCAGCATCTATTGCCAATAACTAAATACTTATGTACCACTTACTATTTGCCTGATGCTTTATATGATTTAGCTCATTGTAACTTTAGGGTTAATCCTGCCTAAGAGGTAGGTACTTTTCTATCTTAATTTTACAAGTGAAACTTGAATTTATAGGAATTGGAATTTAAATTCAGGGATCTTAAGAACCACATTATGATGCCTTAAGAATTTAATTTAAAGTATCTTAAATAATATTCATGTAAAGATGTACAATGGGGCATTGGAAACACAGAACTGCCTGGAGTTCAGGAGTAAGTAAACTTTGAAGACATAAATTTGAGCTCATCAGATATGAAAGGAATGGATGAAAGATCCCAAAAGGCTATGAATTGGGGGTTGGGATGTATCACTGCAATTCAAATAAATAATACAGAAGGTTAGTTGCAGCATGTTCTAAAAAGACAAACAAACAATAAATGACCAGATCAAGTCTCCTACAGTAGAGACATCATTGTGATAAACTATTCTTTAATAGCTATTTTAAAAATTAATAAATTATTATATATATTGGGTTTTAATTTTATTGTTAAATAAAAATTTTCTGATTTAAATAATTCAAAATAATAAATATGACATTTACCTATCAGTTTTTATTATAAATAAGTTATAGAATTATCAAAATAGAGAGCTTATTCACTACATATTTTCTAAAAGTCTAAAAATATTTTGAAAACACTGAACCTTCTCCTACAAAATTGTCTCACTTTGTATTGATAGGTACAAGGGAGTCTTTACAATTACATTAATTAATTTATTCATTCAACAAATATAAAGAACCTACTATTAGGTATAGTTTAAGCCCGGCAGGGGTCTTCAAACCACGGCCCGCGGGCCACATGCAGCCCCCAGGGGAGTCTGTTCCTGCCCGCCAGGTTTTTTGGGCAGTGAGCGCAGCCAAGGTGTTACAGTAGGGATTAGTAGTTCATATAGTCCGGCCCTCCAGCTCTCTGAGGGACCGTGATCTGGCCCCCACTTTAAAAAGTTTGAGGACCCCTGGTTTAAGGTGTTGGAGGACTAAGCATATAAAAATGTTTTACTTCCTTCATCTATCATATGTTCTTCTGGGGAAACATATTGGCATGAATGTATCAATAGATAAAACATGAAATTAGAATTTCAGATGTTGAGAAGTTCTCTAAAAAATAAAATCAGAGAAATGCAATAGGGAGTTGTGGTAAACAAGTGGAAACTGAATTCTAATACAATCAGAAAAGGCTTTTTTGACTGATTAACATTTGGGATGGAATGTAGATGATAAGGATCAGTGAGCCATGGAAATCTCTGGGATGCAATTATGGCCAACATGAAATGCAAGTAAAAAGACCAAACTTATTGAAAACGCAGTAAGAAAGATAGAAGTAACTTAATACAGGTAAACTGTAGTGTTGAATTTCAAGTGATAGACAAAATAATATAACAATTGTATCATCATATTGGCTTTACAAGGTATTTCATCATTCTATAAATCTTAGTAAGTTATTTACATTGGACTCCATATACTATGAAAAGTAGAAAGGTTTTAAGTAGGAGAATGATAATGACCTGATATATACGTTAGGAAAAGGAGTGAGGCATTTATTGGAAAATAAACTATAATGAGAAAATAGTGAAACAGAGAAAGCTAGAGAAGAAACCATTGAAGGAGATCTATGAGAGGTGATTAAAAAAAAAAAAAAAAAATTGCCTAGCAGTGAAACAGATGGAACTGGTGAGAAGTGACTAAATTGTGAAGTTTTTTAGAGGTAAAACCAGCAGGAGTGTTAATGATAGAATACTGAGCTGGAGAGACACAAACCCATCAAGAATGACACTTGGAGTTTTGATCTGATGGAGTATATGTTGTTGTCATATGCCGAGCGATGGGAAAACTAGGAAAGGAGCTGGCTTGTGAAGGGAAAGAGGCAGGAGGGATCCATGTTTTCAAACCCTTTCTGTTCTTCATCACTCTGGTGAGCTTACATGCAGCCATCGGGACACTGGAAGACCCATTTTTACCTTGTATAGAAGGGATTGAGTAGAGAGCAGCATGGAGATTTAGGAAGGATTTAAAAAAAAAAATCTTCATTGTTGAAAGTATTAACATGGGTCTCCCTTTTCCCCCATTGATCTCTTCTAGCCTGTCCTCCCCCACACTCCAGGCCTTCACCGTCCTATTGTCTGTGTCCATGGGCTATGCTTAAATGCATACAAGTTCTTTGGTTGATCACTTTCTACCCACCCACCCAACCACACCTTTCCTCTCAGATGTCACAGTCTGTTCCCTGCTTCTATGTCTCTGGATTTATTTTGTTCATCCGTTTATTTTATTCATCAGATTCCACATAAGAGTGAAATCGTGCGACACCTTTCTTTCTCTGATTGGCTTATTTCACTTAGCATAATACTCTCCAAGTCCCTCTATTCTGTCACAAATGGTAAGAGGTCCTTCTTTTTTTACTGCTGCATACTATTCTATGGTGTATAAGTACAACTATTTTTATCCACTCATCTACCTGGGCTGTTTCCAAATCTTAGCTATTTAAATAGCACTGCTAAGAACATAGGGGTGTATATATTCTTCTGATTGGTGTTTCAGATTTCTTAGAATATATTCGAAGTAGGATCACTGGGTCAAATGGGAGTTCAATTTTTAATTTTTTGAGGAAATTCCATACTGTTTTCCACAGTGGCTGCACCAGTCTGCATCCCCACCAGCAGTATAATAGGGTTCCCTCTCCTCCCCATTCTTGCCAGGACTTGTCATTTGTTGATTTGCTGATGATAGCCATTCTGACAGCTGTGAGGTGACACCTCCTTGTCATTTTAATATACATCTCTCTGATGATCAGTGACTTTGAGCAGTTTTTCATATCTCTTGGCCTTCTGTATGTTGAGTGTGGAGAAGTGTCTGTTTAGGTCCTTTGCCAATTTTTAAATTGGATTATTTGTCTTCCTTTTGTTAAATTGTATGAGTTCCTTATATATTTTTGAAATTAACCCATTATCAGATGTATCGTTGGCAAATGTTATTCCCTGCAGTAAGCTCTCTTTTGATCTTGTTGATGGTTTCTTTTGCTGTGCTGAAGATTTTTATATTGATGTAGTCTCAATTGTATATTTTGTCCTTAAGTTTCCATTTGACTTAGGAGTTGTATTGGTAAGCATATTACTTAGGAGATGTATGAGATTTTGCTGCATATGTTTCTTCTAATTCCAAAACCAGATAGAGACTTTACAAAGAAAGAATTACAGGACAATATCCCCAATGAACATAGATGCTAAAATCCTTAACAAAATATTGGCAAATCAAATCCAGAAATACATTTAAAAAAATCATACATCTCGACCAAGTAGTATTTATTCCGGGGATGCAAGGCTGATACAATATTTACAAATCAATAAATGCGATACATCACTTAAACATATTGCATGACAAAATCACATGATCATATCAATTGATGCAGAAAAAGCATTCGACAAAATCCAACACACTTTCTCAATAAAATCTCTCAGCAAAGTGGAAATAAGGAACCATGCCTCAACATAATAAACATAAACTTACAGCCAACATCATACTCAACTGGCAAAAACTAAAACTATATCCCCTAAGAACAGAATAAGACAGATGTTTGCTTTCACCACTCTTTTGTTACATAGTACTGGAGGTTCTAGCCACAGCAACCAGACAAGAAGAAGACATAAAAGGCATCCAAATTGGAAAGGAGGAAGTAAAGCTGTCATTATTCACAGGTGACATGATATCTGTATTTGGTTTTCTCCCAAGTGTGGTGAGAATCTTTATGACAATTAATTTGAATTCTTTATTAGGTACATGAATTCTCTTCATTTCATTAAGGTTTTGTGTTTTGTTTTGTTTTTTGGTGTTTTTTTTTTTTTTTTAATAAGGATTTATTTTATTTTGTTTAGAATATATTTCTCTATTTCTTCGTTTTGCTTGAGACAGGGGATCAAGGGATGCCCCTGGGTGGCAGCCACAAAAACCAACCCATTAGATATATATAGGAGCTTCCTTCTGAGAGCTGCTAGTACTCTGGAGCGTGGTCAAAGGAGAGCACAATGTCAATAGCTGTCTTCCTAGGTCTCAAGGAAGGTTTATAATTAGCCCATATATTTGTGTTTAATTAGAAGCCTACCTCTGAGGCTGTAGCTATGATGATAAGCTGATCGCTTCTTTCACAGAAATACTAAAGCCTGGATCTATTGTCTTGTGCGGTGTCTTGGGGTGGTAGCTGTTTAGGAACATTTTCTCTGTTGCTTACAGTCCTGTGGGACGCAGGAGCATAAGCTCTGCCGGTCACCAGAGCCAGGTGATGTAGAGGCATCTCCTGGCAGTAGCCATCATTGTTTCCCTCTCCTTTGCATGATGTGAGGGGTGATTCACACTTTGGGTAACTATTGCTTCTTGAGTTAGTTTTTGGTAAGTCATGCCTTTCAAGGAACTGTAACATTTCAAATAAGTTATCATATTGATGGATATAGGGTTTGTTGTGATATCCTTTTTCCTTTTAATCTCTGTGGTTACTGCTGTCACCCTCCCTATTTTCATTTCAACATTAGCAATTAGTGTCTTCTTTTCTTATAGTGCTTCAGACTTCATATACTTCTCAAAGTAAAAAGGTTTTCTCTTGGTCAGTGTGACTATGGGTGTATCCATTTTATTCATCTTTTCAAAAATAAATCTTTATTTTTTAAAAATAATTTTTGTTTTCATTAGTTCTATTTCTTTATGGTTTTAAATTTAATTAACTTCTGAATTATTCTTCCTTATTTCATTTACTTGCATTTCCTTTTGGTTTATTGCTCTTCTTCATCTAGTTTCTATGCAACCAATCTATTCTCTCTCATTTTCTTATGAAAGCATTGAGTGCTGTGGCCAACAATTTTAAAATATTTTCTTTTTTGCTGGTTAAAATATTTTAAAATTTCCTTTCCATGTCCCTTGTTTGCCCAAATGTCATTTAAAATAATATGTCTGTATTTCCAAATATTTGTGCTTATTGTTCACACTTATTTCTGTAATTAATTTCTAATTTCAATCTCTTGTGATCTGGAAACACAGTTGTCATAATTTTTGTTTTAATTTGTTAAGATTTATTTTTTTTAATCTTATGTTGGATAATGGATTATGTGCTTTGGTAGAGGATATGTTTTCTGATCTTCTTGAGTTCAGTTTTTGTAACTGTCAATTGGGTTAAATTGGTACTAGTGTTCAGGTCACCGATATCTTTACTGATTTTCTTTCTACTGATTCTATAAATTGTTGAAAGCATTTTTTCTTTCAGAGGTATCAGTTTTCACCTTTTTTTTTTTTTTTTTGTAGCTCCATTTTTAGGTACATAGGCATTTATGATTGCCACGCCTGCCTAGAGAATGCATCTGTTTATAAAATGGCCTTTTAAAAAATCTCTAATGACATTTCTTCTTCTGAAATCTATTCCATCTTAACAGTATATACTTGTTCTGTGTTTGTTATGTTTGTCTGACTGGCACATCTTACACATTATTTATGTTAATTAAGTTACATCTTTATAGGGGAGCAATGGAGGGGGGAAAATGAGGAATATTTGTAATAATATGAACAATAAAGATTTACTTAAAAAAGAAAAAATAGTTTATTTTAAAAACAGCATATAATTCCAAGAGGTTTTCATGGTTGCTCTAGCAAATTATCAACTTAGTGGCTTAATCAACACAGTCTATTTTTTTTTTTTTTTTTTTTTTACAGTATGTAGGTCCGAGGTGTGACACAGATCTTACTGGAATAGAACCAAAGTGTTGCCAGGGCTGCTTCCTTTCTGTGGACTCTGGATAGGATTTATTTCCTTATCTTTTCCAGATTCTAGAGGATGCACTTGGCCCTTTATCTTCAAAGTTATAAAGGTAGCCTGAGTCCTTCCCATATTGTACTGCTCTTGGTCCCCCTTTCCCACCTTTATGGACCTCTGTTAGTACATAATTCCAGATAACATCTTGTCTTAAATCCAGCAGGTAAGCCGCTTTAATTTTCCTCTTCCATGTAGCATGCCATATTCATTGGTTCTGGGATTAAGACATGGACATCTTTGGAGGGACCATTATCACTATCACAGTCTGTCTTATGGCTCCCAAAGAATCACATTTTGTCCCACACAAAATATTTTTATTTCATTTCAAGGTTTCTAAAATTTTCAATGTGTTGCACTCTATGGACTCCAGTCTTTGAATGGCTAAAAAATTAATCAACTTGTATTTTCTAGCTTTTTATAATTTATGTAGGAATTGCCATTTTTGGAAGAAGTAATATATAAAATATTATAATATGGCAAATCATGAATTCATATGTGAAAAAGAAATTGACCTAAAATACTGGTAAATAATTTAATAACTACTTTAGACTCTGTTACATCTTTATGCTATAACATTATGTATATTTTATTATGAAGTATACCTGCTTCCCACATATGCAGTGAATTTGGTAACCTCATAACTCCCCCTTTGTATGTAAGTCTTATCAGATTGGAGATAGGATATTCAAAACTATATGCAGGATATTAACTATCTAACATTTATAAAATATGCTTTGTGGCTATATGTAGTGAAATATCTCTGTTATTTTTTTTGAAATGTTCACACTTTATTTAGGTACTTGGAGTTATGATCATGTTATTAGGTCAAATACATTATATGCATCATTTAGGCATTATTTAAATTGCACAACTGCACATCTTTAGATTTTTCAGTCAATATACAAGGTGCTCACAAAACATCACTAAGAACCTCAAAGTACACATCAGTGAAAAATATGTTCCCTGATCCCCATCCCAATGGAATTTCAGGTATTAAGAGATACATAAACAATATTATACCTGAAGACCATCATGAACCATAATCATTATTCATATGAATTGAGGGAAATAGAAAGGATAGTAATGTTCTTGGGGCATGAACAGAAGGGAAGGTTATCAAGAAAATTTTTAACAAAATGGCATTCGATATATATAAGAGGTTTTATGGTGCTCAGCTCATATTTCTGTACTTATGCTATTGTACCTGGAGCTGATAAATCCTGAAGAATGCATCCACAAACTGCTGGCCAGGAACATAAATTTATTCACATATAGCCAAGAAGTAAAGTATATCATAGTACTCTATCAGCATAGAAATGATATATAAGAAATCCAGAAAGAATATAGCCAGGCCAGATCTCAGTCTTTGTTCTGTAGATGCACTAAAATTACAATAAATCTCTCTCATTTTACTCTACATCCCCCAAATTGTAAGATATGTGAGGACCAAATACATGGATAGAACAAACAGTACCTTGTAGAGAGGGCTAGTTATACAACACTATTTTCTTTTTTTCCTATACTATATAATCTATTGATACGTATCTATTAATAAAAGGGTAATATGCTAATTAGATCGGGTCAACCAGCCATCTTGCAGACGTCTGACTTCCTTCCACACAAAGCCATGGTGTTGGGGGCTGAGGCAGAGGCAATTAGGGACCATCAGGCTGCAGAAGAGGGAAGTTAGGGGCAATCAGGCAGGCAGGCAGAGGCAGTTAGGGGCGATCAGGCAGGCAGGCAGAGGCAGTTAGGGGCAATCAGGCCAGCAGGGGGGCAAGGTGGGGCTATCAGGCTAGCAGGCAAAGGGATTACGGGTGATATGGCAGGCAGGCAGGCAGGCAAGTGGTTAGGAGCCAATTATCCCAGATTGGGAGAGGGATGTCTGATTGCTGGATCAGGCCTAAATTGGCACAAGATGGTCAGCAAGGGAGGGCAGCTGTGGGAAATCAGGCTTGCAGGATTGGGCAATTGGGGGCAAACAGCCAGCAGAGGAGGACAGTTGAGTGTGATTGGGCTAACAAGGAACAGTTTGGCATCAATCAGGTTGGCAAGAGAGCAGTTAGGGGTGATCAGGCTCCCAGGCAGAAGAGTTTAAGGGCAATCAGGCAGTCAGGCAGGTGAGTGGTTAGGAGACAGCAGTCCCAGAATGTGAGAGCGATGTCTGACTGCTGGATCGGGCTTAAACCTGCAGTCAGACATCCCCTGAGAGTTCCCAGATTGGAGAGGGTGCAGCCTGGGCTGGGTAACCCCCCTCCATGTAGTAATTTTGTGCACTTGGCCTCTAGTCTATATCATAAAAGGGTAACATGCAAATAGACCAAACAACAGAACAATCAAACAACCAATCAAAGTGCAATATGCTAATGATGTGCCAAGGCTGCTCAACTGCTTACTATGACATGCACTGACCACCAGGGGGCAGACAGTCAACTGGTCAACCAGTCGCTATGACATGCACTGACCACTAGGGAGCAGATGCTCCAACTGTTAGGTTAGCTTGCTGCTGGTTGGGACTGAGCAAGATGGGCTGGACAAGCCCTGGAGCCCTCCTGTGGCCCCTTCCTAGCCCAATTGTGCACAGGCCTGGCCTGCACCTTCCCATAATCCGGGACCCCTTGGGAGATGTTGGAGAGCAGGTTTCAGCCCAATCCCACAAACTTCTCCCTTGAAAGGGTGATAGACACAGGCCTCACAGATGGCGAGCACTGCTGGGCAGTGAGAGCCTCTCCTAATCAGGACTGATTGGATGCAAGCCCACAGCAGGCGCAGTGGGGGTGGGATGGTCAGGAGCAGCAGGTAGGAGCTGCAGGCGGCATTGGACTGTGGGTTTCGGCCCATTCCCTGCAGACCACCCAGAAGGATCCCACCTGTGCATGAATTCGTGCACTGGGCCTCTAGTGTTGAATAAAAGTGGTGAGAATGGGCTGTTCTTCTCTTGTTTTTGACCTAACAGGAGAGGCTTTCAGATTTTTACCTTTGAGTATGATGTTAGCTATAACCTTTTCATATATGGTCTTTTTATGTTGTGATACTCTCCTCTATGGTCACTTTTTGAAGAATTTTTATTACAGAAATTTATTGAATTTTGTCAAATCCTTTTGCATCTATTGTGATGATAATAAGATTCTTTCCATTTACTCACTTTCTATCTGCTTGTGTTTTTACATATAAATAGTAAAGTTAGTCTTGTAGGCAGCAGGTAAAAGGTCTTCCTTTTTTATTCATTCAATCACTCTGTGGGTTTTGCTTTGAGAATTTTGCTCATACACATTTAAAATAAATATTAGTGGGTATGTATTTATTGCCATTTTGTTCATTGTTTACTGGCTGTTTTTGTAGTTTGTCTCTATGCTTATCATTTGCCTGGTGTATAGTCATCACTCACCCAGCCTTTAGGTTTTCTTAAGAAAAATTGTTCTACTCCTAACTGGTTTGGCTCAGTGGATAGAGCATAAGCCTGTGGACTGAAGGGTTCCAGGTTTGGTTTCAGTCAAGGTCACAAACTTCAGTTGCAAGCTTGATCCCTGGCTTTGGTCAGGACTAATGTGGGAGGCAACCAACCAATGTTTGGTTGTCTCTCTCACATCAATGTTTCTCTCCTCTCCCCCTCCCTCCACTCTCTCCAAATATCAATGGAAAAACATCCTTGGGTGAGGACTAAAAACAAAAATTAAATAAATAAAATTAAAAGTTGCAATCTTTTTTTAAAAGAAAAAATTGTTCCATATCTAGCTGCAAAATCAGGATGTCCTTGTGAAGAGGTGAGTTCGAGATCTTCTTATGTTGCCATCCTGAATTGGATTCTGAAACATAGAGAATTTAGGAGCATCTTCATCTAACACATGAAAAAACTGGTACACGTTTTATCTGACTCGTGTGATCCACCTCTTTTCTCTCAGTGGTTTTGTGCTAACTAATTACTTTAAAGCTCTTCTGGCCAGGACTGCTCATTAGCAGGGTCAAATTTAATGAACGTAAGAATGCATTAGGGTCTGGCTTTAACTCCATGCATTATGCATCGTTATTCCAGGTTTGATTTCCTATTTTCTTTCTTTCTTTTTCTTTTTTTTTTTTTTTACTATAATGTATTTTAATTTGTACTCCATATGTTGATGTTTCTTGTTTTCAGAGTTTGATTTCAGCATAGTAATTGTTGGCATATAATATCAATCCTAACATGGAAAGTAACTGGTTATCCAACTACATATATTTTTTAATAAGTGTGTTGATATCACTTTGGAAGATAAACAGTGCTATTCAATAATTAAAAGTGCATAGAACAATATATTGCTTAAAAACCAGATTTTTTTTTTTTTTTTACATTACGACTACTTATATTAAAATATCATTTGGCAGGATAGAAATGTTGGTGTGAATGGGAGACATTTCATAAGCAAGGAACAGTTACTCTCTGTAGGTAGCTAAGCAGAATCCTGTCATTCTTATTCAAGATTTTGGTTTCTTGATTCACTTGTAAATATTATATAATTAGAATATTATTTAAAATAATTTAAAGATTCAAATTTTACTTATGAAGTTTTAAAAATGACTACACAGTTAAAGTTTTGAATTTTTTTACTGAGTCAAATTTTTCCTTCTTGTAATATTCTCTAAATAGTTCTAAGATTTTGAGCCACACCAAACTTCATTCTAACATGATAAGTTTTAATTACTGTGTTTTAAATTAACTTTTGTTTATTCTTACCTTTATCCTTCCTAGAAATATTTTATTATATGCTTATTAGGTAAATTCCAATATGGTAACTTTATTATTATGCTCTATTTTTTTCAAGTCCATAAAATATTATGGCATTTATATTAAGCACAATATTGCTGATGTAGTTCTAACTATCCAAGGATACTCTGAAAAGAACAAGAAGCAGCTACTTAAAGTAAATAACAGATTAGAGGGAGAAGAAAGAATATAAGAAAAATAGATATTGATTTATTCCCACAGTTGCTATGGCATGATCAACACTTGATAAATAAATACATGTTGATGGATAGATGTGTTATAGAATATCTTGGTAATTATTTCCTAAGGCAAACTAAAAAATAGTTATGGAAACTTCCAGTTACAGAAATTCAAGAATGTTTTTGAGTGGGCATAAAAATTAGAGTCTAAAGACCCCCTTCATTGTATAACCTTAGCAAAATCACTTAATTGGAGTTTCATAGTTACAAATGGGAGTTATAGTAACACCCCAATAAATCAATTAAAAAATAAAAATAAAAAACAAAGCAAGTAAATAAATGCTAACTGACTTGATGGTTTATAATGAAAATATTAATTTAATTTACCTAATTTAGTGCTGACACCTTTTCACTCTCTAATTTTTTGTATTGAGATTATAATGAGGCACTTTGGAAATGTTAAAAGTTAAAAAAAGTGTTTTCACTCTCTAATTTTTTGTATTGAGATTATAATGAGGCACTTTGGAAATGTTAAAAGTTAAAAAAAGTGACATTTTTTATATTATTCTCAAAATTTTCTAATCTACAGTTTTGGTTAGAGCTTAATCATTGATATCTAAAAATAATACACACACACACACACACACACAAACACACAAACACACATATCCTATTTAGTAAAAGGGTAATATGCAAAGTAACTATCACTCTGTCACAATGATGGTGGTGCCCAGTCCTCTCAGCCCCACCAGAGTCCCCCAGTCCCATGGAGGGGTGTGTGTGTGTGTGTGTGTGTGTGCGGGGGGTGAGAGGAGGGTGCTGCTGAGAGCAGGCAGTGTGAGTGGCATGGTGGAATGCTTGCTTGTCTCTATGGCAATGAGGCAAGCCTTTCTCCCTCTGCTGTAGATGGGCCTCTGGCCAGGCTGGGGTGTGAAACGCTTGCATACAAAGAGAAGGAACCAGAGAGCTGAACAGAGTGGTCCCTGATTACAGGGGAAGGTCAAATCCAGATGGCCAGAGGATGGAGGGGGTGAAGAATAGTGTGACAGGAAGGGCTGGTAGCAAAGGCACAGGGGTGAAAGCTGGCCTAGAGAGAGGAAAGAAGCCCTTTATTGGAGTTCCTGAGAACAGGAGGGAAGTTGTTTGCATTTCCCAGCCATGGATGGGCCTCTGGCCAGGCCAGGATGCGGATGGTTCTCTGGGCCATGGAGACCCTCTGGGCAGTGGGTGTGGAGTGGCCAGGCCCCGCAGAGAGCTACTGGTGCACAGATTCATGCACAGGGCTACTAATATATACACTGAGTGGCCAGATTATTATGATCTCTGAACGCATAATAATCTGGCCACTCATTGTATATATATATTGGAGGCCTAGTGCATGAATACGTGCATGGGTGGGGTCCACAGCCTAGCCAGGGGGAGGGGACATGGGCCATTGGCCGACCTGTTTGCTGGTCGAACTCCAGGTTGAGTGGACAATTTACATATTAGCCTTTTATTATATAAGCCAAGGTATACAGAGTGCACAGATTATTATGTGTTCAGAGATCATAATAATCTGGCCACTTAGTATATATATATATATATATATATATATATATATATATATATACACACCAAGTGTACATAATAATTTAAGAATATGATGACCTATATACTGTGAGAGAACCAATTATGTGGTGAGTTTGAGTAGCTTTAGAAATTGAAATTTATTAGGGATTTAGGTAATTCATCATGTTTCATAAATAAAGTGATATGGCAATAGTAAAGTATTATACTAACCTTCAAATAGTATCTATATGTAAAGAGAGAAGTGATTCCCATGGGATATGCCAGGCATTTAGTTTATTTAGTCGTTCCTTAGGGAAATACTGGCCAATTTATATCCATTCACTGGCTTGTGATGTAATGATGTGCTTGTCAGAGTTAAGTTAGTTTAACAAGCTGACCTGCTTACACAGAATCTGTAAATACCGCATGAGTTGAAGCATTAATTGTGTTGTTTTTTTAATTGCACAGACTGAAATGAAGGGCTTCTAGGAGGAGTTTTATAGTTTTTTGTAGTATTTTCCAGTTTAATACTACTCAATGAAAGGTCACCGGCTTGAAATACAGGCTGAGCTTATTTTGAGTTTGCATCCTAGTAATCATTTTAAGTTTCTGTGCATGATGCTGGAAATTTGCAGCCAGTGATGAAACTGTTGTCTATTGTACATTGATTAATGGTGTCTCCCAATCTGTAGTTCTGATGAAATGAAATAAAGAAGGTGTTTTAAGAGGTTTCTTTTGAAAAATATTTATCTTTACATAGGATTATAGATAGAAAAGGAAATGATTTTCAGAGGTTTTTGTCATGCAAAATAAATTAATATTTTTACCTCATATATTATCTTACTTTGTGCATTTCATAGGAGAGCATTATCCAGATTTATAAATGACCCTGTAGAAAGGATATTACAGAATCTGTTACTCAACGTTGAATAAAACTGCCATTTTAAACTCTAAATGTGTCTCGCAAAATAAATAGTAATTAAATATGCTTATTAGTTTACTATATATTAGTAGTATATATTTCAAAATCAGTGGTGGAAATTTTGCGTTTTTAATTATGTATTTCTTTGTGTAAATAATATTATCTTGTAAAAGTAATGTCTTCCATTTTAAGTAGACAATACAGAGAGTTTACTAGAAGTGTATTAGCATAAACTTTGAACTCTACAATTGTTTTTAACTATCTAGAAAAGTGTATTTTCAGGGTACAAATAAGGCATAGAAACCATTTTTGCCCCCATTTTTAAAATGGATCTTGAAACCATTTCTGAGGCAGCTCAGATATCTAAATGCTCTCTGGAAAGCATTAAAATGCCATCTGAGTCCTTGTTTAGATATTATTGATTTTATATTATAAGTAGATGAAAAGTTCACTTGGGGAATGCTGCTGCGTAATTGCTGCAATGACCTAGTCATCTAATACTACCTAGGGCAAAAGCCATTTGTTCAAAATCAATGTAAAATATATGTTTATCTTTTTGAGACTTCCAGGGTATAGAGAAGAAAAGAGGGAAGACATAAAATATGAAGAGCAATATTTAATAATTTGACTTTAAAAGTAATAGCAATTATACCCTTACTAACTCTCAAATACAAAAGACTTCATGAATTCTGGAGCCGTAGGGTTTATTGACAATAAAATAGACAAGTCAATAACTTCTGCAAAAAGTCAGTGTTTGGAAGAAGGAATCTTGTATTAGTGGGTGAATGTAGCTTTACAAAGCTGCTCAAATGTCATGCTCCTTGTTTAAGTACATGGTTACATAAAACACTGGGCAAGTCTTCTGTTTTATCTCTTCTTACATCATATCCACATAAAAGTTCTTCTCCACTTCAGTACTATTAGATTTGCAAAACTCAAGTTTTGCTCTGTTAAGTCCAACTTCTTATTTGATCC
The DNA here is from genome assembly GCF_964339955.1 of Pipistrellus hanaki. NCBI lineage: Eukaryota > Metazoa > Chordata > Mammalia > Chiroptera > Vespertilionidae > Pipistrellus > Pipistrellus hanaki. Next base: position 136,915,051 of record NC_140505.1, on the reverse strand, counting down.
CAAAATTATGAGAGGCTGGTTGGCCACTGGTGGATATCCTTTCCTGGAGAGATGGATTTTCCATAAGCAAATGAAGTTTCCACATCATGCCTTCTTGGGAAGAACTCTTTGGGTGCCCCTGAAATATGTATAAACATATTCATGTTTGTTTGTGACACTTAGGTTTATAAAATGGTGAGATATTTTTCACTTTATGTGATTGCTTTTCCAACCCAAACATTCATGATTTGTTTACTTTCCTTAAAGAAGAGTCCAAAACTGTTTTATCTCAAGACCCCACAAACTCAGGATATGCTCCTGCTTTTGATAAGACCCATAAAATTATCCAAGTTGAGTGTGTAGGTAGGGATGTACTATATCACCAATAATGTGTTCTTGGTCTAGATGTCCAGGTTCTGTGTCACCCCCAATTTACCAATTTCCAACTTAAAAGGATAAGTTATGTATGAAGTCAATATTTCTAGCAAGAACAGAACTTGTATTTTTATGCACCTTAGTACAATGTTATTTTAATAAATTGATACTCCCTTGCAAGCAGGACATCAACATTTCCAGCAATCATAGCTTCCATCTCGCCTATTTCTCACATCTACCCATGAATGCAATAATACAGAAACTTTACAAGTTGATCATTATCTCTGACAGATAAATTCTGAACCTAATAATTTCTAGTGTATTCTCTAGTATACAAAGAATGTATAAAAGTTAAGAACTTATCTTCAGTATGTGGGACAATTAAAAAGATTAGAAATTTCCCATCTGAGTTGGAAGCAGAAGAACATTGTCTTCAGACCCTTTGAGGTATCAAAGCTGCTCACTTTGTGCTTCATCATTCTGCCTTCTACCTGTGCACACTTCATCCTTCTATCTAATGCAGGGGTGGGGAACTTTTTTTCTGCAAGGACCATTTAGATATTTATAACATCATTCGTGAGCCATACAAACTTTTCAACTTAAAAATTAGTCTGGTATGCTCGATCAAACATTTAATTAACTCCCCCCTAATAACAGCAGGGCCGGGCCAGATCAAATGATTTCACAGGTCTTATACAACCCTCAGGCAATTGTTCCCCACCCCTGATCTAAAACCTGCCCTCACATCAATAGCTCTTGTGTATAAGAACAAAAGGATTCATTCATTCCTTAATTCATCTATTGAAGAAATATTTATTTAAGATATTTCTGAGCCTGGCTTTCTTTTAGAAAAGGAGCAAGACAAATTCAGGTACTACTTTTAAAGAACTTAAACTGGCAAAACTTTGATGCCATGATAGTCATTGCAGTGTCAACAGAGAGGATCAGTCCTGAGGAAGCACGGATAGTACATCATCTACCTTGGAAATGCACCAGGACCTTCTGCCTGGCATATTCAGAGAAACCCAAGACTCATCATCTAAGGAAAGGCACTCTTCCATGTCAGAGTATTACAATTGGGACCATTATCATCATAAAGGCTATACATGCTTTGTTGTATAGTCTCCTTGCTTGATGACATGCTAAGTAATGACAGCTTATCTCACACTATTGTATCCCATGTACATGCTTTCACAGCATAGTGAATCTTCAATGTTTCTTAAATAGTAGAGAGAGAACTGAATTCCCCCCCCCCCCCCATTCTGTAGGTTTTTCTTTTATTTTGTTGATGGCTTCTTTTGCTGTGCAGAAGGTTTTGAATTTGATGAAATCCTACTTATTTTTTATATTGTTGCTTGAGCTTTACATGGCATATCCAAAAAAAAAAAAAAATCATTACCAAGACCTATGTCAAGGAGGTTGAGTCCTATAGTCTTACATTTAAGTCTTTAATCCATTTTGATTTAATTTTTGTGTGTGGTGTAATATATGGGTTCAGTTTAATTATTTTACATGTGAAAATCTGAAAATCTCCTTATCTTAGCACCATTTATTAAAGAGACTGTCTTTTCTATATTGAATATTCTTGGCTCCCTTGTTGAATATTTATTGACTATATATGCTTGAGCTTATTTCTGAGCTTTCAATTTTGTTCCATTGGTCTATCTGTCTGTTATTATGCAAGTACCATACTTTTTTGATGACTTAGCTTTATAGTATAGATTAAAATCAGATAGTGTGATGCCTCCTTCCTTGTTCTTCTTTATCAGGATTTGTTTTGCTTTTGGTTTTATTTTGTGATTCCATATACATTTTAGGGGCATTGTTGATCTTAGAGGAAAATTTTTTATTTTTTCACCATTGAGTATGTTGTTAGCTGTGGGCTTATGTTTGGTTTTAATTATCTTGAGATAGGTTTCCTTTATGTCTAATGTGTTTCATTTTTATGAATGGATGTTGAATTTTGTCAAATATCTTTTTCTGCATTTATTGTTACGACCGTATGATTCATTACTTTCACTTTGCAAATGTGATATATCACATTGATTAAATTGCATATATTGAACCATTCTTGTATCCCAGGTGTTCCTTCAATTTGATCATGATGAATGATCCTCTTAATGTGCTCCTGAATTTCACTTGCAAGCATCTTATTAAGAATATTTTTTATATTTATAAATGATATTAGCCTATACTTTTCTTTCCTAGATATGTTGTTTTCCAGTTTTAGTATCAAGATAATTCTGATCTCGTAAAACTAGAGTATTTCATACTCTTTGATTTTTTGGGAAGAGTTTGAGAAGTATTTACATTGATTTTTCTTTAAATGTTTGGTACAATTCACCAGCAAAATCATCTGGTTCTGGGCATTTCTCATTGGGAGAGTTGTAATTTATTTTTTAAATTTCTTCTAGGTTTTCCAGTTTGTAATTGTACAGTTGTTTCATAGTAGCTCCTAATAATCTTTTGAAATTTTGTATTACCAGTAATAATGTCCCCTTTTGCACTTATAATTTTATAGATTTGGTCCCTTTCTCTTTTTTCCTAAGTTAGTCTAGTTAAGGGTTTATCTATTTTGTTTCTTTAAAAAAAAAAACTGTTCACTTGGTTAATATCTTCTATTGTTTTTCTGTTCTGTTTTATTTCTGCCTTAACCTTTATTGTTTCCTATCTTCTGCTAACTTTGAGCTCAGTTTGTTCTTCCTTTTCTAGTTCCTTAATGTATAAAGTTAAGTTGTTTATTTGGGATGCTTTTTGCTTCTTAATGTAGGCATGTGTGTCTGTAGACTTCCTTCTTAGAGCTGCTTTGGTTATATCCCATAAATTCTGGTATGTAGTTTTTTTTTTTGTTTTTTTTTTGTTTGTTTTTTTTGTCTCAAGAACATTTTTTAAATTTCCCCTTTAATTTCTTCTTTATTTGGGAGTTTTAGCACATTTTAACATCATGCCATTGTACTAAACTAAAATCAGATTCCTTGTCATAGCTTATGAAGATTTTAACTACCTTTCAGATATTTTCTATACAAAGGTCATCTAAGTATTTTATATTTTTCTAGAATGTTCCAAGTTCTTTTTCTTCTATGGGCCTTCTCAAATGTTTCTGTCTTCAAAACACTTTTCTTTTTATACCCCTCAGCCTTTAGGTCTTGACCTAAAGTTGATTTATTTATAAATTCCTATCCTAAAACCTTATCTAAGTAGGCCCACTTGTAAATCTCTGTATTATTACAGACTGTCACTTTATAGAATTATATATTTACTTATTTACTTGTGTTATTATTATTTTTTTGTCAATCACTTTTACTACAAGCTAAACACTCTGAGGTCAACACAAGAGCTTCATTTATTTAGTATTTATCATTTGAAACCTAGTACAATGCCAAAAGCTTATAGATATTCACAAATTTTATTGGATGAACTTAAAGGACATTATGATAGATAATAAAATAAATTTCACAATATTATAAGACTGACAACCAAGTTAAGAACTAGAACTTGTTGTTTGTAAAGGTCTAAGTGTTAGAGGGCAAAATCAATTAAAATGTAGATTATATGTAATATAACTAGTCCTGGTATATTCAATGTTTTGGTAATTCATACCAAATGTTGATGAACCAGTCATTGAAATATCCATCAGTAAATGGTTCATTAATTAAGTTGTGCATGATTGTAAGGTTTGTGTTTATACTACTTGGAATAATAATTTCCATTAGTCTCAAGTACTTTAGAAGTACGTATTAAAAATTCACAAGTGAAATACATAGTATTATTTATTTATTTAAATTACACAGCTTGATCTACTTTAGTAGAAATCTCTGATAAATATTTAATGATATCGAAATATCAATTCTTCAAAACTGTTTCATATTTTATACTAAGTATATATTAATGTTAATTGGTATCATATCCCTGTATCAGAATAGAATAGATTGTTCCAAATTGAACAGTAAAATATTAAAGACTACAACAACAAATAGTTCCTGCCATATATCTGTCATTGGTTGGATTAGGCTCTGTTCCATATAACCTTTACTTTAGGACTTAGCCTAAGTGAATAGACTCTTTCTGTAACTTTGTTGGTTGTTATTGCAAAGGAAACCTAAACTGCTATGAAATATAAGCTGGTTTTTAAATCTTCTGCTCAAAAATGAAAGAATTCTTATCATTTGCAACAGCATGGGTAGACCAGAAGAGTATTATACTAAGTGAAAGAAGCCAGTCAGAGAAAGATAAGTATCACATGATCTCACTCATATGTGCAATCTAATGAACAAAATAGAACCAAAGACATAGAAGCATGAAACAGACTGATGAATTTCAGAGGGAAGGTGGAGGTGGGTGGGGAGTAATTAATTAACTGGGGAACTTCCTATATGCATATGTGCATAGCCCATGGACACAGACAATAGAGTGGTAAAGCCTTGGGAAGGGAGGGTGCCCGGTTGAGGGGATCAATGGGAAAAAAAGGGGGGAAATCTATAATACTTTCAACAATAAAGATAAATTTAAAAGAATCTTCTGCTCAAGATACATGTCACTTCTATTCCTATTTCATCACACAAAGCAAGTTATTTTATGAAGTATGAAGTTATTGTGACAAATACAAATAATTTTCCCTGAGGGTGTGACACTGAATATGGACAAAAATTAATACACTTATGACACCTCATTTTCCTTATATGATCATTATATAAATGTTAGATTTGTTTTACTTCAGCACTCTGAAATTAGCAGTTTGATTTTTTCTTTCCAGAAGGACCATTACCATTTCTTTCTGAGGTAATTCTGAAATATCAACTGACCATAAGTTCTTTAAAGTAGTGCCTAATAACTATAAGGTAAAGTATTTTCGGGATAATTTTTTGAGGTGAAATTGTATATAATAAATATGTGAGCATTTCTCTTAATAAAATTCTTTGGAGCAGAAAAATATGGCATAAGTTTGAAAATTTTATTATAATTACCTCAAACTTTAAAGTTACTTTGAAATTTCTTAATTATAGCTTGAAGTAAAAATTCCAAAATTCCATGATCCTTGCTTGGACCCACTTTTCCATGGAAAAATTATAAATTCAACAAAATTGCTTTTCACATAAGTTGAATTAATATTTTTAATGCTTTTAAAAGTAAGAGGCAATTAGACACAAATAAAACAAAAATTACATTATGACAATGAACTTGGTCATTTTTCTCTGAATCAGGATGTTTCAATAAAAGAAAACACACTTTGGCCGAAACTAGTTTGGCTCAGTGGATAGAGCGTCGGCCTGCGGACTGAAAGGTCCCGGGTTCGATTCCGGTCAAGAGCATGTACCTGAGTTGCAGGAGCATCCCCAGTGGGAGGTGTGCAGGAGGCAGCTGATGGATGATTCTCTCTCATCAATGTTTCTAGCTCTCTATCCCTCTCCTTTCCTCTCTGTAAAAAATCAATAAAATATATTAAAAACAAAACAAAAACAAAAAAAGAAAACACACTTTGGTTCATCACATTTTTAAAAAATGGGACAAAAACGAAAAACTTATGGATTTCTTATTATATATAGGGATCTGAACTACTATCTTACCTATGCATTTTCTTTATTCCTTAGTATAATCTTTGAATGTAGATATTTTAATTATCATTTTATTAAGAAACTCAAAGCCTAAAATGTTTAGTGAATTGCTCTCTGCATTCACTAAATCTAATATCATAATATCAACTTATGATATTAGTGGATATCATAAATTTAAAATTCATACAATTTTGCTTTCAAAAACCTACAATTTCCATTTGCATCATGTATTTTTACTTTATGTTTGCACTATCAAAGATGGTATCAATGTGTATTTAAAACATGAAAATAGGGCAATATTTCTGGGAATGGTACTTGTATCTCTATTCTTGAATGTTATACTGAGCCTAAAATAGCTTTTTTAAATTGTTGACACTATTACAGATGTCTCCCATTTACTACCTGTTTTGCCTCCCTTCACCCAATCCCCCCTTCACCACACAGCTAGAATAGTTTTTTGTCCATAAATCCTTCACCTCAATCCATATAAATTAGCATGCATCTTTACAAATAACTTGATAAATCTGTTAATATTTGATAAAATTGTGTTCAATGTTCAGACAACATATTGGGTGTAATCAATCCCAGAAAGTAATAACTTAAATAATTCCTGAACTTGTGTATGTTTTGGTCATTGGGACATATTGAGGATGGAAAAATGAATTGAATAATGTGTATTAAAAAAAAAACAACCTAAAATGACGTCTAATGTGGCTCAGTTGGTTGAAGCAATCATCCCATTTACTAAAAGATTGTGGGTTTGATTCCTGGCCAGGGCACATACCTAGGTTTCAGGTTTGAACCTGGTCAGGGGATGTATGGGATGGCAACCAATAAATGTTTTGCTCTCATATTGATGTTTCTCTCACACACTTTCTCTCTCTCTCTCTCTCTCTTTCCCTTCCTCTTTCTCTAAAATCAATACGCATATACTCAGATGAGGCAAGAAAGAAAGAAAGAAAGAAAGAAAGAAAGAAAGAAAGAAAGAAAGAAAGAAAGAAAGAAAGAGAAAGGAAGGAAGGAAGGAAGGAAGAAAGAAAGAAAGAAAGAAAGAAAGAAAGAAAGAAAGAAAGAAAGAAAGAAAGAAAGGAAGGAAGAACAGGAAGAAGGAAAGGAAGGAAGGAAGACATTTAAAAAACCCTATAATGCACAAAAAGTAAAATCATCTAGTCATCAAAAGCAATTTCTGGCATTGGACAGATGTGTTTGTATCTCCCAGTTTTGCTATCTACCAACTGTGTAAACCTGTAAGTTATTTAACCCTAGCTGAAATTTTATTACTTTATCTGAAAAATGTGCATAACAATAAGATAACACTTTCTTCAAATGTTTGTTCTTAGTATTAAATAAGATAATGCTCTTAAAGTTCTCATAAAGTGTTTAGCAAAATGAATTGTTTAAATAAATGAAGAAAAGGCCTGAAGGTATATAATGATTATATCCACTACTATGATCTGAATGTGTTCCTCCAAAATTCACATGTTGAAATTTTATTGCCCAATATGATGGTACTAGAGGCCTAATGCATGAAATTTGTGCACAGAAGTGGGGGGGGGGGGGTTGTCCCTCAGCCCAGTCTGCACCTTCTCCAATCTGGGACATCCCTCTCACAGTCCAGGACTGCTAGCTCCCAACTGATCACCTGCCTGTCTTTCTGATTGCCACTAACCACTTCTGCCTGCCAGCCTGATCACCCCCTAACCACTCCCCTGCCAGCCTGATTAATCTCTAACTGTTCCCCTGACACCATGTTTACCCCTAACTGCCATCCCCTGCAGGCCTAGTCACTCCTAACTGCCCTCTCTAGCTAGTTTGTCCTGAAGAGTGTCCTGAATCAGAGTGAGGATTCCCTTGGGGGTGTGGGGTGGCCTTGGCAAGGGGCCTGTGGTGGTTTGCAGGCCAGCCACTCCCCAGTGACCCAAGCAAAGGCCCTGGTATCTGGGATTTTTTCTTTTCTACAATTGAAATTTTTGTAGCCTGGAGTGGAGCCAAGCCTCCTGCTTGCTCGTTGGCAGCAGCCATTTCTGTTGGGATTTATGTATCTTCTATAATTAAAACTTTGTAGCCTGGAGCAGAGGCCATGGTAAGCCAGGGTTTTAGAAGCTTGGCTTCCTCCATCACCAGAAGCAACTCTAGCCTCCTGCTCTTTTCAGCTCAGTGGCTGCCGCCATTTCTGTTTGGATTTACTTATCTTCTATAATTGAAACTTTCTATCCTTGAGTGGAGGCCTAGGCCAGCTAGGGCAGGCGAAAAGCTTGGCTTCCTCCATTGCCAGGGAAACCCAAGCCTCCCTCCTGCTCTCTGTGCCACAGCCATCTTGGTTGGGTTTATTTGCATATTTGCTCCTGATTGGCTGGTGGGCGTGACTGGTGGCATGGCTTATGGGTGTAGTGGAAGTACAATCAATTTGCATATTACTCTTTTATTAGATAGGATTAGGGGGTGGGGTCTTGTGGAGGTGATTAGGTCATAAAGGAATACCGTTGTTAATGGGATTAATGCCCTTATTTAAAAAAATAGATACTCTAGAGCAGTGATTCTCAACCTTTCTAATGCTGTGACCCTTTAATACAGTTTCTCATGTTGTGGTGACCCCCAACCACAAAATTATTTTCGTTGCTACTTCATAAGTGTAATTTTGTTACTGTTAATGAATTGTAATGTAAATATCTGTGTTTTCAGATGGTCTTAGGCTCTCCAGCAGCAGTTTTCAACCTAAGGGTCACCACAATATGGGGAACTGTATTAAAGGGTCACGGCATTAGAAAGGTTGAGAACCACAGCTCTTGAGCAAGCATGTCAAACTCAAAGGCTAACACGGGCTGCAGAAAAATAAAAGCTTGTTTTTATTCTGCAGCCCAAATAAACAATGTTTAAGTTTATGTGGGCTGCAGAAAAATAAAAGCTTCACTTTTCAATGTATAACCTTGGTACACTAATAGCATTATTACATATCAAGCAGATTATTTTATTTTTTACTTCACAGCAAAAATACTCCAATTCCCACTTTTCTTGTAAATTTTTTATGTTTGCCAGCATTTTTTCATTTATTTTTACTACCACTTGATTTCAATAGAGACATGCTTAATACAAAGGGCTGAAATAGATGACTAATCATTAACATAAAATAATAGAACATTTTAATAAAAATTAATATTTTTTTCTTGAACATTAATTTATCAGACACCGAATAACTGCACAAATTAATAAGCATAACAAAAGAAACCCATTTTTCTTGTTTTCCAAAAGCAAAATATTTCCTGTTGCTCACACCAAACAAGTCTGAACAAGATTAATGTGGCAATCAGCTGCTAAAATATTTGCTGCTAGTATTAGTGGAGAGAAATGGTGCGCCTGTGCATAAGGCACATAGGGAAATAAATGCAACATGATTATAGTAATCAGTCATTAGCGAACATTGTAGTTCATTACTAATAATTATGTGTAACAATATTGTAAAGATTAAGTTATTAAAATATTTCTTACATACCATTATATAGGCTAGGCCACAAAAATATTCATTGTGGGCCTCATGTGGCCTGTGGGCTGCGAGTTTGACATGCTTGGTCTAGAGAAGATCCCTTACCTCTTCTACTATGTAAAGCTATAGCCAGAAGTCTGCAAATTAGAAGAAGGCCTTTATCAGACCATGCTGTCAACCTGAACTTGAACTTTCAGACTCAGGAACTATGAAAAATAATTTTCTATTATTTTATAAGCCACCTAGTTTGAGATATTTAGTTATAGGAACCAGAAAAGATTAAAACACATACCATGCCAATTTTGAGTCTTTAGAAACAATATAATAAAAAATAAATAATAATGTGTTTGGAACTAGAACCTTAGTTTTAATACAAAAGAATGGCCTGGAAGCACTATTATGTTATACTTATTATTATATGACATATTGGATATTGGAAGCCACTTCAGAAGAAGGGTGATGATGTTGCTATTTCTGTCAAGAGCTAGAGGGTGATTAAGGTCATTGTTGCATGTACATTTCCCAAAATATCATATTATTAAAAATTAAAAACAATCACAAATAATAATATTTTAGGTAAATGTTCCTTGATAGACCAAATATGAAATTTGAGAAAGTGGGTTTTCAAAAATAATGATGTAGATGAGGCCACATCAATTCATTTATCTATAATGGTGACATTAACATGGACTGAAATTTTCTTTCAAAGAACAATAGTAAGTTTAGGAAACTGCCCCCAAAGAGTCTAGAGTTTTCAAGGTTATTAAGATGTAGTCCCAGAGAAAAGGTATGGTGTGTGTAATTTAGAAAATTATGTAGATGCTAGGATCAAATGATATAAGAGAGAAGTGACTAGCAAAGTAAAATCTAAATTATATCATTGAACAACCAGTTAGTCTAAACCTGTTACTGACCAACCAGTTTATCTGAAATCAGACATAAAAGAAACTCACGTATTCTTGCCTAAAAAAGGTATTTATCCTGCTGGAAAGCTTAGAAACATTACTATGACACAGTTTCTAGAAAGATCAGTCAAATTATTTTATTAGTAAAATAACAGATACACTGACTAATTGCTACCACATCTAAGTTATGCATTTCTTGATTGTATACTAGAGGCCCTGTGCACAAGATTCATGCAGTGGGGCAGGGGATCTCTCAGCCAGGCCTGCACCCTCTTGCCATTTAGGACCCCTTGGTGGTTGTCTGCCTGGAGTCTTGGTTGACAAACTGCAGCTCTTTGGCCCCTTGAGTGTGGTTCTTCCACAAAATACCCGGCCTGGATGAGTCTATTTGGAAGAATTGGCATTAAAAGAAGTTTAAATTTCAAAAAAATTTAGATCTCAAAAGAAATTTCAATCATTGCACTGTTGATATTTGGCTCTGTTGACTAATGAGCTTGCCGACCACTGGCCTGGGGAATCAGTCCTAAGCCAGCAGTCAGACATCCCTCTTTCAGTCTGGGGCTCTTGCATTCTGGGACCATTCACTCTTTACTGCCCAACTGCAGTGGAGGTGGAAGAAGCTCCTGCCACTACCACTGCACTCGCCAGCCATGAGCCCAGTTTCTGGCTGAGCAGCGCTTCCCCTGTGGGAGCTTACTGACCACCAGGGAGCAGCTTCTGTGTTGAGTGTCTGCCCTGTAGTGGTCAGTGCACATCATAGCAACAGTAATTTTGCAATTTGTTCAATTTGCATATTAGGGTTTTAGTATCTACTAGAGCCGGTGCACAGAATTTGTGCACAGGGGCTGGGGATGAGTCCCTCAGCCCAGCCTGCACCATCTATAATCTGGGACATCCCTCTCATAATACAGGACAGCTGGCTCGCAAATGCTTGCCTGTCTGCCTTCCTTATTGCCTCTAACCACTTCTGTCTCCCAGCCTGATCACCCCGTAAATCACTCCCCTGCCAAACTGATTGATGCCTATCTGCTCCCCTGCCATCCTGTTTGCCTCTAACTTTCCTCTGCAGGCTTGGTCACCCCTAACTGCCCTCCCCTGCAGGCCTGGTCCTCCACAACTGCCTTTCCCTGCAGGCCCAGTCACCTCCAACTTCCATCCTCTGCCAGCCTGGTCACCCCTAACTACCCTCCCCTGCAGCCTTCATCGCCTCCAACTGCCCTTCTTTGCAGGCGTAGTTCCTTCCATCTTGTGTCCACATGGGGGCAGCCATCTTGTGTGTTGGAGTGATAGTCAATTTGCATATTACTCTTTTATTAGATCGGATAATAAAAGAAACAGTAACATGCTAATTAGACCGTGAGACCTTCTGGAAACCTTCCAGATATTCTTCTAAACAAAGCCGGGGGGGGGGGGGGGGGGGCCTTGCCCGGCCTGCAAACTGCGCCGAAATGGTCCTCAGCCCCTTTCCCAGGCCGGCCATGCCCCCCAGTAGGGACCCAAACCTCAATGGGGGTGTGGCCAGCCTGCACACAGCCATCAGTTCCTTGCCCCAGCTGGCCATGTCCCCTAGTAGAGACCCCCACCCTGAAAGGAATGTGGCCAGCCTGCAAACAGCCATCAGCCCCTCGCCAAGTCCCACCCTGTCCCCAGCAGGGACCCTCACCTTAATGGGGGTGTGGCCAGCCTGAAAATGGTGCTGGGTCCCTCACCCAGGCTGGCCATGACCCCCCAAGGAAATCCTCACCCCAATGGAGGTGTGGCTGGCCTCCAAACCACCCCAGCCCCTCACTCAGGCTGGCACAACTCCCCAAGAAGACCCTCACTTTGATCCAAGACCTCGTTCAGGGCAGATCAGCAGGCCCCCATCCATGCACCAGGCCTCTATCTATACTAATAAAAGGGAAATATGCTAATTAGACCAGGAGACCTTCTGGACGTCCTTCTGGACAAAGCCATGGTGGTGGGGCCTAGGCAGAGGTGGTTAAGGGTGACCAGGCCAGGAATGGAGGGAAGTTGGGAGTGATCAGGCTGGCAGGGGTGCAGTTGGCATGATCAAGCTGGTGTGGGGGCAATTGGAGGCAAGCAGGCTGTAGGGGGCAGTTGGGGGCAAGCATGCCAGCTTGCAGAGCAGTTAGGAGTAATCAGGCAGGCAGGCAGGTAAGTGGTTAGGAGCCAGTGGTCCTGAATTGTGAAAGTGATGTCCGACTGTTGGTTTAGGCCTGATCTCACAGGGGTCCCAGATTGGATAGTGTACAGGCCTGGCTGAGGGACATCCCCTGCCCCATGCATAAATTTCATGCACTGGGCCACTAGTATAGGATAATATAGCTTCTTAGTCTTCCAGTTGTCAACCTCTTTCTTTTGGGTGGTTTATCATGTTTTAGAATTTGTCAGCACAATTAGATCTGGACTGTTCTTTTCAGGACCACGATCATTAGTGGAAAATGTGTGTCTCAGAGACCACATGAGGGAAAAACAAATGCTACATCTCTGTGCTAAATATTAACCTAAGTGGATTTGTTCAGGGGAGTGATCATTGAAAGGAGAGAACAGTGCTATGTGCCCTGATTTATCTTGGTAGGAATTCCATCAAGCCTTCCATTTGGGGAGAGTTGAGGAAATTGTATTTGGCAACAGAACATTTTCTGAATAACTAGAATGTAGTGAAACAAGCACCTCAGACCCAATATATGGTGCTTAATTCTCTTGTAATCCTTTTATTATTTATTTATTATTTATTTTTTGATCAGCCTTACCTCTGTACATCAGAAGTAGGGCCACCTCTTACTTTCCTCTTGTGGGTTTCTTCCATCAGAAATCAGGCTGCACCTGTTCCTTATAATTCACTTATTATTAAGATTTAAGAGGATTAAAGAGCTCGTTGGCTCAAATGAGATTTATCTTAGAAAGTCAGATGTATTAGTGCTGGAAAATTTAAGTGTCTATAATGTATAATTATATAATACACTAGAGGCCCGATACACAAAATGCATGCAAGGGGCTCAGCCTTCACAGCTCCAGCTGCCTTGCCACCCTGCCTGCCTCACCGCCCTGTGGCTCCATGGCTCCACAGCCCCACCCACTGGTCATTTCAGAAGGTCATTCTGGAAGGTCGTCCCAGAAAGTCGTTCCGCTGTCTGGTCTAATTAGCATATAAGCTCTTTATTATATAAGATACATATATCTATAGGGTTTGTGCGTGTGAAAGATTATATTAAACAGTAAATAAATTTTAATATATTCCATGAACTACATGTGCTAGATACAGTATTATCAAAATGTATACTATTCCTTTCATCTAGATCTTCTCTATGGAAGAACTATATTTACTTTCACATAGATATTGGGCTTAGCATGTTATTGAATTTGAGCATGAAGATTTGGGAGAGTGTCATGTGAATTTTCTAAGTGGAAGCCTTCACAATCATTGAATGAAACCACTGTATCTCTTCTCTCAGTCAAGAGCTGGGCAATATTCCAGATACAGGTGTCTCTTTTATCCTAGTTTTGGAGTGAAGTGGATATTGAAAAGAGAATAGGCAGAATTAAACACCTATTATTGTGTTAGCCGTCAAGAATTCAGGCTGAATGTTTTTCCATCATAGTATGACTTAGCTTATGATTTATAAAGAAATGTTTCCCCAAATAATTTAATGCAAAGATATAATTCATTTCTATCATACAAGCACACAGGCACTAAGGATACTGCAAATAAAATAATTTTATGTTAATTCTAATATCATATAGTATAAGAAGTTATGTTAGACATAAATTTACTAACTAGTGTTTAGAGCTCTGGCCTTTCATTCAGTGCTAAGGGAATATACTGGTACAATATTTCCAAAGGGCAATTTTTAATTTATGTTAAATTATTAAAACACAATCTTGGAGACAGTAATCTTACTTTCAAGAAAAAAAAATAACAAAAAACACAAAATATTCAGAAGAAGTTATTTTTACGTATAAATTTTTGAAGCAACTTAATGTTCAAAAGTAAAATATTGGTAAAATGAATCATCACCCATAAAACAAAATATTATGTAGCTATTAAATAATATTGTGGAGAAATATTCAATGACATAAATATTTTTTATAAAGAGAAAAAGCAAGATAGACTTGTAAATAATGCATTACCTCAGTTCTTTTAAGTCATAAACATGTACATGGAGACTGGGAAGAAATGAATCCATAATTTTGACAGTGCTTATCAGTACATAGTTTAACTTTAAAAATTGACATGTAATGCTTTTAGAACTGGAAAATTGTTCTGAATTTCATTACAAATAAAATGTGGTAAGAAAAGGGGAATATATATTTTTCATGTAAGCACATAAAATTCCAAAATATGCCTTAAGTGAGAAAAGCTCTGTACTTGGCTCTCCTTACCCAACTGACTGTTTGTATGTGAAATGTTACATGCTATTACATCACACCTTCATCTTGACATGGTCATTTTTAAAGTACATTTTTAAATTGATTTCAGAGAGGAAGGAAGAGGGAGAGATAGAAATATCAATAATGAGAAAGAATCATTGATCGGTTGACCCTGCACAGCCATACGGGGGATCAAGCCCACAACCTGAGCATGTGCTCTCACCAGGAATCAAACCATGACCTCCTGGTTCATAAGTCCAACCATGACCTCCTGGTTCAATTCCAATCTTTATTACCCATAAAGATTGGAATTGACATGGCATTTTAATTAAAATTACACTGGCTTTGAAATTGAGCTAGTGGAGTTGTTAAATCAAGGGATCTCAAATCTTTAAATTTAGACTAAATGCTGGGGTAACAATATTCATATCTGAAAAAATAGTCCTTGAAGTGAAGCTCATACCAAGAGATAATGAAGGCCACTTCATGATACTAAGGGATTGATACAACAAGAGGATATAATTCTGGTAAACATATATGTACATATATATATATATATATATATATGTGTGTGTGTGTGTGTGTGTGTGTGTGTGTGTGTGTGTGTAAAATTTTGGAGAATTTTAAGGGAGAGTTCAACAGTAACACAATCATAATAGGGCACTTTAAAACCCCACTGACATCACTGGATAGAACTTCTAGACAAAAAAATCAACAAGGATACAGAAATCCTGAATGACACATTAGATCAGATGGAATTAATTGACATTTCCAGAAAATGTCACCCTAAATCTAGAAAATATTCATTCTTCTCAAGTGCACATGGGACATTTTCAAAGATAGACCACATATTAGGACACAAACTAAATCTCTACAAATTCAGGAAGATTGAAATGATACCAAATATCTTTTCAGATCACAATGGCATAAAATTAGAAATCAACTGCAATAAAATCACTCAAAAACATTCAAACCAATGAAGCTAAATAGCATGTTATTAAACAATGAATGGGTTATCAAAGAAATTGAAGAAGAAATAAAAAACATAATGGGAACAAATGAAAATGAACACACAACAACCCCAAATCTAGGGGCAACAGTGAAAGCAGTCCTGAGAAAGAAGTTCATAGCATTATAGGCCTGCCTCAAAAAACAAGAAAAGCTTTTAATAAGTTGTCTAGTACTACAACTTAAACAATTAGAAAAAGAATAACAAGAAAAGCCCTGAGTAAGTAGAAGAAGGAGGGAAATAATAAAGATAAGAGGGGAAATAAATGACATAGCAACTAAAATAAAAATACAAAAAAATCAATAAAACCAAGCGCTGGTTCTTTGAAAAAATAAAGAAGACTGATAAACCTCTAACCAGACTCATCAAGAAACAAAGGGAGAGGATCCAACTAAATAAAATAAAAAAACAAAAAAGGTGAAGTAATAATCAACCCCATAGAAATACAAAGGTCATAAAAAAATAACTATTGATGACTATATTCCAAGAAACTGGACAACCTGGATTAAATATACCTAGGAAAATACAATACCTAGAAAAAGTTAATCAGGAAGACTCAGAAAACTTGAATAGACATATAATTGTTGACGAAATTGAATCAGAAAAAAAAAAAAAAAAATTGCAAACCAAAGTCCTGGTCCAGACAACCTCACAAGAGAGTTTTACAAAACATTCAAAGAAGAACTAACAGCTATCCTCCTCAAACTATTCAAAAAATTCAAGAGAAGGAACACCTTCAACCTCTTTTTATGAGGCAAGTATTACCCTATTTCCAAAACCAGATAGACACTAAAAAGAAAGAAAATTATAGGCCAATATTCTTGATGAATATAGATATTAAAATCCTCAATAAAATATTAGCCAATTGGATCCAGGAATACATAAATAAAAGATCAATCACCATGACCAAGTGGAATTTATTTCAGGGATGTAAGGCTGGTATATAAGGCTGGTATAATATTTTCAAATCAATAAGTTTGATCCATCACATAAACAGATTGGAAGACAAAAATCACGAGATCATATCAATTGATGCAGAAAATGCATTCAATAAAATCCAACACTATGTTTGATAAAAGCACTCAGCAAAATAGGAATGAAGGGGTCATACCAAAACATAATGAAGGCTATATATGACAAACCTGCAGTCAACATCATACTCAATGGGTCAAAACTAAAACCATTTCCCTTAAGAACAGGAGCAAGACAGGGATGTCTGCTTTCACCACTCTTTTGTTACATAGTACTGGAAGTTGTAGCCATAGCAATCAGACAAGAAGAAAAAATAAAAGGCATCCAAATTGGAAAGGAGGAAGTAAAACTCTTAATGTTTGCATATGGCATGTTATTGTTTACAGAAAACCCTAAAGACTACACCAAAAATCTGTAAGGTAGCAGGATACAAAATTAAAATCCAGAAATCTATGGCATTTTTATACACCAATAATAAACTCTCACTAGGAGAAATAAAAAAATAATCCCATTTACCACTGCAACAAAAAAATTAAGATACTTAAGAATATACTTACCAAGGAGGTAAAAGAAAATTACATAATGTTAACAAAAGGAGATAGAGAATGATATACAGAAAGTGGAAGAATATACCATGTTCATGGCTTGGTAGAATTAACATAATTAAAATGTCATACTACCTAAAGCAATCTATAGATTTAGTGCAATCCCTATTAAAATATCAATAGCATATCTCAGATATCTAGAATAACTACTCCAAATATTTATATGGAACCAAAGGACCCTGAATAGTTGCAACAATCCTGAGAAAGAAAAACAAAATTGGAGAAATCACAATCCAATGTATCAAGTTATACTACAAAGCCATCATAATAAAAACAGCCTGGTACTGGCACAAGTACAGGCATACAGATCAATGGAACAGAACAGAAAACCTAGAAATCAATCCAAGCCATAAGCTCAATTAATATTTGACAAAGGAGGCAAGAGCATACAGTGGCTTTAAGACAGTTTTTTCAATAAATGGTATTGGGAAAATTGGACAGGGACATGCAAAAAAAGGAAACTAGATCACCAACTTATACCCTATACAAGAATAAACTCAAAATGGATAAAAGACTTAGTATAAGTCAGGAAAGCATAAAAATCCTAAAAGAAATCATAGACAGCAAAATCTTAGACATCTCTCATAACAATACATTCATGGATATATCCCCTAGGGAAAAGGAAACTAAGGAGAAAATAAACAAATGGGACTACTACAAAATAAAAAGCTTCTGCACAGCAAAAGAAACCATCAAAAAAAAATGACAAGATAGTCCACTGCATGGGAAAATATATTTGCCAATGATACATCTGATATGGATTAATTTCTGAAATCTATAAGGAACTCATACAACTTAACAAAAGGAAGACAAACAATAAAATTTAAAAATGGGGGAAAATAGACACTTTTCCTAAGTGGACATACAGATGGCCAAGAGACATGAAAAAATGCTCAAAACTACTAATTATCTTAGATAAAACTATAATGAAGTATCACTTTATACCCATCAGAATGGCTACCATCAACAAATGACAAGTACTGGCGAAGATGTGGTAAAAAAGGGAACCTTTGTACACTGCTTATGGGAATGTAGACTGGTACAGCCATGATGGAAAACTGTATAGATTTTCCCAAAAGAATTAAAAATTGAACTGCCATTTAACCCAGTAATCCTATTTCTAGAAATATTTCCTAAGAAACCTGAAATACCGGTCAGAAAGAATATATGCACCCCTATGTTCATAGCAGCACAAATAGCTAAGATCTGCAAACAGCCCCAGTGCCCATCAGCAAATGAATGAATAAAAAAAGCCATGGTAGCCCTAATGGATAGAGCACAGGCCTGGGAACTGAAGGATCCTGAGTTCAATTCTGGTCAAGGACACATGCCTGGTTTGTGTACTTGATCCTCATTAGGGGTCATGCAGGAGGCAACTAATCAATGGTTCTCTATCATAATTGATCTCTCTCTTTCTCTCTCTCTCTCTTCTCTACTCTCCCTTTCTCCCTGAAATCAATAAAAATATATTTAAAAATAAAAGAGCTATGGTACATTTACACAATGGAATATTATGCAACTATAAAAAAGACCATTTGAAACAGTATGGATGAACCTGGAGAGTATTGTGCTAAGTGAAAGAAGCGAGTCAGAGAAAGATGAGTATCATATGATTTCACTCATGTGAAATCTAGTAAATAAAATAAAATGATGGGAAAAAATATATCCAGAAACATAGAAGCATGGAACAAACTGATGAATCTCAGAGGGAAGGCAGGGATTTGAGGTGTGAGAAGAGTGATTAACCAGAAAACTTATATGCATACTAGGGGCCCAGTGCACAAATTCATGCATCTTGAAAGGAACTGTGGGCCAAGAGGCTGCAGTAGGCACAGGGACATGTCTTGGCCTATCTTCTGTGTCCTTATCTGACCCCTCCCGTCATGGCCCTTGGTCCCCTGTCTGCCAGTAGCCCCACTCCGACTGCCACCGTTTCCATGGTGGTGGCTCTGCTCACGCCAACTGCCGCTGTTCCACTGATGGTGCTGGCTCTGCTCATGCCTGCTGATAGCACAAAGCGATTGGGGCTGGCACCAGCAGCAGGTGCGAGTAGGGCAAATGCCATCAGTGGGTGCAAGCAGTGGCTGCTTCCCCAATCACCCCTCAGGAGCAGGGGAGATGGAAAAGCTTTCAGAGACAATCTGACCAGCAGCTGCCACTCACATCTGCTGATAGCAGTGAGTGATTGGGACTGCAGCAGGTGTGAGCAGCGGTTCTGGCACCGGCTGCAGGTGCAAGTGGGATTGGCTCTGGCAGTGTGTCTGAACAGCTCCACCACTGGCAGTAGGTGCAAACAGGGCCAGCAGCAGGTGTGAGCGTAGGGTAGGACCACAGCGCGAGGGAGCAAAGAAATTTCAGTAACCACCAGAGGCTCACCCCAATGACAGCGACTGGTGGTCCCCTTTGGTCTGGTGCCCATGCTCACCTACTCCACCATCCTGCCTTGGCCAAGACCTTGCTTGTTCTACACACGCCCCCTGCTGGTCAGCACACATCACAGCAACCAGTTGTTCTACATTCAGTCTATTTGCATATTAGCCTTTTTTTAATATAAGATATGCATAACCCAAGGACACAGACATTAGAGTGGTGAAGGTCTCAGAGGGTAGGGTACTGGGTGAAGAGGTCAATTGGGAAAAAAACACAAATAAACTAAGGGGACATCTGTAATTGCAACAATAAAGATACATTTAAAAAAATAAAGTTAGACTAAATGCAAGTGTCTTAACTATACTGCTGTCTATTTTCTAACTATGGTAGGAATAGAGAATTTATGGTAATTAAATATTATTTAGTCATTAAATCCATCTGGTACTGCTGATAATTATGTCCCAATATGATTTCCTCTAAGATATCTCAAATGCCATTGATAAATAGCTAAGAAAAAAAGTAAGGGGATTAATAGTAATTATTGCAAAATGGTTTGCTATTAAATTAATTGAATAAAAAGTAAAGTAATTGGATTATGTATGATCTTTAACAGCTACTAGAGTTTAAACTTTAATTAAATTGTCATAGTCATTCAAAAAAATGAATGTTTGAGTATAAACTATTTTTAAACAACAAGTATAGCAGAATACTAATCAGGGCAGCCCATACCAGGAGCCAGAAGTTGAAAGCTCCAGCAGACTGATTACCAATTACACATTATGATCCTTGGAAAAAAAGGGTTGAACTCTAGTAATAATTTGCAGGCTTTTCAAATATTATTACTTGATAAAAAGTCAATTAGCATCGACTAAGAAAACGCATTCTTAACAATTAGACGTGCTGTGTGCATTAAAGAAAACCTAGGCTTTTAATTCTGCCTGGAAGTTTTTAGAGGCAGACTTCCCCAGCTAAATCCAAAGTTATATTTTATCAACTATTCCTATATATACCCTGAAAGACATTTTAAACACATGATATAATTTTTGATGTTCAGCTTATTCTAGTAATTTTTAAAGTAAAAATACTTGAACAAAAATATCATATATGAAATTATGTATATATACATATTTCCATAAATGAATGCACAGAAATACACACACACACACACATACACACACACACACACACACACACACACATATATATATATATATATACACACACACACACACACACACACACACACACACACACACATACATACAGATATACATATATGCATATCATCTAGGATATCTTTCAAGGAAACTACTTGAAATCTGTATGTTAAATTCCTAAAATTTCTCTGAGGAAAAGACAAGCTGTTACATTTTGCTTTGATTTTCTAGTTCTGCCTTGCACAGAGGTGGTAAAAACACAGTTACCTCATTCAAATGCAAATATTCAGAGAAATAAAGGCAGATGTGTGCACATCATCACAAAATTAGAGTCCTTCCAAGCTAAGGTCACTCACACTGAACAATGTTTCCCCTTCTTGCTTCAGCTCTCAAATATAAACAAGTGTCTTTTCCATTCTGCTTAGTGTCACGCATTTCACACTTCTGTGCCTTTTATTGATAATTTTGCTGTTTTTAAATTGACCCACCTCCTTGGTTAAGTTTAACTTAAGTATTTTATCTTTTTGATGCTATTTTATGTGGAATGGTTTTCTTACCTCAATTTATGGTTTGGTTTAGGGTAAATAGACAACTAATTTTTTGTACAATAATTTTGTATCCTGCAGCTTTAGTGAATTTATGTATTGATTCTAACAGTTATGTGTGTGGGTATGTGTATTCTTTAGGGTTTTCTAAATATTAGATCACTAGAAGCCCTGTGCATGAATATTTATGCACTGGAGGGGGTGGTCCCTCAGCCCACCCTGCTCCCTCTCACAGTCCAGGAACGCTCAGGGGCAGGAGGCAACCCAGCGATCGGGGGAAAGTGATACCCCATCACACCAATGCTGCTGCCACTGCTGGAAACTCAAGCATCGGCCAGCCCTGGTTACCTGAACCTCAGGTGGCCCTGGGCATCTGAGCAGCTGCCATGTGAAGCTTGCCTATGCCTTGGGCTGGCCCTGGGGGGTGGGTAAGGGCTGAAGGGACTGGGGGACTCCAGAGGCAGGATCGCAGCAAGGTCTGCTGCCCCAAAGGGGCTGAGGAGACTGAGCACTGACATCTCTGAGGGCAGGGCAGTCAATTAGCATATTCTCTCCTTATTGGCTGTGGACATGGCCATCTTTGAGACAGCATGCCTCCTCACTAGATAGTATGTTGTTATAGGCACCTCTTACAGATACCAGAGAGATATTACAGGACAGCCCTCTGAGTCAGAGGGAGAGGGCACTCCCCACCTCCATTCTTTTTGTCATTGTTAATCCTTACCTGAGTATATTTTTCCATTGATTTTTAGATAAAGTGGAAGGAAAGGAGGGGGGAAGGAAGGGAGAGAAAGAGGGAGAGAGAGAAAGGGAGAGAAGCATCTATATGAGAGAGACAAATCAATTGGTTGCCTTCTGCACATGCCTCTACTAAGGCAGGGATTAAACCTGCAACCCAGGTACATGCCCTTGACCAGGAATTGAACCTGTGACCATTTAGTGGATGGGCAGATACTCTAACCATTGAGAGCACCAACCAGGGCGCCACCTCTGATTCTTATCATGCTTGTAGTAATAAATCCAAATCAGTGACTCAATATAATAATTGCATTGTGTTAAAGTGTATTTATTTAAAAATTACATCTGGAGACTAAGAAAACAGAGTCCTTGAAGTCAAGCTGACTCAGCTTTTACCCTCCTAAATTAAAAGGTAGATAGAACAGGTCTTGTTTGCAAAGTAAATTTGAGAACTACTGATCTACCAACAGCAATTTAAAAAAATTGCAGTAAACAAATTTACTAAAGAAGCAAGGCAAACAAATGTACTACATCTGAGGTAGGCTCAGCTAGTTTGGAAAAGCAAGTTTGATGGAGATTTAAGGAGTTATATGCCCTCCTCTCTATAGATGTTTTTCTTTCTTTCTTTCTTTTTTAATTCCTCTGCTAGTTATCCTGGTACAGATTAACTCTGAAGGTCTCCCCTTTTCTTTGTTACTGTTTTCCCAGAATTTATGAGAAGCACCTGGTGACCCACAACTGCTGTGCTGGGTAAGCTTCACTCAAGCAAGAGTTAATAAATTATTATTCACTGTAAGTTTAATATAATTGAATCAGCAGTATAGTGTATTCAGATAAGGGAAGAGGAAGTTCATCCTTATGTAAGGCCACCCTGGAAAACGCTATACATCTGAGGTGCATTATGAAGCTATAAGAAGAGATGCAAAAGAGGATAAATATGTGTATTTGTGTGGTGACATCCAATTTTTATTTTTTAAATATATTTTATTGATATTTTACAGACAGGAAGGGAGAGAGATAGAGAGCTAGAAACGTCGATGAGAGAGAAACATCGAGCATCTGCCTCTTGCACACCCCCTACAGGGGATGTGCCTGCAATCAAGGTGCATGCCCTTGAGCGGAATCAAACCCGGGACCTTTCAGTCCGCAGACCCACGCTCTACCACTGAGCCAAACTGGTTTCAGCTGGTGACATCCAATTTTTAAAAGCATGTTGTTAGGGAATTGCAAATTAAAGCAACCTTGAGATACCATTGCACAGCTATTAGAATGGTTAAATCCAAAACACTGACAATACCAAGTGTTGATGAGGAGGGAGCAACAGAAATTCTCTTTTATGCTGACCACTTATACCAGTTTCCTATAAAACTAAACAATCTTATAAAGGATCCAGCAAAACCAAGAAGCAACCAACATGTGCTTCAGTAAGTACATGAGTAAACAGACTGTAACCTTTTTAGACAACAGATTATTCCACACTAAAACAAATGAGCTCTCAAGCCATGAAAAGACATGAAGGCAGTTATCCAAGATTGCTGGCTATGTTACATCTGTTCTTAAGATTTTAAAAGGTATGCCTTAATTTAGAAAATATATTACTGTAATGCGAAGAATCTTTTTTAACTTAGAACATCCTTGGCTTTGTTTTTATGGTTAGAAAAAAATAGCACAAAATGATTCCATCACTTTTAGATCAGTTGATGAAGTGAAGAAAACATTAACCTAGCCTGAGGGGACTTAAGTGACTTGTGAAATATTGAGAGGAAGAAAAGTTTCTTTCCATTTATCCTAATGTGTGGAAACATTTGAAAAAGATGCAGGGCTTGACAAACATATCCTTGGAATAAGTTCTATTTGAAGAAAGTATTTACTTCTTAGGATGGAATAAAGAAATAAAAGTTGAGAAGAGAAGAGTAAAGCATATCACAAAATGTGTTTGATTAAGCTAGCTAGAAAAAAAACATTTAAAAATATTATATTTAGTAACAATTTAGCCTGAATATACTCCATTTATTCCTCTGATTTTGGGGGAGGTATCATGCAATAAATATTTTAGTGTTTATACTTAGAAAATAGAAGTTATCAACTGCTAAATTGCTATAAAACATTTTAATAGAGCCTATTTTTTCATTAATGTTTCAGTAATGTATCTAATTTCCTTGGACACTTTTAAAA
The DNA here is from genome assembly GCF_964339955.1 of Pipistrellus hanaki. NCBI lineage: Eukaryota > Metazoa > Chordata > Mammalia > Chiroptera > Vespertilionidae > Pipistrellus > Pipistrellus hanaki. The sequence goes on along the minus strand of NC_140505.1, from coordinate 136,890,814 downwards.
AGTGTTATATATAGAAAAATAAAGGAGATAATGCCCATGACTACAAGAAGGATTTAGTCTAATATATAGATATAGATATAGATATAGATATAGATATAGATATAGATATAGATTAGATATAGATATAGATATAGATATAGATATAGATATAGATATAGATATAGATATAGATATATAGATATATAGATATATAGATATATAGATATATAGATATATAGATATATAGATATATAGATATATCTATATATAGATATATAGATATATAGATATAAATATTAACTGACAGTGACCATAATTTATATTAGAGTGAACCATTGGAGGTGTTATTTTGTAACCAAAATCTATTTTCCTATTGGCAACTTCACATGGCTTAACATGGTTCAGAGGTATGAATGTTTATGCCCCTCAAATTCCCATGTTAAAGTCCTAACCACCCCACAGGCATTTGATTTAGGAAGAGGGCTTGTGGGAGATGCTTAGGTCATAAGAGTAGAGCCCTCTGGCATGGGACTAGTGATCTTAAAAAGCATACCTCACCGAGCTCATTAGTCCCTTCCAGCAGGTGAGGGCACAGCAAGAGGTTAGGAGTCTGAAACCTGAAGGGTCCTTATCAAACCATGGCCCCTTGATCTTGCTCTCCAGAATTGTGAAAAATGTTTCTTTTTTACTTATAAGCAACCCAATCTGTGGTATCCTATCTAATAAAAGAGCTATATGCAAATAGACCATACCTCTGCTACACCTACAAGCCACACCCACCAGCCAATCAGGAGCAAGTATGCATATTAACCCAACCAAGATGACGGCAGCCACAGAGCTAGCAGGAGGCTTAGGTATCCCTGGCAATGGAGGAAGCCAAGCTTTCTGCACACCCTGGCCTTGAGTAGCAAGGCTACAAAGTTTCAATTATAGAAGATAAATAAATCCCCCCAAAATGGCAGCAGCCATGGAGTGTAGTGAACAGGAGGATTGGGTTTCCCCATCAATGGAAGAATCCAAGCTTCCTGCACACGCTGGCTGGCCCAGGCCTATGCTTAAGGCTACAAAGTTTCAATTGTAGAAGATAAATAAATCCCGGATACCAGGGTCTCTACTCAGGTCACCAGGATGTGTGGCCAGCCTGCAAACCACCATAGGCCCATCACTTAGGCCACCCTATGAGCCAAGGGAACCCCCACCCTGATCCAGGACACCCTTCAGGGAAAACAAGATGGCCCTCACCTGTATACCAGGCCTCTATCCTATCTAATAAAAGAGTAATATGAAAATTGACTGTCACTCCAACACACAGGATGGCTGTCCCATGTGGACACAAGATGGCCACCACAAGATGGCCAGTAGGGCATGGCAGTTGGGAGGGATCAGGCCTACAAGGGAGGGCAGTTGGGGGCAATCAAGCCTGAAGGGAAGGGCACTTAGGGGTGACCAGGTCAGCAGAGGAGAGAAGTTAGGGGTGACCAGGCCTGCAAAGGAAAGCAGTTGGGGGGAAACCAGGCCTACAGGGAAGGGCATTTAGGGGCAATCAGGCTGGCAGGATAGCAGTTAGGCATCAATAAGGCTGGCATGGGAGTGGTTAGGGGGTGATCAGGCAGGCAGACAGAAGCGGTTAGGGGCAATTAGGAAGGTAAACAGGTGAGTTGTTGGGAGGCAGAAGTCCTGGATTGTGAGAGGGATGTCCAACTGCCCGTTTAAACGGGCTATTGGACATCCATCAAGGGGTCCCAGATTGGAGAGAGTGCAGGCTGAGGGACAACCCCCCTCCTCCCCCCCAATGCACGAATTTCATGCACCAGGCCTCTAGTTTTATATAGTAGCTCAAAAACACTAAGAAGATTGAATTGTAATAACTATTTTGATGGAAGGATATGTAGGTTGCAGAGAGAACAAAAATGCATTCATTTCATATTGGCAAAGTGGGCTTGGTTTTTAGGAGGAGGTGACACAACCTAAGTCTTGTCTTAATGGTGGTGGCAGGGAGAGGAAAGTTTGTTAAATAGGCACAGGCAGTTATTCTACTTGGCATATTTCTAGCTCTCTTTCAAATTCTCAAGGCTGGAGTGCTTATTCTGCCATAACAATCATCTGGCCTCATTCTTATAAGGAGCATTTCCAATGACTACAATAACATCCTAGATGGATATTAAAAGGCAAAAACTAGATCTTTATAAGGCTGACATTTTATCTTTATTTAGTCTCTGTGATATTACATTGGAGTGTAAACTAAAGATTTTATTTGAAATTGGTAACTGATTAAAAGGAAGTATGGTCTTTGGTTTATGATAGAATATATTGAAAGTCTATTAATCAAAAATTCGTATTTAAAACAGTTAAATTGAATAACTAATATTTACAGGTAAGAAATACTGGAATGTATCTATAATAATAAAAGCATAATATGCTAATTAGACCAGATGTCCTTCTGGATGACCTTCTGGACAAAGCCAGGGCTGCAGGGAAAGCCTGGGTCCCTGGTGCCAGAGGGAATCCAGAGCTGGCAGCCAGGGAAAGGAAGGCCTGCTCTTGCATGGATTTCATGCATGGGGCCTCTGGTGATATATAATAGGTGTTTATAGAACCCATCTTGTTGCCTTACATCTCTGTTTGTTTCATGAGAACATATTTCTGTACCTCTTCAAGGTGATAACATGTGCTCTTTATTGTTCCCTTTATACATTGCTGATTTTTATTATTATCTACTAAACTTTTTATTAGATAATAAATCCAAAACAATGATGAAAATTAATAATGAAATATATCATCATAAAACTGCAAAAAGGGAATTTTGCAAATATGCAGTTTTTGTCAACAAATGGCAAATTCCAAGTTTATGTCAACATTATTTTTTTTAATAAAAAAGGGAAGGTGCTTATCAAACCTACTAAACAAATGATAAACTAGATCTTATAGAAGTAAAAGTAAACAATAAACCATTGGCTTTCCCTGCAGTATAAAACCCTCTTTTTCAAACATAATATGATGAAACATTATAAAACAAAATAAAAAATGGCATTGAACATGCTAGTAATGTTTCTTCCCTACTCAGCAAACTATGAATACTTTTAGTATTTTTAATGTTTGGCTCTTGGAAAGGTCAATTTCATTTTGGGGGGTAGCCAGAAAAAAAAGTGATATACATAATAACAAATAAATCTCACTACTTTCATTTCTATAGTCATACATATATTGCTAAAGTTCACTGAAATATATTTGATTATTTCTAGTAAAATTATTTTATATACATATAATTGTAAAATGTTTTATATGGTAACTTGATTGAAACTATATGCCATTTGAATTAAAAAAAAAACACACAAAAAACTTGAGGTTTGCTTTAAAAATGTTAACCTAAGACAACCGAAGTGTCCTTTAAGAGAAGGTTGGATAAAGACAATGTGTTACATATATATTATGAGATTTTACTGAGCCATACAAAAAGATGAAATATTGCCATTTGCAACAACATAGATGGACCTGGAGAATATAATGCTAATAAAATAAGTCAGTCAGCAAAAGCTAAAAATCATATGACTTCATTTATATGTGAATATAAAACTGAAACACATAGACATAGAAAACAGAGGGGTGGTTACCAGAGATAAGTGGTGGGGAGACAGCAAAGGGTCAAAGAGACCAATATATGGTGATAAGATGATTTGACCTTGGGTAGTGGGCACACATACAATATACAGATTTTTTCTTTAAATTTAAAATATATATATATATATATATATATATATATATATATATATATATATATATATATATTTTTTTTTTTTTTTACAGAGAGGAAGGGAAAGAGATAGTTAGAAACATCCATGAGAGAGAAACATCAATCAGCTGCCTCCTGCACACCCCCCACTGGGGATGTGCCTGCAACCAAGGTATGTGCCCTTGGCCGGAATCTAACCCGGGACCTTTCAGTCCGCAGGCCAACAATCTGTCCACTGAGCCAAACCAGTTTTGGCTTTAAATTTTTTAATGTAAATGTAAACTACTTTTCTGTAGTTTTTCCTCATTGAAGGTGTTTATAGATTAAACTTTTTATAATCTCTATCAGTATTCATTTTTTTAAATATATTTGTGTTCTCAAGCAATTAAAGCAAAGAAAATAAAATGCTGTAAACTATTACAAATTATTTGTATTCTTAGTTTGATAGTATGGAAAATCAAATGACTGAATGCAGATTTATGAGTCTATATTTTTAAAACATGTCATTATTTAATAATTTTATTTCCTAGGTGATCTCTTTTATATTTAAATTTTCTTTATTGATTAAGGTATTACATATGTGTCCTCATCCCCTCATTATCCCTCCAACCCCTGCCCCCCTGTTGTCTGTGTCCATTGGTTAGGCTTATATGCATGCATACAAGTCCTTTAGTGGGTCTCTCCCCCTTGCTCCACCCTCCCCTACCTTCCCTCTGGGGTTTGACAGTCTGATTGATGCTTCTCTGTTAGGTGGTCTCTTTGTTATTTCTTTATCTTGTGTATATTTTCTTTTGGTCCTCTGTTAACAACAATCTATTGTCTTTTGCTAAGTGACTTTACACTTCTCTATGTTTTATAGTCATTATTAGCAGAAACGAATTTCATTTTTTATTAACTAAGTAAAATATCTATTTTACAGTATATTCCAAGAGCTTTTGAGCACTTTTTTTTTGTTTGTGCTATTGACTCGAAAACAAGCTTTGTTTATCATGAAAAAGGTCTGATTTTTAGTATTTATTAAACCGTTAGTACGCTATTGTCTCCATAAATTTAACGCTCTTTTTGGTTTATAGATTTTACTTATATTGCTCTTTCCAACTATCACATTAAAAGTGAATTATAATTCTTAAGATGAATTTGTTCTCAAGAATAATGAGTCATAAAATATATAGACATTTTCATGTTACTTAGAACCATTTTCTTTTTTTCTATCATTTCCACGGACAAAACTTTTTGGTACAAGATATGTTCCATATTCTGAATTCCATATTCCACTTGCATTTGGTCAGACTCTGTGTGAACTCCTCGCCTTCTGGAATCTCATTTGAGAACTAGACAGGAAATAAAATATCACAATAGACTGATCTTATATAAATAGAGTTACAAGGAAATCTGTGATGAAGCAGCATATATTCATTCCAATAATTGCATATATTCATACCAATAATTGCATTCATTGATTGCTCCCATGCATTGAAGGAGTTTGCTTGTCAGTTCTCATAGTTAGTGCTTAGGACATTTGACCATCTAGGATGGGTGAGCAGCAATAAATAGAAAGCAGAAATAAACTAAAAATATTTGTGGAATTTTCAGGTCAAACCAACATATCTGTCATTGGATGTAAGTTGAGTAAAAGTTGAAAGAGACATTGATCATGCTAAGGCACAAATTTAAGCAAGCTCTAGTTCTTAGTTACTTACCATTTACAAAGTTACTGTAAACTTTTGGTCATATCCATTTTTATTGTAAAACTAGCGGCCTGGTGCACACAATTCCTGCATGGGTGTGGTCCCTAGGCCTGGCTGGCAATCGAAGAACGAGTGTCTGGTGAGGAAGGGCAGGTCCCAGCTGACCTCTGAGCCCTGGGCAGCACCTGGGCCCCTGGAGCCCCTGCACACCCCCCCTCCACCTGAGTCACAGCACCTGAGTCCCCACACGAAGATGTAGTGAGTGTGGCCAGACACGAAGATGCTGAGGTGAGAGTGGGCCTGTGGGCTCCCCAGTGGCATGGCACAGAAGCGGGCAGGCAGCATGCTTTCTCCTGGCCAGCTGGCCTCACAGCCTGGCTCCTGTGCAAACCTACAGGGTGCCCCATGGGACCCTGTAATCCTGGTGGCTGCAGCCTGGCTTACCTGGAAGATGCCACAGGTGTGGGGTGGGCTCCTCACAGGTGCCTGGCACCTAAACATGGGGGCACCCTAAGCCCTGCAGGCTTGGTCATTCCAACTGCCCTCCCCTGCCAGCCATCTAGTTGTGGTCATCTTGTGACCACATGGGGGCAACCCTTTTTATGTGAGGGTGTAAAGGTCAATTTGCATATCACCTCTTTGTAATATAGGATTTGTATTGTCTCAAAATTTTAATGCTATTTCTTAGTTTTCATCTCAATAATATATATCAGAGTTATATCATATTTTCCACTGCTGAATTCTCTATTAAATGAGATACATTTTTGGAAATCCTAGCCTAACATATGCATTTCATGAATAATATATGCTGTGACTGCTGGCATCATTGCTATCATCATCACTATACAACATTATGACTACCAGTAAAATCAATATATCTCAAGTTGCTAATTGCTTTTGAATTCATTTACCAGTAACAAAAATGGAAGATCCAACTCTTTTGGAGGAAGCTGAGTCTTCTCTTTCCTTTCATCTCTCTCTCTCCCTCTCTCTCTCTCTCTCTCTTTTTCTCTCTCTCTCTCTCTCTCTCTCTCTCTGAAGAAAAATATTTTGACAGTTGGCTATACAACAAATAATAATTTTGAGGAAAAAACAAGTTATGTAGTACGTTTTAATATTATGATTCTACATATTAAAGTTTCTGTGAGTATATTTGTCTTGTGGCATACTTTAGAAAATTTAGGAAGTATCAAGTGTAATAAAAAGTCTCTAATTTAGTTGTATAAATAATGCACAGCATGTATAAATCACTGTAATTAATTTAAAAAAAAAGCAAAGAGGTCTGTTCAAACAGAAATATTGCCAAAACCGGTTTGGCTCAGTGGATAGAGCATTGGCCTGCGGACTGAAAGGTCCCAGGTTCGATTCTGGTCAAGGGCATGTACCATGGTTGCGGGCATGTCCCCAGTAGGGGGTGTGCAAGAGGCAGCTGATCGATGATTCTCTCTCATCAATGTTTCTAACTCTCTATCCCTCTCTCTTCCTCTCTATAAAAAAATCAATAAAATAAATTTAAAAAAACATGGAAATATTGCTTCATAAAGGTGGCAACCACACACACACACACACACACACACACACACACACACACACATATATATATATATATATATATATATATATATATATATATATATATATATATATATATGTATGGTGACTTTGGCTATAACTTCAAAGAATTTGAACCTAAATTATCATTAAGAATTTTTCCTGACCCAGTTCTCTCAAAAAAAGTTGAAATTATGAGTGTGGAAGTGATTTACAGCTGTATTACAATCTGGTTTTATGTCAAATACCAACTTTAATTAATGGAATAAGGATGAGGTTTGGGAATCCTAGAATTAGGATGTCATTCCTTAGCTTTCCCCAGTATTCATTTCATGTATTAATTGGAGGAAAGAAGAAGTGATATGCTTTAGATTTGTTATCAGTAATTTAAGGACGACTAAGAGAAAAAAGCATGTTGATACTCATCTGTCCTTTCATTATTATTCCACTAGAGGCCCAGTGCATGAAATTCGTGAATTGAGGGGGGTGTCCCTCAGCCCGTCCTGCACCCTCTCACAATCCAGGTGAGAGGGAAGACCTTTCAGGAGATGTCCAACTGCTGGTTTAGGCCTGATCCCGCAGTGGATCAGGCCTAAACTGGCAATAGGACATCCCTCTTGCAATCCAGGACTGCTGGCTTCTAACTGCTCACCAGCCTGCCTGATTGCCTCTAACAACTTGCCTGCCTGCCTGATTGCCCCTAATGCCTCTGTCTACCTGCCTGATCACTCCTAACCACTCTGCCTGCCTGTCTCATTGCCCCTAACCACTTGCCTGCCTGCCTGATCACCCCTAACTGCCTCTCTCTGCCTGCCTGATTGCCCCTAACCACTTTGCATGCCTGACTGACTGCCTCTAACCACTTGCCTGCCTGCCTCATCACTCCTAATGCTTCTGCCTGCCTGCGTGATGGCCCTTAACCACTTGTCTGCCTGCTTGATATCCCCTAACCACTCTTCCTGCCTGCCTTATCACTCCTAAACACTCCTTGGGATGTGGGGCCAGCTGGGCTGAGGGGATGTGGTTTTCTGGTCTCTGGTCATCCTGGTTGTTTCAATTTCAGTCACTGGGCTTTTATTATATAGAATAAAGATTTTATTATCTATCAATGATCATATACTAAACTCTTCTTCCATACATCTAAGTTTCCTGAGGCTGAATTTGTTTGTCCAGTTAAAAAACTGAACCCCTTATATAAAATAAGTATAAAAATTTATTTTTAAAAAATTTGAAGGAAAATTGAAACTATTTCAAAGTCCAAGTCAGTAGTAAAATATATGTGTAGACTTAAAATTATGAATGCATTTGCATTTTTAAGGGAGTTTAAATAAATTCCCTTTATAGATACTTGTCACAATTTGGGTTTAAGGTTTTTAAAATATGGTCTGAGAAGTGCAGGCCATATGGCCCTTGTAATACAGCTTGTTGTTCCCATTTTAGTGATGATATAATGAATCATGTTCACAATAAATTATTACAGTTGTTTTTTATGTTGGAATTCAGGTTCACATCTTTCTTTAGTATTTGATTCTACAATCAGGCTGTGGAATAGGGCTAAGAAGCTTCGTATAAATCTGGGGTGAAGTTCCTTATATGACCTGATGATAGAACATACATATATATGGACACTGAAGAAAAGTAGGTTTTTAATGTAAAAATGTATCTCCTAAATTGGAAAACTGAGGTTTATATATATAAATTTCGTGACTATACATACTTATCTTTAAACTTACAGAACTGATAGTGATTATCATCAAATGCCTCTAGCTCAAACATTGTATAATTTTTATGAAAAAATTGAATATATGAAGTTGAAAGACTTCTTACTGAGACTTAAGTTTTTTCTAAGAAGCATTTTATTCACTAGAATATATTATCGATAGAGATTTGAAAAATGTCATTTTGAAATTTTTCAAATGCAATAATCATACTATAATTATGTTGTACATAAAGTTTTCACTTAACGTATCTAAAATGTAATCCCTTACACATAGAAGAGACAAATAATTTACCTACTGTGTAAGAAATTTTATTCAGGCAGTATATTAGTTTTTATGATTTTCTTCAGATGGTGTATTAGATTTTTTATTGTTTCCATGACAACTTCCACAAATTAAGGAGCTTAAAATGATGCAAACTTATTATTTTATAATTCTGTAGGTTGGAAGTCCAATACTGGTAGACAGGAAATTTGGAAGCTGGTTACATTCTTTTCTGGAAGTTCTAGGAGAGGACTTGTTTCCTTGCTCATTCACATCATTGACAGATTTTAGTTCCCTGCTATCGTAGAACTATGGTTTCTATTTCCTTGCTGGCTGTCATTTGAAAACTAGTCCGTTTTGTATATCAGATTCTTTGGCTCACGGCCCCCATAACACTATCTTCAAAGCTAGCAAAGGCTGGCCAAATCTCTCTCGAGCTTCATTCTCTCCTACATCTTGTTTTATTTCATCTCTTATACTTTCTTTCACTCTATATGTGAAAGGTTCTCTTGTAAAATAGGGATTATGAGATTAGAATGAGCCCACTTGGATAATCCAGAAAAAAATCCCCATCTCAAGGTCTAAATTCTTAATCACATTTATAATATATTCACATCTTCCAGGGATACTTATTGACGGGATACTTATTGACGTCTTTGGAGGCCATTATTCTGCCTAACACAGTAATCTTTCAAAGGTCTTTCAATTCTAAAATCTATGAATGTACAAATATTGCTTCTTTAATAATATCTCAATTTTCTGAGAAAACTCATTCTATCTCCCAACTCCTTTAAGCCCTTTGAGATAATAGCCAAAGAGAGTTTTTCTTCATGCTCTAAATTCCATTTGGATAAATTTTTTCTATGTTCTGTTTGTCACCTATTGTATTAAACACATTTTAAAAATGAATATCTCCATTTGAATATACTATAATACAAATGTTTTTATCCCCATGCCATCCATAATGAATGGTGATTATTTCAACTGTGATGTTTGTCTATCAGGGGTCTTCAAACTACGGCCCGCGGGCCACATGCGGCCCGCAGAGGAGTCTGATCCGGCCCGCCAGGTTTTTTGGGCAGTGAGTGCAGCCGAGGTGTTACAGTAGGAATTAGTAGTTCATATAGTCCGGCCCTCCAGCTCTCTGAGGGACCGTGATCTGGCCCCCACTTTAAAAAGTTTGAGGACCCCTGGTACGTTGACATGTAAGGACTGTTACTTATGATGGTGATACTTACTCAAATGATTTAGTATCCCTGAAGCTCAGTTTCCTCATCTCTCAAAAGAGGATAGTAACACTGTATATTATATAGGATTACTTTTGGCTAATAACTAATAAAACTAAGTTAATATACAATTAAGTTAACAAGGTGGTAAGGAGCTTGGGAAACTCTGACATCTAAAAAAAAAAGCAAAATAATGAATTAATTAGCAAATATCAACAATAAACTAAAAATTATGTAAAATGTATACATTATATTTGGTAAAAATACATTTTTTAAAATAATTTGTAACCTGTAGTGATCAGCCTTTTGCATGAGTACATATAAGACCAATAAAAGAGAAATAAATCAATCCCAGTTCTCTTGACTTCTACAGTAATAGAGCTTTCTAACATGAATCATCTTGCCTGCTTGGTATAAATATGTATTTATATAGTTTATGAAAATGTCAATGCCTGAGATAATGGGAAATATAAATTTTTAGTAGGTTTTATTTAGTTTGGTTCTCAAATTAGAGGTATTATATGATATTGCTCACAGGGATTTTATTTGTATGTTTTATTTCACTTTCAGAAATAATTTAAAACAGTTAATAAGAATACAAGAAGCATTTCAATATAATCTGAATTAAATTTGGTGATAAAGAATAAAGAGAAGTGTGAATGGGAAACTTTTATAATTAGGGTAAATGTCAAAATTATGTATCCTAATTTGTTTTCCATAGTCAAGGTGAAACAATAAATTTATTACCTTATACAGTTGTCTATGTACCTAAAACAAATATAGCTATTACACTTCCTAGAATGTAACTCTCTGAGGACAGATATTGTTGCTTATTTTTCTTCTGTTTGAGAGGAACATAAAATGTATTCAATATATATTTGTTGAGTAAATGTTTAGAAAGGAATTGTCTGAAAAATGCCTATAAGGAGGAGCAAAGCTTGAACTGATATGTGTGGCTCAAGCCAAATACATAGTGGAAAATTTTCTAATGTCTGAAAATGTATGTCACCGGTTATCTGTTGATAAATGACATCCATAAATGTTATTTATCTTAATTGAATTTCTGAAGACAATTGTATTGCAATCAGGTTAAGTTTGTTTTCTTAGCCAGAGACATATAAAACAGTTACTCTTGACTTTTTCTCCTCTCATTCTGGTTTTACTGAGTTTTATTCCACAATGGCTCTAGCGTGTGGGAGTGGAAAAACTTGTTGACAATTTAAGATATCATCTATTATATATTGTTATTAGTAGTAAAATTACATTTCTTTAGTTTGTAGTGAAATTTATTGGCACCTGACTTTAGAAATTTTCTAACCTGAAATAAAGTTAGGTTTTGTTTTTTTTACACCAATTTTTTAAACATTGCCTTAAAAGAGGAGACACCCTTTTCAGGCAAAAAATTTTAAATTTGTTATAAGTTACCATTTACTTATTTAATATTAAGTGATCTTTCTTTTGAATTATGATGGCACAATTTATTTTTTCCTACTAGTACTAAAAAAACTAGAATTTCAAATTTGGAGAATAAAAATATATAGATATGGTGAGGAAGGGAAATATGGTGAGCAAAAATACAAGGCTACAGTATGTCAGTCATTCTTAGCAAACCACTAGCTTTTATTTCTACTTTACCAGCCAAATTAAAGTAATAAAAGTTGTCATACAAGAGTTCTCACAAAAAATGGAGAGAATCTTCTGTGTTGCAAGTGGTGGAAACAGTGTGATCCATCATGGTTCTTGGGTAGCTAACCAGATAAGTTGCTGTATATGAGTCCACCTATTGAGGGGGGGAAATCTATCTATCTATCTATCTATCTATCTATCTATCTATCTATATATATATATATATATATATAAAAGGCTAATACGCTAAGTGTCTGACTGTCCAACTGGTCACTACGATGCACACTGGTCACCGGAGGGCAGACACTCAATGCACGAGCTGCTGAACTTCAGTGACTTGGCAGCAGAGGTTCTCAGGTGACGCACCCCAAAACCAGAGAGGAGGGAGCCTGATTCCTTGCAGGGCCGAGTGATTCCACATTCAGCCGTGGGTTATGTTGTTGCTGGGGCACTGTTGGCCCCAAATCCGGTTTACTGCACACTTGTGTTTGCATTCCACACCCTGTATGACAGCAACTTTGCAGAATGCCCTCTCACACTCTGGGACACCTCTGGTGATATCAGAGAGCCAATTTTGGCCTGATCCCCACAGCCAATCTGAGGGACCCCCACCTGCCTGAGGGACCTGCTCACTTAGCAGATGCCAGGGAGGCCTCGGGAGGTTGGCTCCAGGGCTTGTCTGGCCCGTTTCACCCAGTCCCACCCCATTATCCACTTGCTAATTAATTCCCTTTCAATGTGGACAAATCCATGCACCAGATCACTACTATAAAAGTGAAGCTCAGCCAGCATGGCTTAGTGGTTAAGTGTTGACCTATGAACCAGGAGGTCAGGGCTCCATTCCCAGTCAGGGCAAATGCCCAGGTTGCTGGCTTAGACACAGGTTAGGGGTGTGTAGGAGGCATCTGATTGATGACTCCCTCTCACCAATGATGTTTCTAAATTTTTCTTCCTCTCTTTTCATCTCTGAAATCAATAAAACTATGTTTTAAAAAATAAAAGCAAAATGAAAATTTTCTATCTCTTTAGTCTTTTCAGTAGCCAACCACCACATCTATTCATAAACTAATGCCTTTCCTGGGTGTAAAGTAGATTCAACAATAGACTAGACCACATTATAAGTCATACTGATTTGAATTCTACAATTTAAAGCTTCTGAGAAAAGGATTTAAATTCTTGAAGACATCTGAAGCAAGGGCATATTTGGAGTCTCCAGATAGAGAGTGGTTAAGAAACAAACAAACTTTACTATCTCTGTTTTTCTTTTCTGAGAAGCAAGAAACCCCTGAGGAGTACAATGGGAGTAATTCTGTCTGGGATAGTTTACAATCATCCAGAAGCCTAAGGTTTTATGATAAAAGATGACTCCCCTGCCTTTCTTGATGAATGGCTATAATTTTCCATCAGACATCCTGAATCAGCTACCCTGCCAGAACAAGGAAAAAAGCTCTCTAACTCTGAATTGAAGGTATAATTCTAAAATGTAAGACTTGGATGCACAACAATAACATTTTCTAGGAACCCTTGACATATAGGAGTTATAGAAAAAAATAACAGGATAGGTATTTACAGAGCACCGACATTTGGATAAGTTCATAATTTTCATTATAAAGAACAAATGATAATGAGATAAGGAAATAAATATTCTGAAACACAACAGTAAGAAATTCAATAAAAATTGAACTTCAAACAAAGCTATGATGTGAGACAATCAGTCAAAGCATCTTGAGTGCCTAATGTTCTTTCAATTTTATAATAAGAAATATCTAGCAGGGGGCAGACAAGAATCTCACATTCTATTTTAAAGAACATACAACATACAATAATTTGATAATTGCCTAAGTATGAACAAATTTATACTACATGAGATAAATGAAAATTTCATATTTGACAATTATATATTGTCTTTTTGGTTGCTTTTGTTAGTTCTTTATTTCATGATGTTCCCAAAAATAGTTCTCTCTATTTGAAGATATACTATGTTGATATGCCCATTACATTTTCTTCTGAGTGGTCAACAGCTAAGCTGTTTATTATTATTATTATTATTATTATTATATTATAGTATGAATGTTAGTAAGTGCATTGCATTTAAAAAACATGTATTTTTTTTTAATTCACAAATTATACATTTGATTTAATTGCTATAGTCATGTAGCAATTTGGTTATTACTAGTGCACTGTGGTGCATTTATACTGGCAACTACTGAACATTCACTGTAGTGTCCAGTTGCACATTCAGTAAGCAGGAAGAAGCAATATTATCTCAGTTTAATAGTATTCCTAAGTCAGTGATAATACTTAATATGTATAATGGACTGAAATGAATGAGCAAGAAAAATGCCTGAGTTTCTGTGGATAAACATGTTATTTAATAGTATATTATAGAAAATATCAAGGCTTCTATGTTCTTGCTCAGTGAATCCTTTCAACTTGTATTCTAGGGCAAAAGTAACTCCCCCACACCAACCAAAAACAGACTATTACTATAAAGTGGATAGATATTTATTTATAAACTAGAGGGCCAATGCACAAAATTTGTGCACAGGGGGTGGGGTTGTCCCTCAGCCCAGCCTGTACCCTCTCTAATCTGGGACCCCTCAAGGGATGTTAAACTGCGCATTTAGACCCAATCCTGGTGTCTAAATGGGTAGTCTGACATCCCTCTCATAATCCAGGACTACTATCTCCCAACTGCTCACCTGCCTGCCTTCTTGATTGCCCCTAACTACTTCTACCTGCCAGCCTGATCACCTTCTAACCACTCCCCGGACAGCCTAATTGATGTCTAACTGCTCCCATGCCAGCCTGTTTCCCCTAACTGTCCTCCCCTGCTGGCCTGATCTCCCCCACTGCCTGCCCTTGCAGGCTTCATTCCTCCTAACTTCCCTCCCCTTCTGGCCATCTTGGGGTGGCCATCTTGTGTTGACATGAGGGCAGCCATATTAGACCACATGGGGATAGCCATCTTGTGTGTTGGAGTGATAGTCAATTTGCATATTACTCTTCTATTAGATAGGATAGAGGCCTGGTGCACTGGTGGGGGCCAGCTGATTTGCCCTGAAGTGTGTTCTGGATCATGGTGGAGGTTCCCTTGGGGTGTGGGGCAGCCTGGGCAAGGAACCTGTGGTGATTTGAAGGCTGGCCATGCCTCCCAGCAACCTAAGCAAAGACCCTGATATCTGGGATTTATTTATCTTCTATAATTAAAACTTTGTAGGCTTGAGAGAAGGCCAGGGCCAGCCAGGAATCTTTACTTCCTCCATTGTTGGGGAAACCCAAGCCTTCTGTTCACTTTGTGGCCACAGCCATCTTGGTTTGGTTAATTTGCATACTCACTCCTGATTGGCTTGTGGGCGTGGCTTGTAGACATAGTGGAGGTATGGTCAATTTGCATGTTTTTCTTTTATTAGAGTAGATGTTTACATATTATGCTGTGTTTTATATGTATACTATATATTAATATAGAAGGCAAATATCGTTTATTATATATATTTACATATGAATTTACAATATAATATTTATGCACATTTAAACTAATCTATCTCCTATTTTGAAAGATAGATTATTAATAGGATTGTTAACATCATTTTTTACTTTACTTTTCTAGAACAAAATAAGCATCCATGAAATCTTTGTTCATTTGAATAGAATTCCTCCCTAATATTTAAGTTGAGTTTTTAGTAGTTGAGTCTTAAGTAAACACCAGGAAGAAAGTAAATACCAGAAACAGAGAATTTCAAAGTGGAAAACAGTAAATTGTGTGATTTTTTTCTTGTTCAGATGAAAAATTTAAGGTAAAAATATAGTTGGTAGTGCTCAATATAGAGGGAGGGGAAATGAATCCACCGGGTGTCTTCTACATTAAAAGTACAGTAGTCTCCAATGCTGGTCAGATGTATTTGTTTAGAGACAATTTTTACCTGAATACGAGCAAAAGCAAACAACGCAAAGAACTCCCAAAATTCCAATAATTATTCACTTACTATAGAATGAGGCCACTGAGAGCATGCCAAACCGTAAAATGATTCCTGCTACCCAAAATACGGGTTCAAAGCAAGGAGAAATTTTAAAGGAATCCCTCCAAGGAAGAATGAAACATAAACTCCATAGCTCTTATTGAGGGAAGGATAGTTAAGAAGCAGCTAAATCACATGGTAGTACCTGGAAGCTATGGGACACCACAGACTCACCCCATGAAGCTCCAGCACCAAAGCTCCTGGGATAGATAGATAATCAGGCACCACAAGCCATATGCTTGAAGACTAATGACATTTTCCCTTCCTTATTATACTAAAAGTTACACCCGGGACAAATAGGGCCTCCTGAGAAACAGAACATGACCGTAAATGAAAATGTACCTTTCACAATCAAGTGGAAATATTATGCAGCTAGAACCAGACAGTGTTTTGGAGATTGTACTTTTTCTGTTGCTTTGGATATATATAACCACTATTTGCAGTAAGTTTTTATAAAATGAATACCTTTATTTTAATGGGAAAACTATATTACTCCTTAAAAGTGTAATACAATGCTTGGGGCATAGTCTTTATAGCCAGCATACAGTAAAACTAAAATGTTCCTGAAAAATAAGTTAAGTCATAAAGCATTATGCAAATGTAGGGAATGCGAAACTGTTTTATCCAACGTCTGTGTGAAGACTGATGAGTGATGGGGGATTCCGGAAGGAATGCATAAACCTAAATACTGTTTGCCTCTCTTATTCTGCTGGAGACATAAAAACTGTAGTAAGCCATGGTGGAAACTGGAGAAACCCATGGTAGTGCTGCAATGTGACTATAGGTGATACATGTTATTGGTATGGAGGACAATCCTATATAGTAAAAGCCTAATATGCAAATTGGCCAAACAGTCAAATGACCAGTTGCTGGTGGGTGGGGCTAGTGAATGGGTGGCAGGCCAGCCAAAGTAGGTGCCAGCAGACAGAGTGAATGGCTATTGAGTGGCAGTGGCAACTGGCAGTGGCCATGGGTTGATCAGGGGGCAGGGCTGGCCACTCACTACTGGCTTATTCCCCTGACCACACCACTGGTTGCCTCCAAGTCCCCTGACCACACCACTGGAGGCCATTGGCAGTACTAGCAGGATGATAGGGTATGAGACTGGCCAATCGCTGGCTGGTGCTGTCCCCTGATCAGCCCATGGGTTGTCTCCCTCGGTCAGCCCCCGAGGGCCCATGGTCTGTGAGAGGGTGCAGGACATGCTGAGGGACCCCCCGAGTGTATGAATTTTTGTGCACCAGGCCTATAGTTGTATGCAAGGGGTAGAAAGGCCAGAGTGGATAAATGATCATTCTTAGTGTGGATAGACTTAGAATGGAACTAGGTAGATAAACCACTGATCCCAACATTAGGAATAGGATGAGGGGGAATCAATCAGATGATTTTGATTAATACTCATGAATTGGGCTGGGCTGCCACTGCTAAATTGTTTGTGTATTCCTATACTGCTTCCAACAACGCTGGCAGACTTGCCGAGAAGGTTTATCCTTTCTTCTCTCTGAATATAGACAAGTTGTCCACTATAAGTCTCAACTACAAGTCAGAAAGCTCTGAATTCCATAAAACTTAAGAACAAAGAGAGCTTATTCTCTTCTATTGCATACAAGTCCTCAACTACCTCTGAGAGCTCAACAGAAGAACCCCTGCAGACTGAGTGATCTCACACTGGACCTAAATAGGCAAACATGAATGGCTTGCACCTCCTTTTAATCTACTACAGCGTTCATATTGAGGTTATTGTAACCTCTGACCCAATTTAAGGGATTAGAAACCCTTTACTAGGGAAGTGGCTTAATCAAACTTATTTAGGTGCAGACATAAGAAGAAACAAGGGATCAACAGTTCATGCCATTTATGTTATTTTCTTCTTTATCTGGTGGCCCAGTAAATTACTTATTTTATTTTTTATAAGCCAGCATTTTAAGGTTTCCATTCTAGGTAAGGAATATGAATATTGAATACTGAAAGAATTAAAGTAGAATAAATTTTAATTTATCTACCTTGTTCAGAAGTTAGTTGGGATGCTCAATAGAGAATAGTTTCTTACAAAACTAAGTAATGGATAAAGTTTGATTTTATTGCACTTTTTAAAACCTATCCTTTCTTTCCTATCTCCTCTCACCTCCAGGGAGCCTATCAACTCATTTTAGCCACAGTGAAAATTTTCCTGGTACTGTTCTTAGAGGGCCTTACCTCAAAATTGCACAATTGTCACATCAAATGATACAATTCCCTGAGGGTCCAAGTGTTAGCTACATGCCCCAGGATAATCATATAAACCACGCTGAGGCCATGGCTGATATTATTGAATGTTATATAATTTCAGCTTGTGATTGCTATGACTATGAAGGTGTATAGCTTCCTAAGAAGTAACTTGAATATGCTTATTATTAGATAACAAAACAACAAGAAAAAAGGTGTGCAATATCTTATTTTGTAAAAGAGAGGAGAAAAACTCCCAGATGCACTGTTAATTGCTTTGAACTTTTGTTGTCAAGATTATGCTTGCAATTACTACATCCTTTAGTTTGTTTTTTAAATGTAAAATCCTATATGTAATATGTAGTTTTGGATATTTTCCCAATACAAACAATTGTGAGCTTATTTTTATATTACAAACTCGGGGGGGGGGGGGGCGGGGAAATTGTTTCTTAAAACTTGGTTTTTATGAACCCTATTTTCATTCAATGTTACATTTCAAGCATTCTTAACATGGCTGAGAAAATAGTGTCTGTAAAACTGTATCATCATTTAATGTAATTTTATTGAGAAATAGTGGGCAGAGTGCATAATATATATGCATTTAAGTCGTCAAAGGATATTTGTGAAATGAATACCTGCAGCTGATCACAGCTCTCTGTCTCTAGAGTTAATGACCATCAGGATTTTCATGATTATCTGTCCTTCTTTGTAAAAGCTTTTCTAAATTATCTAAAAATAGTATAGCTTTTCCTATTTTAAATTATTTTTAAATGAGATTCACATTATGTTTTCTTTTGTGATGTTTTTTTTTTAAATATTGCTTCTGAGATTTATTTAGTATAATGTGGATAATTATGTAACAATGATAGGAATATAAGACAATTTATTTGTCCATTTGCGTTGTTCTGGTTAACACTGCTTTGAGATCAACAGAAAGACCCAGGTTAGGATGTCAAGAAGTAGAGAGTGTCTGGAGAAGCAAACACTATGCCGCTGAACACCTTTTATTCATTTTCCTTCAGCATGCTAAGCGGGGACTGGGAGCAACTATGAAAAAGGAGTGGATGGAATGCATTACTTGGTCCAGGGAATGGGTTAGTCTCTGTTTCTATTGCTCTGTCTATCCACTCCCTACCCTCAGTCTTGGCCACTACTCAACCCTAGCAAGTGCATCAAATGGCCACTGCTTGTAGATATCAGCAAAAGGGATTGGAGTAGGGTGTTTTTTTTTTGTTTGGTTTTTAATATATTTTATTGATTTGTTACAGAGAGGAAGGAGAGGGACAGAGAGTTAGAAACATCAATGAAAGAGAAACATCGACCAGTTGCTTCCTGCACACCTCCTACTGGGGATGTGCCTGCAACCCAGGTACATGCCCTTGACTGGAATCGAACCTGGGACCCTTGAGTCTGCAGGCCGACTCTATCCACTGAACTAAACCAGTTAGGGCAGGATTGGAGTAGTTTTATTTTACACTATGTTTTTCCCATCTGCAATGAAATTTATTAATCTATATCTGCAGGCATTACTGATATTTTCCTTAAGGAACATATTCCTGAAAAGAGATGAAAGTGAAAAACTCATGGCTAAAGTAAAGGGGGTGGAACCCCACCAAATAAATATTGAAGTGTATTATTACATGTTAATTTTTCAGGAAAGCTTTTGTGTCCTCCAGTGATGTCTTCTTATTGTCTTGTTTTGTTTTTCCAAATATTTATATTCTCTTTTTCATTTTTAATTTATCTTTATTGTTGGGCGTATTACAGATATCCCCCTTTTTTCTCATTAACCCTCTCACCCCACACCTGCCCCTCCCAGGTCTTCACCACAGTATTGTCTATGTCCATAAGCTATGTAATATGCATATAAATTTCCTGGTTAATCTCTCCCTACCCACCCCAAACCCTCACCTTCTCTCTGATTCCATAGTCTATTTCATGTTTTATGTCTCCGGATTTATTTTTTTCATCAGTTTGTTGTGTTCATTAGATTCCACATATTAGTGAGATCCTGTGATACTTAAATTTCTCTGACTGGCTTATTTTGCTTAGCATAATACTCTCTAGGTCCCTCCATGCTGTCTCAAATAGTAAGAAATCCTTCTTTTCTTACAGATGCATAGTATTCCATTGTGTAAATGTCCTACTGCTTTTATATCTACTCATCTGCTGATGGGTACTTGGGCTGTTTCCAAATCTTAGCTATTAAAAAACACAGAACATGGAGTGCATATATTCTTTCTGACTGGTGTTTTGGGTTTCTTAGAATATATTCCTTGAAGAGGGATCACTGGATCAAATGGGAGTTCCATTTTTCTACTTGAGGAAACTCCATACTGTTTGCCAGAGTTGCTGCACCAGTCGGCATTCCCACCTGCAGTGTACTAGGCTTCCCTTTTGTCCAGATGCTTGAATGAAGTTCATCTAATACATTAATCTTCTTTTAGCCTTCTTGAACTGAGTGACACTAGACACTGCTAGACTATTCTAAACAACTAAGTCACCAACAACAAAATAACCCAAAACATAAAAGGATACTTGTTTACACTGTGATAACTAATTGTGTGTAATCTTATTTAACTATTATGTGTGTCAGGTGACTCAAATTTTTCATCACTCTGTACATGTCTATGAATGAGCACAAAAGTGCCATTAGTATTAATTTTGGGGTTACAAATAAATTTTGATGAGTAGGCACATTTGTAAATATGTAATCCATGAATAATGAGGGCCACTTATACTTTGTTGAGATAAAAGTACCCTTCATTTCATTCATTCAAAGCCACATGACAAAAGATATTCATTGTCTTCTATGGACCAGCCATTCAGTTTTCCTTTTACATAGATTTTGTGATTCAATCCTAGCAATATCTGTGTGAGGTCATTGTTTTCACATTAGTGTAGAGCAAGGAAAGCAGGATTTAAAAAGCAAGAGTCAGTACTTCTCACTATAAGGCACTATGTTTTCTACCAAATCACAGGTGGACCAATAGGCATTTAGGTTATCTGGAAGTTCAGAGCAGATATAAAATACTCAGATTTATATTGATTTTATACTTGTATCTTAGGGTTAAGAAATCATTGCCCCATAAATATTTCCAAAGTTTTAAAATATTTCAAAACTCTTAGTGTGTTTTGAAGCATAATGTCAATCCTATATTTGGATTAAACAGCAGAATTAACTAATCCCTAACAAGTGAATGCCTAAATATCATAAACACAACATCAGCAATATTAAATAGCCTCGTTTTCTGGAAATCTTGGCCCATCCCAAGCACTCCAGATCACTTGTCATAACCCCATGGGTAGGTTAGTCTGATAATCTTGACTTAACATGATTTCAGTGCAAGAATGTATAAAGCAAATTTCTCAATTCAGAATTTGTTTTACAAGAACCAATAGAGAAAATGAGTAAAACATGGATTTGTTAATTTCCCCAATTATAAACTTCCATGTATTTTTATACTGTTCAGAAGTTCTATAATCTATGGTGAGTAAACTAAGAGGTGTATGCAAAGTATCTGCTTAAGGGATTACTTTTTAAAAATATATTTTTATTGATTTCGGACAGGAAGGAAGAGAGAGAGAAATAGAAACATCAATGATGAGAGAGGATCATTAATAGGCTGTCTCCTGCATGCTCTCTAATGGGGATCAAGTTATCAAGCCTAGCATGTGCCCTTGACCAGAATCGAACCCAGATCCTTCAGTCTGCAGGCTGATGCTCTATCCATTGAGCAAACCAGCTAGGGTTAGGGATCACTTTTATGGTACAGGGCTTTGAAGAGATAGAGCAAAAGAAACACGTCTCCTTCAAGATATGCAAATTCTCATTTGTCTCTATAAAGATCTGATTAATGCAAGCAGACTCACTAATAGATTCTGAGTTTGTACTTTCTCACAATTCACCATCTTACTTTTCAACTTGAGATTCAAACAATAGTCCTACCAGCTTTGACAAACTAATAAAAATGTCTTTCTTGGAGGAATTATTTGAAATCTATAGAGAATAAAGAGGTTATCCAGCTGCTATGCAAGTCCCACGTATGAGGGAAAGTGACAGCCAATCAGAGGGAATTTCCTGCGAGAGCAGCTCAGGGCCTCAGGTGCACTCACACCCAGAGCTCTGCTCCAGATGGAGAGTCACCTCGTGAGAGAACATGGCTGTGAGTGGACAGTGAAGGTTTTTTTTTTTTTTTTTTTTTTTTTGAAGTGCTCACTCTTTTTCCAATGATTTTTCACTTAGTGGTTTGACATGTGGATACTTATTTCTGTGTATAAAAAATTATACCATGAAATTTACCTATGAATAAAAAGCTAGAAAATTTTATAATTGTCAATATAAGCCAGGTAGAAGAAGAATGTTGATTACTTCCAAGATTAAAGAGAAGTCATGCATCACATAACAATGTTCCTGCCAATGATGGACCACAAAATAGGACCGTGTTTCCATGAGATTATAATGTAGCTGAAAAATTCCCATCACCCAGTGATATTGTATCCTTCATGGACTCAGAGTACGACACATCATTCACATGTTTGTGGTGATGTTGCTGTAACCAACCTACGCTGCCAGTGGTATAAAAGTATAACTCATACAATTATGTACAGTACCTAATACTTGATAATGACAATAAATGACTGTTACTGGTTTATGTATTTACTAGAGGCCCAGTGCATAAAAATTCATGCACTGGACAGAGGGGTCCCTCAGCCTGGACTGCCCCCTCTCACAGTCCAGGAGTCCTTAGAGGCGGGAAGTGACCCAGTGATCAGGGGAAGGTGATGCCCCATCACACCTCTGCTGCTGCCATTACCAGCAGCACAAGCCTCAGCTGGCCCTGGTTACCTGAGCCTCAGGAGGCCCTGGGAGGCTGGGCAGCTGCCATACCAGGCTTGCCTGCACTTCGGGCCAACCCTGGGTGGCTGGGAGCCTGAACAGGCTGGGGGACTCTGGAGGTAGGTGCAGGGAGAAGCTGTGCCTGCCAGGGGGAGTGGGCGGGGACTTGCTGGGTACCTGTTGTCCAGGCAGGGCTGAGGGGGCTGGGCGCTGCTATCTTGTGGCTGTGGGTGCCACCATCTTTGAGGGCTGAGCAGTCAATTAGCATATTCCCTCCTTATTGGCTGTGGGTGCCACCATCTTTGCAATGGCATGAGGGTCAATTAGCATATTCTCTCTTTATTAGATAGGATTATACTACATGTTATTGTTTTAGAGTATATTTTTTCTACTAATAAAAAAATTTACTGTAAAACAACAGAGCAGACTTATACATCTTCTGTTTACCATGCCTTTTGGTTGCATCATTTTCTCTTGCCCTTGATTTAATATCATGTTGTTTTGTACAGGAACATGCTATACAGGCTTGTAGCCTAAGAGCAAATGACTATAGCATCTAGCCTAGGTGAGTAGTAGGCTATATCATCTAGGTTTGTGTGAGTGCACTCTATGATGTTCACATAATGACAAAATCACCTAAGGACCATTTCTCAGATGTGTTCCTATGGTTAGTTGGTGCATGACATATGTAAATATCTGCAATATTGGTACAATTGTTTTTTAAACTCTGGGAGATAGCTAAGACCTAGATATTCTGATGCCCTTCTAGTATATCTCAGCTTAAATACGCAAAGTATTAGTTTTTTGTTTTTTGTTTTATCAATATAAATAAGTTTAGTTGTTACACTTTGGAACACTGCCTGAAGGATATTTCTCAAAGTTACATGGCCTCACATTTGTAATAGCCCAGAAAATGGACCAAATCCCCGCATTCACAGAATGTACTACTGCTTTAGGTTCAAGTGAGTTTCTTCTGAAGTAACATAAATATCCATGGAGAAAGGGAAACATATTTATTCTGCATATAAAATGCAATATTCTATTCCCTTTTACATCATGAAACACAACTGCGAGTTATTTGTTTCAATAAAAATCTTTTGTAACCCTTTCATTCTTATATCGTCATCTCTATTATGAAGCTAGGGTTCAGACTACATAATTGTATTATTCAATGCACTCTATTTTGTGACACCAAGTGAATGATGTATAATTATTATGAATATAATTCATCATGTAATACTTAATTTTGTGTAATATGCATGTTAATGAAACATAAATTAGTTTATCTTCTTCTTTGACAAGAGAAAAAATAAATGATACAACTACTCCTCCCTGTTTACTGTAGCAAAGTTAGAGCGCACCTGGCAGGAATCCTGGATCCTAACCAGATGCCTGTGGATGAGCAGGGGAAGTGAGGAGAACTTTCAGGCAAGATGAAAAAAGTACCGGAGGCTTTCTATTGAGAGCCCATATACTAGTGCCTTCCTGAGAATGGAAGACAAAGATAAGTCAATAAGATTCAGTGGGGTGATTATAGGTGTCACATGCACAAAGGGAAAACGTGACATAAAGACACAAGTCCTAAAAGCTTAATCACTGCTCTCCCAATATCCTTCAACACTATCTTTATTTCTCACAGATTTCCTTCTGGATTTGTAAGTGCCCTATTCTGCTGCTGGTTTCCCTGTCTCTATCATGTGTGGCTCCTCTCCTGACAGTGTTCCCCAGCTCTCCTTACAAAAAAGTCTGCTTCTTCACAGCAACCTACAACGACTGCTTTAATTATCAAGCTTCTTTATGCACTGCAGGAGCCTAGCCTGTATTTTGGCCCACAAAACATTAAGTATCCAGAAGCTTAACATTCTATTCTCAAAACACTCTCTTCTGGGGAGGCAGCTCTCTCTGACTCTCCTGAATTTTCTTCAGAGATTCTTCCTCTGCAGTCCGTGAACATAGGAGGAGGGATTTTGCTCTTCTGCTTCCCTTCTCTTTCTGTGCTCTTTTCTGGAAGGACAGTGGAGAGGGAAAGCTCATCCACCTAGTGGCTTAAATATTGAGCCTATGCCAGTGGCATCCAAATTCATGTCTATAGCACAAACTTCTTTCAAGCCACCATACTCAGATCCAAGACAACTGGACACCTCCCCTTGGATTTAAAAAATATATATTTTCAGTCTGTAGTGAGTTCCTTTCTGGGCCAACAGTTCTTTTGCGTCCCAATTTCAATTCCAGATAGTTCCTTATGTGTACATGCCAGCCATATTTCAGATCTGGTTGGTGAACAAATGGCGGTAATGCAGGTCCGCCTGTCTCTGGTTTGGTCCTGGGCATCCTTCAGCAACCCGCGGCTGCTGTCTGCTGGTATGCTGAGGCATCTTCCATCTCTGAATTGTATCTCTTCTGTCTTGATCTCACACATCTAGAGGAAATAATGAACAACACAAACAAACCCAGAGAAAGAGAACCAGTGATCAGACTTTCAAACCTCAGAGGGAAAATAAGGGGGATGGGGGAAAGGGGAAGAGATCAACCAAAGGACTTGTGTGCATACATATGGGCCTAGCCAGTGGCCATGGACAAGTGGGTGGGGGGGAATGGGACGGCATATCTAGGGAGGGTTTTGGGATGGGAATGGGGGAATAAGGACAATTATGTGAGACCACAATCAATAAAAAAAGAAGAGCAACATGATCTCAAGGGTATGGCAAGAACAAAGCTACTGCTAATAAAGAACCCTCACATTTGCTCAGAAAAAAAAATATATATATATATACTGATTTCAGAGAGCAAAGGAGAGGGAGAAAGAGATAGAAACATCAATGACTATAAAGAATCTTTGATCACTTGCCTCCTGCATGCCCCCTACTGGGGACTGAGCCCAAAACCTGAGCCCTTGCCCTGACCAGGAATCAAACCGTGACCTCCTAGTTCATAGGCAAAGGCTCAGCCACTGAGCCACATCCCTCTTGGAAGTTTTAAACACAACTTACTCTTAATACTTTCTGAATTGAACTCTCATTCCATCTTCACAATCTTTCCCCTGGCACCTTCTTTATCCCTGCAAATCACACACCATTTTTTCATTTATTCAGGAGAAAAAGGAGAAAAATCCTCAGAGTTATCCTTTCACAGCCCCCCCCCCCTTTTCTGATATTTCACAGAAAATCGATAAGAAATTGTTATTAACTTCCAAGTTAAGAAGAACTTTAATATTTACCTTTAGTTTCTTTTCCTACCATGTCCAATCTGTTCAGCATTGTTTATTGCAGTGTTTAAGTCACTTGACTATGAAGTTCTACCTTTTTTCCTAACATACTTGACTTTTGTCAGAATAGAGTATATTTAGGAAAACACAGCTGTAAAAAGTGTTGTTTTGTTAGAATAACCCAATTCTCCCAAAGTAATTTCTCTTTCTCATTTCTGTAGTGTAACTAAATTTTCCTCTAATTACCCACTTCTTGCCACAGTCCAGCAGGTCACAAGTAAGATATAATCCCAGCACAAAAGTAGAAAATTAGTTGCCACAGGCACGTATCAATCTGAAACCGGAGTAATTCCCTTGGCTAGCTCATCTGTGAGCATTCATGATGATGCTGTTAACATGCCTGAGTTTAGGTCACTTTCCATTTGGCTCAGATGGTTGACATTGCCAGCCATCCTGAGCTGTAAATATTACTTTAATTTGAATGATATCGAAAATAGTGTTTGTTTTCTTCACCATGACAGTCAAATAGCCTCACAGCATTCTGAAAGAAGGAAGGAAGAACAAACATATCTTCTATTTTATTTTTCTAGTGGAAGAATAAAAGAATGTATTTATAACCCCAAACAAATTCCTCAAACAGATAAAACAATGGATATGTTCTCCCCTACCACACATCTTATATTATGGTTTCTCACAGTTCATCGAAGCCATGGGGGTTTTTGACCATTTACTTACATGTTAATCTCTCTCTAATTGGATCATTCTCCCCCCAATTATAGTGATCATAAGTTATTAGTGGTCATAACCTCGTTCCATAGCATGTGACAATGTATAGTCACTCAATGAAATGCTACTGAAGCAAGCTCTCAGGTTAATCTACACTCTGAGATTCACACATAAGATTTTACAAAGGAGCCCTGGCTAGTGTTGCTCAGTGGTGATAGTGCCCGCTGATGGACCACGGGGTTGTGGGTTTGATTCTTGGTCAAGGGTATGTACCTGGGTTGCAGGTTCAAACTCTAGCCCCCTGTTGGAGTGAGTGTAGGAGGCAACCAAATGATGTCTCTTACACATGATATTTCTCTCCATCTCTTCCCCTCCCCTCTCTCTTTTTCTCCCTCCATTGTATCTAAAATCAATAGGAAAATATATTCAGTGAGGATTAACAAACAAACACACACAAAAAAATTTACAAAGGAATAAAAATAGTGTAAAAGAGATAGATTCCATATGTATAATAAAAAAACAAAACTCCCCATCAACTTAATGATACATTTTAATCATAAGGTTGGAAAAAAATATTTCAATGTGTTTAAAAAATGTTATCTTTCTTTTAAAATATGAGTGAATAACATTTAAATGTGAATGACGTTGTTGATGGATTAAAAAATAAGTTAAAAATATATTTATAAATTATTCCATAATTTAGAAGACTCATTTAGAAAAGAGATTTGATCAAAGCATCTAATTCTGTAACACTGATTGATTGGGGGAAATAGATCATGATTAAGAAGATAATTTATAATAATATCATAACTAAGAAAAAAGAAAAATTCTCTTATTTATAAGAAATCAGAATGATTATTTACAGAGCAAAAAATATATATAGCCAATTGATTTTGACACTAATACAATATTTTTCTTCATTTGATCTTTAAAATATAAATTAGAGTATAATTGGCTTGATGCCATTTTAAAGTTTTTCTAGTTCAGTGATTCCTGGATATGACAGCATTTCTTTCCACTCACCTTAGTACCAAGGACAGTACCATAGGAATCTAGCCATTTATGGGAACAATCCTGTGTCTGAGAGAGAGGTCAATGGTTCATAAAAGAACCTGTGGGACAGCTCTCCATATTTGGCAGGATTTATTCAAAATGAGTTTAGGATGGGGACAGCAGAGCCAATGCTGGCAAAAGCATATAGGGAAGCTTGCCTTCTCTGTTTTTGGCTCTAGCTGGTGCTATTTAGCCATCATTTTATGAAAACATGAACACAAAGCTCAGTCATGTCTTTTTAAATATAGAGAGAGAGAGAGAGAAAAAAAACTAAGCTAAAAATAGGCCCTCACTTCATTGAGTTGTGCCATCTTACCTGGTGAGCATCTGTTGTCTGGCAGACTCCTCTACAGCAGATGATGCAGCTCTTCTGCCGTATCCTTTTTTGTGCAGATATCACTCAGCCTACGATAGTTTATTCAATTCTAAGTGCAATGGACCAGAATCTGCTTTTTAGCACACAGTGAATCTCTATGGACTTTTTCTATGAAGTAAAAAAGAAATAAATTTGATTCTTTTAAAAAATTTAAGATATAATGATATTGAATTTGTCTTCTTAAAACTAATTTTGTTCTGGTAAGTTATCAAATAAAAAATATTTTTTTCAAAAACATCCCTTAGGACCTTTGTGCTCAATGGGCATTATTCAATAAAATCTCAATTTTATTTCATTGAGAAAAAGACACCATCACTTTTTTACACCCAAGGGTGTTTAATAAATAATAATTCATCCCGCTTCTACTAACTAATATATTTTTGGAAGTAAGTTTGCTAATTATATAAAATAAACATAGTGGATTTACAAATAATAATTTAATATCGTTTGCAATCTATCTCAATGTTTGCATCAATTGTAATCAAGGGGAGAAATAAATGTAAAACTAAAGGTATTTAAAAGCAATTATTATGTTTCCAGTGTAACATTTTAAAATCTTTGGAATCAAAATGTTCCTAAGGATTAACAATTTTTCAATTAATGCAGTGACAGATAAATATGCGATGTCTTACTATGTACAATGCTGTGATTATATCAGCTTAAAGTAACCACTAATGAACACTTCATTTGCATCTTCTCAAACTTTTTTTGTTTAGATAAATATACTTGAAAATAGAGTTTTACTTTTCTCTATAAAAATTGCATCAACTAATTCTATATAACCAAGAGAGGTTTAATTATGTTCATATTTTAAAATTTTATTATTTCCAAAGCTGTCCCTATTTGATTTTTATATCACAACAAAATATTTTAGACAGAGTACAATACTAGATAGTGAAGAAGCAGTATCTGCAACTTTCCGAATTCTGCCAAATTTTCTACTGAAAGGGTTGTAACAATTTAGGTTCGAAATAAGTGAAAATAACAATCCTTTTTCTCACATTATTGATAATTCATGGCACTGTCAAGTTATTTTTTTAATCCAATTTGATGGATTGGAAATACTATCTCACTGATTTTTAATTGGGCTTGCTTTTGGGTGATTTGTCTAATTATCACTTTGCTTGCCCCAAATCTCAATTTGAGTGTCGTAGACATTTCAATAACAAAATGCTCCAAACCCAGCTTCTGATATTTATTTCCAAAACTGCTCTTCTGAGGGGTTGCTTCTTCTCGGTTAGTGTCAGTTATTATCTTTTCTGTTTGCCAGGGTCAAACGTTTAGAATTATCTTTCACAACTCCCACACTCTTTCTCCACAAATACTGGCATCACTCCTTAGAAAATATTCCCAGTATGCATTTAACCTCTTCTCACTGCCATCACTACCACGACCTGTTCCCAGCCATCCTTATTTCCTGCTTAGTTATGACAGGTCTCCTTAGATGCTCTCCTTCTTCAGTCCTTGACTTCCATAGCATAATCTCAGAGGTGAACAATGTCAGTCACTGTTAAAAACTGTCTTTCCATTTTAATATTAAGAAAAGGTGAATCTTTACTTTGGCCTATAAGATCATATAAGATCTGATGTGCTTTTCATGCTCTCATTTCCCAGTGTTCCTCTCCCGGTTCACTCACACCTTCTGGCTGCCTGGCAGATGCAAGTGTTGCCGAAGTGAGTGGATGGAATTTCTCTGTTAGTGGGAGTGGGGAACTTGCAATATCCTGAGAAAAAGAATGTTCTAAGACTTGTACAGGAGAATATGTTTATTATTTATTTATTTATTTATTTATTTATTTATTTTATTTTATTTACTTATTTATTTATTTATTTATGTAGAATTATATCCCTCAAATTGCAAAGTCCCATTTCCCTTAATCCAGTCCTAGAAAAAGTGCAGCTGGGGCTCTAGCAGAACTAAAAGCGGGGCCAGTGCCCAGAGTTTCCATTCCATGGTGGAGTTGGGTCCAATGTAGCATCAGGCTAGTTAAGTCCACTAGCCCAATGGGTGGAGTCCACGTGAGTGTGGGTCACATGGGCAAGTCCTGCGAGCCCCTCAATCCAGGAGTCAGGCAGGAGCAGCAAAAGAGAGAGACGGCTCCTTACTCCAGGAATTAAATATCAAATCTCATCCTTGGAGCAGCCATGCCTACACACCCACTGTGGCCAATGTCCTGTTCCCAGTTGTGACTGACAAGTAAGCACCTAACCATGTTACCCAAACCTCATTGGACAGTCATGTACATTGCAGCTTTCCTTTGTTCCTTTCCAGTTATTAATTAATAACCAGATGATTATAATGGTATCAATAGGACACACTAGATACCCCTGCTTTAGGCCTTCTCCCTGACTACCCAGCCCTCTCCTTTTGGAATATTGTTTCCTCAATTTATCCACATAGTTTCTTCATTTTTTATTTATTTCTGTCTTTCCTCATACTTTACCTTACCTGCCCATTTCACTTAAAAATGCAGAATATCCCTTTGATCTCTCCCTCTCCTGTTTTATTTCCATCCATAGGACTTATCACCAGCTAACATCATAATATTTTACTGACTGACATCTTTCATCCTAACATTTCCTCTTGTATTACATTTCATCCTGGGTTCAATTTTTTTTTTTCTTTCTTGAAGTGAATCTTCAATTAGTTATCACCTTATGGCAAACTCATTCTTTGTTCATCTGATTTTTTTACCTCTGTTTTCTGATAATAGCAGTATGTTAACTGTTCCTTTCTTTTTCAATGAGAAATTGGATGGGTATATGATAAATCCTGTATGAATGGGAGATACAGTGTGATATAGTGGAAAGAGCATATGACTCTCATTTTTCTTCAAGAGTTTAACTACTTTCACATAAATATTTTATAGATTCTGTTTAATAATTATATTATCTAAGGTTCTTAGAAACCCAGTCTTTCTATTTTTAGTGTCTGCTGAATTTCACAATCTATGCAGAATTTGAAACCCCAGTTTTTTTCTTTACTAAGATTATCAGATACTTTTGGACACCAGATTTTTCTTAACTTCCTTGATTTTTCTTCATTCTTTGTTTTGATTTTCAGGGAACTTTGCTTTGTTAGCTCAACTGAAATGTAAAAAATAAAATTTTATGCTTTATCCATTTTCTTTTTCATGTTTTGACAGAAGTTTTTTGACATAAAAATATTTTTCACTTTAGATAGGCTTTCACAACTTCTGAGGGAAAAAATGTGTTTTTCTTGTCAATAATTCTTTATATAACCCCATATTCGTATATGTAATTCTATGAAAATTACACAGTTTTTATTTTCCAGCATTCTTTATTCCACTATACATACCACCACTCATTCAGGCTTCTTTCTTTTTCTCCCACCACAAAGATTACCTCTATAAATCCATCATGTATCTGAATGGACTGGGACTCTTATGCTCTTGTCAGAGTCTCTAAAAGTTCCATTTCTGGATCACAGGAAATACGCATTTTAAATTTAATATACTCAATAATTAAATGTATTTTATCCTTTAGTCTTTTTGGCTTCAGCTTTAGAATGCTATATCATAATTGCTTCCTTCCAGAAATAGTGTATCAATATAGTCATAGGCATAGATGTAGAAAAAGCATATTATGGATTATGGAACTTGCTGAATCAGCCATGCTGTTTTGTAGAGAAGAGATGGGGGGGAAAAAAAAGAAGAAAATCACTCCAGAAAGTTTAAAGGTTTTAAAATCTTAGACTTGTCAATTAATTCTTAGATATGACTCAAAGGCATGAGCAAAATAATAAAGAACAGGTTAATTGGACTTCATCAAAATGAAAAGTGTATATGCATCAAAGGATAAACAGTACAATCTATAGAATGAGAGGAAATATTTGTAAATTACATATCTGATAGGGATCAAATATCCAGAATATGTGAAAAATGCTTAAAATTCAATGACAAAAAGACAAACAATTCAATTTAAAAAATGGGCAAAGGACTGAATAGGCATTTTCCCGAAGAGGATATACAAGTGCCAAGAGGCATATGAAAAAAATAATCTTAGTCATTAAGGAAAGGTAAATGAAGTAGTATCTCCTAATGAGATACTGCTTTAAACCTACTTGAAAGGCTATGATAATAATTTTAAGTGGATAATAACACATGTTGACAAGAATGTGGAAAAATTTGAACTCTTGTTCATTTCTGGTGCAAATGCATTAATGGTGCCATTACTGTGGAATCAGGTTGGTGGTTCTTTAGAGAGTTAAACATAGAATAAACTTAAGACCCAGAAATTCTACTCTTAAGTATATATACCTAAGATAATTGAAATCAGGTATCCAAACAAATATTTGTACATGAATGACATTATATATAGGAAAATAAAGTACACATAAATAACCAAAACAACTTTAAAAATTAAAACAAAAACAGGCAACTAGGATTACTTGCTCCAAGATTCATTATAAAGCCACAATAGTTAAATAGTCTGATGTTGATATGAAGTAGAGAGATAAAAAATGAAACAAAATTTGATATAAGCAATTAATTTTAAGTGAAGGTCTATAGAGACAGAAAAGATATCAGAAGTTTCCTAGGGATAGAGTAAGGTGAGATTGATTATAGGGAAGGAAGGATAGAGAAGTCTCTAAAGCTCATAAGGAAACTGTGGCAGTGAATTGTCTTGATTGTGTGATATTTTAATTGGTATGTTCACATGTCAATGCTTATCAAACTTAGATTTTAAATATTTGCAATTTACATAAATATATCTTCACAAACTATTGTAATTGGAACAATTTTGATTCTTGGAGCATATCAGTCTTTGAACTTTAGATTTTTGAATGTAAAGAAATGTAAAGTTATCATTATAGAACGGAAAATGCCTCCTACAAATGCTTGAGTATTGCTTACTAAACTGGGTCCACTAAGGCAAATTCTGCTTTAATAGGTAGCACTTATAAATAGTTCATTTGTCAGAAAGAATTCAGGTATCAGATGTGCTTTTATATGGTATAGATCAATGTAGATAGAGTGCACAGAGGATGGATGGGTTGGTGAGAGGTTGGATGGATGGATGGATACATGGATAGATAATATTGAATGTAGGAATGGGGAAATAATTATAGTTAGATAAATAAATCAACAAATGCAGTGTTAATTTAACCTTGAAGTTTACATTTTGGGTGTTTACATAATTCAGGTTAAACCAAATGCTTTTCCAAATCCCATTCCCATGCCAATAGGAAGAATCACCAAATGGGCGATTCTTAAGCACAAAGTAGTCTCATTTGCAACTGATAACCCACAAGAGAAATAAAAATGTGATTAAGCTAACCATGTACAACATTTCTGTTTTTATCTTTCTACACATTACCTTTTCTGCAAAAGAAGAATATTTTAAATGATGCTATTACTTTAATAAGCTTCCATTTGCATTCTGAATTTTCAATGTGCCATTTATGCGATTCCACTTATATGATGAAATTTTTGGACCTTATGGCTATTTTAATGTGATGTTTTTTTATAAGGTAATTGACAGAAGTCTCCAATGAATAACATAAATTGTTACAGAGGGTTCTTAAGCCCTCAACAGACATCAGTTAAAATGTTAAGGGTGCTTCCAAATCCCACAGGTGCTATATTTTTTAACCATGAAGGAAATGTCATTATTGTAAATTCCCAGCTTTTGTCTGAAAATCTTGTACCAGATCCCTTGAGTGCCAGTTCAGTTAATTAATTCAAACAATTTCCTCGTTAATCTCTAAAACATTTTCATATTTAAGACAATAAATGAGGTTCTTAAGGGACTCACTCATTGTTGGTCATTAATATGCCAGGGAATTAGAAAAATTGCCCCTAATCTTCTGTTACATGAATAATGTCTTTTTTTTTCTTCCAATGATTCTGACCTGGACAAGGTTAAATTCTCTGTAAGCTGATTTTTAGAAATCCTATTTTCCACTAGGGTTGGTTAGCACACATTAGCGAATATTCTTCCTTTACCTTCAGCAATAAATTTGACATGTAGCTTGATAGGTTACACCAATTTAAAGATTAAATTAGTTAATAATGACTTTGAAATTAGTGATTAGTTTAGAAAAATAATAATTGCATTTTCCTTGAACCAGTACATAAGGTTAATGCAATTGGCAATGTGACGGCTCCAGTAACTTTGACACTAATTGGCGATAGTGTTACATGTTAAGATAAGAAGTTAGCATGAATGAATTCTCATAAGGTTTTAGGAAGACAAAGCTATTTGTTCACAAACCTACTTTTCTCCATTTGAACGATTAGTTTAATTTCATAAAAGGTTGATATATGACCTTCAAGATAAAATTTCACAGCATTTCATATTATTTGATGATGGATTATCAAATTGAAAGCACACACACAAAAACATTTTTAAAGCAAAATCAGCCATGTATTTGTCAATATATGCCCCTAATTGTTCAATTTTCTAAATTGACTACCTCTAGGGGGGTGGCAATGTGAAATGAGATGAAATGAAAATTAGGCTTATAATTGTTCATAATGCTTTGTGTGTGTATAGTCCTTATCCCAAATGTATATTAATCATCTTATAGCCATTATAAATTTAATCTTCTTACTGTAAAAACACACATATTTCTGTAAGTGTGATTTTGTTTCTTGGCTTTTGCTATATTCATAGTATCTCTAAAAATATTTTTATTTATTTTTTAATAGTTTTTACAGTAGTTCTTAGCTAAAGAGTACATTTCTAAAAGAAAGAGTAGTAAGTTAGGGCTTGCCCTATGATCTATACTAATAAAAGTGTAATATGCTAATTAGACTAGATATCTTCTGGACAAACTTCCAGGCATCCTCCCAGACAAAGCCATGGTGGCTGGTCTGAGGCAGAGGCAGTTAGGGGCGATCAGGCCAGCAGGGGAGAACAGTTAGGGGGATCAGATCAGCAGACAGAGATGGTTAGGGGTGATCAGGCAGGTAGGGGAGCAGTTAGGGGCACCAAGAAGGCATGCATAGTGGTTAGGGACAACCAGGCAGGCAGGCAGGTGAGAGGTTAGGAGATGGTGGTCCTAATTGCAAGAGGGATGTCCAACTGCAGGTTTAGGCCCGATCCAATGATTCGGACCTGCACAAGGTTAAATTATCTGTAAACTGATTTTGAGAAATCCTATTTTCCACTAGTGTTGGTTAACATATATTAGTGAATAGTCTTCCTTTACCTTCAGCAATAAATTTGTTGAAGGTAAAGGAAGAATCAGGCCTAAACTGGCAGTCAGGCATCCCCTTAGGGCTGACTGGAGAGGGTGCAGGCTGTGCTGAGGGACACAATCCCGCCCATGCAATAATTTGGTGCAGTGGGCCTCTAGTCTGTTATAAATCTACCTAAGACAGTATGGTAAGGCACAGGGATCAGTAAATTGATTTACTGAATAGAAGTAAGAGCCATGCATATATGGTGTTTTAATGACATGTCAGAGAAGTTGGGAAAAGAAGGACTTTTTGGTAAGTATATTATCGATGTGAATGAAAAGAAACTCAACAAATAAGTAAAAGCACAAATAACTCAAAAGTACCATGGATAACGGACATGCTTAAGCATTTCTCAAAGGAAACATATATTGTATAAAGCAATGTTCAACAGCATTATTATTGCTCTGGCTTGTTTGGATCATCATTGGTCCACTGGCAATTAGAGCATCAGCCAGTGGACCAAGGGTTATAGTGTGATTCCAGTTCAAGGACACATACCTCTGTTGCAAGTGCCCCACTCCCTGTAAGGGCACATGTGGGAGGCAACCAATAGATGTGTCTCTCTCATGTCAATAATGTTTTCCTTCCCCCACATCCTCTTCCACTTTCTCTAGAAATCAATGGAAAAATATCCTCGGGTGAAGATTAAAACAAAGAAACAAAAAATATCATTTTGATTCATGAAAATTATATCAAAATCTCAAAATCACACATAGAATAGAACATTCTATAATTATTAAATCATTTATTTTTATAATGTGGTATATGTTTATCTCATCAGTTGATAGAAAATCTCTAGGTATCAGGATGCTCTATTTGCCTGCAATATGTGTTACACATATTTTCCTATTATATTACATACCTCCTTCCTTTTTATTGTTTCCTATATTTTATAATTTTTGTGTTCATTATGATGGAGTTTTTATATTTGATGTAGTCAATATGTCCATATTTTTCTCCAGCAACCAATGCTACATATATAACCTAGTTATTAATTATAATAAAGAAAATTCACTCAAAACTACCATGAAGTATCCTATTAAATGATGAAATTTTGAATATATATAAAATATGGCAAAAATGTTCAGGATGACAACTTTTCCCAATATTATTAAACAGTGACTTTATTTTCTGGTTAAGTGAAGACATGCAGAGTATTAGCTATAGCTAAGCGACCTCTCATTAAATTTTTACAAACATTATTTTATAGATAATGTAATTACTGTTTTAATTATAGTTGTGTTTTGGTATCTGGGCTTGGTAAAAAATACTGTGATTCACTTTGAAGAATCAGTTGGAAATTTCAAATATAACCCAGATACCAACTGAATTGATTCTCTTTGAGATAGAAATAAATTGTCCTTAAACTTTTATTACAGTATAATGGAAAATGCATTGAATTTTATAGGAGTTCTTAAATTTCTAAAAGGCATATGTTCTTATAATCACATACACCTTATAAATCTTCCGTTTGCTAAATTAGTTCAATGAGGTAATCACATGCCATTTTTGCTGTTCTTGTTCTCTACCACATTTACCCAAAGATAATACTTTGCCCTTTAATTTTTACGTGCACATCCATACACACAAAAACACACATAAGCACACATATACAGCCATGTTTAAGTCAGTGTGCTTTAGGGAATGTCAGGAGACAATGAAAGATAGAGAGTGTATATCATTTTAAATCACTGTATTCTGATGATTAGCTCCTATTTTCTAGCTCATTTACTCTAATTGCCCCACTCAATCCTTAAAACAAATCTGGACCTCTTAAAAATCCTTAAATACTTTCTGGTTTTCCCTGTCTATGGCCTGCTTTATACTCTCACTTCACTCTTTATTCACCGTATATGACATGGAAAATTATCATAATCACCTCATCACATAGGGCTCTCAAATCTTCCCTAGCTCAATAATACTTACCAGGCAGGTTAAATCACAACCCTGAATAAACCTACAATGTTACTCTCTCCTCCTATGTACCTACCCAGGTAAGCACAGTTGAGAAAAACGTGTGGATTGTTTTCATCTTAAATCCATGCTCAAAAACTTCACTGGAGCCCTGAAATAGCTAGCAATTGGACTGCGATTAAAGTTTGTCCTTCACATTTCCATTTCCCCAGTTAATTCTTTCACAATTTATTCTCTTTCATCAAATTTCAGCACTTCCTGGCCCATCACCATATCCAACTGGTGATGTTGCTGCTTATGTCACTGAATCTCTCACCATATCATTTGTCTACTTTTAGTCCACTTACTTTTTTGAACTATCCTTTCACAT
This sequence comes from Pipistrellus hanaki, assembly GCF_964339955.1. Taxonomy (NCBI): domain Eukaryota; kingdom Metazoa; phylum Chordata; class Mammalia; order Chiroptera; family Vespertilionidae; genus Pipistrellus; species Pipistrellus hanaki. The sequence continues at coordinate 136,853,116 of NC_140505.1, read as the reverse complement.
AGGTAAGGCCAGTCGCTTTACCTATACAATAGTTACCATTTATTCACATAGTGTGCTCTAAGAATCTTTCATTTTTTTCCTACATCTACGATATGTATGATTCTGCTGGATAATCCCTATAAATATAAACATACTAATGTTTTCCAGCCTTAAAAATTTGCAAATCTTTTGAGTTATGACCAATATGGGACAGCTTGAGTCATACCAATTGTCTTACTGTTATTAATTATAAAAGGTCATTATAATAGATCAACAACTGCTTACAAAATTTAGACAATAATTGGCAAGTCTACGAAGAAAAGTAACAAAGTCAGTGATTCCTTATGTTAATTCAGAGCATTTTCCAGACTATTCAGGGGCCAGAAATACGAACAAGAACAAGGCTTTCAAATCACCACTAACATTCAGGACAGAGGTTGGAGGTCAGATCTGCCTTGATGTTCTGTGAGGATCCAAAGGAGGGGGATTTGTAGGAAAGTAAGCCTGCAGATCTCTAAGAATTCTGATAGTTTCTTTTCTCGTTCCTCTTCTTGTACTGACAAGGTGAAATTCTGATTTCAGGCTTAACAGAGAATTGCCACTATATGTGTGGAATCCTATCAGATATTTCAGAGGATGCACCAGACTGACAATATAATGAGGTTCATATACATCTAGAGAAAGACTCTTTTCACATGCACATGGAGCATTTTCCAAAACAGATCATGTACTGGCCATAAACAAAATTTTGATAATTTTCAAAAATTGAATTTATTTATACAATATTTGTTCTCTGACCACTGTGAAGTTTAATTAGAAGTAAATTATAGAAAAATTACTAGAAAATGCTTGAGAATTAAGGAACATTTTTCTATACAACCCATATTTTGAAGAAAAAATCAGAATAGATATTAGAAAATACTGAACAATAGCTGAAAAATAATAGGAGCACAATAGCCAAAACTTGTAAAATATAGTTGAAACAGTACTAAGTGGTAATTCAATAGCTTTAAATGCATATATTAGCAAACTAGAATTGTTTAAAATAAATAATCTCAGCTTCCAACTCAGAGAGCAAGAAAAACAAACAAAATTAAACCCAAAATAAATAGAAGGTGTAAATAACATAATGATAACAACAAATAAAGGAATGAATCATTGTTGTTTTTTTTGTGTGTGTTTTTTTTTTTTTTTTTTTTGTAATTCTCACTCAAGGATATGTTTTACTGGTTTGAGAGAGGAAAAGAGTAAGAGGGAGAGAAAGAGAAACATGTTTCTGGATATAAAGTCAGTACTTTAAAATCTACTTCTATAAATTAGCAACTAAAATTAGAAAGTTAATCATAAGTTAATAACATAAAATAGAGCCAAAATATTTAATATCTAATAATAAGTATAATGAAAGAGGTGCAAACTTCTATATTGACAATAAAACAATAATAAGAAAAATCAATTGTGACATATACAAAAACAGGAACTTGCCTAGCTGGCATGGCTTAGTAGTTGAGCATCGACCTATGAAACAGGAGGACAGGGTTCAATTCCTGGTCAGGACACATGCCTGGGTTGTAGGGTCAATACCCAGTGTGGGATGTGCAGGAGGCAGCAACTGATCAAGATTCTCTCTCATCATTAATGTTTCTGTTTTTCTCTCCTTCTCCCTTCCTCTCTGAAATCAATAAAAATATACTAAAAAACAAACAAACAAATCCAGACACTTAACATATTTTTTCATTGAAAGTCAATATATTTTAGGTATTATTTACCAAATAGCTCTATTGATTCTTTGCAGTATCAATAAAAATTGAATGCGTGTGTGTGTGTGTGTGTATGTGTGTGTGTGTGTAAGTTGACCACCTAGTTTTATGTGTTTTACATGGAAATTAAAAGACCTAGAATTTCCCCCAAATTGGTATTGGCAAATTATATACCTCCTACTTTGTATGACAAAATAAAACCAATTTGATCTGGCTTTGGCTAGGTGGGATCTGACTTATAGACCCAACTCTAAGAGGTAAGATAAAAAACTTTGAAATAAATATGCATGAGATACCTTCCTGTCTTTGATATAGACAGAGTTTTAAAACAAGACACAGATATCAATAACAAAAGAAATATGATTAATTAGCCTTCAATAAAATTAAACAGAACTGTTCATCAAAAGTCACCATTAAGGCAGTTAAGATAAATGTATATTATAGACTGTGAGAAGATACTAGCCGTATATATAGCTGAAAAATAGCTCATATCCAAAATATATGAGAAATTAACAAAATAATTAAAAAAGATATGCAGTCAACCTCATTAAAAGTAAAAAAAGACTTGAATAGGCACTCCACATATATGGGATTCAAAGGGGCCAATAAATAAACACAAACTGTTCCACATTGTTATTCATGTGAGAAATGCAGCCACCAAATTAGCGCAGTTAGATCAGTGACATTACTAAGTGCTGATGAGGATGTGGAACAGATGCAACTCTTACTTTGTTAGCTAACCTGGGAAACATATTCCTAACACCTACCGCTCTATCCTAAAATATTATATTTTTTGAAATTTCTTTAATGCCCATGGAAAGATTTGCACACAAATGTTCACAGCATTTTCACTAATAGTAATTTTAAATTGATTCTACACATTGTGATGCTACACAATAAAATAAAATGAACCGTTTCACAAAGCCGTGGATGAATTTATTAAAGTATTCAATATACCTGCTATTGATTTTTATATCACTGTCTTTTGTTTTTGAGCTTCAGATTACAGTCTCCTGCCATGTTTCTCAGGCTGAGGTTGTTTCTAACTTTGACTTCTAACATATAGAGCAATCAAACTCCCTCAGTTCCCAAAGTTATATCCAGACCCTTGCTTTCTTCTTCAAATCCATGGAGATTCTCAAGAGAGAAAAAGAAAATCCCTTTGGTTAGTGATATCTTCCTTCCTGAAACAGCAGATGCCTAACTATTATATAACCACTAGAGGCCCAGTGCATGAATTCATGCACAGGTGGGGTCCCTCAGTGTGGCCTGTGGGGATTGGGCCAAAACCCACAGTCCAACCCTGCCTGCTGCTCCTGCCTCATCCCGGCCCTGCTATGCCTGCTTCGGGCTTGCACCCAGTCAGTCCTGATTGGCAGAGGCTCACGCTGCCATAGAGGGACTCACCAGCCATGAGCCCTGAATCTGGCACCCTCTGAGGGGGGCTGAGAGGACTGGAATGCAATTGGCTCTCTGGACAGGCAGTAGTGAGATGCCTTTTCTGGCCTGGGATCCAGATCCGTCCTGCTGACATTTGCTCCAATTAACGGGAGCCACTTGGCAACTGCTTTTATATTGTTTCTTCCTTGTGGAAAGTCCAGGGAGGGGAAGTGGCTACAGTGCCCAAGGCTGACTTTCAGGAGGCCAGCAGTACTGTTGGGATTGTGCTGGCAGGCCGGACTGCTGGTACCTGGCCCATTCTCCAGAGATTGGACCTGCTTGATTGCTGATGTAATGAGTGGCTGCTGCCAGGCTGATGGGCCACAAGGATGGGTTGGTCAGCTGAGCCACACTCCCACTGTGGCAGCGCACTGACCCCCAGGAGGCAGCTCCTCCATTGAGTGCCTGCCTCCTGGTGGTCAGTGTGCGTCATAGTGACCAATTGACTGAACATTCGGTCATTTGGTCACTTAGGCTTTTATATATATAGTGGCTTCATTTACTTTCAAAATATACAACCCACTCCTATCCTTCCTATCTGCTGGGTTATGTGCATGTTTTCTTAAGAGAATTGTTTCATTTATTCTTATTCATGGAAATTTAGAAAGATAATATTTCTGTAGATTTTGAGATATCAGGCATAATCACGGTATTACTGAATATATATATATTTATTATGTAGAATATATAAGAGAAGAAATATGCTGGAATTAGAAGATCAATTAGGATACTAATTTATTTTTATAGGTTTAGAGATATAGAATATCTAGATTATCAGATAAGTAATAGGAGGAAAAAGAAAAGAAGTAATAAGTGCTAAGAATTTACTAAGGATAGGAATTTAATTGATTGCTTTTTCATTCCTCTATAGAATGAAAAATAAATTAATAAGAATCAAGATGGGAGCATCAGGAAAGAAACCATTCCTGTTATTTTGTGATCTGCCTTCTTAAGAGGTATATTTGAACCTTTTGACTTTTTAAGTCATGGGTTACAAAGAGAGAATGTTAATGACTCACACTATATCAAAGACATCTTTTCAGGCACATCCAGAATACATTTTCATAAAACATCAATTTAGGTTGTCAGTTACATCTGCTCTGGAGAGATTTCATCAGTCAGATCATGTTAAATCACATGACTGTACATGAAATGACTGATAGCATACAGATAAAACACACCTAAATGTGTAGGCTTCATTAGAAAATTTTAAAATGTCCCATGAGCATTTTATATAGGCCGCAAGTAACAAGTATTTTAAACATTACTTTATTCAACAAGTAAGTTTTAACTCATTTAAATAAATGTAATCTAGCACATTAAAAGGTAAAATTAAAAAAAATAACTTTTTTCTTTCACAAATATATAGCTTTATGGAATATGCTTAGAACAAGCATCAAAATATAGAATATTAAAACTTTTTAATTATTTCAAAGTAATGCTTTATTTCAAATGGTTATATATGCATCACTAAGTTCAGAATGCTCAGTTACCGGATTATATTCGAAGGAGCCAACCTCAATGGCATTGAAGGAGAAGTCAGACTGAAAGGGACTTTTTAAGAATAGATGTATGAAATTAATTTCATTATTCATTTACATAAAATCTATAAAGACTGCCTCTCTGATTTCTTAATTTTCAATCTTCTTTTTTCATTACCTTTTGAGAAATCACAGAATATAGTGCCTGCAAGAAATATACTCAAATTTAACTTAAGAAAAGGGACACTCAGCTCTGGCTGGTGTGGCTCAGTTGTTTGGGCATCATCTGTGCATCCTAAGGTTGTAACTTTGATTCCAGGTCAGGGCACATGCCCAGATTGTGGCTGACTCCCTAGTAGAGGGCATGCAGGAGGCAGCTGATCAAGGTTTCATTCTCACGTCAATGCTTCTCACTCCCTCTCCCAGCCTCTTTCTCTAAAAATCAATTTAAAAACAACATATTAAAAAGAAAAGAAAAGGGATACTTACTTTTAGAATATTAAACCTATTAAACATCATACTGATATTTCACCAAAACTAAAAGTTTCAGAAGAATTCTCTCAGTCTCTTCTTTTTTGAAGCATCTCCATCCTCCTCTTCACAGACTACCTTCTTCAAGTCTCTGGTTCTCCGTGAGTTCTAGTTACATATTGTTTGGGATTGTTATAAGGTAGGTTGACCTTAGACTATATGATTTGGTAGACCCAATGCTCATCAAAGTTTGACAGATTCAAGTTCTTTTTTAAATTTTATTTGCTAGGAAAAAAAGAAGTTTAATTGGTATAACTTTGTTCAAAGGTATATGCAGCTTCTGAGCAAATTTTTTAAGAAATAGTTAAGGTGGTGCAAAATGGCAGTCAGTTTTATTATCCAGGAGCCAAATGTGTTTTATCTTGGCAGAGCTATAAACGTCAAATTTTGCCCTAATTTTTTGGGACCCCAAATTTTTATTCTTTTTAATTTATCACACAGTTCTTTATAACTATTTTTCTGAGTGTTGGAATAAAATTGATTTTCTTAAATCATGAATTTTAATCACTACCAATAATTGTTGAGCATTCTTTTAATTAACAAATTAACTAAATATTGGACTTGTGACTAAGTTTATTATTACCACAATCACTTATATTTGGCCTCTTAGCAACTTTGAAATATTTCTATGGAAAAGCATAATTTGGTGGGATGTCATATTACAATACAGTTTCAAAACCTATTTGCTTAAATGATGTTATAACTTCATATCTAGTTTGTTTTTACTCACTAATTTGAATAAGATCAGCTAGATAAAAAATCAATACTAAGTAAAATGTCATCTGTAATAATAGAAATGTAATATGCAAATTAACCGAACAACCCAACAGCAGAATGACCTTCTGAACAACCTTCCAGACAACCACACTATGACACGCACTTGCACTAGGCCAGCCAAGGCAGGTGCAATGCGATTGGTTGGAGGGCCCCACCATTGCCCCACAATGGCTCCGCAGAGAGGTCCAAGCCACCCTCTGCAGGGGGATCAATGTGAGGGCTCTGCGATTGAACGCCCCAAAAAGAGAGGCCCATGCCACCCTCTTACGAAGCAATCAATCATAGAGCCTCAGCCGGGTGGGTGGTGCCTCCCTCTGCTGGAGGATCGATCTGGTGAGGCCCAGGCGAGCCAAGCAATTGCACCAGTGCCTGTCACCCACAGAGGGAGGCAACCAGTGGTGGGGGAGCAGGGGAAGTACTGCCCAGATGGCAATCAGTGGCAGTGGTGGAGGCAGGGCCAGCTGCTGGAAGCTAGGGGAAGGAAAGACCCTATAGGCCCTCATCTCCTGGGGTCCTAAGGTGCCCCGAATTGAGAGAGGGCACAGACCAGGCTGAAGGGCCACCACTCCCCACCATGTGAATTTTGTGCACTGGGCCTTTAGTATGCTATATAAAATGTTAATGACATATTAGTTGTTATATATTTATGTTTTAAAATCTATCAATTACTTTCCCATTATACTTAATTTCATCACTCATTTGACAATTGCACACCAATTTATGACCTTGTCGTATTATTGGTGACTCTTCAGGAAATTTAATCTTATTTGCAATGATACCTATAATGAGTTGTGAATTATTCTGTTAAAAGAGATTATGGAAGTTTTGTTAGAATGTGTCAGGCCCTGATGAGGAGCTGTAAATAGCAAGCCAGAAAGTGAAAAGCAAATGGGAGATTTTTATGATGGTAAACTCATCATTCAAATACTTACAAAAGAACCAGTATCCGAATGTGTGATGCATGGAAAGCTCTGATGAGAAGGCTAATAGCACTTTTCCTGTAATATTGTTCCCTTTTCCTTTAATTTTCCCTCTTTCCTTTACCCAACAATAGAGGGATCAGAAGCAGCAACTTTTGAGTGTTGAAATGATTTAAATGAGAAGAAACCATTATATCCTTCTTATATTCAGAGACTAACAATACTGAGTCAGGTCAGATGGTCAAAGAAAAGGCACATGAAAGTGAATAAGAGGGTACAGTTTAAATTTAAATAATAATGGATTAAAATACCTGCCTTTGATTTGCCTCCTCTTTCTCTCAGCTTTTTTTTTTTTAATTTCAGTAGTATCTTAGATAATGTTTTAATGTATTAAGACTAAACTTCCCTACTTGCAAATAATTCCATGAAATTTATTTTTCTATTGCCTATCTGCTTTAACTAGTTTAATATAAACCAGTGGTTGGCAAACTCATTAGTCAACAGAGCCAAATATCAACAGTACAATGATTGAAATTTCTTTTGAGAGCCACATTTTTTAAACTTAAACTTCTTCAAACACCAATTCTTCAAAATAGACTCATCCAGGCCGTGGTATTTTTGTGGAAGAGCCACACTCAAGGGACCAAAGAGCCGCATGTGGCTCGCGAGCCGCAGTTTACCGACCACTGTTATAAACTATGCTTTTCAAAATTCTGATATGTGAACTTTAGACCCCTAAGTGAAAAAGAACTTTGCATGCTGGGGAGACTGTTTATGATGACTTACTCATAGATACAGGAAGGGTAGTCATTCCCAGAGGACAAAAAGAGGTCTCCAGGACACAGGGCACACGTCATGATCTCCTCCCAGACTGCACCTGGCCTCTCAGGTGTGATATAGTCTGACCAATTATTGACATTTCGTCCCTTTGCTTTTTTGCCACATCAGACTTTTCTGTTGCTAGAGCAGCCAGTAATCACATCACAATTTATCTTTTAAGCTTTAGTTGACACTTATGGTAAGCAATAAGGGAGATCTTCCAGAAGGGGACCATATACTTCATGAATCATGGAGAAGAAAGTGAATATAAACTTAGACTTTAGCCCTGGCTGCCCTGGCTCAGGGGTTAGAGCTGAGGTGGGGAATGTCCAAGCCCTTGGAATCATTTGGTCTGGTAGTGTCCATTCTTGGTCAAAGGCCAGATCCTGGGTTTCAGGTTCAATCTCTGTCTCCCATGGGGTGTGTAAGAGGCAACCAAACAATGTGTGTGTTTTTTCCTCTCTCTCTCTTCTCTTTCCCCCTTTCTTCCACCTTTCTCTGGAAAAAAAAATCAATGGAAAAATATTCTCACTCCCTGAGTAAAGATTAAAAACAAAAAATTAGACTTTATCTTGAAACAAATAACTACAAAGGTCATACACCTATGCTCAATATGCTAAATCTCTGTTTGGCATAAAATAAAATAAAATAAAATAAAATAAAATAAAATAAAATAAAATAAAATAAAATAAAATAAAATAAAATAAAATAAAATAAAATAAAATAAAATAAAATAAAATAAAATAATAAAATAAAATAAAATAAAATAAAATAAAATAAAATAAAATAAAATAAAATAAAATAAAATAAAATAAAATAAAATAAAATAAAAATCTTAGCAAATATTTAAGACAAGGATATTTTGCATAAAAATCAGATTTGTAGATTATTGTGAGACTGTTAACACTCTTAACTGATCTACACTCCTACTGGTCAAGAATCAGAAGAGATTGAGTATCCCTATCTTCTTTGGATGGGTATTTGGTCTCTTGTTTGTCAGAATCCCTAGACCAGTGGTCTGCAAACTCATTAGTCAACAGAGCTGAAGATCAACAGTACAAGGATTGAAATTTCTTTTGAGAGCCGAAAACTGACTTCTGCGCATGGGCCACGAATTTTTAATGGCACTGTATGTGTGTGCCCGCACGTGGTATTTTGTGGATGAGCCACACTCCAGGGGCCAAAAAGCCACATGTGTCTTCGAGCCACAGTTTGCTGACCATTTGCCCTAGACTGTCCTTATTATTATTATTTTTTTTTTTACAAAATGACATTTAGGTGCATAAATTATAGAGAAGCAGAACCAATATACATGTAAGAAGATTTATTGTAAGGGATTGGCTCATACAATATGGAAGCTGAGAATTCCTAAAATCTGCAGTTGATAAACTAGAGACCCAGGAGAGTCAATGGTGTGAATTTCAGTCCTGAAGCCAGAAGGCTCAAAACTCAAGGAAAGACAGCTTTTCATTTCGAGTCCAAAAGCAGGAGAAGATCAATGTCTCTCTTAAAGCTGTCAGACAAATTTCCTCTCACTCAAGCTTTTAGTTCTAGGCCTGCCTTCCATTGATTGAATGGGATCTACTCATATTAGGGAGGGCAATCCACTTTGCTCAGTCTGCTAATTCAACTGTTAATCTCATCTAGAAAAACCTTTACACTCCCTGCTGTTGAATAATGTTTGACCAAATCTCTGGGCACCATAAAATTGACCATGGTACTAGGTGTAATCCAGAGGTCACAATCTCATACATTTTTTTATATATGGCTGATAATAAACTCATTTACATATATAACAGTGACTGAAGCTAATGTCTCAAGTCTCAAGGAACTTAGGTTCTAATTGGGGAATAAACAGTAAATAAGTATAACTAATGTGTCAGTAATAAACTTTCTAAACCTATTTGCCCTTACCAGCCAAATCTCTGGGAAGAGTGGTGAGCCAGCTCACAACTGCAGTAGTGTTAGTCATTGTGCTTTTGCCTCTAGAACATGGATAGGAAGGACTAATGTCAAAAGCCAACCATTCACAAGTAGCAGCAACGTTCTTTTTGCTCAGATCCTCCAGAAAAGGGGAAAGAAGAGTGGACACAGCTCATCTGGTAACAAAAATACCAGGTCAGAATAATGGAGTTTATGTATCTAGACAAGTGCATTCATCTAAGAAAATCCCTTAACATGGAGAGGAGACTCTATGACAATTCAAACTGAACTGTGACCTTACAGTTAAGATTAGAGATCCTAGCTGGTTTTTCTTAGTGGTTAGCGTGTCAGCCCGAGGACTGAAGGTTCTCAGGTTGGATTCTCATCTAAGACAGGTACCTAGGTTGCAGGCTCAATCACCCACCCCCGGTTGGAATCAGGGTGTGTGTGGGAGGCACCCAATCAATGTGCCTCTCTCACATCCATGTTTCTCTCTCTGTCTCTCCTCCTCCCATCCACTCTCTCTAAAAATCAATGGGGAAAAAATATCCTCAGGTAAGGATTAACAATAACCACAAAATTAGAGAAAGCAAGTTAAAAAAAAAAATTTGTTCCTAATAAACTTATTGAGGAGACAGAAGAAAGCTAGGTAGATAGGGGCAGGACCATGGGAAAGAAAGTAAAATCTGGAACCCAACTGGGTGGAGATACTAAGGCACCCCAACTGGGCAGGGAAGGAAGGACACACACAAGAGGCATGAACTTTAAAATACTAAGATAGGCAGTGTGCAAATAACCAATCACAACGATGTTGCTAAGGCAAAATTCTTTGAAAAGACCAATCAAGAGCTAGCCAGGCTCTCTCCACCCCTTTAATTAAAAAGCCCACACTTCCTCTGGCTCTCTTCTGCTCCGCATGCTATTGGTGCCTGACCTTTACCATTCCTGTGGCGGGGGAGCACAGGTCCCTGTGCCCATGTGGCTTCTGGCCCTGTGGGCCTCCACACATGGACTATTAGACGTTAATGAACTTGGATGCTGAACTTCTCCTGACTGTAACATGGGCACTGGCCTACCCCTGCAACCCTCGCTGCATCTTTTCCAGGACTGGCTTCTCCCAATACACTGAGGTTCCATTAGTCGTTTTTGTCCTTGACTTCATTCTTAGATTTTCAGGTGACAGGAACTCGGATGCAAACAACTGCTGCATTTTTGGTATCATTATCAAAGCTAAAATTTTAATTTGAAAATATATATGTTTCACTGGAACATTAGGTTATTTATGTTTTTTTTTATTTTCAGATATTTTTTACAGTATATACAAAGTGGGGCAAACTATGTTTACAGTTAGTCTTGTGGAAGTAGTACAATAATTAATAAACAGTAATATTAGAACAAACTGTTTCTAATACAACTGTGAATCTACCTTTATTCCACTCTGTATTTTAAGATTAAATTTGCTTGTGACTTAGAAAGAAATCAAATAGAAATATGTTAAATTAAGTTATACTAATTATTAAAGTTATTTTTTGCCTAGGGAGGCTTCAGGAAATATTTGGTTTATTTCTTTCATTAGTATAACACTGAAAAATATGTCAATTATCTATATTATACTGAGTTATACTGAGAGAGAGTGGTTTTAAAATCTGTTTAATTTGCTTACCATTTGTGTTGGTTGCTGTGAATCAGAGACCTATTTCCCAAAGTGCTAGGTTTAATTAAAATCCCTTTTGTTTTTGTCGTAGTTGTAACTTAAACATTCACCATAGGAAGATTTTATTTTTAAGTCAAATATCATAACTTATTTCCATCCAAAATGACATTATAAAAATTATTAAAATAGGAAGGGCAGTAATGTTATGTAAGCATAAAGCATTAGTCATATCTAGAGCACTTGCATTATAAAGTTCCAACTTGGGAAAAACCTGGTGAGATGCATTGCCCCTCAGTTTAATGAGATTTATAGTTAGAGAAGATGACACTTTTGTGTGTTTAAAAATTAATGTGTTCCATATATTTCCTTTTAAATTTTATTTTTATTGTTAAAAGTTTTACAGCTGCCCCCCATTTCTACCCTTTGCCTTCCTCCACCAGGTTCCTGCCCTACCCCAGGCCTTCACCTTACTATTGTCTGGGTCCATGGGCTATGGGTTTATGCATATAAATTCCTTGGTTAATCTCTTCCCCTCCCTCCTCTCTCCCTTCTCTCTGAGATCTGTCAGTCTGTTCCAAGCTTCTATGTCTCTGTGCCTATTTTGTTCATCAGTTTATTTTGTTCCTTAGATCCATATAGTTCTTAGTGCATTTAAAAAGTGGCTATGCTGAAAACCATGATCCAAAACAAACTGCATTCCTCGCTTCTTGATTTATCAGGCCACAAGCACAGCTATTCAGATTGGATGCTCTTTTACACGGATGCTTTAGTCAGTTAGACAGGCATACCAGACCAAGGACGAATGGCCAGGTGTAGGTCAGTCACCAGGATGGAAAGCCCCAGGTGCCTAGCAATGGACAATTAATTGTGGGTTGGGACCCTACTCTCGGGGTAACTTTTCCTTCCCTAGCATTTCATGGGTCAAGTGATTTGGATCCCCTGACCTTTCCTCCCTTGAGAGAGCACCTATGTTTCAGTAGTAGTATTTCAGCTCCAGGCCCAAATAAGCAACAAAACTAGTCACTGCTGACATCAGGACCAGCTACATTGAGTAATGCCCTCCTGCCATAGTGCTGACCTATCAATCAGTAGAAACCACAACCCTGAAAGGACACACCTGGAAAACTGCTGAACATTCTATGGAGACCTTCCCCAGGGACCTCCCCTAAAATGTCCACCCTTAAAGCCCTTAGGACAGAGGACCCTCCCTACTCTCCCTATGGGGAGGAAGCCCATGCCATGACTTCGTTCCTTTTCCTTTCTCTTCCCCCTCCTCTTCCCCAGGCATGTTACCATTAGCTTCCTCACTCCAAAGCTCCAGCGGCCCTTCCTTTACCACTAGAACTTGTTTGCTAAGACCATTTCTTCTAAGAATTACTTTTTCTATCTCTGTAATTTACCCAGTAAATGTTCTCTTACAATTTGGGTCTGGATTCTGAATTCTTTCCTAGCCAGAACCCAAGTACTTATGTTGCTGAACCCAGGTTTGGTCTGACTCCACCGGTCAGACACCTGGTGCCATTCCCACTGCCTACAACCCTAGTGTTAACTAATGTCAGTCTGAGCATCATAGTAGAGACCTCAGTGTACACCCATATCCATTGTTCTCTCCTGAGCACATGGAAAGATTATTCTTGCTTATTTTTATTGATATAGGATTCAACAAATTCTTCTGGTCAATGAAATGTGTGTAAAAATAGTGTGTCCTTCTGGGCCAAAGTGTTTACTAGTAATAATAAGAGCCCCCCACAGCCACAGAGGCCAAGTATTCCAGATGGTGCAGTTTCAAGGTAACAAAGCTTTCCTTTCCTGCATATCTGAGTCACTATGCATAGCAGAGGTCCCATTGGCTCAAGTGAACATGTTATGTAAGCAAGAAATAAATCTTTTCTGGCTTAAGCCACTGGGATTTGGAGAGATAATTTATTATTGTGGAATTATCTAGTTTAAACTAACACAAATGTGCTCACTATATTTGATCCATTGAAGCATTTAATAAACAGCAATGGAAATAACACCTCTCTAGTTAACCATTAAATATAATTTTAACTACTTTTTTTCATAAAAATACAAATATTTTATGTGGAAATTTATTTCTCTTTTGTTCCACTATTTTGTTGTTGTTGTTTTCTAAAACTAGTCCCATAACAAGTTGGAAGAGACCTCTTTATTCATTGTTATTTTGAATGTTTTTGTTGGTTTATTTGGGATTTTTTTGTTGTTATTTTGTTTTATTATTATTTTTGCTTGTTTTTAAAGCAAATGGGGAAGAACAATTCATTGCTGATTTTATTTAAATATTTTAGCTACTTATTAGGTTGCAAATATATGTTGATGTGTCTAGAGCTATATCTTGTAAAATATTTTTTATGTTTAGCCTTTTAATTGAGTCATTGTGCCATATTATTCTACTTGGATAGTTTACCATGAATAGTCTGACTATAGAACATCTATATTCTGAATCATATCTCTTTTTAATATAACCACGTTTCTTTTATTCAGGCTTTTCCTTTTTCCTAGACTCATGCACTATAGTCTCCAACTTTATTTTTTTCTCTGTACATATCACTCTCTAAGCCAAGGGTCCTCAAACTTTTTAAAGTGGGGGCCAGATCACGGTCCCTCAGAGAGCTGGAGGGCCGGACTATATGAACTACTAATTCCTACTGTAACACCTCGGCTGCGCTCACTGCCCAAAAAACCTGGCGGGCCGGATCAGACTCCTCTGCGGGCCGCATGTGGCCTGCGGGCCGTAGTTTGAAGACCCCTGTAAGCTTAGTCATCTATTTCTGTGCCCTTTTAATCTTTAAGTCCTTTAGATAAAAGGACTTATTTCTAATGGTAATAACTTTTATAGGTTATATGATTATTGATATTTTCAAAATCATAGTTCTTATCAGAGAGTAAATGATGTCAGGCTATAATTTTTCTAGATACATTTAGATAAGTAAGATAGCAGTAAATCTACTTGTTAATCAATAAAACTGCAAATCACTTTATTTTTGTGATTCACGTATACATTTTTAATAGCTTGTTTCAGCTACATAAGAAACTTTTTTTATTCTTTGTCTTTCAGGACTTTTGCTTATTCAAGTTAAAAAAATGACAAATGCTTGAAGTACTTGCTGATATCTAAATAAACGTAAAAAGGGAAGGATATTTGGCATTCATAATGAATCAGTACTACTTCCCTGATAACATTTATTTATATTTCTCAAGGGAGCCCTTGCATCTGACATTTCATCATAAAATAAAGCAATATATGTGTAAAGCAAGCTTTGTGTGTGACTCAAAGCAATATATTTTGAAAGCTGTGTTAAAGTTGTTTATAAAGTAATGTGACTAAATGGCATAATGGCTCTTCTTAGAAAATAAACTTACATAACAATAGAAAAAAGTAGATGACAGTTAAGGAGATCTTGTTGGAAGCAGAAGGTTATAGTTTAAACTTAATATCATATATCAAATTAAATTGATTAACTATTCCATTACTCTCTGTCATATTTTACTTAAGGAAAGTACTTTAACTCAGAATAAGATTGCCAATTAGGACAACTCATGAAAGATTGTCACACTTTTATTAAGTTAAGTTCAAATGAAATTGGAGCTAAAATCGTGCCTTAATCAGAATTTATTTCCTACCTGGAAATCATCTAATCAGGCAGTATCAAAGCATTTTAGTCCTTTAGGAGAAAACTGAAAAATTATTTGGATACGTCCTTCACTGAAGTATTGAGGACACTTAGGTTTGGAAGAGTCAAGTGAGCTATCCATGCCATCCAACTATTAACAGATGTTTATTCTTCTGCAGGTTTAGTACTACTTTTTCTTTGTTTCTTGTTATTAGTTATCCTCGAGTGTTTTTATTTTTTCTCTTGATGTTCTCTTACTGTAGGAGAAATTGGTCTTTTAGTTCTAAGATAAGACATAGCATTTGTGTATGCAGTTATGTTTATTTAAATTCTAATGCAATTTTAGTAGTATTATTTTTTACCACTGAGTGGCCTAAGAGTTGTTCATTTTTCTTACTAAGCATAAATAATTTTTGATTCGTAGAAAATTGGGGCCTGGGCCCAGTGGTCAGTTGAGCCCGTAGGTTTCAGGAAAACCTCCCTGATCTAACATTGCTTCTCTACCATCTTTCTTACGAACACCTGCTCTGCAGGGAGTTGGGCGATAAAAGTAAATGCACATCTAGTCTTTCCTAGACATTCAGAAATTGATTCTCCTAAAGCTGCTTTACAATGAAACCTGGTAGTTGACATGAACTGGGTCATTGTTTTCAATAATATTCCAAATGACCTGCATATACATATTTTATATTTTTAATTTTGGACTTTATATTTTATTTAATTTAAATAGTTACTTTATGGTTTAAAGTAGATTGACAGGCACTAACTTTAGACCATTGTTTGGCCTTCACATGCAGAGTTTGAGGGAAAACTGGTCACTTGACCAAAATCTTTGTGGTAATTGATATATATTTTTAATTGTTTTGGGGCAAGAGAGTATGGGAAATATGGTGGTTTTAAGAATAAGTGATGTAATGTCTGAGGAAATAATTAACTTCCTGGGAATTATGTTCAGCAGTCTGGTATTTGAAGAACTTTCTTCTCAGCCTGTTACTCATAATTTTACATATACTATATAAGACTTGTAGAAATTTTTAATGGGCAGCATTAAGACTCTTTACCACCAGTGCAAGGAATACTAATAAGATTCATATTTTATTGAGAGCAGAATTAAAGCAATTTAATTGAGTCTTTTATACTGCAGATATTAAAAGGATAAATGTTGGAAATGAAGATTGAGAGTCAAAAGGAAAAAGGAGCAAAAGTTACAGGGCTGGGTTTTAGAAAGTTACAGATGAAGGCATGAAAGCTGATAGCTCCTTTCCCTCAGTGGTGCTTTCCCACACATATCAAGTTTTTCAGATGGAATGCCAATACATGGGGACTGAAGAGGGAGTTAATGAGTAAATAAATTGTGTCTGGTCTATCCATTACCTTACAGTGACTTATGGAGGTTGCATCAGCATATACCTGGGATTATCATCATCTTAAAATTAAATGGGAAAAGGAAAACATAAAATAAAATGCTATTTGTAATATATGTTGGGAAAACTGTATGGCTACACAATGGTATTCTGCTTGGGGAACCAGTAAAACATCATCAATAGTCAACCTACAGTCCTTTCTCTCATTTGCTACCTACATTTAAGCAATACCTAAGCCCAGTTGATTCTCTTTTCTTAAATATCAATTCACATTTTCATTCACCTCCAACTACATCATACGACTATTGACCTGATTCCCATTGCTGCAGTTCCTTACTAGCTCTGGACTTCACATTTATGTCATTGTCTTTAATACTCTCTCCAAATCATCCTTTACATTGCCTCTAATAGGCGGTATTGCTTATTAACAACCTAAAGATATTCTTTATCATAAAGATCAGTGATTCTCAAATTTTAGTGTCTATGAGATTAACCTGGGAATCCTATAATCTGGCTGAGACTAAAGACTGAGAATTATGTGTTATATCAACAAAGTCACATTTAACTTTAAACTTAAAGGACAAATAGGTGTGAACTGATTAGAAAAAGTGGGGAAGGATATTCTAAGCTTAAAACATTCTGGGAAAGAAAAGAGATTGTTTTAAAAATTAGAATTTAATATATCTATAACAGTTTTCCTAATTCTAACCATAATTAGCAAATATCTAATAAAACATTATATACTAGAGGCCCAGTGCACAAATGTGTATATAGGTGAGGTCTGGCTGGCCTGCCCCAATGGGGACCCATTGGGCCAGAATTGGGAGGAGGGAAGGGAAGAGGCTGCAGGCAGTTGGCAGTTCGAAGGAAACCAGGCCTTCAGGGGAGGGCAGTTGGGGGCGACCAGGTTGGCAAGGGAGGGCAGTTGGGGCTGATTGGGCCATCAGGGGAGGGAATTGGGGGCAATTGGGCTGGCAGGGCAGTTAAGTGTCAATCAGGCTGGCAGGGGAGTGGTTAGGGGGTGATCAGGCTGACAGGCAGAGAGGCGAGTGGTTGGGATCCAGCAGTCTCGGATTGGGCCTAAACCGGCAGTTGGAGAAGGTGCAGGCTGGGCTGAGGGACACCCACCCTAGTGCATAAATTTCATGTACCCGGCCTCTGGTTTGTTTAATATTATTGTAGTTGCCTAATTCATGATTTCTCCATTAGTGGCTTAAGAAAATCTCACAGAGCAGGATAAATTTAGAAACCAATAAGGATAGATATTCATGTGGATGAAAGTGTTATTAGGAGGAAAAAAAAAGAAAAAAGGCTGAATATTTTAGTAGAGACTAATAATATTTCAGTAGAAACTAATGATGACAGACCTCAAGTTTATTCAGATATTGTCCAACTGGGATTTTTCCCACTCTGACAAAATTTGAATTAACTCTCGTAGTCACTCCAGAACTCCTTCTTACTGCCAGCATAGAGCAGGGTGTATCAACCAGAGTCAATGGTAATCGGTGCCAGTAATGTTTATTGTGCACCTGATAACTTTCAAATTATAATTTTAAACAGAAAATGACATGATAAGAATTAAAATAATTTATTTTTAGAACAGTTTTATATTTGCAGTAAAAAATTGTGAATGCAGAGCAGATGGTTTCCAGTGACTCCATGCTTAATTTCCTCTATTATTAACATCTTACATTAGTATGGCACGCTTATTATAATCAATGAACCAACATTGATACATTATTAACAAAAAGTTAATTCTTTATTCAGATTTCCTTTGTTTTCACATAATGTCTTTTTTGTGTGTGTGTGTTCTAGGAACCCATCCAGGAATGTATATTATATTTAATATCTCATGTCTCCTTAGGCTACTTTAGGCTGTGATATTTTACACAGGTTTTTCTTGTTTTTCATGATTTTGACAGTTTTGACTTTTTAATGATCAGCAATTCTGTAGGATAACATTCTGTTGGAATTGTCTGTTATTTTCATGATTAAGCTATTTTTGTGGGATTTAAGAAGGAGGATCATAGAGGCAAGTGCATTTTTTTTATCACCTATCAGGAGACTATGCTATCAACATGATTTATAACTCTTGATGTTGACCTTGGTCTCCTGAGGTAATATTTATCAGGTTTATCCACTTAAAAGTTACTCATCTCCACTTCCAGCACTGTAATCTACAAATGGAAGTCTTACTAAGCATGGTTCACACATAAGAAGTGAGGAGTGATTCTTTCTCTCCTTTAGGGTGCAGTACCTGTATAATTATTTGCAACTCATCTGTACTGGTGACTTATCTATTCTCGTTATTAAAGAATTCAGTCATTTATTTATATAAATATAAAAGACTCTTCCTGTCTTTATGTAGGTTTTAAATGATATTATTTTCCTTTTCCCTGAAAAACTTTTTAATTATTATTATTTTTTTTCAAGGAAGGTCTGCTACTGATGAATACCCCATCAGTTTTGGTTTGTCTTATAAAGTGTTTCTCCTTTACTTTTGATGGATAATTTTTCTAGGTAAAGAAAATAGATAAGAAGTTATTATTTAATGCTTTAAATATTTTATTGAATATCTTTTTTCTTGTATGTTTTCTGAATAAAGTCCAATATATTTATAATCCTTATTCCTCAGTAGGTAAGACATTCCTTTTACCCTCCTGACTTCCTTTAAGAGTTCTCCTTGTCTCTGGTTTTCTGCAGTTTGAATATAATATGCCCATATTGGTTTGTTGGTTGGTTAGTTTTATTTTTATTCTGCTTGCTGTTCTCTATGTTTCCTGCAATTTTATGTCTGTTATTAATTGTGAAAATTTATTGGCCATTATTTCAGATATCACTCCTGTTCACTTTTTCCAGATTATTTTTTATTACACATATTGAAATTATCCCATAGTACTTGGATATTCTAGTCTCTCTCTTCATTCTCTTTTGCTTTTCTTTTTGCATTTAAAAATAACAGTAATACTAGAAAACATTTTGAAAAATATTTCCAATATTCAAAGTTGACACAAGTAATCCAGTATCTTATTAAGAATATATATAATAATATGTCCATCTAGGATGCATTGGTAGGTGGGATGCATTGCTATGAAGAAAATAGGGATAGAATAACATGCATACAAAAAAACTCAACAATAAAAATCTATTGTTAAGATTGACTGCAGGGACCTATGTCTATGAAACATAATGACACTTCTTTTTGAGGTAAAATATGTTGGCAAGTTTCTACTTTTATATATACATTCTTAATTCAACAAAATACTATTTGGCATTTACAAAAGTTCTCATAATTTGTTCAGGCTAAGGATGAAAATATAAAAACTCAATCCCTTCCTCCATTGTATCCATTGTAGAACATAGAAGAAATATTGCTTTAAGAGTGGTAGGGAATTCAGAGACAACTTAGCAGAAAAGCAGCTATTGAATTCCTTGAATGAATCAGAATTTTTCCTTGTGGATAAACTTATAAGAAGATATAAGATATTATATTTGTTAAGAAATGAGAAAATATAGTAAAACTATGAAATACAAATTGTATAGCATTTCTGAACCATAGAATGTAAGGGGAGTTATATGAAGTGAATCAGACATGTAAACAGGGGCCATGTACTATAGGGCTTTCTAGACAGCATTTTTGAGGAAATTCCACATGAGTATTTCCTGAATACATTTCTGGAAACTCCAGTGATGTGTTTCTAGTATAATTATCTTAGTAAGAGGACTAAAATTTCTCTTGTAAGGAGTCAAGCTGAAGAAAGAGTCATGAATATTTTGATCTACCCTCTTTCCCCGAAAATAAGACAGTGTCTTATATTAATTTTTGCTCCCAAAGATGCGCTAGGTCTTATTTTCAGGGGATGTCTTATTTTTCAATGAAGAAGAATACGGTACACATTTATTGTTAAAATAAAGGAAATTTATTACCTGTATATGGTACAGTAGTACGGTAGTTGTAAACACAAACCAGACAAACTGAATCCTACAGTATCAAGAATTTACTCATTTATTCAATGACAATCATGTCATCATCTTCTGGAACATCATCATAACAATCTAATTCCTGAATTTCCTGGTGAATTTCTTATGACTCCATTTCTTTCAGAATCAGTAGACCAAATCTCTCATGTTTAGCAATAGCACTGTCTTTAAATGAGTACTTCTTGTCAAGGTAGCCTGCTCGCTCGCAGTGCATTTGCAATGCAACTGTCAGTGATTTTCTCCCATGAATTCTTCATCCAAGTCACAACTTCTTGCAGTTTAGGTTTCACAAAGTTTTCACGCTGATTTCTCTCCATTCTGTTTTCAATGTAGTCATTAATTTCCATGCGAAAATTGTCTTTGGATGGCTTGTTTATTGCAATATCAAGAGTCTGGAGATAGGCTGTCATTCCTGCGGGAATCATTATCTGATCTATTTTTCTTTCGTGAAGAAATGTCTTCATGTCTGTAGCACGGTGAGTGCTGGCTGCATCCCAGACTAGCAGACCTCTTTGGCTCCCTCTCATAACAAGTGGGTCATTAAATCGACCCACTTCCTTATAACTGCTTGTGTGGCCCAGGCTTTTTCAGTTTCAAGAATAAAAACACCCAAAACACGTTCAATGTTTTCCTTCTTGCCCTTAGAAATGATTAAAGGTGGGATTTTAGTGCCATCCAGATGAATTGCCAAAATACAGGAAACATGTGCACTTTCATAAGCAGTGGAGGGAATGTACACTAAGGAGGCACCCCACTGTTCAGTTGTTGTTTGAGGTTATTGGCCCATATACACTGCAGTTTCATCCATAGCAATCATGTTGGAAAGATTGTATTTAGAGAAGTCAGAGCCTGGGGGGGAGGGGGGACCTTATTTTCGGGGGGATGCCTTATATTTCACTCAGAAGGAAACCTGTAAGTAGGTCTTATTTTCGGAGGATGTTTTATTTTCGGGGAAACACGGTACTAAGAAAGCTGGTTGTCAAACAAGAGGAATGACAATCACTAGAGCATGATATCTATCTCTCAAATAAAATTTTTGAGAGGTTTTAGGAACTCTAAGGATCCTAGAAACCAAAACACCTCTGAAATACTTTCCATTCACTCTCCCTTGCCTCAGAAAAAGTTGTAGCTTGAATCAAAAGCATCGCCTTCATTGTAGAGGGAATTACCATTTCTCCTCCAGCCCTCTTCATCAGGTAAGGCTGAAGCCTGAATAACTGCCAGTTTCACAACAAATGGCCACCAAAACTGTCAACCCTGCATTGATGGCACAGGATGACAGAACTTGTGGAACAAGAAAGCACACTTCTACATAGTGAAATGCATGAATAGCAGACGGTAGTTATTAAACCCACCAAAGCACAGCTGCCTGAAACATCAATGAGTTTTCCGAGTAGCCTGAACGACAATGTGCAAAAGCAATATGCTCACATTAAATCATGTGATCTCTAGGGTATAGGAGATTGATTGAAAAGGGAGTGTGATTTAATTAATTCACTTGACCAAAAATAGTAATTGAGAAAGCCTTATTTAACACCATAACAGGCAATATTTTTAAGCAAATTAATGTTTGTAAATCTCCGGATACAATTTTAAGAAAATTAGCAAGATGTAACTTTTACGGCTAATTCCTTTCCATAAAACTTTTTTCTATATCTAAAATTTAATCTAATAAACAAAAACCTTCCTGTTCTTTATGGTTAATCATTCATGCATTTGAATATGTAAAATCCATTTTGACATTTTAATGATAAAATCAAATGTAAGAAGCATGCAAAGTAAATTGGGTTGAAGCATTTTATTACATACAGATGTTTTGGCACCGATTTGGAGGTATTTCTTTTTGTAGTAGAAAGTGATACAATCTTATAGTTCATTGCCGAACAGTTCATTAAATCATAAAATAAAATAATTCAAATTAAATCATCAAATAATATATTGTGATCATTTCAATTATTTTAACAGTTTCACTAATAAAATTTCTTAGATAACAAACATGATCAGGTCCTAGTAAGACAGGAGATTTAATTGGTTCATTTTCGTAATTGGAACTATTCTATTTAACCTTTTATTTTTCTGTTTTAAAAACAGTTATTTTATTTTCATAGAATTTTTGGTTTAAAACTATTTATGAGAAGTAAAATTATGGTGAAACATAAGCATTGGTTTTCATTTATCCCTGAAATCTAAACCAGTGGATCCCATCTGTAATTTTAATTGCTGACCCATGCTTGTAATCCATATTTTGCCCATGGCATTCCTAGACAATTCAACTCTATTTATCTTTGGGGTTTTAGACGTTATGAGGAGAAAAATAAGGCTTTTTAGAATATGGATATCTAGTTAATAAAATCAAGTTATAGCCGAAACCAGTTTGGCTCAGTGGTAGAGCGTCTGTCTGCGGACTGAAAGGTCCCAGGTTCGATTCCAGTCAAGGGCATGTACATTGGTTGCTGGCACATCCCCGGTAGGGGGTGTGCAAGAGGCAGCTGGTCGATGTTTCTCTCTCATCGACGTTTCTAGCTCTCTATCCCTCTCTCCTCCTCTCTGTAAAAAATCAATAAAATATATATATTTTTTAAATCAAGTTATAACTTTCTAGAAATATGATATTTTATATTTAATTTTTAAATTGCAATATTAGTTGTGCTAGCTCTAGTAATTTAGGGTTTATGTGTGTGAATTGTGATTACTGGAATGAAGACAAAACCTTTATTAAAAGCTGTCTGGCCATATTCAGTGTCACTGGAGGTTTTAGCAATGTTCTCTGAAAAGAATGCTGAGTCATTTCTCCAAGAAGAGCAGTAAGGGATTCAGGGAATGACTTACTGAGAGTGCTTCATCTACAAACATTACAAGTGAACTGTAGGAAGTGACTCAGGATGTGTGAGAACATCATATTAAAAATTGGGAACCCCAGCCATAGATTCGTGCTAAAGAATATGTGCTGTACTTATATATACCAAAGTGGTACACTTGGGACTAAAATTGCATTTTTCCCTTCCCACTTTCTAAGTAAAGAGACATGTTTTGTTGTTTTGTTTTTTTTTTGGCTTGTTTTCACACTACCTCTGGAAACCAAGTGAAAATATCAAATAGTTTTCCCTTCTTCACACTATTCTAATACGCACCCAACAAAAATCTCCATTTTTATAAAGCTTCAGAGCTTGGCGAATAGTGACAAATATTTTTTGAGCTTTTACTGTGTTCCAGAAACTGTTTTAAGTAGTTTACTAATCAAATTTAACCTTAAAAATTAGCCCACATGATGGTTAATGACTCACTCCTAACTGGCTAGGTTCTCCTCCTCAGCGATGTCTCAGTTTCTCCACGTCATTGTATTCATAACAATTTGTTTCTAATCACTGGTTTTATTTCTTTTACCCTATATTTTAAATACACTGTGGTTAGGTGCAATGTCTCTTCTAATTATCAGCTCATAACACATTGCTGTATTCAGATATTTTAATGCATTATTTGGGTTACATAATAAAGAGGGTTTTGAGCAAGCAGTTAGAAAATTAGAACATTCTTCAAGAACTCTAAGCTACAGAAAATAATTAGATGGTTAAATGAACCCTGTGGTGACCCTTTAAAATGTGTGAAATTGAATAATTTAAAAGTATTGAAACAAGAAAATCATTGTGGAAATACCTCAATTTCAGTAAGATATCTGAAAAAATAAAGATTTGGTGACTTTCCAGCTCCCTTCTTTGGCCAGATGTTTAAAAATAAATATACAGCTATATCTGTGAGGAATAACACACTGATCATTTCTTTCAGTAGACTTCCACAGGCCTTATTTGTGCCTGCAAGTGAAACCAACATGTTTTATAAACGTAAAGTTAAAAGGTTCTCTGATCTTGTCTCCAGTGGTGCTCAGATTCCTAGAGTCTGTTATGCCAGTCAATCTGTATGAACAGGGGTCTCAGCTCTGGAGTGTGCCATCTTGAATATTTTATCAGCCGACTGTGCTTTGTGTAAACCTTTATTATGTATTCCCTGTCCTGCATTTCTTCTGGGTCTTTATTCTTGATCAGTGAGTGGCAGGGGAACAAAGAGCTTGCTCTAATGGGTCTTTTCCCTTTCTGATTTCTGCTTTCATTATTTCCAGCTGTTTCCTAATATTTTCACTGTATGTATGAAAATAAAAAATAAAAAAAGACCAAACCCTGAAAGGTACACAAAACAATTCAAGGGATATTCCTCTGAATTGAAAAATCCAGATTTTCAAGGAAACCCTTCTACAGGGAAGTAAGTTAAATAGCTCTCATCTGTACACATTTGCATCTGTAGCTTTAGATAATAGTAAATATAATTTGGTCCATTGCTCAACAAAGTAACTCATCCACTGTTACAGGAATATGAAAATTACAACTTAACTTTATTATTAAATGATTGTCAGTATACAGTGCACCATATATAATTTTTGTAATGCATTATAATCAACTTATTTCAGTTGTTTGGGGAGATACAACATTTATTAAGGGTGATTTAAAGAAATTAGTTCACAGATAAGACCTATTAAAAGTAAAGCAAAGTGAAATCAAAAATTTGAATTCCACATATTTAACTTGGACATAGTACTGATGAACTCAATTGTTTTACAAATTATTTTAAAACCGGTTTGGCTCAGTGGATAGAGCGTCGGCCTGTGGACTGAAAGGTCACAGGTTCGATTCCGGTCAAGGGCATGTACCTTGGTTGTGGGCACATTCCTAGTGGGGGGTGTGCAAGAGGCAGCTGATCAATGTCTCTCTCTCATCGATGTTTCTAACTCTCTATCCCTCTCTCTCTTCCTCTCTGTGAAAAATCAATAAAATATATTAAAAATAAATAAATAAATAAATAAATAAATAAATAAATAAATAAAACTTGTTAATGACTAGATGATAAGCTAACAACTCATTTTGTGATTAAAATCCATTTCTGAATAATTAAAAGAGTTACTAGGGTTGAATGTATATATGTGTGTATATATATATATACTATTAAAGAGGAAAATGCTAATTGACTGTACCTTTGCTATGCCCACAGCCAATCAGGAGTGATATGTAAATTAACCCAGCAAAGATGGCGGGTAAATTTGCATATGCAGGTGGCAGAGGCAGAGGCCCTATGTGGCTGATAGAGTTGGGGATGTGGGCAGGCAGCGCCTGAAGCCACTGGTGGATCCAAACTGAGATGGGGACCTGGGCAGGCAACATTAGGTGGTTTGGACCCATCCTGAGATTGTGGGGCAAAGAGCCCTGGTTCAAGCTGCCCTGCAATCATGGGGCAAAGAGCCCGGGTCCAAGCTGCCCCATGATCATGGGGCAAACAAGGCAAGCCAACCAGCCTTGATCCCTGCATCTGGCGCACCCATCCTGAGGGGAAATGGGGGAGGAGGGAGGCGATCAGTCCTCCAGGCAGGCAGTGGGATGCCCTTGTCGGCCTGGAAATGGATCCATCCCGCTGATGTTTGTGCTGGTTTGTCAGGAGACACCTGGTGGCCACTTTTATATCATTTCTGCCTTGCAGAGGTTCTAGGGAGGGGAAGCGGCCATGGTGCCTGAATATGACTTCCAGGAGGCCAGTGTGCTATTTGGGATCATGCTGATGGCTCCACCAGTGCCTGGCCTGTTCACTGGAGATTGGACCTATAGGACTACTGAGGGAATGAGTGGCTATGCCGGCTGGTAGCCCTCCAGGACAGGTCAATCAGCTGAGCAGTGTTCCCGCTGTGGGAGCACACTGACCACCAGGGGGCAGCTCCTACATTGAGCATCTGCCCTCTGGTGGTCAGTGTGCATCATAGCGACTGGTCAACTGGTCATTCAGTTGTTCAGTCACGTTCGCTTTTATCCTACATAATAAAGAGCTAATATGCTAATTGGACTGAACAGCAGAATGACCATCCGAATGACCTTCTGGATGAAGCTGGGGCTGTGAGGGCCAGCCTAAGATGTGAGGGGCTGTAAGGGCGGGTCGAAGCTGCAATGGTTGAGCCCCTCGCACTAATTTTGTGCATCAGGCCTCTAGTATGTGTCTGTATATATAAATAAAAGACTAAGGACCAAAAAGCCTAAGCAACTGAATGACCAAATGACTGGTTGCTATGATGTGCACTGACCACCAGGGGCAGACGCTCAATGCAGGAGCTGCCCCCTGGTGGTCAGTGCACTCCCACAGCGGGAGCACCACTCAGCTGACTGACGGGTGCCAGATGCTGGGCTCACAGCTGACAAGTGTAGCTGCTGTGGTGTGGGCCTCTCCTGCCTCAGTGGCAGCACGCTCCCAAGCAGCAGTGGCAGCAGGCACAGTGGAGCCTGGGCTTCTCCCTGTCTACCTGTCACTTTGCGCACTGCTACGTCCCCCAAGGGGTCCCGGATTGTCAGAGGGCTCAGGCAAGGCTGAGGGACCCCACTGGTGCATGAATCCGTGCACTGGGTCTCTATACTGAGCAAATTTTGACAATTATTTTTTTAAGTGAAATATTTATACAAATATTATAGAGAAGTCCTAACTGATTTGGCTCAACGGATAGAGTGCCAGCCTGCAGACTGAGGGGTCCCAGATTCGATTCCAGTCAAGGGCACATGCCTGTGTTGTTAGATTGATCCCCAGTGGGGAGGCGTGCAGGAGGCAGCAGATCAATGATTCTCTCTCATTATTGATGTTTCTATCCTCTATCTCTCTCCATTCCTCTCTGAAATAAATAAAAATGTATTTAAAAAATGTTATAAAGAAGAATCTATGTCAAATCTCATTATACATTCAAGTAGCATTGTGATCATGTGTCTAGATGTTTAAAATAAATATTTGAAGATGTATGAATACAAATATTCCTGAAATTTTTATTATAATAAAAAATAAATTTAGTATTAATGGGTTGATTAGTTATACAGTTTTCTATTAATACTTACCTTAATGAAAATCAGGACATAAATAGACTAAAATGTTAATAATTTTTAAATTGCATTTGTAACCCAAATGTCTCACTAACCCTTCTGGTATTTCTGTGTGAAAAATGAAAGCATGTAGCCTAAGATACATTTTCCTTTACAAGAACTTGGCAGCATGGAACTAAATTCTCTTTATTTTATAAAGCTACATGTATACCTATTGTTAAACTTTTTAAAAGACTGTGAGCACATACCTGGAAATAAAGTTTTAATCTGATTTCCATTGAAGAAAAGTTATACCTGCATTTGGCTTGCCTCATCTGTAAAAAAGTTAATCATTTAATAAAAAAAATAATCATATCAAAAAATAATTTGTTTTTATTTTTTCAGACAAATATTTGTGGTGTCTTTTGATGAAAAGAGATTGCTATATCCTGTCACGATGTACATTTTATATCCATTCCAAATATTAAGCATTGCAGCAGAATTTTCAAGGAGAAGAGAAAGGGTATGGAAGGAGGAAGATATTTGATGGTTATGGGTTTTTCAGATTACTCACAATTGATTTTTTTCTTTATCTGTTATTGTTGTATTATTTTGCTTCAGATTCTATTGTAGGAATGAAAACAGGTATCCAACAAAACGTAATGAAGTCTACAGATAGAAATTACATTTTATTAATCATTCCAGAGTTGCTAGTAGGCATGCCACTGACTTTTGAAAAAATCTTGTGAGACCCATAAAGGTCCAGCTTTGTTTAATAGCAACTTTGACATTTATTGCTTTGTTCCTAACAGTTTTTTCCTCTTCAATGTATGAAGTGAAAAAATGCAGCATCTCTGATTTTGAATATTATGTTATCACTAATTTTTAACTTGTTCTTACTTCTTTTGCTTTACATGCAGAGTTCTAATATAGTGTCCTCAAATAATGGATAGAACATTTGTGTCGGTATAGCTAGTGTTTCTATTAAATGGCAGAAAGCTTTTTTGTTCTATTAGAGACAAGCCATAGGTTTCAAATTTAAAACAAAATATTCATATGCAGGATACCCCACAGGGCTTGTGTGTTCTTGTGGGCATATAATTAAATTTATCTTTGTAATTTTTTGGTGAGAAAACACATAAAATATCATCTACACCAAACTCTTTTGGCTACTACATAATTGAATCAATCTGATTTTTTAAAATCAATATGGTGTACTAGTGTGTTGTATTTTCTGAGAATATTGTTTTTACTTTAGAAAGAAAAGATGCCTTCAAACAGTTATTAAATAAACTTTCTATACTGTACTTTTTCTTATTTTTTAAAAATGTATTATTTAATAAAAATATATTATTTATTTTTAAAAAATATATTTTTTATTTATTAGAAACATCAACAATGCATGAGAATCATTGGTTGGCTGCTTCCTGCATGTCCCACATTGGGAGTCAAGCTTGCAACCAGGGATGTAGGCATGTGCCCTGACTGGGAATCAAAACAATACCCCCTGGTTCATAGGTCATTGCTTAACCATTGAGGCTATACTGTACTTTTTAAACACAACCTCACAGTTTTATTATCTTAATTAAAAAAAAGAAGATGCGGGGGGTTGGGGGGGAAAGGAACTCTTCTGCACAACTAGTGGGAATGCAGACTGG
This sequence comes from Pipistrellus hanaki, assembly GCF_964339955.1. Taxonomy (NCBI): domain Eukaryota; kingdom Metazoa; phylum Chordata; class Mammalia; order Chiroptera; family Vespertilionidae; genus Pipistrellus; species Pipistrellus hanaki. The sequence continues at coordinate 136,824,331 of NC_140505.1, read as the reverse complement.
TGCAGCTACTGTGGAGAACAGTATGGAATTTCCTCAAAATAAATAAATAAATAAATAAATAAATAAATAAATAAATAAGTAAGTAAATAAAAGTTCCATTTGACCCAGTGATTCCACTTCTAGAAATATATCTCAAGAAACTAGAAATGCCAATCAGAAAGGACATATGCACTCTTATGTTCATTGCAGCACAGTGTACAATAGCTAAAATTTGGAAACAACTTAAGTTCCCATCAGCAGGTGAGTGGATTTAAAAACTGTGGTACATTTAAACAATGGAATACTACGCTGCGGTAAAAATGAGGGAATTTTTACCATTTGCAACTGCATGGATGGAAGTGGAGAGAATTATGCTAAGTGAAATAAGCCAATCAGAGAAAGATAAATGTCACATGATCTCACTCATTTGTGGAATATAATGAACAACATAAACTGATGAACAAAAACATATCAATTGACAGAGAAGCATTGATTAGGCTGTCAAACCTCAGAGGGAAGGTAGGGGAGGGTGTGGATAAGGAGGAGAGATCAACCAAAGGACTTGTATGCATGCATATAAGCCTAACCAATGGACACGGACACTGGGGGAGGGGGAAAGACTATGAAGATTAGAGCAGGATTACATGGCCTTTTCACTCCTGATTCTTCCAATTCAAAACATTCACATTTATTAGTGGACAGTAAATCATAAGTTGGCTTTCTTCTGTGAAATCTGCTTAGTCTGACAACTATAGCTCCTTTCAGTCGTAATGGTTCATTTGGGCATAGTGAAAATCATTGCACTACTTGTCATGTTATGATACTGGTCCTTGTCATTCTGAACAGATTGGTTAGTGTGCTATGTTCACCACATTTACTGAAGAAATACCGGCAGAAAAGCTATTTACTATTTAGTTTGACAAAAATAGGTTGAAGTCTCATTGACACAGTTTCTATACTTCATCAGGTTGCCTCAATTTGAAATTAATCTAAACAAATTTACTTGGCAGAGTGTGTCACATGTCATTTATAATATCTGAAATTCACATATTGATTTTATTTTAAGATGCTCAAATATGTTTTATAATCTCATATTTTCAATATTATTTGATATTTTAAAACATTGTTACTGGTATTTAGATTAAAGAAAGTGTATAGAGACACATCAAATTGATTGCTCTAATCATTTAAAAATCCATTCCCTAATTCAACAAATTTTATTGGTCATCTGAACATGCTAGGTAATTTTCTAAGTTTAGGAATAGAATTGCCAAAAATTTCTACCTTAGATGGATATTAAATTCTAAATAGACCAAAAATAAGTAAACAAAATAATTATTATATTTGTATTATTCCCATAGTTGTGTATTTGTTGACTTTTCTCTGCAAAAATTAATTATTCTTTTTTTAAAGTTTTTAAAACTGTTATCCAAATATGTTGAAGTAAAAAGTTCTACATAAAGTTCAATGATGAATTATAGGATAAAATAGAAATAATGGAATCCAATACATCAAGTGATATTTTTGCATTTTAGATATTTTATATATTTAATTCAATAAGGATTTATTTAATATATAAAATATACCTAACAATATGAACTTCTCCATTAACTTGTAATATGATCTTTGCTTTATCTATAAAATTTATGTCATGATTCACTTAACACCTTAGCTTACATATTTTAATTATTGACTCAAAATAAATATTTTCAGCTTATATATTTCAATTACTGACTCAAAATAAATATCTTAAGGGCTCAATGATTCAGACAAATATTCTATGAAAGCTAAATTACTTTAAACTTGACAAGCAATATAGCTTGTGAATATCCCTTTTATGCATGACTATTTGAAGCTTCTGTTATTCAACTGAGATCTTTATATTTGGGTTGGTATAGTGAATGTTAAGTTGAAATATAGGAAACTTGAGGTAAGTCAAACTTGTTATCCTGGCCTTGGTTTTTCCTCTATTAAATGAGGTCATTATTGTAAGTGATGTTAAGGTTCTTTCCCAAATCCAACTACTCAAGCTATTCTGATGAAACTACTTAAATCTGGGCATTCTGCATTGTAGCTCCCCAACTTTGACTACATGGAAATTCCCCAAGTGAAAAACTCCAAGCTAAATTTAAAGATCCACACAAGCAGAAATTGAGAAATTTGTAAGGAAGATTTGCTTGAGTAGAGTTATTGTAAAGTAATTTAAATAAAGAAGAGAGTGGGATTACTAATGAATTACTCCCCAACTCTGGACTCAATGGATGCCACCCAAAGTTCTGAAATCTGATTTCTTTCTTGTTTTTTTTTTTTTTTTTTTTTTAAAAAAGGTCATCACCCTAGCTGGTTTGGGTCCGTGGATAAAGCATCGGCCTGCAGACCAAAGGGTCCTGTACTCCATTTGGGTCAAGGGCTCATATCTCTATTGCAGACTCCTGCTCAGTCTGGGTCCTGGGCAGGGCATATGTAGGAGGCAACCAATCAATGTATTTCTCTCACATCAGTGTTTCTCTCTGTCTTTCTCTTGTTTTACACTCTCTCTAAAATAAATGGAAAACTATCCTCAAGTGAGGGGGGGAAAAAAAGGTCAACACATTCTGCAAATGTGTTTACCAATGAAAGTCACACTTGATTCTGAGCCAAATCTGAGACACCTGCTTTGGTTTGTATTCCATTCAAATATCTATTTTCTCTTTCATGGACAGCAATTCTGGTTATTGCAGCAGCATTTGCAACTAAAAATTATTCAAGAAAAAGGTATTTTGGGGTTTGTAATTAAAAGCTTAATTATAAAGTTGTCTTCATCAGAATTTTATTTGTTAATATGAGCTAGTAGTTTAAGAGAACACTAAAATATATCAGAATTATATGACACAATGATGTAAAGATTCAAATCCAGATCTATGAGAAATAGATAAAAAAAACTTAAATTATTAAATCCAGAGATTAAAAGACTTGGGGGAGAAAGATGTTGCTTAGTATAAGAGAATTCTATAAAATCATGGTAAATTTTAATGAGAACATTTTTTTCATAAAAATGTAAAATACTTTGGTCATTCAGAAAGATTATTTGGTGTCTTTTATTGAAAAACTAACTGCTGTCTAGGATACTTGTCTGGATTATGTCCACCTTTCTTTGTCTGCTTTACAACTTTGTAAATTATTGGAAACTGAAAATACTACAAATTAGTTGTGTCCACAGAAAAGCAAATCATATTTGTTCAGTGTACCAATTATTATCCTACTAGTTGCTCAGTGCATGAACTCATGCACATTGAAAGGAAATTAATCAGAAGAAATATTTTAATATCACTATTAGCCCTTTCTGTGTAATAGAAGTGTCAGAAGTTAAAGAAAATTAGAAAAATGTATATGAAAATAATATATAAATATATTAATAAAAAACAATAACAGCATGATATAACAACAAAAACATGATATGAAAACTACAGAAACTTGATATAAAAACAATAAATATATGATATAAAAACAACAATGAGCCGAAACCGGTTTGGCTCAGTGGTAGAGCGTCGGTCTGTGGACTGAAGGGTCCCCGGGGAAATTTTGATCAAGGGCATGTACGTTGGTTGTGGGCACATCCCCGGTGGGGGGTGTGCAAGAGGCAGCTGGTCGATGTTTCTCTCTCATCGACGTTTCTAGCTCTCTGTCTCTCTCCCTTCCTCTCTGTAAAAAATCAATAAAATATGTAAAATAATAATAATAATAAAATAAAATAAAATAAAAAACAACATTGATATAAACAATGACTGATAAATTGATTAAACTTATTCTAATATCTCCCTGTATACCCATTGTGCCAATACTTGGTCTTCAGACATATTCTGTTAATGATGATGCTTTCTTTTGGCTGTAGCGATACCTTGGGCCAATTATTGGCCTTTGGATACATTCTGTCACCAACAATGGCTTCTTTTGGCTTCAGAGGCACTTTGTGCCAATAGTTTGTCTTTAGACATATTCTCACCTCCCTGCTGTTAGGGTCTGGGTTGCAGGTGAATGGGATTGTGCCCTGACTGGGAATCAAACACACAACCTATTGGTGTATGGGATGATGCTACAACTGACTGAGCCACCCAGTCAGGCCTGATATATTCTTAAATTTTATTACCAGGCTTAAAATATAATATCTTTAAATTTTTGTTTTAATATTCAAATATTTAAAAATATATTATCTTATTTTATCATGAGATATTATTTAGAAACTAGTGGCCCAATGCACTACATTTGTGCACTTGGGAGGCAGGGTCCCCGCAGCCTGGCCTGTGCCCCCTTGTAGTGTGACCCTTTGGAAGAAATTCCCATTCCTCTGTAGGAACACACTGACCATGAGGCGGAAGCTCTTGCATTGAGTGTTGCCCCCTGGTGGTCAGTGTGCATCATAGCAACTGGTCATCTTGCTGTTTGATCTATTTGCATATTGGACTTTTATTATATAGGATATATTTCATAACATAAACAGTATAGGAAAGCTCAGTATAGAATATAATGTTATTCTAATTTATAAAATTAAGCTAATATCTATATATTCTTCCTCTAAACCACATGTGTCAAACACAAGGCCCGCGGGCCAAATCCAGCCCGCCAGGCCTTGCAATGTGGCCCGCACCGCGCTGTCATCACTGCACTCCGCTGTCAGTTTATGACATTGTCAGTTTATGACTGTTCAGTAAACCATTCGGCCCGCCATTTAGACTGGATTTTAGATTTTGGCCCCTTCTCTGATTGAGTTCGACACCCCTACTCTAAACAATTCTTGAAATTTTTGAATATTTAATCTATAATTATGCAAACAATATGATTTATTGTAAGCTAAGAAGTTTATGGGAGCAAGTATAGAAACAATGTGTACACATACATAAATATTAAATTATTTACTTGAAAATATGATGTTTTCTCCTAGAACTTGCTCCATCGTAACTGTTTCCTAGCTAATTCTTACATCTTTTGGATTACAGATTAGGTATTACTTCTCCAAAAGCCTTCTCTGATCTCTTAAACCGAAATTACCAATTCAAGAACTGCATTTTCAGAATAATTCTACCAACCCAACCCTATCATTGATTTATTACATATATATCCTTTAGCACACAGATAGTGATACTGAATTTTCTAGTCAATATGTGGTTTTAGGTTGTCATATACAAAATTTATAACTGGTCCAGAGCGTGGAGACCTAAGGGATCATAAAGCTTAATACGATGGGGTACATATTTCACCTACACAATGCTTTCATATAGATCCTGGTAGCCTGGTATGTCACATTACAGGGCCAGAATTTTAATTTGTAGAGTTTGTTAAACTACTGACAAAATTTAAACAAAAATTCTAGACAGTTTTCATATGGGGGACTCCTCTGATAGTGCTATGGAAAACAGATTTGGGGTAGGGAGGTAATGACAACACCAAGAGCATGATGAAAAACAGGTGAGATATGCTAAGTGCTTAAAAAGGTACAATGAAATAAACATTGAAAAAAAGTGACAGAGAATAAAAATATAGAGAAGATGAAAATGTTAGGTAACTGATAATTAGCCATATGTAAAAAGTAAGAGATAAAAGAGTAAGGACTGTCAACTTTCTTAATTGTACTGACAAAGTGATAAATCCATACATATTGTTGCTTCTTCTTGTTTCGTGTGTGTCTGTTTGTGTCAGTGTGTGCAACTGTGTGACAATAATATTTCCTATCTTTTTATGTTAGGTAATGAAATTCGAGTTTTTTCCAGATTTCTTTAAACTTCAAATTATTATTTAAATTATCTTTCTATTTTATTTCTACTGTAAACCCTAACCCTAAATGATACATCTTATAGAACTAGAGGCCTGGTGCACAAAATCTGTGCACAGATAGGATCTCTAGGCCTGGCTGGTGATCAGGGTCAATCAGGGCCCTCTGGCTGCCATCTGGGGCCTTCCTTCCAGCTGCCAGCCAGGGACTTTTTTCCCAGGCTGCGGGCCAGGGCCTTCCTTCATTCCATGCCACCCTCTGGTAGTCAGTGCATGTCATAGTGAGTGATCAGTCTCCCAGTCGAATTCCCATGGGGACAATTTGCCTGTTACGCTTTTATATAGAGAGATTCTTAAAGCATTTTTAAGGTAATTTTTCTTAGATTGCATCAATCAGAGTTAATTGCTACCAATGCCAGTTTTGGTCTTGCAATTATACACTGTATGTTACAAATGTCAGTCCTTTAGCCAAACTATGCTCAAGTATAATTTTTAAGAAATGTGACCTTTTCTTTACCTCTTAATTGTTGGCTTTCAATCTAACCTATTAATTTTTCTTACTCTTTCACTCTACATCTTACTCATCAGCTTCTGGTGCCAAATATTTTTTTAAAAAGCTTTTTAAAAATCTAGTTAGTACATGGTATTTATTACATAACCTATTTTATGTTTTATTTTTTAATTTAAAGTCTTTATTGTTTAAAGTATTACATATGTCTCCTTTTCCCCCCCATTGACCTCTCCCCAGCCAATCCCACCCTGTAGCACATGCTCTCATCCCCCCACTGTCTGTGTCCTTTGGTTTTGCTTATATGCACCTTAACAGTCCTTTGATTGATCTCTTACCCCCTGCTCCCACACTCCCCTGTCTTCCCTCTGAGGTTTGACAGTCTGTTTGATGCTTCTGTGTCTCTGGATCTATTTTTGCTCCTTATATAACACAAAGGAATGAGATCATGTGATATTTACTTTCTCCAACTGGCTTATTTAACTTACCATAATGCTTTCCAGGTTCATCCATGCTTTTGCAAATGTTAAGAGATTTTTCTTTTTTTTCTTTTTTACAGTAGCACAGTATTCCATTGCATAGATGTACCACAGTTTTCTAATCCACTCATCTCCTGATGAACACTTAGGCTGTTTCCAAATCGTAGCTATTGTAAATTGTGCTGATATGAACATAGGGGTGCATATATCCTTTCTTATTGGTGTTTCTGAGTTCTTGGGATATATTCCTAGAAGTGGGACTACTAGGTCAAATGGAAGTTCCATTGATAATATTTTGAGAAAATGCCATACTGTATTTCACAATGGCTGCACTATATTTTTAAAATTCCTCACTGTTTATCTCAAGTTAAAATTTAACTGGGTGCCCTATAATTTCCTGGCAACTCAAATTGAGATGAAAATCAGTCATGTGGTTTAGGCTTCTGGAGTGTTCAATATATAACTCCAGCCTTGTGTGACCACCAAAAACTTAGTTGGTTTCTCGGTCTCTCTCAGAAGTCCTACGCCTGGGTGAATCTTAGAATCAGATCTTCTAACCCACAACCAGAATAGGTAACAAGAACAGGCAGAATGTCTCCAAAGATAGTTGCAGATGCCTTGGCAGTGAAGTTGGGTAGAGTGCCGCCAGATATGACAAAGATAACCGCAGAGCACCAGCTCATTTCTGAAAGTTTATCACCTCTACAGAGTTTTACTTCCTTTAGTCCTCATTTCTTTCTCAATAATCCAATGCCTTTAAATGGATGAATTTTATAATTATTCCAGATATTCGTATTTGCTGTCAGTGGAAATGTTGAATTGCACCTAGTGAAACCTCTTCCATATTGCCCAGCACCCAAAATTATTGTATATGAGTATATTTTGTTACTTTTTAGATTAAGATATTTTCCTTAATCTTATAATTTCTTTTCTGAGCCAAAGGTTTCTTAAAAGTGTTTTAAAAGTGTTCAAAAAGCAGCTTTCGTGTCCTTGATTTATGACAATTATATTTTGGTCAGAGGATGTGCTCTATGTAATTCAAATGCTTACAATTGCTTGAGATTTTCATTATGGCTTCTTAGCCAGTTTAGTTTTATAAATGTTCATTATGTGCTCAAAATGCACATAGCTTGTGCAATGTTTTATATGTCAATTCAGTAAAAAATGTTAATTATGTGGTTCAAATATTTCTCAGTACTAATTTCTTACCTCCTTGTTCAATGGAAAATACAAACCATATTTTCTTTTTTTATTAAGGTATTATATGTGCACATATCTTTCCTTTGCGCCACCCCCCCCCACTCCCATACATGCCCTCCCCCACAGAGTTTTGTGTCCATTGGTTATGTTTATATGCATGCATACAAGTCCTTTGGTTGATCTCTTATCTCTCCCATATCTCCCTACCCTCCTTGCTGTAATTTGACAGTCTGCTTGTTGCTTTACTGTCTCTATATCTATCTTTTGGTACATCAGTTTATAATGTTCTTTATTATCCATAAATGAGTGAGGTCATGTGGTGTTTCTCTTACATTGACTGGCTTATTTCACTCAGCATGATGTTCTCCAATTCCATGCAAGTTGCTGCAAATGATAAAAATTCCTTCTTTTTTATGGCAGCATAGTATTCCCTTGTGTAGATGTACCATAATTTTTTGATCCAATCATCTGCTGATGGGCACCTACCCGTGTTTCCCCGAAAATAAGACTTCCTCCAAAAATAAGACCTAGCGCATGGAAAGATAAGACATCTCCTGAAAATAAGACCTAGCGCAACTTTGGGAGAAAAAATTAATATACGACACTGTCTTATTTTCAGGGAAACAGGGTAGGCTGTTTCCAAATCCTAGCTATTGTAAATTGTGCTGCTGTGAACATAGGGGTGCATATTTCCTTTCTGATTGGTATTTCTGGTTTCTTAGGATATATTCCTAGGAGTGGGATTACTGGATCGAATGGGAGTTCCATTTTCAGTTTTTTGAGGAAGCTCCATACTGTTCTCCACAGTGGTTGCACCAGTCTGCGTTCCCACCAGCAGTGCACAAGGGTTCCTTTTTCTCCGCAACCTCGTCAGCACTTGTCATTTGTTGATTTGTTGATGTTAGCCATTCTGACAGGTGTGAGATGGTACCGCATTGTTGTTTTGATTTGCATCTCTCGGACAATTAGTGACTTTGAGCATGTTTTCATGTGCCTTTTGGCCTTCCTTCTGTCTTCTTTTGAAAATATTCTATTTAGGTCCATTGCCCATTTTTTAATTAGATCATTTATCTTCCTTGTATTTAGTTGTATAAGCTGTCTGTAGATATTGGAGATTAAACCTTTATCAGTGATAACATTTGCAAATATTTTCTCCCATACAGTGGGCTCTCTTGTTTTGTTGATGGTTTCTCTTGCTGTAAAAAAACTTTTTATTTTGATGTAGTCCCATTTGTTTATTTTCTCTTTAGCTTCCATTGCTCTAGGGGCAGTATCAGGGAAGAAGTTCTTTTGGCATATGTCAGAGATTTTGCTACCTGGGGATTGAGCCTACAACCAGGGCATGTGTCCTGACTGGGAATCAAACCATGACCTCCTGATTTATGGGCCAAACCAGGTATAATTTGGATGTTACTAAACTATCAAATTTTACAATGAAGATTTTTTAAATGAAGGTTATTTAACTGGAAGTTTTTTTCCCATCTCTATTTTCTATAATTCACTTATTTTATCACAGAGGGCTCATCAGGAAGGAAATTCAAATTATTTTTAAAAGATTGAGAGGGCCGGAGACCGGGATGCCAGGATACAGGCTTTATTGAAGAGAAGAGTTCCAGCCGCTTCCAGAGAGAGGAGCAGAAAAGAGAGCGAGAACGGAGGGCGAGGGTTGACATGTACTTTTAAGGGGAGGATAAGGGTTGGGGCTTAGGACACTCAGCACATGCTGATTGGTGATTAGGGACTTAGGAATCAGCGGCTTAGGGTATTTGTCAGGTGCTCATTGGTGGTTCAGTGCTCAGGAATGTCTGGCCACAGGTGGGGTTTAATTCCGTCCATCAGTTGGAGGAAGGGAGGATCTATCAATTTTCATCATTAAACATAAACCAGAGGTATGTGACTTCACATCTTTGGGAGTCTAGTAGGAAAAAAAGAGCATATACAAGACTAAGACAGAAATATTCAATACATAATGTTAGCATGGGTTTCTTTTCTAGCCTAAAGAGCATACTGAATGTCTTCTATTTTTACAACAGTTGCTGACCACGGAGTTAGAACCTTTGAAATGGATACATTAGTAGAAATTATTACATGTTCTTCTTTCATGAAAAGATCAGTACTGAGAGGAACATTTCCGAAAGAGGAATTAAGATGTCCTGTTGCCCTTTTTATGGTTTTCAACTATCCAAGTTTCTGAATGTAATGTATGCATAATTCTAAAAAGTGATAGAATTTACTCAGGAAAAAAATGAATCAATATTTGTTCTTATAAACGCATTTTCAATTTTAAAGAATATTAACTTTATTAATATAAGTCTTAAAATTCTTAAAGTAATAGTGACACAACAAATATCATGCAACTTGATATGCAGAAAAATACTCATCACCATGAGTAAGAACAATTAAAGAACATATTAATAATCTGAAAATTATCTTAGTTATCTTCAATACATTATTAAAAATAAGTTGGATTTTACAAGAATGTCTGACATATAGGAATGTTAAATACCATTAGTAATTATGGTTGTAGAATATGGCTTGTAGGTTCTAAAATTAAATATTTCATCCTTTTATCTTTAGAGGTTTTCATAGCACGGCAAGTAAAATATCTGTGCTCAATTCTGAGATTACAAAGAAATGTTTTCAATTACAGTCTACAAAATAGAACTTCTATGAGCAAGGAAGGATTGCCACACTAAATTGCAAATAGGAAAAAATCTGAACAAAACAGTAGCCATTAAAGAAGTTATTTCTTTATGCATTATATAGTTAGTGTTTTTCAAATAAAAAACGAATGGTGTTTCAGGTTAAAATAATTGAAACTAAGTTGTCATTAAACTATGCACTGTAGAAATGAAAAGTATAATTTGTTGATATTTTATTTATTAAATGTGAACAAAAGGAGCTGAAAAATTCCCTAATTATGAGTGTGATAACTTCAAATTTGAGGAGAGGGAATTTGTAAAGGTTTTTAATAGTTCCAATTAGAATGTTTTATATTTCTTTTGTTTTATTTTGATAAAGATCCTGAAAAAAAATCTACATGAGCACCATGTAATAAACATGCCATTGCTTCCTTTATTCTGACACAAAATAGTATCAGTGTAGCAAAATGAACAAAGAACGTGAACTTACAAATAATGCAGTTAAGTCAAGTGAAGATGAAGACAAAATGGCATGTCAGATGAAAAAAAGTTATAGTAATTTGAATGCAGAGAAGTAACCATATAACTGACTTAAGTTACATAGCTATAGCCATATGCAAGTTCCAAAAACACTATATCTTTGTGGTCAGTGGTGCCTAAATTTCAGCAAAACATCAATGGGACAGTAAGTATGGTAAATATGAATATATTGATTTGGGTACTTTGTAATTTATTTATAATTTTTTTTTTAGATTTTATGGCTGCATGTAGAAGTTCTAAATGTAGAAAGATTATGTTTTGATTTATATTTTTATAAGTTAAAGTGACATTAAAATAAAAATATTATTTGAACACGGGGTTATTTTCATGATTTTGTTTTATTTTTTCTTTAATATATAAAGCCCATGGTTACATTAGCAACTATGAGGCCATATTCCTTGGTCAGACCCTAATGTTGTAGCAGATGAAACTAGAAGAATGGCAGTTAGTGGGTGGTTGCCCTGCAAATACTAGTGATCCATCTTATTCACAGGGGTCACCACAAGGCATAACACCATTTCAAGTTCTAAAATAATTTCGTGACATTTTTTATGTTCTAGGGAGATAGAAACTGTATTCACTTGTAAACAAAAAACTAAGAACAATATCTGTCCCCCTATTAGCTCACAAAAGCTTATAGAATTGAACTTTGTCTTCTACAAAACTAGGTACAGGTGTGGAAGTTAAAGAAAAGCAGATATTGGCTCTATAAAAACAGAATTTAATAAATGTAGCCTAGTTGTTTTGTCCTCTGGGGTTGCTGTCTCCTTTGATAGTCAAATGGAAATATCTTCAAATCCTATCCCAAACAATGGGAGGATCAGTGCCATTGCCAGTCTCTACAATGAATGATTTTCAGGGTGGATTTTAAATTATCTAAGTACCAGATTCTGCTGAATTAGTTCAGTATGTTGTCCATTTGCTCAAATTTCTTCTAATAAGATATAAAAAGTAATACTGGGGTAAATACTTTTACTTTTTTTCCCTTCACCTCTCCTTTCCAGTCATTGCTATGAAATGTTAATTTAATGAGATTGTTTTAATAAAAGACTTAAAAATACAGTATTCCAAATAAGAACACAGGTTATTATTTGGAATAATAATTATTAGCAGCAAATATTTTGTAATATGCTCAAATGTTATCCTGGTCAAAATACATGGATATTTGCTAGGTAAAATATTAGGATTTGAAGACCTAAAATTAAAGAATAGTTTTACAAACAATGGATAGAAGGAGAAAATTTAGATTAAGTAGATAAACATTATTAAGTAAATATCCAATTCAAAGGTGGGTAGAATCTTACAAATCATTTTATGGAGTAATAAGGGTAGCTGCTTAGAGTCCTGCAAATCTGGTTCGATCTCTTTTGCTGGTCCCAGTCCCATTCATTTATATATTCCTTTGGTATTTTTAAAAGACATTTAATAGTCAGCTGTTTAGAGACATAGAAAATAAAAATTTGAAAAACAAATGATTAAACTACATTTTTTTTTTTTTTTTTGAGAAAAAGCAACATGGGGAAAAAAAAAAAAAATCCTGGAGCAGAATTTTGAAAGTGGAAAGGAAGATAAAGTGTGATAGAAAGTAACTTTAAAGGAACAACACCCAAACACCTTACTAAGTGGGGTAGGTGCTTAGAGGTTGGTATGCAGGTCTGTCCTGAGAGCTGACTGCATAATTAAGAGTGAAATACTGCAGATAAGGTAATAGTGGAATACAAGGTCAGCACCTTAAAGAAAGATTCAAAAACTGAGACTTGAGGAGAAACATGATTGGCATCTACTTCAAGATAAATGAGAAGGAAAGTCATGTTGCTTTGAGGGAAATATTTTCAGTTGCTGAGGGTTGAATAAATTGGACAGAAGAGAAGTCTTAGGCAGGTCTCCACCTTGAAGGCTGTCTCAGTACCCCTTTCACAAGTAAATTAATTCTAGATCAATACTATGGCATTGTAAATAATGAGTGGGTTTCTGGAATGTACCCAAGGGCAAAGTGACAAGATAGTGATGAACTGAATGACAGAGTCAAAGAAGAGAGTGAGAAATCAAACATGATTGTATTCCTATGACTCTTAGGACCGTTACATCACTGGTATAAAAAAGTTTCTTAGAAAAGTATATTTAACCAAAAGCTCTGTTTTTGTCAAGAGACATATCTAACAGACTCTGATAAACACAGGGTAATAGAATATATGCCAAATGCAGTATAATGAGCTTCCAGAAATGAGGATACATTACCAGAATGTAAACATGTAAAAAAATGATGAGGCTGCACATTTTAATATATAAATACAACTTCATTTGTGGAAAATTACCTCAGATGATAGATTTATTTTTGCTTTTTTATTGAGGAGTGGAAAATTACTGACCTTGCCTGGAGGGTAGAAAGTTACTCCTCCCTCCCATCCTGGACCTGAAGGCCAAGTCAAAAGTCTGGGTTAGTCAAGGCTAAAATAACAGAACGAACCAAGAAGGGAGATTAGGCCATCTGGCCGATGCATGCAACCGCAAGGTTAAGCAATATAGAAACCAATCAGCTCCAGCCCCGTGGACCTCCACCCCCTTGTTTGAAATGTGCATAAAAAGCTGGATTTGTAACTGCTTGCTGCTGCTGTTGCCTGCTCCTTCCTGGCGGCAGCAGCCCAGATTCGAATCTGAAATAAAATTCTTTTGCTTCCTCAAATTGGACCACTGAGGAGTTTGTTCCGGAATTACTCGAGTTGGGTGGGCGTCCGCGTGCAGGTGGTCTCCACTTCACAACATTTGGAGGCCCCAGCGAGATCCCACCCGCTTGAGGGGACTGAAGACCCTCTAGTTGGGTGGGCGTCCGCGGGCGGGTGGTCTTCACTTCACAACATTTATGACCAGCATAATTCAGTGCTTTGTACATGAAGGCTGCTCAAAAATATTTGTGAATTAAGATCAGAATAATTCTTTTTTTATTATGTATATTTTTATTGTTGATAGTATTACAGAAGTCTCCCATTTACCTCTTTATATCCCCATCCTCCTAGTTCCTATCCACACCCCACTACCAGGTCTTCACCACCCTATTGCCCATGTCCATGGACTACGCATATATATAGTAATCTATAATAACAAAAGCATAATATGATAATTAGACCAGACAGCCAAATGACCTCCCGGATGTCATTTCGGATGTCCTTCCAGATGAAGCCTGGGCAGCAGGGGCAGCCAAGGCAGAGGCAGTTAGAGGCGATCAGACAGGCAGGCAGAGGCAGTTAGGGGTGTTGAGGCAGGCAGTCAAGTGGTTAGGGGCGATCAGACAGGTAGGCAAGTGAGTGGTTAGGAGCTGGCAGTCCCAGATTGGGAGAGGGTGCTTGCCTGGCTGAGGGACACTCCCCCTCCCCGTGCATGAATTTGGTGCACCAGGCCTCTAATAAGTATAAAAGTGCATTGGTTTATCTCTTCTCCTCCCCCAACCCTACATCAAGATATGTCAGTCTGTTCCATGCCTCCATGCTTTGGGTCTTATTTTATTGGTTAATTCATTTTGTTCATTGGATTCCACAAATAAGTGAAATCATGTGAATTTGTTTTTATCAGATTGGCTTATTTCACTTAGCATAATATTCTTAAATACTGGTGAAACCAGCAAGTAATGTGATTGAATAAGATGTGAAGTATGTGTATTTGTGTGCGTGTGTGTGTGTGTGTTATAAAAAGACAGAAGAAAAGAATGAGTCCGGAAACTTTGAAGTTTGAGTAAAATTCTCTCTCCTAATTATCAGTAAGTTGGTTTTTCTCCATAAAACAAGTCTGCCTATTAACTAAAAGAATTGTGTTTTTTCTTCTCACTCTTAAGAGATTTAACTAAATTAGGTGAACTACAACTCAACTTGGACTTTCTCAGGATCAATACCATTTTCCTAGAACAGACTGCACATTTGTTTAACAGCTCAAAAAGAACAGTTTTCCTATTTTGACTTAACAGGGAAAATGTTTATAGTTGCTCATTTAAAAATTATGAATGAAATTAATGTTAAAAAATAAGATTATTTGGACATTTGAATTTTGAGAGTCAAGATAATTTATATTCTGCACTTTCTTTTCTCTTAAATATATCTTATTTTTCTTTCAGTGTACCTACTGTTTTCCAAAAGAGAAAAGAGACAGTAATTTTGATATTCATTTTTAAAGGCCTATGTGTAAAGGGAATTAAAAGAGGAGCCCTTGGGAAAGAAGTGCATATATTTCTAACAGTTATTGGTTTTGGAAATCAATAAAGCCAACTTTAAAATTGTATTCCATTTTATGCTAATTAAAATATTACACTGACTTTTTAAACTAATATTTTGATAAAATTATAACAATCCTACAATACAAAAGATTCATATCTTTAAAATTTTTTATCAATATTTTACAGGAAAGGAAAAAGCCTCCCTTATTTTGACATATGTTTCTTTATAAATGATATGAACTAATAATTAGTTATATCAAACTCTATCTTTCAGTTATATCTAGATATAAATTGGTTATATCTAAATCTCTAGCTCATTATTTATATCATAAATCAAAAATGATATATTTTAAATTCATATAGTTATAGCATAGAACCATCTGAAACTTGTAACTCAATTCAAAGGCGGTGGAAAGGAAAAAGAAAATCAAATATTTTAATACACCTATTTCAGTACTTTTACCAAACAGTAGCTGTATTCCCTAAGTGCTCCAGCTCTCCCTAGGTAGCCCCCTGTTCACTGCCACAGCTCTCGGTGGGCTTTTGAGATGCTGAAAATTACCATTTTCTCCCTTTTCTTCTTCAACCCTGGGCATGGCAATTCTCCTGTTCTCCAACCCAGTATTCATTTCCGGTCAGTAGTCTCCTCCATCATTTGAACTTGACTGGTTCTGATTGAAACAATTGTTAGTACCAGAAGTAGTCTCAGAAAACACACACTTCATGTTTGAGATATACATGGGCAGCCTCTTTGCCAGGAGATATTCAGCACTAGTAATACATGACATTATTGGGTCATTTTGTCTTTCAGTGTTATGATTTTTTAACGTAAATTTCATAAATATTTTTGTGTAGATTTATTTTTTGAGAAATCCTAAACAGATCCCCATTTCCTCAAAGCATAAATCTTAAACTGTCACATCACCGAGTAGGCTAATGCGTAGCTACTATGTTAGAAATATTGTTTCCAATTTTGATGGATGAAAAAGCATAAGATAATGGCTATCTAAATAAAAAGATATCCAAGAGTTTTTGTTTTGTTTTGTTTTTTAATCCTCACCCAAGGATATTTTTCTATTGATTTTTAGAGAGAGTGGAAGAGAGAGGGAGAGACAGAGAGAAATATCGATGTGAGAGAAACACATCAATTGGTTGCCTCCTGCACGAGCCCGGATCAGGGTCTGGGACAGGAAGGAGCCTGCAACCGAGGTACGTGCCCTTGTCTGGAATTGAACCTGGGGCTCTTCGGTCCACAGGCTGACACACTATCTATCCACTGAGCCAAACCTGCGAGGGCCAGATATCCAAGTTTTAAAAATGAAGGAAGTGAAATTCAGAAAATGAAAAACTAGTATATGAAAATAGCAATATGCAAAAATTATACATGTGTTTATGATTTTTATCACTTGAACTATCTTTCTTTTTTTTTCTTTTTTTTTTTAGGTTTCATATATAGATGATTTATTTATTCCTTAAAAAGCAGTTAAAATCTAATGCCCTTCCTGATGAT
The DNA here is from genome assembly GCF_964339955.1 of Pipistrellus hanaki. NCBI lineage: Eukaryota > Metazoa > Chordata > Mammalia > Chiroptera > Vespertilionidae > Pipistrellus > Pipistrellus hanaki. The sequence goes on along the minus strand of NC_140505.1, from coordinate 136,807,527 downwards.
TAGACATATAGCTAAAGAGGAGTGGGAGAGAAAGCAGTCCAGATACAGGTTTGCAGGCAAGATAAGGAGGGTGAAGGTGCTCTGGGAGGTAAGCTGGCAGCCCATGAATGTGGGTTAGATGAAGAAGGATGGCTCAGGACAGCCGGACAGGAGAGATGAACAAGGCAAACAAGCTTTTATCCAGTGGAAAACTGGGAGGAATCTATTTTCTTTTTCTCAAAAGCCATGGTTAGCATTATGTATTCATGATTAGGAGGAAAAGGTAGGTGAAAATACAGTAAAAGTGTGGTTAAAAGTTAGAAGACAAATAAATGCTCAAGCTAAAGAAAAATCTAAAAACAAAGTATTTTTTATATAATATTTTGGAATTGATATTCTATTTAAAGTATAACTTAAATCTCAGTAGAAACATAAATACAACAAGAGGAAAGTTTAAAGAAAAAGAAAATGCCGCTAGAAATGTACATATATGTGATGTAAATATATAAATGTATATGCACATAACATATTTTTGTGCATATATATATATATATATATATATACATATTTGTAAATATATATGTATAAAACTACAGTTATGTTCAGAGGCTCTCACTTTAAGTTCTAGAATCACTTTACAATACATATTATGTTCTACAAAAGTATTGTTTCTGATTATTTATTATCCTGATTAATGATTTTTAAGTATAATCCAAATAAAACTATCTTATTCCTCTTTATTAAATCTCAGCTAACTATACTTTAAAAAAGATGTTCCCTCATGTAAAAGCATTGAAATGCTATGGAAATCTTTACTGAATATTTTGTCAGAACATGAAGGAGTAGATGACATAACATATCACACTGCATGGCTTCTTTAAAAATACTATCATTAAACATTTCTTTTCACTGAAGTTCTACTCATCATGGACGGCTTTTAAATGTCTCTCATTTTTCTGTCTGCCCTCCTCATTCAACCGTAGTCTTTTTTATTTTATTTTTTATTTTTTTTGGTTAATCCTCACTCCAGGATTTTTTTTTTTTCCTATTGATTTTTAGAGAAAGTGGAAGGGAGTGGAAAGAGGTAGAGAGAGAAACGTGGGAGGGAAACACATCAATGGCAGATCGTTTGCCTCATGCACACACCCTGGGGACTTTCAGTCCACAGGCCAACCAATGCCCTAATCACTGAACACGTGACCAGCGCAAGCCTAGCTTAGTCTTGCGCTTTATTTCAGTTTTCCTTGCTTTTTCCATACTTTTGTTTATATTTTTGTATCATTTTTTTTCATATGCAAGACATAATTTCTCACAGTTACTCGAATTCTGTTTATCTATTATGCTGCCCAGTGAAATGAAAACTCAATAGCCCTGTCACAAAAACTACTATATTCTCTTTGGAAAATGATGTTCTGTAGCTACTAATGTGTAATTAACATCTTCAAAACTTAGTGGAAGGAACAACAATCATTTAGTTATGCATTGTGTGAATTCATAATTTCCCAGAAGAATTTGGCTGGGTGATGACAGGGTTTCATGTTACTAGTATGCCAACTGGAGTCACACAGAAGTATTCAGCTGGTGTCCAGTCTTGTCTTAAGGGTTCAGAAAGACTTTGCTTACATACAAGGTGTCCCAAAAATGTATCTATACACACTTGGAATACTTATAAAGACTGTGCTTATTACAATAGATTTAATTTTCAAAAATGTAATAGGATCAGCTGTTAAGGTGTGCATACATTTCTGAGAGAACCCTGTATATGTGACTTTTCAGCTTCAATGGCCAGATAGCTAGGCTCGTGGTCGGCAAGCTGCAGCTCGTGAGCCCCATGCGGCTCTTTGGCCCCTTGAGTGTGGCTCTTCCACAAAATACCATGGCCTGGGCGAGTCAATTTTGAAGAAGTGGCATTAGAAGTTTAAGTTTAAAAAACTTGGCTCTGAAAAGAAACTTCAATCGTTGTATGATTGATATTTGGCTCTGTTGACTAATGAGTTTGCCGACCACTGACCTAGGCTTTACTGGCATCCCTTTCCTCTCCACATGGTCACAGGGCCCTTCTTACAGTCTGCTTAGGTGGAGAACTCCTTCCATGGTGACTAAGGGCTCCAGCTCCAGGTGTTTCTAGAGTGTCAAGAGCAAGCAATAAAACTTCTTATACCCTAACCTTAAAAATCCAATAAAAATTCATCTGCCACATTCTAATGGTTAAGCAAGTCACTAAGGCCAACATGACGTAAAGCAAAAGGAACTAGACTCCATCTCTCAATGGAGGGAAATTCAAAGAAAACATTTAAATTGCTCCAGAATATCAAGGAGAAAATGGGTTTCAAATCCCCATGCTTTAATATGTTACATCCCTTTGACACAGTGAAAATTCTGCACAAACTGGAGGTGCATATAAAGCAGGGAGAATGGTATAGCCTGCCTCATATATCATTGAATAAAATGAAGAGACCGGAAAGGAAAATAAAATGATATTTTCCAATATGAACCAACTTTTTTTACACAATTTAATTTTATTTTTATCTATTTAAACCACTTTATTAACATGTAAAACACTGTTCATATTTAATGTATACAACATAATGCATTAAATAATGTATAGTCCAATGAAACCATCATTCAGAATATGCCATAAACATATTCACTTCTTCCAAAAGTTTCCTCATGCCCAACTTATCATTGTTACTATTGTTGTTGTTTTATTGTTGTTATTTTGTGATAATAAATGCAGCATAAGATCAATTTTCTTATGCAATTTTTAGTGTTTTTTATTATAGCTACTACATGGTACAGTGGATCTCTAGGACATATTCTAAAACCAAAATTTTATACCTTTTGCTAATACATTCCCCAACCTTTGGCAAGCACCATTCCACTCTGCTTCTGTAAGTTTGACTATTTTAGGTTACTCATACAAGTGGTATTATGTAGTATTTGTTTTTATATAGCTGCCTTATTTCACTTAGCACAATGTCCTCCAGATTCATTCATGCTGTAGCATAGTAGGACTTTTTTAAGGCTGAATAAGATTCTATTGTATGTTATATACCACATCGAGATAGACAATATCCCAAAAGAATTATACACACATTTTGAATAATTATAAAGGCAGTATTTACTAAAATACATTTCCTTTTCAAAACTGAGCTATCAGCTATTAAAGTATGTATTCATTTTGGGAGGACACCCTGATTATTTCACATTATAAAAATCTAAAGAACTGAATTCCATAGGAAAGGCAATGAAGTGTATTTCCTTAAATTATCGCACTGTCCAACAAATATAATCTGAGCCCCATACGGTTTACATTTTTTAGTAGCCACAGTTAAAAAAAATGTTTTTTATTTAACTCAACACATTCAAAAATGTTATCGTTTCAATGTTATCAACATAAACAAGTTTAATGGAATATTTCACTCTACATAAAAAGTCCTTGAAATCCAGAGTATATATTACACTCGCAGCAAATTGGTGTTCAGCCTCACCATAATTATAGTGCTCATTAGCTACACGTGGTTGGTGCTTATCAGAAAGTGCAGCCTTAGACTCTTGTTACTGAAAGTGATCCTCAAAGCAGCACCTTTGACATCACCTGCTATCTTGCTAGAAATGTGGAACTTCAGACTCCACCTCTGACATACAGACTCAAAATCTACATTTTAATGAGATCTCCAGGTGACACCAAAGTTTAAGAAGCATGCATCACTACTCAAGCTACTTCCTCAGCCTGCAGTAAGCTCTCCCTCCCCCCGATTACATCCCTAAGACTGTCCTAATAAAATACTGCAAACTACTGGCTTCCACAGCAGAAGTGTATTGTATCCTGGTTCTGGAGGCTAGATATCCAAGATCAAGGTGTCAGCAGGTTTGTTTGCTCCGGAAGCCTCTCACTTTGCCATGCAGATAGCCGCCCCTCCTTGCTGTGTCCTCACCTGGCCTTTTTTGGGCCCACAAAAGCTCATTGTGGGCACACCCCTAGTGCCTGTTCCCCTCCCTATAAGGATACCGGTCTAATTGGATTAGGGTTCATTTTAATGGCCTCATTTTAATTTGACCCCAGACACCCATTGAGGGCAGTGTTGTCAAGTGCATTCACATTCTGAAGTTATGTTGGTTAGGACTTCACCACATGAATTTTGGGGGAAACAATTCTCACATCCTCTCTGACCATTTCATTGCTCAAAACTTTTTCCTTTATCTCACCCACCCGCCCTGCACCCCTATTTTAAAACCAAGCTTATTATCACAATTAGAATCATCTATATTATTTTTAGATCTTCTGTTGTAGTTAAATTTTTTTTTTTTTTTTTTTTTTACCAAACTCTGCAGCTTGAGGGGACAGAAATGCCTTCTTTTAGCACTACCCTTAGATATTCACACAGCAGCAGACATGTGACATAGGAATAATACAGGCATCGTTGAATGAATGAATAAAATAATCAAGCCTGGGAAGGCTTTAATTAGTCCGTTAAGCATTGCTTAAAGAGGAATTGTTTTTAGCATCTGACCTCATTTCTTCCTTCTCTGGTTATTTGAGGGAAACCATTTGCGGGGACCCTGACTAGAGTAAGCCAGATGTTAAAGAGTTAAAGGCCTATTTGCCATACCATGTGCAAAGGCAATGCCACAGCAGTTTTACTGTACGCACTGCACAGGCGCACCTTTAACTTCTGTGACACTGATGTCACTATTTGGCAGGGAGCCTCTTTTGTCTGAGTTAGTATAAGGGGGCTGCTTTGGCTAGACTGCTGTGTTTGCAATAACTGCTGTGTTTACATGGGCTGCTTTGTTTGCAATAAAACATGGCCCATCTGCCTCCGGCTGCTTATGTCTTCTTCCAGTTCCCAGCGTCTAAGGAGGTCCAGTCCCTGGCAGAGGGGTTCGGACCCAACACCCTCTCGACTTCTTAGCAGAAAATCTTCAAATATATATATATATATATATATATATATATATATATATATATATATACACAACTGAATTTGTCAACTTACTTTGCTTTTTTTAAAATATGTTTTATTGATTTATTTTACAGAGAGGAAGGGAGAGGGATAGAGAGTTAGAAACATCAATGAGAGAGAAACATCAATCAGCTGCCTTCTGCACACCTGCCACTGGGGATATGTCCACAACCAAGGTAGATGCCCTTGACTGGAATCAAACCTGGGACCCTTCAGTCCACAGTCTGATGCTCTATCCACTGAGCCAAACTGATTAGGGCTTTGCTATTTTCTTTTGAAGAAGGATCCCCTATCTTATCTAAATCCAAATCTTCTACTTATTCTATGGATCTAGCTGTTTCCCAGCTACTCAGGATAATTTTCTTTTGGTTATACCTTCTCCCCCTGTATATTCAGTCTTCTCTTTTTTCTCTATCCAAAAATATTTAAATATCTTACATCTTTGTGTGTGGGGGGAATATTTCTGGGCTAGCTCTAACTATATTACCCCTCCATTTATCCCTCATGGGCAAATATCTTGAAAGATGAACCTACATTCATGATCTCAAATCCTCAACTGATCCTCACATTTCAGTGAAGTAAGAAATGTCATCTGGAAGAAACCATCCATTTTTTACATGTCACTAAATCAAACGAGCAACTTTAAATCACTTAACTTTCAGTAACATTTAACACTGCTAATTAATTGCACATTTTTGACAACTACTGCTCCCTTTTTTCCCATGTCAATAAAAGCATTTTCCTCCTACCCTCCCTCTATTCTCTATTTTTTGTTGTGTTTTTTTTTGTTGTTTTTTGTTTGTTTGTTTGTTTTACCATTGACTTGGTCAGTTCTCCTTCCTCTACTCATCACTTGACTATTGTCTTAGTCTGTGCTTTTCATTGATACATGTTATTTCTGGGCAACTTTATTAAACCCTCACCCCATATCTACTTCTTATCTATATTTTTATTATAGATACATAACTACCTAAAGACATTTTTTCATGGATAGTTCATAGAATACTTAAATTCAACATATAAAAAGTTAATTCATTATTTTATGCCCTCCATTCAATTGTATTTATATATCAGAAGGCTAGGAATCATTTTTATTCTGCTTCTATTTTAAGCCCGCCCCCCCCCCCCCAATTCTCATCAGTGGTCTTCTAAATTGATTTCAATTTCTAATGCAGACTAGTCTCAATTGGCAAACCACTGCTTAACTTGTTTTATTTTTATTTTCCCTCTGTTCCCCTCTAATCTACTCTAGATAAACTACTAAGAGACCAAAATGATTGCAAAGGCATGATATTCTGCTCAGTAGACAAATTGTAGATTGATCTATCTATCATCTATCTATCTATCTTCTATCTCATCTATATATCCATCCATTCACTGAGTAGAAATCTAAGATGGCCCTCAAGATTCCAATACCATGGTGTATTTGCCCTGTTTAAATCTCTCCCTTTGAGAATGAAGGAAGGCCTCAGCCAGCAGCAGGGAGATGGAAGGCCCTGGCCAGCAGCCAGAAGGCCCCAATAGGCCCTGATCGCTGGCTAGGCCCAGGGATCCTATCCATGCAAGAATTGCTGAATCGGTATTTGTTAACAGCAGTAAGACATATAGCATATAGAATATATAAGCAACCAGTGAATCTCTTCTACAAGTCTTACTTTCACTCTCTTGTCTACCATGATGCTAAGCATGTAACTAGTACTTGGCGCATATTTGTTGATCGAATCTGCTTGGAAAGCTAAATGCTTTAACATATTCACCACTGGGAAAGGATAAGTGACTGCCTCAAGGGCAACAATGACACTTGAGTGAGAAAATAAGCACTAGAGGAAAATGGCCAAAGCATGAAGCAGTTAGGTAGAGCCATAGACTTTGCATGTGGAGATAAGTAGATGACTCCATGATCAAAAGGCTATATGAAAATTAAAAGTTAATGAATGAACTATACTGTTGGAAGCATATTTGTATGAAATAAATGTTTTCAAGGTCAATCACAGGTTATTTTGAGATTTGAAGACTATATCCTATATAATAAAAGCATAGTATGCAAATTGTCCCCTCAACCAGGAGTTTGACCAGGAGACAGGGCCAGCCAGGGAAAGGGAGGGATGCCCTGGCCAGTGGCAGATGCCTGGGTAAGGGAGAGAGTACCCAGCCAGCAGCTACTAGGGACCCTACCAGTGCTTGAATTTTATGCATTGGGCCTCTAGTATGTGCATAAGAGTATACACAGGTATGCCCATATGCAGTCTATATATATATATATATATATATATATATATATATATATATATATATATATATTGTATATATATATATATATATATATATATATATATATATATATATATACTTCTCAATAAAATTTTTCAAGGGTACCATTAGATCCTGAGTCATGACCTTAGAACAATATAATTTTTTCTTTAAAAATGGTTTTTAAATTGCATGTTTATTTTAGATTTTTTTAAACAAATGAGTAATTTGTTCTGTTATTCATTGAAACCTCATTTCAAAGAATTTCAATAACAATTTTCACTCCTTTTGAAACCACCATGGAATCTCTCCATATAAACACTTTGCCACCATGCTTTCCTTATTTGTAAAGCAGTGAAGCATAGGGTTATTGGCAGAAGCTCAATTCCTCCACCACTGACCTCTTGTGTATTAAGATCTATTTTACAACAGAAGAGAGATTTTTTTATGCTGCTTAAATTCCTCATTATAGGTCTATTCAGACCCCTGCAAACCTAATATCGGTTCAAATAAATCATTTAAGCAATATTAAATTTTAATAGACGATTTAAATAACTGACTCCTTCCATTTCTACTGCTTTTCCTAAAATTTTATTTCAATGTTTAACATATCCAACTTAGAAATTCAAAACAAATGACTTACTAATAGACACGTGAAGACAAAGAATAAATATATTGCCGAATGAAAATTATATTAATATTTCAGTTTTCCAAACTGAATAAATCTATATACACTTAGGCTTAGTATACACATTGCAGTTTTATAAACTTGCCTATAATGTATTATGCACTCCTATTTAGTGGAATGATATTTTCCAGCATCCTTTAATAGCTTCATTTTGTGAAACAGGATTTATTTATGCCAATGCTGTCAGTTTTATAATAGTTCTTGTGTGTCATTTAAAGGCATTCATCCAACATAATGACAGATTTTGAAGAAACAGGACATGAGAATAAATGGCCATAATAAGAAAAGGTAGATGTAGCAAATTCCCTTCTCGGTTCTCTTAATCATAGTTAAAGCTTCATTTTTTATGTAATATTTTTTGATCTGTCATTAGGCTCTATGAATGAAAGAATTAAAAGTGAAACTGTGCACATTTATTTCCCCCCTTAATGACAGACATTTAAGGAGGAAGCAAAAGTAGGGTTGTAGTTTTGGATAAAATAACAAACTTCTAAGAATGGAGCAATTAGTGACATAGTTGTATTTTTTTTTTTCACACATATCCAATTACACAGTTACTTCTACGCCTGAGGAGAGCTGGAGTGTCTTCACCTAAGTATTTGAATTATAGTTTATCATATAATGTACGACAAATTTGAACCCCATCCACTCCAATGAAATGGGAACATGGTCAGTGTGAGGACACTGAAAACAAAGTTTACCAAGAGTTGCAGGCGGATCTAGATGGATCTAGGCTAAGTGGCATGCACCTGTCAACATTCACAAATTTGAATCTTCTTTTGAGGATTGTTACTTTAGGGCCAAATAGGACCTCATTAGAGAGTTAAGCACTACAGCAAGTGAAACATTTCCAACTTTCTACTTTGCATAATAAAATATTTCCATTCATACAACTCAAGAAAGAACTGATTAGCATTTTGACTTTGGAATGGCTTGAGGCCCTAGGTCAAAAGAACAGAGCTCATCTCCATTAATGTTTTAGCTACTTTATAGGACTCATTACTAATGTTTAATCCTTGCTTAAAATTATGATACAGCCTCATTACCTGAAATTGTGATTTATAAATGATAGCAGTGTAAAAGCGTCACTAATTCATAATTTTAGAGGATATAGAGCTCATCAAAATTTTCTCTGATACGTTTTATGAAAGGGGAAAAATTTAAGCCATTCAATTAATAGCCTGCCATGGAAAACCATCTTTCTAGAAGAGTACTGAAAAGACTTAAGAATAGCCAATAATAGCCTGACATCCTGTTTTATTTCAAAAGGAATCATTTGCTATTAATAATGGTAAGCAGGGTTTCGGGACATTTTATGGGAGCATTATTCCTTTAACTTGTCAGTTGGTTTTATGTTATAAAGAGGAGGGTAATGGGGTGAACCAAGCTTACAGGCATACATAACATTATAGAAGGTGAAGGATCTATGAGGTTTCATTAGAGAAGTCATTTCTTTTTGTCTATGAGTCAAAATGGGAAAGTCATTGCATCTAAAGAATTATTATAAAGTCATTTGACTTCATAGTATTTATAAAACTATTTATATGTAAATGTTAATATCAGTGTCTATAGTTGCATTATACAAATAACATTTAGAAGCAAATATTTGAAGCATTTTATTCCTTTTTTAAAATAAAATGTACACAGATTTTAATTTTGTTGGCAAATTAGGAATATTATGGACAATTATTTTACTATTAGACATTACTTCTGGTTGGTGAAAATTGTTACAGCTACACTGAGCATATTTTTCTTCCCCCGCTACTTGAATCCTTTCCTTCCCAGAAATAGGTGAAATTTATAGAAGATGAAGGAGCATTACAAGAACAAAGAGTGAGGACTGAGAATCTTTGGATGTGGCATCATAGATATTAAAATATTTGCATAGAATTCTTTCAGAAGCAAAGTCCCTAAAAAACAAAATCACAAAGAGGTGATTTCACCAAAATTGTATGAAGTTTAATATTATAAGAAAATCGGATTAACAATAACCCATAACCTTCAGATCAACTTATAAAGAAACGTGTCATATTTAATATTGCAAGTAGAGTTATCATGTGAGATATTTATTCATTCCAAAAAATGTACTGAAGAGAAACTGTTCCCTTTGGTGGGAAGGCTATGAGCAATACAGCTTTCACTTGAGCTATCTTATCACATTATACTAGCACAGGAGGCAATGACAAAAGCATAATGTAGGTAATACTTTAATCGGTCATGTTATAGATAGGTGTACTTGCTACGAGGAAGAAATGAAATAGGAAGGAATGAAATAGGACATGGAAAGTGTGTGGAGGATGGGACTGTGTTTATGGAAGATCTTCTCAACAGCACACTGAGCTGAAGCCTGAAAAACGAGGTAGCATAAGCCCAGTGAACACTAGGGGCAATAGGAGCAGTAAGAGACGGTTTTCTAATGCCACCTTCACTCAGTGCTGAGAGATTACAGGAATTTATCATGCATTTGCAGCTTCTCAATACTATGAGCACTTCATCATCTTCCTAAATGCTGAACATTTGGGCCTATAGACTTTCTAACCGTCAATCTTGATGATCACAAAAGCTGAATTATTTTATGTTTATTGTACCATGAATTATAAAGACTGTTAGTACTTAGATAAACTGAAGCATCTGAACTCAGCTAGAGTTTCAAAACAAAGAGAATATACAGATGTCTGAACATTCAGAATCATTTTCCCTTGAAACATCTCAAGCAGTGAGCAAGCCATAGAACAACATTTGAGGTTTTCTGCTTCCTCTAGCTTTATTTCTTCCTTTATTTAACATCAGACCTGCTTAATGTTATAATAAATACCAGGAAAAAATCCTAATGGAAAAAGTTACCCTAAATTTGTAAAATGTCAGGAGGAATCCTTGAATTTGCTCATGGTTACTTAACATCACAAAATCTAAATCAGAAAATTTCCCCTCAAAGGAAGTACCAGATCTGGATTTAATATTGAGACCCAATACATGTGTATTTATTAATAATATACATACATTGTCCACAAACCCCCCCCAAAAAAAAAGTGGACTAGAAATCAGTATTTCCCAATGGACACAATATTGGTCTTCAGGGATAGGAGAGCTTTGTATAGAAATGTGTCCCTCTTACAATATTGATACTTGATTCAGACTCACTAAATATCATTGCAATTACTCAATCATTATGATAATCAGAACAATGAAATGTTTCCACACATTTACAAATGTCCATTAGATTAGATAATTATTTCTTAAACTGTTCCTAATAATACTGTACTGTGTGACATGAATTTGTGTTACAAAAGGAAAATGTGTTCATAGGTTAAGCATTATGTTTGTCACATAATGTATAAGATAGTAATATAGATTTATTTTTATGGGCATTTTCTAGACCTTAATATATTGATGACAACTGCAAATTTCAAAATGGATGGGGTTGGGGCAAAGTGTTTATAAACACTGTGTTTGATTTGACCAAACAACATTTTTTTCAAAAGTCATTTCAAAAATCATCTTTCAAATGCTTACAGTACCTTAAATATGGTATAGCTGACAATTTTATGTATCGTATTTTTGAAGATTAGATTTAGAAGACTGAATTTTTTTTTTGCCTGAAGAATAAAAAGCAAATATGCAAATCTTTTATATATGGAGAGAGTCAAATAAATAATGAAAGGACACTATGAATGGTCCTATATTCAGAAAAGAACGGTAACATATCATTAACATATCATTTTCTATATTAAACACTTCTCTTATGCATTTCCTTTTTATGACAGCTTTGCACATAATTATCTTGAATCTATTACTGGGAAATTGGAGACAGAGAGAGATGACTTGCTCTATCAGGGGATAGGCTAGTTGCTGTGAAAGAAAAGTTCCAAAATTTAGTCTCTCAAATAAAATAGAAGTCTGGTCTCCTTGTGTCACAGACAAAATGTAGATGAGTAAATCGCAGGTCAGTAGATGGCTGGGATTCACAAAATCATCTGGGGAATCAGTTTCCCTCTGTCTCACTTCTCTGTAGTCTCCTAGTATTGCTTTTATTTGCATGGCGGAAGCTAGATCACCAGAACCCTATTTACACTCCAGCCCAGGAAGAGAGGGGGGTGAACCCTAAAGTAAAAGTGACCTCAGTGTTTCAGACATTATGTATGGCAAGGGCGTCTGAAAAAGCAGTCACTAGCTTGTTCCCTGACAACGCTTGGTTAGGTGAGGGAGACGTTATATTACTAGAAGGAAGAATGGTAGAGTGGGTACTGGAGGAAAACTTGCAGTCTCTGCCATAAAATGAAAGTGGGAGGGAGAAGGAGGGAAGACCAGAGGGAAAGGCAGACAAGAAAGAGAGAAAAAAAGAAAAGAAAGAAAGAGAGCTAAGTGAGGTACTTATAAGGAAATACAGCACCCCTTAATATGCAAACCGAAATGCGTGATGACAATAATAATGATATCAAACATTCCAAACGGAATTACTTTGTGCCATACATTGTTCTAAATACTTTGCATGCGTTCACTAACTTAAATCTCACAACCACTCTGTGTGTGTGTTATCATCATTGCCGCTTTGTAGATGGCATCACTGAAGCAGAGAGTCAATGACTAGTGCAAGGTACACCCTAGCAAGCCAGAATCCAGGCTGTCTGCTCTGTAGCCTGTGCTCTTCAGAGTCCTGCTCAGCTGCTTCTCTGTGTCCATTGTTCCATGGATAGAGGGTTCTTTACAGAATTTATTTCTGTCTACACTACTATGTGGTGATTTAAATTAACAGTGGTTTTGTTAGAAAAGGACTTAAGTCTATGATACTTTTTTCTAATTTCTTGTTTATTTATGATAGAGAGAGTAGGGGATGGACTTAATTTATTGAGATCTAAATGGCACTACACCACATTAAACAGCAGTAGCTACCATACTGTGATATTTCACTATCATCTAGTTTCAGAATCCAGTGCAATTGGTTTTTGCTTAGAAAAACCACCATTTATAGCATCTCTGAGCTTATCAACATTAAAAATACATCTATTGGGTCGGCAGCTAAGTAATTGCGGGTTTCACACATATATGGCTTCAGTTGAATTTTTAGGTTTGCAGACGTAGTACAAATGTAAAACACATTTTGTTATTGATAGTTGGCTATTCAGCTGTTAATCAGTAAAAAAAGTTTTTTGATCTGTTTTGTAGTTTTCGTTTGGCGTTCATTGAAAAATGGAAAATCAAAAGGAACATTTTCGTCATATTTTGCTTTTTTATTTCCGCAAAGGGAAAACGCATCGCAAGCTCATAAAAAGTTATGTGCTGTTTATGGTGACGAAGCCTTAAAAGAACGGCAGTGTCAAAATTGGTTTGCCAAATTTCGTTCTGGTGATTTTTCACTCAAAGATGAAAAACGCTCTGGTCGTCCAGTTGAAGTTGATGACGCCCTAATCAAAGCAATAATCAATTCAGACTGTCACAGTACAACACGTGAGATTGCAGAGAAGCTTCATGTATCACATACATGCATTGAAAATCACTTAAAACAACTTGGCTATGTTTTAAAACTCGATACATGGGTTCCTCACGAAATTAAAGAATCACAGTTAACGCAATGCATTAGCAGCTGCGATTTGCTAAAGAAACATAATGAAAATGATCCATTTTTAAAACGACTGATAACTGGCGATGAAAAATGGGTTGTTTACAACAATATCAAGTGGAAAAGATCGTGGAGCAGGCCAGGTGAACCAACTCAAACAACATCAAAAGCTGATATTCATCAAAAGAAGGTTTTGTTATCAGTTTGGTGGGATTACAAAGGAATTGTCTACTTTGAACTCTTACCACCCAACCGAACGATCAATTCTGATGTCTACATTGAACAACTAAAGAAATTAAACAATGCAGTTGAAGAAAAGCGGCCCGAATTGACAAATCGAAAAGGTGTTGTATTCCATCATGACAATGCAAGGCCACACACATCTTTGGTCACTCGGCAAAAATTAATGGAGCTTGGTTGGGATGTTTTGCCACATCCACCATATAGTCCTGACCTTGCACCATCTGATTACTTTTTGTTTCGATCTTTACAAAACTCCTTGAATGGTAAAAATTTCAATAATGATGATGATGTCAAATCGTACCTGATTCAGTTTTTTGCTAATAAAAACCAGAAGTTTTTTGAACGTGGGATTATGATGCTGCCTGAAAGATGGCAAAAGGTCATTGATCAAAATGGGCAATACATTACAGAATAAAGTTATTTAGTTCCATGAAAAAATTGTCTTTGATTTTCTTTAAAAAATCCGCAATTACTTAGTTGCCGACCCAATAGGTCCTTAAATTTTTTAAGCACAAATACTCACTATAATTTCTAAGTAGAGCATTAATATGTAATGGTTTTGGTGTCTTCAAAAGCCCTGAACCTTTGGCATGGTTCCAGTAGATCTCATAAGTCTATCCTGGCCATCACTAACTGTGCCTAAACTGTCTAGCTCTGAGAGTGTTCTGTTCCTCCTTCAAAGTGGAAGACACCTAGGAATGAGAACACTGGCCTGAATGGGAACAGTATTGATAGAAAAGGTGGCAATGCCTGCACCACACACGGAATTCTGGTACACTCTAGGCATAGCTCATGTCTGGCAGTCCAGCAGGGAAAGTCTTACCACACAAGGAAGAAAGAGCAATGCACACAAAAGCATTTCAGCATTGTTTTGAGCCATAACGAGACAAGTGGAGAATCTGAGTCAAAGGTTGACTTCAGTGATGCTACGATGTGCTCCGTGCCTATTGCTCCAGGCCTCAAGTTTGGAGACATGTAGGGAACTCTGCCAGTTTACTCAGGAACCTGCCTAGAGAAACAGGTTTAATGCAAAGGTCTATGGCTATAGGAGAATATGACTTTCTCATTTCTAAATCAACTTCCACTCATTCATACTCCTTCCAGAGGCTGAATTAGTTAGTTGAATATAAGCCATTTAATAAATACGACTAACAAAATAAACATAAATGGCTCTTTTATTCATTAATGGGTTTCCAAATATAAAGTATAAGGTTTGAATTTCTAAGCTCAGAGGTGATTTTAAAAATCTTTATTAAGCCATTATAAGATCCCTAAATTATGCAGACTCTGTTGTGAAAGAGAATTTTTCAACTGGATAACTGTTTATTCTTGCTCTCCCCCTCCCCAGGAGTTCATTCTTCTAATAGACCTAAATTGTTATGTATTAAAATGCTTAACTTGGTTTCTATTTAATACTGGTTGAGAAATACATGTTTTTCAGAAATATAAGTCAAAAATACCTCCTTAAAATAAATCTTAAACTGAATACACCAATATTTTCTCTGAAGTAAAATAGTCTCAAAAATGACAGGTGGAAATAAATATTCTAAGTATGTTTTTTTCCTTCCCACACTTACAAGTAATTTCTTCCCATTGTATTCATGTAAAAAATGTGGCATAAACTCTAGTCTCTGCTCTTCTCATTTCTGTCACATTCTCTCCCTTTCCTATCCAAATCAATATTAATTGACCCACATTACTCTCAGGAACCAAATACTTTTATAGAAATAGTCTTTTAGTGCTTTCTCCAAAAATATCATTTACAACTAAGATTAATCTAGCATCAACCCAGTTTTCAGGAATCTATCAGTAGTGGTATCTATATCTTTGAAACATTCTAAGAATCTTATGACAAAGGTAACTATTGAAAAAAGTATAATATTCAAAATTAAACTAAAGAATGGCAAAAACTTTAAAGAATATATTTAGTTACCCAAAAAAGAATGTTGAAAGACCATCACTAGGTTAGATTAAGAAGCTCTTGATAACTTAAGGGAAATATAATCAGTACCATTGGATTATGTTTAGTTCTACACAAGTTATTTGAATGTTAACCAGACAAAAAAATATCTATAACTGCATAGTATATGGCCACTAATCAATAGTAAATAACAAGTCAAACCAAGCTAAATTTTCCTGAAGAAAATCTTTTAATGAGCCTGTTACCCAATTTTATAAGTGGTATCAGAAGGACACACAGATATCCTGTTTCCTTAATTCCTTGTTTTGGGTACTTTTTCTTAACATTTTAATTTCTTCCTTTCATGAGAATGGTTCATGGCTAACAATAAAGCTTTATTAGGATAACTAATAATATTCTTTTGTTAAATATATATTTTGTGTTCAATTAATAATATTCTTTTGTTAAATATATATTTTGTCTTCACCTGAGATGAACTATAATATTTTTTAACAAATGAGAATTGACCACCTAGAAAAGAGATACCAGCTTCCCACAATTTGCAGGATAATATATATTTAGGGTTTTCTAAATGGCTGTGATTTCACATGCTATATTTTTAATAAAGGTGACTTTTTATAACAGACATTTAAATCTTTTCAGGCACTTTTACATAAAGAAATTCACATTTTAAAAATACTTTATAAAATGTGTTCTGATTATTCAGAAAATAAGATTATCCAATACAAAAGAAGGTGGTGGGTTCAATTCCCAGTCGGGGCACATACCTAGGTTGCCAAATTGCAGTTCCATCCCCAATCAGGGCACATGCAAGAGGCAACTAATCAATGATTGATGATCTCGCTCTTTCTCTCTCATATCAATTTAAAAAAATTAAAAACTCCATGATTTATGCTATCTATTGCAAACATATTTGTCTCTAACTCTGGTAGTTAATATGAGGTGTAGTGTTTTCATAATTGATATATTCAAATTATCTAGAGGTGGATAAAAGACTAATGTGCTCTCTTAAAGTAATTTAAAAATCTAAAAGTACCTGGATATCATGTATAATATTACATAATAATGTTACATAACTTATGATAATGTTTCTCAACTGGGGGCAATAATGCTCTCCCTGCCCTCCCCCTACACCAACTCAGGATAGAGGTGAAGTGTCTTAGACATTTTTTATCATCATGGTTGGTTGGAGGTTGGCGATTGCTATTAGCATCTAACAGGGCTGAAACCAGGAGGTTTAGACTGCCAAATATCCTACAATGCAGAGGACAATGACCCTCTATCCCAACAAAGAATTATCTGGCCCAAAATGTCAAAAATGGCCCTGACTTATAGCACTGGCTTAAAATGTAAACAAATTTATTTAGTTTAATGCCTTATATGACTATATCTTGGTGAGTGGCAAAACAGACTGTGAGGTTTCAATAACATTGTTAATGCATCAGTTTTTGCCTTATTTCATTCGACAGTCTTTTTTAAGTTTATACATAAGAATATGGTGACTGGTAATATTCATTCTGTGTTTATGTGAAAGCTAAAATTCAGCAAAAACACTCTCCTACTCATTCTTGGTGAGTATATATAAATACTTTGTAAAATATTATTATTTCAAAATGAGAATTTCTTTATATGTGCCCCCAGGAAGGATTTTATTAGCCAGTTCATAGTATAAAAATGAAATCAGTACCAAGGAGCAAAGGAAATATACATTTAGAATAGGAAGGGTTCTGCGTTGTGAGATGGTGTGGCTCCATTTTCCATGCAACAAGCTGTACACCTAAAAATGCTGAACATAGAATTTTGAAACATTTATGTGAAAATTTCTTTATTGCTCTAAAGATCCATCATTAATTTTCTTTTTTTAAAGGAAATTTCAGATTTGGTATGCAGTTTCATGTCTCTTGATTTATATTTCATACTTTCCACCCACACATTTTCTATATCTTTGGAGAGAGTTATAATATAGTAAAGATGAAATCTAACT
Source organism: Pipistrellus hanaki (assembly GCF_964339955.1). NCBI lineage: Eukaryota > Metazoa > Chordata > Mammalia > Chiroptera > Vespertilionidae > Pipistrellus > Pipistrellus hanaki. Next base: position 136,789,938 of record NC_140505.1, on the reverse strand, counting down.
TACTGTCACCTGAACAATGATAAGCAATAAAAGACAATAAAACAAGTGCTACTGGATAGGCCTATAATTGACAGAAGCCTATTGCATTTTTTCTGGTTTAGTGTCAATCATGCAAAATATTGTAGTTGTTTGTTAGGACCTTCACATAAATATTTTAAATTATTTTCTCTTTTTTATTCTTTAGAGATGAGAGAGTGAGAGAGAGAGAAAGAGAGAGAGAGGGAGAGAGAGAGAGAGAGAGAAGAGAGAGAGAGAGAGAGAGAGAGAGAGAGAGAGAGAGAGAGAGAGAGAGAGAGAGAGAGATTTATGCATTCATTGGTTGATTCCTGTATGTGCACTAACTGGGGACCAACCCACAACCTTGATATATCAGAATGATGCTCTAACCAACTGAGCTATCCAGCCAGGGCCTTCAAAAATATTTTTAACTACGTGTTCAGCAATCTTTTGATGGTGGTGATAAAAGATAATGTAAGCTTTGGATAAGAGACAACAGAGGGGACAGATATTTTCAAAAATACTGCTTATTTTTGTAGTATTCTGTAGAATAAAGTACAAATCAAAGTAATAAATTATTTACCCAATGTAGTCTGGAAAAAAAACTGGGGAACAATAAACAAGCAATAAGAATGAAATATGGGTAATGAAGATCTATGAGATAAGTATCTGAAATTTATCAGTGATTAAAAACTACAAGGGTTGACCTTTTCAATTTGGGACACTAGGATTAATAAGCAGCAACAGCACAGAGAACTTAGAAAGTCTTTGGGAACAATGAAGAAGACTGAACTATAAATAGTAGACAAAAATATTAATATGGCTCAGATTGAGGAGTATAATAAAAATGTTATTATAGGTAAAAATGAATTTTTACTTATTGCAGGTAGGAATATGAGTTAATACAGCCAACTAGGAAAACAATAAAATTTAAAACAGCACATCTTATATTTGTTGTTGACTGAACCCTAGTAGGACAGTTTCAAGGATAAATGATATGCATATTTAATTAAACATGCAAAATTTAGATCAAGAAAAGGAAATAATGATATGTGCCAAGTTATAATTTAATCTATTATTAACCTAAACTGGGAATGGTACAAATCTATTGTATATTAGCCATAGTGTTTTCTTCATTTCTAACGTAACTGCACGGCAAGGCAGTCAGTTGAGATAAGTGAAATAATTTTTAATGAGGTCACTGTGTAGATCACTTAGCCTATTTCCATATGAATATGTATGGATTTTACACTATAAATGTTTATATTACTAGACATTGACAGTTATCAATTTATTTTGTTGGTTTCCCTTCTCTCTTTTTGCTCAGCATTATGATAAATATTTAAGTTAAAGTCAGAAAACTATAAGCCTATAGACAGAAGAAATCATATTTATCTTACCACAACATCCCACTCTGTAGAACAGTGGTAATATGCTCAATAAACATTTATTGCATGAAGAAAAAGTTAACTCAGTAAAAAATGATTCATTTATCTTTGAGTTTTCCTTTTTATTAAATCTCAGATTCTGAGATTTCCCATTTTTTAAAGTGGACACAAATCTAATCACCTTACAAGACTACTGTGAGAATTTAAGAAGACATTAATAAGAAAGCCTCCTATTATTATAATAATATTCAAATAAATTATGACTAACACCTTCTCTGAGGCGCCTTTATGACATTGGTCAAAACTGTCACTGCACCACTTGCTTTCTTCAACTCTCTTAAGATTTCTTCAACAAAAATATTGAAATTTTCAATAGCCTTTTATGCCACTCACTGACCCACTGACCCCATTCATTTAGCCTTTGTGGGCTCATTTCATTTTAAAGTATTATATCACCGTGGTCTCAGAAAGGATTTTAGACAAATTCATGTACATAAAGTAGCATCCTGTATTTGAAATCTCACAAACTCTGGGCTTCTAATATGATTGAGTTATGAATTGTGTATCCTCACCTTTGCCACTTTATGCTCTATGGACCTGGTTTTACTTTTGGAAATGAAAAATCTCTGCTTTATCTAATTTGTTACTTGTATTTTCTCATTACAATTTTCACACAGAAATATTTTTATTGTATCATATGTGCTAAACTCTAAAATTATTTGAAATTATTTTTACACATATCATGTCTTACATAATTTTTGGCCCTTAGTAAACATTTAATAAATATTTGCAAGTTAAAAAAAATACAGTGATTACCAAAACCAGTTTGGCTCAGTGGATAGAGCATCAGTCTGTGGACTGAAAGGTCCTGTGGTCAAGGGCATGTACATTGGTGATGGGCACAGCCCCAGTTGATTGATGATTCTCTCTCATCGATGTTTCTAACTCTCTATCCTTCTCTCTTCCTCTCTGTAAAAAATCAATAAAATTTATTTTTAAAAATACACTAATTAATGGATTTGTCCTCAGAACATACTTTTAATATCTACTAAATATATTGCTATGGACATTTTGTAAATGACTCATCAGAAGCATAAGCCAATTATTTACCAGAGTAAGGTAATAGTGGAATTCCATATTCAAGAACTCCAGTCCAGTCCTCATAGAATTTGGATGAAACTCTGATGATCTCTGGAGATATAAAAATGACATCCCCTAAAGGCTGAATCATCCAGAACCTCTGTTTTCCATATGCCTGATAGAAAATGCCTCATTTATACAGAAAACATGTCAAGTTCATACAGTTATTAGTGATCTTTAAGATACAGTAATGCTATTTCCCAAGGGTGACACCTCTTCTGAAGCCGTGTTATTATCACTTTACTTATGACAAGAAGTTAGCAATGAAGAACAAGTTGCTGTGCACAATGTCTCATTCCTTGATAGCTGAGGATATTAATTCATGAGCTGCAGGCAAGAACATTGATCTTTCTAGCCATCCAGAAATAAAATGTCATGTACAACAACTACTTCTTCATTGCTATTCCAGTATAGTTTTTTCCCCTCCCTTGAGATTTTTTTTTCTTACATTAAGAATAAAAATGTACCCACGCTTTCCTGAGGAAAGATGGCAAATACATACAGCCACAAGTTTGGAGGTGCTCAGTTCCATTAGTATCCTGTTTGATGAGCGGCGTGCCTCAGGTAATACAAATATGTGATGGCTACCAGCTCTCTGGAAACAGAAATATTTTTAGCTCCTCCTGCATGAAATTAATAGCTCCTCATATTGACCCCAGAGAGATGGTGGCTGAGTCTGGAAGGATGCCCAGTCATGCATATGGTGAAAATATGGATGCAAGGGTAAAACATACAAGACGAGTCTTTTTGAATAAAATTCCTAAATAGTAGACTAATGAATTAACAGGCAGACTGAACTTCTTGCCTAAATTATATTCACTTTCACAGACAGCCTAAATATCATAAAAAATAGTGTGATAAATGGACATACACATACAAACACACATATAGATATGTATATATATAAAATCAAAAGAAATTGGGTTTCTGTCATCCTTGCATTTTATCACTTTGAACAATTATGTGTCCTCCCATATAAAAGGTGGCTCAGTTGGTTGGAACATTATTCTGTACACACAAAAAGTTGTGAGTTTGAGTTCAAGTCAGGGCACATATCTAAGTTATAGGTTCAATTCTAGTCAAGGCACATACAGCAGGTAACCAATCTCTCACTCTCTCTTCTTCTATATAAAATCAAAATTAAAACACACACACACACATACACACACACAAAAAAAACAAACAAACATGTCATCTGGTGAGGATTGAAAATAAAGTTTATAGGAAACAAACTCCTGAATATATATATTTTCACAGACAGCTTTATGAAAAAAAATGGTGGCTTAGTTGGTTGGAACATTATATATATATATATATATATATATATATATATATATATATATATATATATATATGTGTGTGTGTGTGTGTGTGTGTGTGTGTGTGTGTGTGTGTGTGTGTAGCTGTTTCAGACACTGATTTTTCATACATTACTTTATTTAAATCTCACAAGACCCTTTGAAATAGGCAGGAGTTTGTTTATATATATAGAGAGAGAGAGAGAAAGAGAGAGAGGAGAGAGAGAAAGATAATATAATTATATTAGGGAAAAATCAGGGAATCAAACAAGTATGATTTAAATTCTGACTTTGCTCTCTTTTAGAATTTTTTTTTTTACTATATATAACATTTTTTGTACTTCTCTTTGTCTCAGTTTTCTCATCTGGAAAATGAAGTTAAAAGACTCACTAACTTTTCTTCCTATATTCTTCAAAGTAGCCTTGTTACTCTTTATCATAAAGCATTGCACACAAACTATGTTATTACTCACTTATTCTTCTTTTCCACTTCTATGATAAATGCTCGTTTTCATGTATTGTGTCTTTGTCAGCAACATATACCTAAAGCCAATTACATAGTAAGTGATCAGTATACAGAGATTAACAACAGTAAGTTTACAGTTGTTTATATGAAAAATAATACAATAATTCATAAATAATAATATAAGAATAAACTCTGTGTTTCATTTACTCACAACTGTAAATCTACTTTTGCCCACCCCTGTATATGCATTCAATGCTGAATTAATAGTATCTACCTCATAAGGTTATTGCCTATCTTAGAAATGAAAAAATGGCCATGAGAAAATAATCATAAATAATAGTTTTGATTATTTTCCCTGTTTTAGATTCAAATCTATTTTGAGGCACACAAGACAAAATTATTTCATATTCTTATTAAGAAAGTTAGACAATACTTAACCAACAAACCAAGAAAAGTCTATGCTAACCATAAAATTAAAGTAATTTGATGTCATACAGAATGACTGAATAGGTACTTCAGTTTTAATAGTCAGGTAAGCCCTTTCTGGGAAGATGACATTTAAGCTATAATCTGAATGACAAGAAGAAGTCAGCAAGTCAGGATAAATAAGTCAGGTATTAAGTTCCTAAGCTAGGAAAGACTAAGTTTTTTTGAAAAATGAAATGAATTTTTGGAAGCAGTGGCACAACTGAATAGTGAATAAGACAATATTGAATAAGAAAGTGGGTCCAGGATTATGTAGGATTTTGAAATCAAGGGGAAAAGGTTGAATTGTATTGTAAATAAAGGGTTGAATGAATGTGAGTTAAAGAAATTTAGCATCATTGAGTCCCTGAGGCCTTGACAGGGCAGCAGAGCTTTGGGAATTCAGGTCCCATCGAGATCAGACAAGTTTAAAGTATCAAGTGGGGTAGAGGAGACAAAATACACAGTAACATCTGTAAGAAAATTTGATGGGAAGAGAAGTGAAATCTGAAATTAAGATAAATTAGAAAGAAAGATCACTACAGTGGAAGTGAAAAAGCCGGAAGCTAATGTATTCATCTGAAAGTCACCAAGAATGATACATTAAGGGCTAGGACTATTATATAAATGAGGAAGGATGACCAGGAGGTAAAATCTCGACAGCAATTATTTGGAATGTTGATTATGTGCATCATAATGTTCAGATTATGTTATAACTATCATGCTCTCTGAGTTTGAGCCCATTTATTAAAAGGGAGAGCAAGCAGTAGTTATATTTATGATTGTAGTAGGTTATATTTATGATTGCACTAAGAAACTAATTAGAAGTTATAAGTAAATGTGTGATTACTAATAACATAAGTAATTATTTAATTGTTATGGAATGTTTATGCCAGGGTAACAGTTGTGTGGAATAAAAAGGTTGTTCAAAACTCTTAGATGCAGACAACAGTATAGTGATGACCAGAGGAGAGGCGGGGTGTGGGGCGGATGAAGAGGGTAAAGGGGTCAAATGCATGGTGAGGGGAGGAGACTCGGCTTTGGGTAGCGAGCACACAATGGAGAACACGGATGTTGCTATAAGATCATACACCTGAGTTTACATACAGTTATTCACCAGTGTTACCCAGGTACATTTTTTTAAAAAGAGAGCTTCTCAGAGCACTCTTACCCTTTCCCTTAGCTGCTGAGAGAGCTTAACTGACAAGGATTAGCTAAATTAAAAACCCAAATTATCCGCATTAGACGAATTCCAAATGATCATCCCTGCAACTTCACACTAAGGTTCCTTAGTTTCGAAGACCATGTACTTCTTGGTGGAGAGGTCCCCCTGGGACTTTCTTAGAGAGGGGAATGAATGGTAACGACTAGGCTATAACATATTAATTAGGACTTTATTCAGTGACACTCTATCCTAGTTTAAAGGAGGATAGTCTATTTTAGGGAACCCCAAACCTACCAAGTGGCAGAAATTTTAAGTTTTGTATGTGAACTTTTTTTTTCATTATGAAATTTCTCTGACTCTAAAAAAGACACAGTTGAAGAGCATATGTCACATTTCATTAGGACATGAAATGAAAGCTTTCTTTATTGCCAATTAAGCAGTAAGCATTAAGTCTCTCTGTCCCACAGGAGCATATACATAATAGCTGCTCCCCATTGGAGGAGTAATAGTGAGAGCATTGCATTTGGATTTAAATTTAAATTCAAGCATTGGTCCCTTTATTTGCTATATTACATTCAGCAATGTATCTAATCCACTAAATCTTAGGTTCCTTTTTCTTCCAATAGTATGTTATTCTCCTACTCACAGGAAGTTGAAGTGAATTAAAATTATTATATGGAAAGAACTAAACACATGGACTGGCAGTTATTGTTTTATTGATAATAACACAACTTTATCACAATGTATTGTTGGGTAAGTCCTTCTAATTATTCTTCTTTATGAAATTGAAGAAGAATTGTTACCATAATAGTTGTACACTATAGTGTATGGTTTAGGGAATAGAATTTATCTCTGATATTGTGTTGAGAAGCCTCCTAGAAAACCTATTTTCATTTTTAAAAAGACTCGTATCCTAAAAATAACATAGAAGTTGATCTACTTTATAAACATTCCAAGTCAGAACCTTTTCTAATAGTGTGGTCAAAACTGAGTAATTGAATTGAGACTGGGGTTTTTGCTTTACCTGTAGAAAGAGGGAAGAGATCATTGACCAATGCCCTGACTCTATTCTTCAGCTGTCAGGGCATAAACATATCAAGTTTACAAGCTAGAAATAATATCATGTTTAGACAAAACTGCATAGGGTTGTGTGTGTGTGTGTGTGTGTGTGTGTGTGTGTGTGTGTGTGTGGTTGTATTTACTAAGTAATATGATATAGAAATGCAACATAGGCAGTGTTTTGCTTAAGCAGTTTTATTGTTTTGTGCATTGTATGTAGACCCAATTTTGTTTAAAAATCATTCATTTTAAAAAAATAAAAATATTATACTTAAGGATACACTGCAATATAATAATACTTCCAAACCCAATCTAGCCAACATAGACAAAGTTACTAAGGGATAAATAAAGGTAAGCTTTCTATAAGTAGAAGATGAATCAATTACATTTGTATTTTATAGAGCACAAATGGAGGGATGGAGGGAAAGAGACAGAGAAAAAGGAAAAAAGGAGGAAGAGGAGGAGGAGAAGGAGGAAGAAGGAAAGAGAAAGAAGGAAGAAGGAGGAAGGAGGAAGAAGGGAAGAAAATATGGCCCCATGATGTATGTGATCTAGTTTCTTACTAGATAATCTGAACACCAAAGACACTAATGTCTTTAGAATTTGATTCTGAAATGCTAGAAGTAGATATTGAATAAGGACAGAAAGTAATTTAGTGTTTGATATAATATTTTATCTTTAAGGGGGGAAAAAGAAATCAGTTTTTAAAAATGATATATTAATTGAATTTCCCCCCAAAAAATGGCACATGTAATACTTAAAAAAAAAAAAAAAAACTAGGAATTTCCTGTTGATTACTAGAAAAGAGACTATGTTAAAAACTATAAATAACATAATAAGCAAGAATGTTTTTATAATTAGCTTTACATGTAATTTGTAATTTTAAGTTAATCCTCTTCTAAAATGTTTTCTGAAGTTTTAAATAATAAGCATTATTAGACTTGTTTTATATTTTCAAAACATGGTTAGAGTCCTGGTATGAAATTTGTGCATAGGAATGTGGGAACCCCTCAGCCCAGCCTGTACCCTCTCCAATCTGGAACTCCTTGGGGGATGTCCGACTGCTGGTTTAGGCCCGATCCCACTAGCTCCTAACTGCTCACCTGCTTGCCTTCCCCTGCCGAGTTGGTTGCCCCACAGTCTGCTGTTCAGTTATTAGGTCATCCCTCACTAGCTCCCCTGCTGGCCTGGTCACCCCGTGCAGCCTAGTGTTTGGTTGTTACTGTGAGGGCATCCTGACAAATTTGCATATTACCCTTTTATTAGTATAGATAACAGTTTTATTCTAGACATTATTATATTTTTTCTTACATCTGATAAAAGCCAATTAAAGTCAATTTATTCAGGCCTATATCCATCCTGGTCAGCAAGATGTACCTAAGGCCAAAATGAGCACATTATCCCAGAAGAGAAAGATGGCATGAGGCAGAAAAGAGGTTAATCAGCCTTTTATGAACAGAATTAAAAATCACTGGAGTCAAATGTTGTTTGTGCCCATTAACTAAACTGGAGAAATGGAGGCTTAACCAGGGCTGGGCCGTGGGTGAGATGAGTAAAGCACTTGCTGTGAACACACTTGTTAAGGAGCCACCAAAAAACCCCACAAATATCAAATAGTCAAGATGAATAATATTCTAATGAAATGTTTAAAAATATATATTTATTAATTTCACAGGAGAAGAGAGAGGGAGAGATAGAAACATCAGTGATGAGAGAGAATCATTGATTGACTACCTTCTGCACATCCCCCACTGGTGATCAAGCCCACAACCTGGGCATGTGCCCTTGACTGGACTGAAACCTGGGACCCTTCAGTCCACAGGCTGACACTCTGTCCACTGAGCCAAACCAGCTAGGGACTGATGACATTTAAAAAAGTAAATAAATAAACTAATGTAAACATTCATGGCGAACAAAATATCAAATAACTACATTATCAGTATTACTGCTTTTTCCTTTTGTCTCAGGCTCATCTATGGTTCAATAGAGCATAACTCAGAATTACTTATTGCATTATTTCAAACTCTGGCTAACTTAAATTTCATTAGAAAAATATATAAGATGCTTCACAGAATTGTTATTTTAAAACATTAGGCTCAACAAATGGGTATAAAGCAAAAATTGTAGGTAGCAAGAAAAGTAGCACTGTATCAGTTTGTTCATGTGATTTTTTTTTTTCCATTCCCATTGGATACCTCATTACTGAACTCTGCAATAAATAATGTTTTAAGCCTTTCTGCATCTTTGCTTCACTCCTCTGGATTTAAGTTCTTGGATGAAAACGGGAAATCTGCTGAGCCCAGGACTGATGCAGGTGTCTTGCTTTTAGAGATTAGATAGAGTTCAATCTTGCTTCCTGTCAGGACTCACACAGAGGGGGATTCCATTGAAATAAGAAATGTATTCAGTTGTGGGACAGTAATAAAATGGCCAATATCTATTACATTCATTATTATCTGGAGCCCTGGAATGTATCAAAGTGAAAGCCCATTACTACTAGTTGTTCAAGTGGAAGGATAAGAACACAGACACATAGAGAAGTGGTACAGAAGAGCACAAATAGGCTTTGAACTGGTCATGTAGATGCCTAACTCTGTAATAATCTTATAACAGGAAAAAGAGTTTAATAGAAAAACAAAAATATTCTTAAACAAGTAGTAGGTCATTTAATTGGTATTAGAAATTAGAATCACTCCGGTGGTACTCAAAGAAACTTTTTGCTTAGTAGTGAAAAACAAAATATATTCAAGGGACTCTAGATAAAAATGTAATAGAAAACACTAAATTGTATCTAATTATTAGAGTTATACTCAATAGGCCATTAGGAAATGTGTACCTGTATAAGGCAATCTATTAAAAAAGTAACCTCCTGATACAGCATGTTGTTGCGAGTAAATATTCTTCCCAAAAGTAAATAGGTAAGACAAAGTCACCCTCCATAATCAATTCAAGGCCCTGGATATTGATGAAAGGAAATGAACACATTGGAACCATTTATTCATGAAAAACTGTTAGAACTTTGTGACTCTGTGGGGGCTGGGGGAGAGCTGAGTCTGCAGCCTTCTCGCCTAGGCTCATGTGATCCACCCCAACACAATCCTTGAAGCAGCTTCATGGTTTTGTTGTAAAAACCAGCAGAGTAGCTGCCAGCCAGTGTGGAAGACTTGATTTGAGGTAGAAGACAAAGACCCATGACTGGCAGGCAGTATTTCCAGTAAAAGTAGAAAACATGACACCAGAAATGATGGAAAATATCTGCAGCCCTATTAGCTAACGTTGCTGTCCGTGTTTGGTGAAGAGTGAAGTAAGTCAAGTGAAAAATCCGGAGGGTGAAAGAGCCCCAAAACTGCCTGTTTAACGAGGAAATTGCATTCATGCACGGGGAACCCTGAGAAGGTGTAGTGGAAAGTGAAACTCAAGGCATGCTTGACACCTGGCTGAACATGGACTGGCTTCCCAGCCCAGAGACAGATGTGAACTTGACATGTTCACAGTGTTTAAGCTCAACCTCTGCCGAAATCATTGGCTGAATATTTAGCTACGCAGGCACAGGATACTCCTTAGTATATTAAACCAAATAAACTAAAATAAGAAATATACACCTGAGCATAGACATTAGTGACTACTACAAAGGAAACATATTCCAGAGATTAACCCCAGGCAAATTAAAAAGAAATCATAATCCAGATTTGCCAGAATATAACCAATCCAATCCAAAATATACAAATCTCAACAGAAATGCTCACAAACAAACAAGCAAACAGACAAAACTCCTGGAAACTGTCAGAGAGGGGAAAAAAACACAACAGCAGTCAGTATAAACTGATTCTGAGTTCAGAATCAGTTTATACTGACATTGGATTTAGGAAATAAGGACTTCAAAGAAGCTACTATAAATATATTAAAAGAATTATAGTAACTTTAAACATTGAAAAGAAAATATGATGACATAACAAATGGAGAATCTTGATAATCAAATAAAACTTAAAAATTGATTCTAAAATTTAAAAATACAACAATAAATCAAAAATTCACTAGATGGGTTCAAAAGCAAACTTGAAAGGGAATAAGAATCAGTGTACTGAAAACAGAAATTATTGTATTTGAAGAACAGAGAGAAAAAAAGATTAAATAAAAAAATGACAGAGACGTAAGGGAAAATATCAAGCCTGACAGTATTTTAATAACGGGTATCTGTGCACTTAAAATGAATATATTTTATGGTATACAAATATCACCTCCACAAATTTTATTTTTTAAGTTTACAAGAATTTATGCAGTCCTTTCCATTAATAATAATTATATTATTAATTCAACTTTCTATATTTAATGTCTATTTTATTCTGAAGAAATATGTATAGTGAGTGGACAAAAGATAGACATAATCTTTATGTAATTGGGATCTGAGGTAAATATTAGTCAAACTGGCATGGGCAGGAATTTTTTTTTACAGAAAGAATGAATAAAAGATTCTTAATAAACTACCATATAAACTTGAATTTTATATTTTAGGGACTTTCTTTATGTTGGCACATATTGACATAGAACTTACACAAACCTGTTCTTGCATAAAACTGCCCTGCCCCAAAAATGATGTTTTGTTTTTTTAAAATAAGTTATGATTTTCCAGGCTAAAAAACAAAAGTGAAGTCCATAACCACTGCCAGTTTTCTAGTCTGAGCTACCAGCATCATCATCAGGGTTTGTTACAACATCTTTCAAACTATTTCTTTATCTTCTTTTGTCCCCTTCTTCTTCAAGGCCTAGCATTCCAGGCAATATCACTTCATTCTCACCCCCTGTCCAAGCTCCTCTTACTGAGGTCTTTTCTTATTTCTTAGTTGACATTTGTTAGGATCATAAAGGTTTTAAGTGTACATTACTATGATACATCATCTACATTCCCAACATCCAAATTCAATTCATCTTTGTCACTCTCTACTTGGCCCCCTTTGGTACATACAAACTACGGCATACTATGCATCCATAAGACAAGATGAAATGCTGCCATTTGTGACAACGTGGATGGACCTTGTGGTCTTCTCTCAACCCTTGGCAATATGCCTCAGGGGCCTTTACAACTTCTTTTCTCTGCCAAGTGTACTACCCGCTACCGTAACCTCCCCTTAGTAAATGCCTACTTCATGCCTCAAATTTCACCACAAATATAAAAACGGTAAATTAGTGAGGGATATTTTTGCTTTATGAGATCTGATAGTTGGTTAAAAGTCACTTGGGAAGACTAGAGTTGTGTTATGGTAGTGTTTACTTTTATTGGTTTAGCATTTCAATTATACCTTTGATTCTCCCAGTTTGCCCCTCAGTATAACAAAATGCTTCTTGCAGCTCTGTCCCACAGCCTTTTGCAACTTCAAAGTAGGGGGAAAAGAAGGTGAAGGGTTGGGCAGAAAACTTCTTTTTTTTTCTGTTTTTTTTTTTTTTCTGTTGCAGAGGTAAGAATATTTCTCATAAAACTCCCAGCAAGCAACTTCTTTTACCTCATTCAACACAATTCAACAAATGACTATCCCCAAAACAAGGGAGTAAACAAAGTGAGTTTCTGGAAAAGAGGATAAGCATGATCATCTAACTGGGTATTTTGCCAACCAAAACAAATTCCAGTTTTCTCGTTAGAGATGGGAGGAAGAGCTCTGAGCCATCAGCTAACTGTGTCTGCCATCAGTTATCAGCAAACATCTGTTTTTATAGTAATTTAATTTCTGTGTGTCTTTCCCATGAGACTCTAAGCTACACAAGGTCAGGACTTGAGATGGCTTGCACACCATTATTTTCCAGTATATCACAACATAAATATTGAAACACAAATGATCTCCTAAATATGGTGGTTGTGAAAATACAAATATTGCACAGATATTTAATGGGTACGAAAACAATATGCTTAAGCCAATTATTTTTTTTATGGGGAGTACGCCCCCCCCTGGGGGTAGTTGGCAATGTCAGGGAACATTTTTTATAATCACAACAGAGAGAGATGCTGCTAGCATCCAAGGGGCAGAGGACGGGAATTCTGTTAAACATGCTACAAGTCATAGGCACCCGCCATGGAAATAACTGCTCCATGCAAATGGACATATCAAATTGTCTCTATCCACAGTGCCCAGGATGAAAAGACCTAGCTTAAACGTATTTCACTTAATTAATAATATTTTGGAAAAATTAAAATTCAGTTTCCATCACCACTTTTTTTTTATTTCCCCTTCATACCAACTCCCTTACCTATTTTTTTTTTTGATGAAAAGAAAAAAAATAAAATATATGTTGACTATAAAGAGATACAAAGTAGATGCTACATTGCTGCCTCTGATTGAGGTGAGGGAGTTCAGGAAAGGCAAGTATTTGTATCAGACAGGTATTTGTGTAACAAGGTGTTTCATGACTTGGTAAAGGCTTCCTAATATATTGGTGCCTGCATTTGGGAACCTCTGTTCAAGAAAAAGTGCGCCTCTTTTCTATCCATAGAGAGCGCTCCTAAACCCTATTTTCTATTCAAGAAGTCAAGCATCACAGAAAGAACAACAAAATTAATAATAGTACTTTTGTGTTCTGTAAGACATTCATTTAGAAATTATGGATAACATTTATTCATAATCATATTAAGTAGCAAGAATAAACAAGATTGTTTCATTTCCAGCTAATAAATATCATATAATCTTCGGACAGAGGGCCCCATAAGATTAAACACCTTGCCAGAAATATCTATGGAATACTTTAAATAGATTTTAGTCATCCTTACGATTCTACTGATTTCACTTGTTTCCTATAGCTGCTGTAGCAATCAACCACAATTGGGTAGCTTAACACTGGAGAAATGTATTGTTACATCCTTCCCAAAGCCAGGAGTCTGAAATCAAAGCATCCATAAAACTACACTTTCTCTGGGCTGAAGGAAGAATCCACTACTTTGCCACCTCCTGCTGGCTCTCAGCTAGTCTTTCCAGGCGGTGGCTACCTGACCCCGATCTCTGCCTCTGTCTTCACACCACCTTTGTCCCCTGGGTGTTCCCTGTATGTCTCTTATGAGGATACTTATCGCTGAGAGTAGGACACACTGAAAATCCTGCGTGATTTTATCACAAGATCCTTAACTTAATTACATCTTCAAATAGCCTTCTTCCAAATAAGGTAACCTTTACAGATTCTAGTGATTTCTTGCCTATGTCTTTGGGAGAGTCTTTTTCACCTTGCCACACTAATCACTTGAAGTTTTTCTTTCATTTTGAATAGTCGGTTTTAAAAGAGTCCATACTTGGGTCATTTGTTCCATAGCAAAGCTAGCTTTGACTTATAATATGGCTCATATCAGTACTTGCAGGTCCATCTTGATTAACTGTTAGTCTCATAAGCCTCTTCCATTAGTTGCATTGCTATCACGTTATTTTCCCCTTCTGTTATTTAGCTGGCAAATACTCTTTTTTTATTTACTATTAATTTTACCTGGATTATTCATTCACATTCACAATATTACAGACTATGGAGATCTAATCTGCATCATTCTTCTCCAATGCGGAAACCTGCTGTTTTGGAAACGCGTCAGGGCTTATGAGCTATCTTACAATGTCCTCTGATTCTCTAATCTCTCTCATTGTTAAAAACAAAGATATTTTTGGCAAACACTGCCAGATACGTTTTCTCTGTGACTCTGGCCACATGCAAAAGATTGAAGGGATTGACATCACAGTTAAATATCTTACTTGCTCAGAGGCATTTCAAAAGAAAGAAAAAATACGTATTTCATACAGGAAAACTATGGTATAACTAGTTATGTTTTTCGGGGAATTTCATTTTTAACAAGACCATCATAAAATGGAAGTAAACCTGGGCTTCTAAGAGAATATCTCGTGGCTCTGAAATCATTATTACAGTGGCAAGGCAATCAGGTGGAATGGAGTGGGCACTCCATCACCAGGGAGGGTTAGCAGAGTCTTTGGATTGCAAGATGATAAAGTGATTGGTTAGTAGGGTGTTTTTTTTTCATAGGTGTTCTGCCTCTGTGTAGAGAGGAGCTGTGTCTTATGAATGTACAAGAGACCCGGTGCACAAAATTCCACTCAGGCCGTACTGCACCCTCTCACAGTCCGGGACCCCTTGGGGGATGTCCACCTACCAGCTACCCGGGTGATTGGGCCTAAGCTGGCAGTCAGACATCTCTCTGGCAGCCTAGGAGCCCTTGTCGGGTGTTTGACTGCAGCTTAGGCCCTAAGCCTCAGCTGGATATCCTTAGTACTGCCAAGGAGGCTTGTGGCTGAGCAGAGCTTCCCCTGTGAGAGTGCATTGAGTGTCTGTCCCCTGGTGGTCAGTGCACATCATAGCAACCAGTTGTTCTGCCTATAGGGTCAATTTGCATATTACCCTTTTATTATATAGGATAAGAACAGAAACAACATGAAGAGCATAGAGGACAATGGGAGCCTAATGTAAGAGCAATGGCTTTGTCAGTTAGGGTGGCAGCTGTGGTTATAACATGCAGGCATAGGGGCTGATGCCCAATGTCTAATTGACATGAGAAATATGCTATAGGACATATCCTAGAGGTTGTCCTAGATTAGTAGTCGGCAAACTGTGGCTTGTGAGCCACATACGGCTCCTTGGCCCCTTGAGTGTGGCTCTTCCACAAAATACCACATGCTGGCATGCATGTAGAGTGCGATTGAAACTTTGTGGCCCATACACAGAAGTCAGTTTTCGGCTCTCGAAAGAAATTTCAATCATTGTACTGTTGATGTTTGGCTCTGTTGACTAATGAGTTCGCCAACCACAGTCCTAAACTACCTGCATCAATTCTATTATTTTCATAGCAACAAAGGTGAAAACATTTGTCAAAATTTGTTGAGCTGAGAGCCAGGGGTGCGAGCAGTGCTGATTTTAATGTTTTAAATGAGGTCATTGCCAATTCTAAGGGCCAGGAAATAAGATCTAAAGTAGCATCTGGGATAAAGGCATATAGATGTTTAGGCAAGGCTGTAAGATTAAGAATCTGTTGACAACAATAGCAGCTTCACCTAGAAATCGGTGTAGCTGTGTTTTATTTTCAGCAGACAAATGGATAAAATCAACTCAAGGCATTTTATATCTCATGCTCTCAGAAGGAATAGTTGTCTGCACCCATTCATGGTTACACTGGGAGGCTTTATGACCTTGTTTAGCCAGTGCCTTTAGGAAAATTATAGAAACTATAAGAACATCCTGCTTAGTTTGGTTATAAAGTAAGAAATCATCAGTCTGGGGGGCGGAGCTTGAAGATGGCGACCGAACAGATGGACTTGTTCTGACCCCGGTCCCAAAACAGATAGAAGCAACATCTGAGTCGCTCAGGGAATGTTGATTAGCAGCTAAGGGGCAGCGGATCACTCTAGGAAGGTAAGGAAGTGTCCGCTGGACAATTTTTCCTGACCAAGCGGCCAGCACTCCCGACTTCTCCCGGAGCTCCGGGCTCGGCGCAAAGGCGGCGCCACCCTACCAGGAAGGGAGCAGCTTCTCTGAGGCCTGGAAAACCCACAGCCGAGGAGTCCATCGAGCACCTGTGGCGCCCCGATCGGAGCAAGCGCGTGGATTCAAGGAAGCTCTTCAACCACCCACAGAAAGGTCAGAGTTTGCGTGGCTAGGCTGAGAGTTCAGGCTGCGATAGCCACATTGCTCCCGCGAGACCCCGGCCCCAGTGCGGCCCTGAGCGCGCCGCCAGGAGCGCCGCGAGGCCCCGCCCCCAGTGCGGCCGCGGCCCCGCCTATATTGTAGCCCAGGAGAGCTGCGAGGGCCCGCCCCCAGAGAGAAAGAGGGCCAGAGCAACCAAAGTCTGGGAGGTCAAACCGGTAACACTGACACCTAAGGGCTGAACTACAAACTGCCTTTTTTTTTTTTTTTTTCTTTTTTCTTTTTCTTTTTCTTTTAACTAATCAAAAATAAATGGACACAAATAACTAAGATATAGCCTACCTAAAATTAAGGACTACCTTACAAAACTGAGGTGCAGTGGAATGCTGGGAACTGCAAGACTCTCTGATCCAAGAACCAGGCATACCAAATACAATAACAGAGGAAGTGATTGAACTCTACTGGACAATTTTATGCTAATTATACTATTCTTTATTTTATTTTCATTTTTTACATTTTTTATTTAATTTTCATTTTTTACATCTTTTACTTCAGAAACGATTTTTTTTCTTTTTTCCTTACTTGATTTTACCTTTTCAATTATTACATTTTTCAATCTCTATCTTCACTATTACTACTGCTATTTTGCAATTTTTTTTTCTTTTTCTTTTCCTCCCCAGTACCATTTTACTTCGTCTTTATTTTACATTGGGAGTAACCTTCATTCTATTTTAATCTCTACTATAGCATCATTCAACCCTATCTCAATTCGACCTTTACCCCATCACTCTCTTACTAAACTTTAACCTTTTAGTCTCCAGTTTATCCTATCCCTTTCCGGCTTTAGTTTTTCCTCTATTCTTTCTGTATACCCCCTGCTAAAGCTCTCACTATACTCATAGACCTAAGTTCCAACCCCTGATACAAGTGTATAAATATCACTCTTTGCACTATATTAACTAGTTAAAAAAAAAAAAAAAAAAAAAAAAAAAAAAAAACACAAAAAAAAAAAACGGTTCTACTTTCTATCCTTTTCTCATTGTTTGAGTGAAGGTTGATTAATGTGAATATTTGTGCTTTTCAGTGAAATTGTTATGCTTATTCCAGTGTTGTTATTGTTGCTTTGTATTTTTTTTTAAATCCCCTGTTTTTGTTTGTTTCTTTGACTTCTGTATATCATAACCTTACTTAATAATAGTGGATATTGTATTGTAGTTTGTATTAATCTCCAAGTATTGTTACCGGCATTGGCTGGGCTCAGTGGTTGATCTATGGCAATTTTCTCCACATATATATAGTTTGTTTCCCATTTTTTTAGTTTGCTTCTTCTCTCTCTCTCTCTCTCTCTCTCTCTCTCTCTTTCTCTCTCTCTCTCTTCCTCTCTCTTCTTTTTCTCCCTGTTTTCTAACTTCATTTTGTCATTACTTTATTTCTTCTTTGACTTTTTTTTTTTTTTTTAATTTTTCTTTATTTTATTTTTACCTTCCTTCCTTCCTTCTCTCCTATACCCTAATTTGCCTATCGCTAGGGGTTACCTTTATTAGAGGTTATTAATATTGTAAATACATTCCTGTTAAGTGCCTCTCGTGTTGTACCTGGTAGTGTTGTATTTTGCACATATAAATTAACGCAAGAGAAAGAACACCACATAACCAGACATCGTGAAAAGAGATACCATGGGAAGACAAAGAAACACCCCACAAATGAAAGAAAAGCAGGCATCACCAGAAAAGGAAGTAAACGAGCCAGAGGCAAGCAGCCTACCAGAGCAAGAGTTCAGAATAATGATTATTGGTTGGCTAAAAAGAATGGAAGAGAAATTTGACAATAACCAAGAAGAAATGAGGAAGAACCATCAGGAATTGAGGAAGAACCAAGAAGAAATGAAAAATGACATCGCTACCATGAAGAACTCAATAGAAAGCATCAAGAGTAGACTAGATGAAGCGGAAGACCGCATCAGTGAGCTAGAAGACAAGATGGAAAAAAATACCCAATTAGAGCAGCTTCTAGAAAAAAAGATTAAAAAGCAGGAGGAGAGCCTACGGGAGCTTTGGGACATTACAAAACAAAATAATATTCGAATAATAGGGGCTCCAGAAGGAAAGGAAACTGAGGTAGACGTGGAAAAAGTATTTCAAGAAATAATGACAGAAAACTTTCCTGAGATAGAGAAGAAAAAACCCACACAAATCCAAGATGCTCGCAGAGTCCCAAGCAAAATGAATCCCAGAAGACAGACGCCAAGGCACATTATAATTAAAGTGGCAAACAACAACGACAAAGTAAGAATCTTAAAAGCAGCCAGAGAGAGACAGAAAGTTACTTACAAAGGAACCCCCATCAGACTAGCAACTGATTTCTCAACAGAAACATATCAGGCCAGAAGGGAATGGGATGAAATATACAAAGTCATGCAAAGGAAGGGTTTGAATCCAAGAATACTGTACCCAGCAAGACTATCAATCAAAATTGAAGGGGAAATCAGGAGCTTCACAGACAAAAAAAGACTGAAGGAATTTATCTCCACCAAACCAGCAATGCAAGAAATGCTAAAGGGTCTACTGTAAAAATAAAGAAATAGGAATTGAAGAAGGAACATGGGTATAGAATAAAAATGCCATCAAATGAGTACCTATCAATAATAACCTTAAATGTAAATGGATTAAATGCTCCAATCAAAAGACATAGGGTGTCAGATTGGATAAGAAAACAAGACCCTTACATCTGTTGCCTACAAGAAACCCACCTCAGAAAAAAAGATGCACACAGACTGAGGGTGAAGGGATGGAAAAAAGTTTTCCAGGCAAATGGAAAGGAAAGAAAAGCTGGGGTAGCAATACTTATATCTGACAAATTAGATCTCAGAGTGAAGGACATAACAAGAGATAATGAAGGCCACTTCATAATACTAAAGGGTACAATCCAACAAGAAGAAATAACCCTGGTAAATATATATGCACCCAATACAGGAGCACCCAAATACATAAAAAAACTGCTGGAGGTCATTAAGGGAGAGATTAATAGCAATACAATCATAGTAGGAGATTTTAATACCCCACTGTCACCCTTCGACAAATCATCTAAACAAAAAATCAGCAAAGAAATATCAATCCTAAACGACTCACTAGACCAGATGGAATTAATTGACATCTTTAGAACATTCCACCCCAAAGCCACAGAATATACATTCTTCTCAAGTGCACATGGGACATTCTCAAAGATAGACCACATTTTGGGACATAGGCAAAGTCTCTTCAAATTCAAGAAGATAGAAATCATATCAAGCATCTTCTCAGACCATAGTGGCATAAAACTGGAAATTAATTACAATAAAAATAATCCAAAGAAATCAAATACATGGAGACTAAACAACATGCTATTAAACAAGGACTGGGTTACCAGAGAAATCAAGGAAGAAATTAAAAACATCCTGGCAACAAATGACAATGAAAACACAACAATCCAAAATCTATGGGACACAGCAAAAGCAGTTTTGAGAGGGAAGTTCATATCCTTACAAGCCTATTGCAAAAAACTAGAAAAAATGGTAACAGATGAACTAACTCTACAACTCAAAGAGTTAGAAAAAGAGCAACAAGAAAAGCCCAGTGTAAGCAGAAGGAAGGAAATAACAAAAATCAGAGCACAGATAAATGACATAGAGACCAAAGAAACAATACATAAGATCAACAAAACCAAGAGCTGGTTCTTCGAAAGGATAAACAAGATTGATGGACCTCTAGCCAGACTAACCAAGAAACAAAGAGAGAGGACCCAAATAAACAAAATCAGAAATGAAAGAGGTGAAATAACAACAGACCCCACCGAAATACAACAGATTGTTACAAAATACTACGAACAACTCTATTCCAACAAACTAAACAACCTGGAGGAAATGGACATATTCCTAGAAAAATACAAACTGCCAAAACTCAATCAGGAAGAATCTAAAAATCTCAATAGACCAGTGACGTGGGAAGAAATTGAAACCGTCATCAAAAAGCTTCCAGCAAACAAAAGCCCAGGGCCAGATGGCTTCACAGGAGAGTTTTACCAAACATTCAAGGAAGAACTAAAACCTATCCTCCTCAGACTTCCAAAAAATCCAAGAGGAAGGAACACTTCCGAACTCCTTCTATGAAGCCAACATCACCCTAATACCAAAACCAGATAAAGACAACTCAATGAAAGAGAATTACAGGCCAATATCCCTCATGAACATAGATGCCAAAATCCTCAACAAAATTCTAGCAAATCGACTCCAGAAGAACATCACAAAGATCATACACCATGACCAAGTAGGATTTATTCCAGGAATGCAAGGATGGTACAATATCCGCAAATCAATAAACGTGATACATCACATAAACAAATTGAAAGATAAAAATCATATAGTCATATCAATTGACGCAGAAAAAGCATTTGACAAAATCCAACACCCTTTCCTGTTAAAAACTCTTAAAAAGGTGGGAGTACAAGGATCATACCTCAACATAATAAAAGCTATATATGATAAACCCACAGCCAACATTATACTCAATGGGCAAAAACTAAAACCATTCCCTCTAAGAACAGGAACAAGACAGGGATGCCCACTCTCGCCACTCCTGTTTGACATAGTTCTGGAAGTACTAGCCATTGCAATTAGACAAGAGGAGGAAATAAAAGGCATCCAAATTGGAAAAGAAGAAGTAAAGTTATCCTTATTTGCAGATGACATGATATTGTACATAAAAAACCCAAAAGACTCCATTAAAAAACTAATTGACTTAATAAATGAATTTGGCAACGTAGCAGGATATAAAATTAATGCCAAGAAATCCATGGCATTTCTATACACCAACAGTGAAACTACAGAAACAGAGGCTAAAAAAGCAATTCCATTCACCATTGCACCAAAAAAATTAAGATACCTAGGAATAAATTTAACTAAAGAAATAAAGGACCTATTTGCGGAAAACTACACGACACTGAAAAAAGAGATAGAGGAAGATGTAAGGAGATGGAAGAACATACCATGTTCACGGATTGGTAGAATCAACATCATCAAAATGTCCATACTTCCTAAAGCAATCTATAGGTTCAATGCACTCCCCATTAAAATACCAACGACATATTTCACTGACCTAGAAAGAACTCTCCAAAAGTTCATTTGGAACAATAAAAGACCCCGAATAGCCACAGCAATTCTGAGAAAGAAGAGTAAAGTAGGAGGGATCTCAATACCAGACTTCAAACTATACTACAAAGCCACTGTTCTCAAAACAGCCTGGTACTGGCACAAGAACAGACAAATAGATCAATGGAATAGAATTGAGAACCCAGATATCAACCCAAATCACTATGCTCAATTAATATTTGACAAAGGAGGCACGAATATACAATGGAGTCAAGACAGTCTCTTCAATAAATGGTGTTGGGAAAATTGGACAGACACATGCAAAAGAATGAAACTAGATCACCAACTTACACCATTCACAAGGATAAACTCAAAATGGATACAGGACTTAAACATCAGACGGGAAACCATAAAAATACTAGAAGCATCCACAGGTAGCAAAATCTCAGACGTATGCCAAAATAACTTCTTCACTGATACTGCCCCTAGGGCAATGGAAGCTAAAGAGAAAATAAACAAATGGGACTACTTCAAAATAAAAAGCTTTTTTACAGCAAAAGAAACCATCAATAAAACAACAAGAAAGCCCACGGTGTGGGAGATCATATTTGCAAATATTACCACTGATAAAGGTTTAATCTCCAACATTTACAGACAGCTTATACAACTAAATAAAAGGAAGATGAATGATCCAATTAAAAAATGGGCAATGGACCTAAACAGAATATTTTCAAAAGAAGACAGAAGGAAGGCCAAAAGGCACATGAAAACATGCTCAAAGTCACTAATTATCCGAGAGGTGCAAATCAAAACAACAATGCGGTACCATCTCACACCTGTCAGAATGGCCAACATCAACAAATCAACAAACGACAAGTGTTGGCGAGGTTGCGGAGAAAAAGGAACCCTCGTGCACTGCTGGTGGGAATGCAGACTGGGCAACCACTGTGGAGAACAGTGTGGAGTTTCCTCAAAAAACTGAAAATGGAACTCCCATTTGACCCAGTAATCCCACTTCTAGGAATATATCCCAAGAAACTAGAAACACCAATCAGAAAGGATATATGCACCCCTATGTTCATAGCAGCACAATCTACAATAGCCAGAATTTGGAAACAGCCTAAGTGCCCGTCAGCATATGATTGGATCCAAAAACCATGGTACATCTACACAATGGAATACTATGCTGCCATAAAGAAGAAGGAATTCTCATCATTTGCAGCAACCTGGATGGAATTGGAGAGCATCATGCTGAGTGAAATAAGCCAATCAACGAAAGAGAAACACCACATGACCTCACACATCGGTGGATGATAAAGATCTTTATAAACTGATGAACCAAGAGACAGATATAGAGAAAGTAAAGCAACAGGCAGACTGTCAAATTACAGTGGGGAGGGTAGGGATATCAGGGGGAGATAATAGATCAACCGAAGGACTTGTATAAATGCATATAAGAACAACCAATGGACATAAAACTATGGGGAGGGAGGGGATATGTGGGAGGGAGGGAGGGGGGCAATAAAAAAAAATCAAGAAAATATGTAAAAAATAAATAAATAAATAAATAAATAAATAAATAAAAAAAAAAGAAATCATCAGCACACTCAAAAAGAGTTCAGCCGTGGATAAATACTACAGAGTCAAAGCCAGCTTTAAGGATTTGGGAAAATATTGGGGGAGGGGAGGGAGAGACTCACTGAGCTATGCATGCCCACGTCAATTGTCTTCCTGTAAACATACACGCAAAGAGAAATGGTGAGTCCAGTGCAATGGAATTAGAAAGCTGAACAGGAGCCAATTACTGTAAATCAGGCCATGTCAGCAGTAATTGAGATGAAAATAGTAGTTGGATTAAGGACTAGAGTCTGATGAGGAATTACAAAAGCATTTATGGCTCTTAGATCTTGTAGAAATCAATAGATTTGATTCCCAACTGTATCAAATCCCCCTCCTTTCATCTCTGGCAAGATTCAGGTATTGCAGGGTGAGGAAGTAAAGATAAGAACACTGGGGTCTATTATGGGTCTGATTCCTTGTTCTGCTTCTGAAGAGAAAGAGTGTTGGGCTGGTTAGTGATGAGACAGGTTTATTCCTGCATGGGCTGTGCACTCAGTAGCAATCCAACCTGAATGGCACGTGAAGTCTGGAGACTAATTAGGACATCTTTTGAGGTTGCATCCTCTTCAGAGGATTTTAAATTGAGATATGTTTCCCTTAGGGAAAGAACTGTGAGATCTGGTCTGAGGGCAGGGAAATAAAAATACCTTTCTCATTACAATTTTGGTGGCATTAAATTTACATAACAAGTGTCTACCTAAAAGGTTTGATGATGAGTCAGAAACTATAAAGGCATGTACGGGTGGCCTGAAATATGGTCAATAAAAAGAGACACCAACAACTTAAACAGAATTAGAGATAATTAGTTGACAAGCAGAGATAAATCCTTTTAGCCAATGGAAAGGAAAGTTGCATTGGTGTCATTTAAGAAGTACAGATCCTAAAACTGTATTTTAAACTTAATGGGGGGGGGGGGGGGAGGAGGGCTTGAGGGGTATTGATTGACCTCAAATGATGGGGAATTGTCCCACAGAAAGGCAAAATAGAACCTCTGAGGATTCCTGGGATCTGGAAAATTGCATTTAAGCTTTGTTTTAAATGTAGAACAATTGTGTGTGGGTTTTTTGTTTGTTTTTTAATATCCTGGCCTTTTATAATACCTGCAAATATCTTGAGACCTGTAGGTGAGGCTCTGTAGTTGGCAAAAGAAATGGGTGGATGTTGAGTTACCCTTAGAGTCATATTTCTCTTTTATAAAAGCTCAATTTGCAAGGCAAGTTCTGCTCATTTAAATTCCTTTATCTCCTGCTTTCCTGCAAGCTATTTCCAAAGAAATTAGAGAGCAGCTTCAATAATAACACTGAGAAGGGAAAACAAAACAAAACACTGAGAGGATGTCCTGCATAGCAAATCACTCCAGTTTGGAGGTGTGTTTTGTTGTTGTTGTTTTGTTTTGTTTTTGTTATTGTTGTTGTTTTTTTATACCTGGGGGAAGATTTCTTAACAAATGGGAACTAAAAGATTCCTATATTCTGGGGTCTCAGAGTTTAATGCAGTGTGCTTTTGGAAAGTCTGTATAAAAGTGTTCCACAAAGACCATGGGAAGTCCCCTTTCTTTCTAACTGTAACTTGAACCTTAGACTCATTCCCTTTGAAGGAAAGACATTTACCATTTATTCTTGAATATTGGCTTCCAGCTGATGTATTTTCTGACCATTTTAAGAGGGAGCGTGGGAGAAGTTGACCATCTGTTTCTGTTTCTTCTATCAAGGAAAAAAAAGCAAGTGTTTAGAGAAGAGGGGTGGGTCTGCCTTGTCTTATAACAACAGTATAATCCTAGATGGGAAAAACACCCTTTCATAGCCAGTGGAGGTCCCTAAAAGTGGGGCTGAAACTGGCCACTAATTTTTCTAACTTACTCTAAATTTTGTAGGATCTTTCAAAAGTGAGCGTAAAGGGTTGTGTAATTTAAAAGATCAGCTGCTGTCCAAAGGCTGTGAACTCTTTGTGATGGGGTCCAGTATATACCCACAGAGGACATTCTGTTACAGAAAACCGAAGAAGAACAAAGCAATACTTAGAGAGATGGAGTTACATTTATTATGCGCGGGTCCAAAGGAAAATGTATTTCAAATTCTGGGCCCCAACATGCAGGAACTCTCCCTGTTTATATGATTTTACCTTCTTTTGTCTCCCAAATATGGAGTGTTTCCGGCCCCTTTTGCGAGTTCATAAAGAGCCCGTATGTGCTGGGCCTTGAGACCTCACCAGAGGCCTAGCCTGGCGCCAGCACTGATAACCTTGTCTGGGGAAAGTTTAATGGCCTCTCTGAAGTGGGAGTAGTCTTAGCAAGCAAGAATTTACAGAAGCCAATTAGCAGGGTTAAAATTTCAAACAGCAGTTTTCATATAAGATGGATGCTTCAATTCCAAGGAAATGCCTGGAGCTGATAGGATTTGATTATAGATACCCAGGAAGAAGGAGAGATTATAAGGGACAGCAAAATGATCCCTGTCATATGGCCCCAACGTGTCAACTAAAGTTATCTCCTGGCCATCATCATTTACCTAAGCAACCTGTGTAGCCAGGCCTCGAGTGCTTTCTGTAAGAGAAAGAGAAGAAAGCGGTCAGTTGGGTTTCTAAGGAATTTTCTGGAGAAGTCAAAAGAATTTCAGGGATTCAAATAATTTGTTGAGGAGGTAGGGTTGGATTTGGGGAGGGGAATGTGAGCCAGGGGGACAGAGAACTAAGAGATTTTCTAGAGGACCATGGGCAGGGAGTTGGTGGTAACTGGGAGTATACTGGGGGCATTTACTATTGGTGTACATTTCAGCTTTTGTTCTAATTCTGATTTCTATTCTTTAATCTAATTAAAAGACTCCATATGCCCTTTTTGGTTCCTCTTTCAATTTGATCTTCACATAGGTACCAGTAGGACAATTATTTAGGATGAGAACTCTCTAAACTTTTTTCAAATATAAAAGTCTTCTTCAAAGGATTGAAGAGTAATTATACAAATGTAATTATACAATTACCTATTCTAATAGTGACTCAATCCAATATGGCTCTCCAAAGAAAGACCTAGAGGTACCATTTTAGACTTAGAATATGTTTCTGTCATGAATGGAAGAGACATCCCTAATGTGGGTGCAGCCCCATGGTCCAAGAAGTCACTCCCGAAGATAGCAAATACCCCATTGCCACCAGTAGGAAGAATGGTGTTTGTGAGACCCGTGTCTCCCACAAAAGTAGGATGGCTTCGATCACAGACCTGATAACCTGTGACACAGGGAACGTGGTACTGATAGGAGGCAATAAGGTAAGAGGTGACGAAGGCCACTTAGGGGCTGAGGTCCCTTGCTAAGACAAACTCCCCTGGAGCTGGCAAGGTCAGACAAAGAAAATGTTGCTCATGCCCTTTGTGCCTTTGGCTCCTACCTGATGCAAGCCCAATAACCTGACCCCCTGGCTGGCGGAAACCAGGTTACAAGCTTTCAGGATACAAAACAAGGTGAAAGGATAATCCCATGCAGTCTCTTATTGATGACCCACTCTGCAGACGGCAGTCTAGGGAGAACTCTAAACTCACATTCTGTGAGATCAGCTCAAACAATAGGCTTAGGAGTCATGCCTGTGTACTACCCTACAATGGTTCTCTAGAAAACTGGTACCAAACACAGACACAGAGAACATTTCCCATAATATCTGGGGTGAAAAGGATCAATTAAAACAGAGAGTGCAAAGCCCTGGCAGGTGTGGCTCAATGCACTGGAGTGTTATCCAATGCACTGAAAGTTCTCTGGTTTGACTCACAGTCAGGGCATATACCCAGATTGCGGGTTCTATGCCAGGTTGAGGTGTGTGCAAAAGACAATCAATCAATGTTTCTCTCTTATATTAACATTTTTCTCTTTCTCTCCTTTATCTCTAGAAACAAATTTAAAAAAAATTTAAAAATAAAAAACAGAGTGCACAGAAAAAAAATACACAAGAATCATTATATATATATATATATATATATATATATATATATATATATATTGATTTCAGAGAGGAAGGGAGAGGGAGAGAGAGAGAAACATCAATAATGAGAGAGAATCTTTAATTAGCTGCCTCCTGCATACCCCCCACTGGAGATTGAGCACGAAACCCAGGCATGTGCTCAACCACTGAGCCATGCCAGCCAGGAAAGTCATTTAACTTTTGTTGGCTTTTTCAGATGCCCTCGAAATGTCAGCTGCATTCTCCACAGGGAATAGGATGTCCCAGCCAATAAAATTCCATTCTTGTCACCACAGTGTAGAGCACATGTGTCAAACACAAGACCCGCGGGCCAAATCCAGCCCGCCAGGCCTTGCAATGTGGCCCACACCGCGCTGTCATCACTGCACTCCACTGTCAGTTTATGACATTGTCAGTTTATGACTGTTCAGTAAACCATTCGGCCCGCGATTAAGGCTGGATTTTAGATTTTGGCCCCTTCTCTGATTGAGTTCGACACCCCTAGTGTAGAGCATAAAAAATAATTTTCTCTACCTCTTTAGGTACTGTGGCTGGGGACTATGGATTGAATTTACAAAAGACAGATTAACAGAAGAAAAGAAAATATATATTATTAAATGTTTTTATGTGTACACAAAAGCTTTTATTAAAAAAAATGCAGACATGAAGAAGCAGTTAGTACCAAGAATGATAAAATCATGGAGAAATGACAAGACAAATGGAAAAGAGGTTAAGCTTCTTCAAAGGGTGAGAAATTGTGGGAGTCTGACTAAGAACTATATAGGGAAAGTAATGGCAGATAAGGATTATTTTAGTAGGTGTGTTTGTTCAGATCCATCTCAGCACTGGCCTCCAGTAACAAGAATGTTCTTTCCACCCCAGTTGGCTTGGCTCATTGACTGAGCATTGACCTGTGAGCCAGGAGGTCCTGGTTCGATTCCCAGTCTAGGCACATGCCCCAGGTTGCTGGCTTTATTTATCCCCTGTGTGGGGCGTGCAGGAGGCAGGTGGTCAATGATTATATATATATATATATATATATATATATATATATATATATATATATATATGTATGTATTAGTATTAAGGTACTTTATTTCCTAGTATAGGAATAGTACCTTTCTGCATGGAAAAAAATATGACCTGCTTTCATGTAGAAAGGGGAAGGTCTGAGAGTCCTTCCCTTCCTACATCTGTAGTTTCTGTCTTCAGCTCAAAATGATCCATCTGCCAAAGTGACATATTGTGGGGTAGAATATCCTTAGCCTCTTAGCATATACACACAATCTTGGAACTCTTGAAGGGTTTGTTTTATTTTGTGTGTGTGTTTTTTTTAAAGTGGATAATTCAAAAGGTTATTTTGAATTTTGTAGACCACATGTGTCAAACACAAGGCCCGCGGGCCAAATCCAGCCCGCCAGGCCTTGCAATGTGGCCCGCACCGCGCTGTCATCACTGCACTCCGCTGTCAGTTTATGACATTGTCAGTTTATGACTGTTCAGTAAACCATTCGGCCCGCGATTTAGGCTGGATTTTATTTTTTATTTTATTTTATTTTTTTAAAATATATTTTATTGATTTTGTAGAGAGGTAGGGAGAGAGATAGAGTGTTAGAAACATCGATGAGAGAGAGTCATCGATCAGCTGCCTCTTGCACACCCCCTACTGGGGATATGCCCGCAACCAAGGTACATGCCCTTGACCAGAATTGAACCCGGGACCTCTCAGTCCCCAAGCCGACACTCTATCCATTGAGCCAAACCGGTCTTGGCTAGGCTGGATTTTAGATTTTGGCCCCTTCTCTGATTGAGTTCGACACCCCTAGTGTAGACGAGAGATCTCTTTAAAAGGTGTGTGTGTGTGGGGGGGGGGGTTGTTCTGGTTTGTTAACTTCCAAGCAGATATTTTTATATGAAAGAGTAGGTTTTTACAGAATTGACAAAGAGTTACGTGCCAAAATTCTGTTCATGTATAACAGGATTTATTCTAATACCCCCCCACCCACCCCACCCCCCCCCCGCCCCCCGCACACCACTTTTAAAACGCACCCCTCTCCTTTTTATAGATTGTCCTCTTGAGAGGGACTGTGACTTGGTAAGAGGTGGTTATTTGTAAAACAAAAAACTAGATACCAAGAAAAAAGCCTTAGTAAAAATGCTATTTTAAAGATAGATATAGAGATATAAACCTTTCTGGTTTACGTGTTGCTTTGCAACAAATAAATGATTTCAGATTTGATTAGATGTCCGAAAAATATTATTCACAAAGCAATCATTTATTCACGGCTCCTGTGTTTCTAATCCCTTTATGATATAATACTAGACTGAATTCTGATGTGTAGTTTAGAAGAATACCAGTACAATAAGCTGAACACTAGTCTTTGACCAAGAAAAAGAAACTATTTACATTAATATCTGCCCAAGCACTCCCTTTTACAAAAGAATAATGTCAGGAACTACTGGGTTTTTGTTGAAGGGCCTCTGGTCAAAAGCAAAGGACATTTGATAGTTAACTCCAAGGAGGAGGCAGGAAGTGAATTAAGACAAACAAGAGGAAATGAGTATTTGATTGTGGCTGAAAGACCAAGCACACAAAGTCATGCAGATTAGCAAACCCAGAGTGCCAGCACTCCTGAGCTGTAATTTTCTGAGAACAAAAAGGCATTAACTGGGTACCCTCAAAGCACAATGACTACTAATTACCAAAGATAAAAGTAAGGCTCCTGCCTCTAATCCCCAAACCTCCTACTATAGCTCTGTGAATACCACTTGTGAATTTGCTCATTCTGTTTTCCTTATTATAAAGGCAACCCTGGAAGTAGCATAGCTATTTTGGATGTTTCTGTATTTATAAATAGACCATTCTAATCAAAACAAGGAACAAATGAATTAGAAAACTTTTGTAAGTGTAAAGAGTTATTTACATTATAGTGTGTTGGCCAGTCATTTAAAATTATGTACCTTGGAGATCCCTTTTTTTTTTTTTTTTTTTTTAATAAAAGCTTTATGGTTGCCGAAATAGGTTTGGCTCAGTGGTAGAGCATCTGTGTCTGTCTGTGGACTGAAAGGTCCCAGGTTCAATTCCAGTCAGGGGCATGTACATTGGTTGCGGGCATATCCCCGGTAGAGGGTGTGCAAGAGGCAGCTGATCCATGATTCTCTCTCATCGACGTTTCTAGCTCTCTATCTCTCTCCTTTCCTCTCTGTAAAAAATCAATAAAATATATTTAAAAAAAAAAAAAAAAGCTTTATGGTTAAACACCTGGTAAAATGCCACTGAATGATATAATCAATGCTTAATATTTTGGAAAATAAAACCTACTAAGTAAGGGATAGGAATCACATTTTCATATGGAGTTCTTCAATGATGTTTCAGGATTCTGTACCTACTACCTATTCATTTTAAAGGAATAGTACAACTTATCTAAGTTTATCAGTATACTGGTTTTCTTGGTAATAAAATATGGAATACTAATAAAAATAACAATTCCTGAGGACAGAATATATAATGGACAACTCTTCTTTGTGGTTGCTACTTATAAGTTAAATATTTTATAATCAGTTCTGTTGTAAAATTAGTGAAGTCTATATTCCCATGTAGGGGAAAAGGTGTGTTTTTCCCCTGTATTCCATCAGATCTCCCATTATCCTTTTTGCTTCTGATAAGTATCGCTGTGGCAGATAAACTGCCAAGCAGCATGGGAGAATAATCAGCCGGGCACTGAGAGGATCCAGAAAAGGAGCCTTTCATGCAGAATTGCAGATGCACTAGTGCGGTGACTCAGGGAATCAACCTCCAAAGCCTAAGTGATGAGTATGGAGGAAGCTTTCCTTCTATCCCCTTTGTTTCTTTGTCCCCCAAATACAGATCAGGCTTCTGGACTTTTCATGGTCTCTGCAGCCCCCCATGGTTTGGGATGGTGGAAGTGAGATTACACCCAAAGGACTGGACTGGGTAGCACCAGCACTGCCAACCCCCTCCAGGGTTGTGTATGGTTCATGGCTTATGACCTCTGTAAAATGGGAGTATTCTGGGAAACAGGTTCTGCAAGGCTGGACAAGCATTACAGAGAAGAATAGAGCTTAATTATCTACTAGAAAGAATGTGTATAAGAACACTGGTTACTGGCACAGATTCAGATTGCTAGCCCCCCAATTACCTTATATTCCACCTCATCATACAATGTCTAATTAGTTTATATTCCAAAATAGAAGCCCGGTGCATAAAATTTGTGCATGGGGGTGGCAGTATGTGTGTCCCTCAGCCCATCCTGCACTCTCCCCAATCTGGGACTCCTAATCGGGCAGATGGATATTCATCTCACAATCCAGGACTACTAGCTCTCAATTTCTCACCTACCTGCCTGCCTGCCTGATTGCCCCTAATTGCTTCTGCCTGCCAGCCTGATCACCCTCTCACCACTCCCCTCCCAGCCTGATCTATGCCTAACTGCTCCCCTGACAGCCTGATTGCCCCTAACTTCCCTCCCTTACAGACCAGATTGCCCCCAACTGCCCTCCCTTGCAGGCCTGGTCCCTCCCAACTGTCCTCCCCTGCAGGCCTGCCCCCCCCCCCCCTGTGTTCCCAGGAGGCCTGCCCCTTCCCCCCACACCTGCGTTCCCAGGCAGGCCTGGTTATCCCCAACTTCCCTTCCCTGAAGGCCTGGTCTCCCCAACTTTCCTCTGTTGCAGGCATGGTTCCCCCAACTCCCCTCCTCTACAGGACTGAGTCCCCCACAACTATCCTCTCATGCTGGCTTGGTTGCCCCCTACTGCCCTCCTGTGCTGGCCCAGTAACCCCTAACTGTCCTCTCCTGCAGACCTTATTGCCCCCAACTACCCTCCCTTGCAGGCCTGGTCCTTCACAACTGCCCTCCCCTGATGGCCTGATTGCCCACAACTGCCCTCTCCTGCCAGCCATCTTGTGTCCCCATGGGAGCAGTCATCTTTAACCACATGGGGGCGACCATCTAGTAGTGTGTTGGAGTGATGGTCAATTTGCATATTACCTCTTTAGTAGATAGGATAGACACATTTTTTTTTCCAAATACCGGTCCTCAAACATCACCAACTCTACCTGTTGATAAAACAAAGCTGAGTTTATAGCTTACTGGGTAAGGGAAAATATCCTCAAGAGCTTTTGACAGTATCTAGAGGGGAGAGAGAAAGGTCTGAATTTATGGAGAATTAGAAGCCAAGTTTAAGCAAGCCCTATCCATTGTTCTTGTGCACCTAGGTTAAAACACATTTGAAATGCCAGTAGAAATCTTTCCCAACACCTCCAAAGTACAACTGTTACTGGTGGGGAGTTTTCCATGTCCCCACCTGTTGCCAGGGAAGTAGGCTTTCTTGCAATGTCACAAGAAAAGGAATTTTCTGAGACTCACATGGAAGGATGAGATAATGTAGAAAGCTTTATTTCTGTAGGATTACACCACTGAGTTTCCAAGGTCCCCTAACCCTCCATCCTGCCAAGGAAAAAGTGTAACTGTCTCCTTAGCAGAGTGAGGAATAAAGCTGTTGGCCAGTTTCCATTCCATGTGGGAGCACAGTCCAGTTCAGAATCAGGCCAGTTTGTGTTCCCGGCTGCAGCCCATCAGTTCATTGTGTGCTGGGTCTGCATTGCTATGGACCATGCATCCTTTAGGGCCACATGGCAATGGAGGCTCTTAAGGGTGCAAGTCAGGCTGAGAGGGGAGTGGTTAGAGGGTGATCAGGCTGGCAGGCATAAGTGGTTAGGGGCAATCAGGCAGGCAGGCGAACAGTTGGGAACCAGCAGTCCTGGAGCAGAGGAGGAGGAGCAAAGCCAGAGGAACAAGAGAGTAAAGAGAGCAAACTCCTTTGTCTGGGGCATTATGTACTCCCAAATTTTCCCATCTTTGCAGTGGCTCCATCCTCTCTACCCAATGATCTCTGTTCCAGGTTAGACTGACAGGCAACTGTACTGTGCATGCTCCAATCTCCCCTCTGTTGGACCCCTTCCCTTAGAAATCTGTGGGGAGTGGGCCAGTGGTTCCCTGGGGAGTGTAAAGGTGCAGCTTCTTGAAGCTGCCCAATGACCATGCTTATAATGTCTGGTCTCCTTTTTGTTCCTTCCTTACTATTACTCACTAGGTAATTACAACAGTCACATAACCACCTTCAAGGGAGCAAATAATCTTGTTAACTATCCTGTACTTTGCTTCCTCTCACCTTCATGCAATATTCCTTATGTTCCTTCCTTAAGTCCAAAGGTACAGAAAGCAAACAAGCAAACAAAAACAAAACCTGCAAAACTGTCGTTTTCCAGAGCATTTGAGATCTTGCTTCTTGGCATGTCATCAGTTTGTCTCTAATAGACTCTTACCAAAGTCTCCACAGATTTGGACGTTTCTTACTCCGGCACCTGTAATGAGCAACTAAGCCATTTCTTGGGCAAGAATTTCATAATAGAGTAAAGCAATCCTAATGAATACAATGGAGTAAAGTTCTCATTCCCCATGCTGAGCAGTTGGGGAAAGTATAAATGGTTGTGATTCTTATAGTTATCAGCACACATATGAACACTCATGCATGCACGCACACACACACACCCATACACACACACACACACACACACACACACACAAATGAAAAGCCCAAACGGAGTCATTTCTAGCTGTGTCTGTCAGTTAAAGCTGCTATAATTGTTACCGGAGAATTAAACTTCCTTGTTGCTCATGGGAATGAGGTTCCTGTGATATCTCCAGAAAATGAATTTTCTAAGACTGAGATGGGAGGATGGGATGTAGAAAAAGGCTTTATTGGCATGAAGTTACATTTTTGGGGTTCCAAAGCCTTCTGCCCCTTAAGTCAGCCCTGGGAAAGGTGCAGCTGGGGTTCTAGCAAAGCCAGAAATAAGGCCAGTGTCTAAAGCTTCCGTTCCATGTCACAGCCAGGTGCAGTTCAGTCTTTAGACCAGATAAAAGTCCGTTAGTCCATAGTGTGGAGTAGTCCCACATGGCCATGAGACACACCGGTGCAGAAGAGTGCACCCCGCTCCTACAGGATAGCCAGAAACCTCTCCTGGATCCACAAGAAGAGAGCGAGAGAGAACTCGCTTCTTTGTTTAGAAGTTAGGTTTGGTTCACTTGCAGTGGCCACACCCATCCTGGCCACTAGTTTGTTACCAGGTATGACTGGCAGACAGGTAGGCACCTTCCCACGTCACTGTCACTCAGACCTTACTGGGCATGCATCTAAAATGCTTTTGTCTAGTCCCTTCCCCCATCAATAGGCAGAGAATAGACTTGGAGAATGTTAAATGCAAAGCTGTCTAAATGAATGCCAGTGTTATTGCTTGCTCCTTTCCTGTTAAATAATAACCCGCTTATTACAGGGGCATCATAATCTCAAAAATGGTTAAAATTTACAATATGGATTATATACCCTAATGAGGAAGCTGTTGTTCCCCAATAAGAGGCATTAGTTCATTTTATTTATAATATTTTCCCCCTTTTAACAACAGGGGACCCATTTGCCTCTTAACCCTATGACACATGTACATGCTGTACTGATAGGTTTGCTAAGTGGGTCAAAAGATCTGTGATTATTTTAACGTTTATCCCTCGCCCTGCCTATTGCTTATGTGGCAGGGTGGGGAGAAAAGATTTTCTTTACCTCTCTTGGTTCTTTCCTCTTTGACTTTTGTATGTCTTTTGACTTTTTGTCATAAAGAGGTTTATTTTATAGTTTCAATGTCTTCTTTAAAAGCATTTTGCTTCTAGAGCTATAATTTAAAAAAAAATTAATTTACTTTACAAATGTAAACTGTATTTCAATTGGGATATAATTATAAATTTCATGTGTGATAAAGCTTTGAATTTTTTATTGTTTATGTAGAGTTCATTGTACCAATAATACATAGCAATAATATCCCACAAAGCTCTTTCTTTGATTAGTAACTTTTCCTCTAATTTTCATTTACTATTATTATTTCTTCCATGTGTTTCTTTTTTCATTTTTCTGGAATTTTTATAATTTTCATATTTTATCTCTTGGATATGTCCTGCGATCTTTTACAGTATTATTTTCTTCTCTATATTTGTCATGCATTTGAAACATTTCTTTAATTGTATCTTCTGGGGAACAAGTTTTTCAATAATCATCATCAATATTTTTTTTGAACTTTGTGTTATTCCAAAATCATACCTTTTTATTTTAATCCTTCAACAGTTACATTTCAGTGGAATTGAACCAGCTTTATATATTCTTCTAACAAGTGTCTCCTTAAGTTAGTAATTGCTAGTAGGTTTCTTAAGCATTGCTTTTTAGGATCAATACTGAAGTATATTTGTTAGTCTCTTTCAAATAGCTTCAAATCAGCTAGTAATGTCTGGCAATGACATTTCCTTTTAAATGCAATGAAAAGACATAAAATTATTGGACATTTTCTTGTGTCCTGGAATGGAGTTTTCTTGCCCTCAAAGTATCTGTACGTGTACAAGTATCTTCTTCCAAAGCTAGGGGTCAGGAGTAATTTAGTCCAGCATCTTTTCCTTCCTCCGTGTTATCTAAGGGTCTTTACAACCAAATGCTTCACTTTTCTGAAAGTGTTCAACTGTCTTCCAAGTCTGAGCATCATCATGGAACCAAGGAAATAGAATCAATACTACAGGCATCTCTCAAGCTGATTGTTTGGCTTTCACCATAGGACAGGAAAGCCTGCTCTCACTTCTGGAACTTCCAATCCATTAGAGCTATAATCTTTGTTATGGTTTGAATTATGTCCACCCAAGAGACACCTTGAAATCCCAAACCTTAGTACCTGTGAAAATCACCTTATTTGGAGATAAAACATTTGCATATGTAATCATTTATAATAATAAAAGTATAATATGCTAATTAGACAGGACAGCTGAACAACCTTCCAGACAAAGCCATGATAGCAGGGGATGAGGCAGAGGTGGTTAGGGGCTATCAGTCAGGCAGGCAGAGTGGTTAGGGGTCATCAGGCAGGCAGGCAGAGTGTTAGGGGAGATCAGGCAGGCAGGTGAGTGGTTAGGGGCAATCAGGCAGACAAGAAGAGTGGTAGGGGCAATCAGGGGCTTAAGCATGATCAGGCAAGTGAGTGGTTAGGAGTGATCAGGCAGGCATGCAGAGGGGGTAGGGGTGATCAGGCAGGCAAGCGAGTAGTTAGGGGCTATAAGGCAGGCAGGCAAGCCATTAGGAGCCAGGGGTCTTGGATTGTGAGAGGGATGTCCCAGATTGTGAGAGGGTGCACACTGGGCTGAGGATTGCCCCCCTCCCATGCAGGAATTTTGTGCACTGGGCCTCTAGTGTTAAGATAAAGCCACTAGAGTGGGTGCTAATCCAATATGACTTGTGTCCATAAAAGAGAAAAAGAGGCACATACAGAGGCACAGGAAGAATACCATGTATAATGGAGGCAAAAATTGAAGTAATTCATTTGCATGCCAACACATGCCAAGGATTTCTGGCAAACATGAGAAGCTAGGAAGGGGCAAGGAAGGATTTTTTTTCTTGGAGCTTCACAGAGCATGGCCTTGCTGATAACTTGGTTTTGGACTGCTAGCATCCAAACTGTGAGAGATTTAAAAAAAAAAAAAAAAAAAGGAAGGGGGAGGTGGTGGCAGCTATAAAGTTAACTTCACAAAAGTAACCTCACAGGGTGATCTGATCATAAATTTTAACTGTGCAGGTCATCCCGGATTAGTCACACATATAGCTTCTTCAGTAAAAGGTTTATCTTTGCCTTCAGCAAGTCCCGTTCATTGTTTTTGTACTTGTAGGTTAAAATACCTTTGAAATCCCTCCAAACAAAGTGTAACCACCCTTAAAGGAGCACAGTCTTAACTATCCTGATATCCAATCCCTGACTTGCTCTGACCCACTTTTACATAGGCTTTTTTTTTTTCCTGTTCCCTTCTTAATTGCAAATATACAGGAGAAACTGCATAAGAACTATTTTCAGCTGAAGGCATTTCAATTCCTGAAATCTCTTGTGTGACTAAAAGCAGAGCCTCCCCAAAGAATGCAAGTGTCATATGTTCCATCCCCTAGAGCACCCCTAATCTTTTCAGAGACAAGAAGTCTGCACAACCCAGAAAGACATTGTCACAAACTATCATATCTCCCATCAATTTTTCTAAGGACACACTTATATTTTCCAAAAGTCATTTGCTTTTCCAGAAAAGCCCTTTCTCCCACTGTTAGTTACAGCAGTTAAGTTAGGATCAAATTCTTACCCCTCCGTTGAGCTACTCATCTCTGTATATTCCCATGTCTATGAAGGATGCACACGCTAATAAACTTTTGTTTTTCTCTTGTTAAGCTGTCTTTTGTCACTCTAATTTACAGGGACCTAGCCAATGAACAAGCATATCTAATATATCTGAGATTTTTCTCTTTTTCAAAATTTGAGAAGTGGGCATTCTGATTGAAAACAGAGGCAAAAAATTACATTAGCTTCCTAGAGCTGCATAACAACATACCACAAACTGGGTGGCTTATAATACAGAAATTTATTCTCTCTTCATAAGGAAAATCCAAACCTATAGAGAAATTGTATGACTTTACATATGCTAAAACCGAAGACAGTGCCAGGAAGCACCATTTAAAATGCTGCAGAGAATGATAGTTTTGCCATTGTACAATGTGTTGATTTTATTTTAACTTATAGCTGAGAGTCTGTACTTTTGACCAACATTTTCCCATTTCCTCCACTCTCTAGCCCTTGATAATTACCTTTCTATTCTCCGTTCTATATAAATTCAGCTTTAAAAAAAATTCACATATAAGTGATACTATATAACATTCATCTTTCTCTGTCTGATTTATTTTGCTTAGTATAATGCAAACATGTTAAACTCATGGCCAGTGGGCTACAAGCCTCCCTAACCCTAACCCTAACCCTAACCCTAACCCTAACCCTAACCCTAACCCTAACCCAAGGCTTCGAGTTTCACATGCTTTCGGGGTTCATCCATGTTGTTGCAAATGGTGGAGTTTCCTTTCTCAAGGCTGAATGATACTGTTCACAAGGTGATCTGATCATAAATTCCTAAATGGGCAGGTCATGGTGGGTAGTCATGCCCCAGGCATATAACATTTTAATAAAAGGTTTATCTTTGACTTAAGCAAGCTCTGTCCATTGTTTTTGTGCATCTAGGTTAACACAACTTTGAAAAAATTCCTAATCACTCTCAAGAGAGCACACAATCTTGTTAACTATTCTGCAATTCAATACCTACCTTGCTTCCTCCTACTTCCATATAATCTTCCTTACATTCCCTATTTAATTTCAAATGTCTAGAAGAAGTCGCAAAACTGTTATTCCTCAGAACAGCAGTCACCGACCAATGGTCCAAAAGTTTGGTGACTGCTGCTCCAGAGCATGTGAGAGAGATTTTGTTCCTCAGCATATGTTATTGGTTTGGCTCAGATTAACTTTTTTTTTTTTTCTTTTTCTTTTTTCTCTAACATTTTAGATAAACTCTCATAAAAACACTAGAGTCCCGGTGCATGGATTTGTGCACTGGTGGGGGAGTAGCCTGCGGGGGTCAGCCCACTGTGGGAGCACCACTCATCCTAGTCAACCAAGCAGCTGTGGACCTGCCCTCTGGGTGGCTGCTCCCTCTGTGGGAGCACACTGACTACCAGGGGGAAGCTCCTGCATTGAGCATCTGCCCCCTGGTGGTCAGTGCGCATCATAGACTGATTGACCGGTCATTCTGCATTCTGGTCACTGGGTATATATATATATATATATATATATATATATATATATATATATATATATATATATATTCTATAAGTTTGGGTGTCCTTATGTCAACAATATTATCATCATGAATCAAGATATGGCACAGAGTGTATTCGTTGTTACTTAGGTATTGTTACTTCTAGGTTATTTCAGCTGAGGGAGTGAGGAAATATATGCATACACATTTTTCATATATATTCATCTGTATGAATGTTAAACTAAATGTGATTTCATACTGATATCTTCGACTGTAATCTATACCACGCTAATTAATCCAGTCTTCTCTTTTATTTTTCTCTATAACCTCACATTCCATGAGTGCAAAGATGTCTCCTACCATCTGCCATTTGTTTCCCTAATTATTCCATTCCACTATATATGTGTAGGGCTACCCAAGGTCACATAAGTTTTCTCTGATGTTTTCTTCTTGACATTGTATAATTTTGTGGTTTACATTTAGGTCTAAAAACCATTCTGGGTTAATTTTTATGTAAGGCATAATCTCTGTGTTTATATTCCTCTCTCTTATTTTTTTTTTAATTTTAATTTTTGCATATAGGCATTCAATTCTTTCAGCACCAGCAACACGTGTCGAAAAGGTATTTTTTCTCCATTTAATTGCTTTTGCACCTTTGATAAAAACTAGTTGACTATATCTCCATGTGTCTATTTCTGTGTTCTCTATTCCTTTCCATTGATCAGATTTGTGGGCAAGGAGTTGTTCATAGTATGCCTTTATCATATAGTAATGTCCACGAAATCAGTAGTGATGAACAATCTACTTTCTGACATTGGCAATACACCTTTTCTCTCTTATTCTTAGTTAGTCATACTACAGGCTTATTAGATTTGTTGCTATTTTAAAGAAATAGCTTTTGCTTTCATTGATTTTATTCATTTATTTGCTGTTTTCAACTTCATTGATTTATGCATTAATATTTGTTATTTTTTCCCTTCTGCTTGCTTGAGGCTTAATTTTCTTGTTTTCCTAAAGTTTCCTAACTTCAAAGCTGCACAGGAACACACCATTTTCTATCTTCAACGTTCTCTTGTTGATCTAATTAGTAAAAGAAAATAACAAAATTATATACATAAATACGTAAGGGAACTTCATATCAGCTGAAATAACCTAGAAGTAAAAATACTCAAGTAACAATGAATACACTTTGCACTCATATCTTGATTTATGATGACAATATTGTTGACATGAGAGGGTCAGAGACCTCATATGCATGAAAGGAAGCATGGGTAAGGCATCCTGAGCTAGGGATGAGGTAAGTTGCTATGGGTTCATTGCAGGAGGATAAGAGCGGATGCTTAGTAAGTAGAAGGCTGTCCTGCCCTATAGATAATAGGCCAATAGAGATTGTGTCTAACAATTTCTTGTTATGGGCAAGACCCCTAATTTAAGTACGTGTAGGTAAAGGCAGAACCTGAAGCTAAAATTGCCCCTAGTTCAAAGTAATCTACATACCACGAAGGCACTTCTTGGGTGGCTTGTTCTGAACCTCCACGAAGCTTAGGCTTAAATTTTTAATTTTTTTTCTAACATATGCATTTAACACTGTCATTTCCCTCTAATCACTGCTTTAGTGGCATGCCACAGATTCTGATACACTGTATTTCATTTTCATGTAATTTTTGATACTTCTTTTTTTTACTCAGTATATTTTTAAACTCCCCCCCCCCCCCTAATTTCCAAATAGTTGGGGATATTCCAGCTATTTACCTGTTACTCATGTCTAGTTTAATTCCATTGTGGCTTAAGAACATATTTTGAGTAGTTCATATTTAAAAAATTGTTAGGGTATATTTTTCTTTCTTTCTTTCTTTCTTTTTTTTCTTTTTTCTTGGCTACAATGTGTTCTAACTTGGTAAATATTTCAAGTGCTTTCAGGGCTTCAGAAACCTGAATCTACTGGTGTGGGCAGGCATGAGCACCGCAGGAGCTGGGTAGTGGAGAAGCTGCACAAGCTGCAGGAAGCAGGTGCTGGAGAAGCTGAGAGAGAACACCACCGTGAAGGACAGCACTATTGCCTCTGCAGTGTCTGTTCACAGACCACTGCTGGGAAAGCTGAGCTTTGTGCAAACTGGAAAAACAAAACAAAAGCCCCCAAATATTTAAAGGGATCAACTTACTTTTCTCAGAGAAGGCAGTGAGGGTGAACCTAGAGCTGAAGGCAATAAATTAATAAGTGAAAGGACACATTTTCTATGATTTGATGTCACTTTGATTCCATTGTGATAACATGATTATTATTTAACAAAAAAGAAAGAAAGGGAAGACCAGATAATATAGGCCAAAAAGCTACATTTAACACTCCAAGTCTATTCCCTACTAATTGATGGTGGAAGAGACTAGACCAGTGGCTCTCAACCTTTCTAATGCTGCGACCCTTTAATACAGTTCCTCATGTTGTGGTGACCCCCAACCATAAAATTATTTTTGTTACTACTTTCATAACTATAATTTTGCTACTGTTACGAATCGTAACGTAAATATCTGTGTTATTCTATAATTTAAGTGAATGCAGCCCTGTAATAGCAGCATGACAAAACAGAGTAAGAATCATTGAAGTTGAAAAGAAAACACAAAAATGTTCAAACTTCCTTTTGGTTTCTTTATTTCCTCCTGACCTCTCTTTCCTCTATGCTTTTTCTTTTCTTTTACAATAAATGAGCAAAATGTGCAGAGTATGCAGCTTTGTTGTGCTCCTTCCTAATACATTTGCATTGTTTCTGTCCTTTTCAATATAATGATAGGATATTCAGGTCTTGGCTTTATAGTTTAATCTATGTTGTCAGCATTAAAATGCTTTTTAATAAAATAGTTATGTGATTTTAAAAGAATAGCTACCAAGATTATATAGCCTGTATCCAGTAAATATATAGCTTTCTTACTTTTTGAACTTATCTAAAATTGAAACATGATTTTTAGTAATTGTATCCTGTAACCTCTTCACCAATACTCGGAGCAAATCAGACCTAAAACCTCTGTTGAAAACTTAAACATTCTGTAGGTCAAGTAAGGGGCATCTATTAAACAATGCTTATCTTATCCTTGGTAATATCTGATTTTTATTATTTTCGTTTATCTATCCACTTGATTTTATTTCCTATAGTGGTAGCTATTTATCATAAAGATTTTTCAAATAAAAAGATTCAACTAATAATCTTAGCGGACTCTAAATCTTTCTATCTAAACCAATATTAAATTAAGAAATTTGAATGTGGAAAATGGATAATAATAATGCTAAACAAGATTATTTTGTCTATAGATTCAATCTGTGAAGATAATTTTGTTTATCTCTAAATAGTAGAACATAGAATATGTGTCCTGGAAATAGCCATTTATATCATGTAACATAATTATCCTTTCTTATTGCTAAAGAAACAAAAGCCCAGTGAAATATTTTCTCAAAGCAAAAAAGGTTTGGGTTTGGCCGAAACCGGTTTGGCTCAATGGGTGGAGCGTCGGCTTGGGGACCGAAAGGTCCCTGGTTCGATTCCGGTCAAGGGCATGTACCTTGGTTACGGGCATATCCCAGTAGGGGGTGTGCAAGAGGCAGCTGATTGATGACTCTCTCTCATCGATGTTTCTAGCTCTTTATCTCTCTCCCTTCCTCTCTTTACAAAATCAATAAGATATATATTTTTTTTAAAAAAGCAACTTATTTCTGAATATCAAATAAAAATTACCAAGATTTTATTTAAAAAAAAAAAAGAAAAAAAAAGGTTTGGGTTTGGAAAGAAGAATTGAGTACATCTATTAATCTCTGCTCCCTTCTGACATCAACTGGTAAAAAAAGGAATTTTTATTCATAACAAAGCCTCAACTATCAGTGGCCTAACACAATACCATTGTAT
This sequence comes from Pipistrellus hanaki, assembly GCF_964339955.1. NCBI lineage: Eukaryota > Metazoa > Chordata > Mammalia > Chiroptera > Vespertilionidae > Pipistrellus > Pipistrellus hanaki. Next base: position 136,747,057 of record NC_140505.1, on the reverse strand, counting down.
TTTTGATTACACAAAGTCCAGTTCAAATGTTTCTATTGGGGGGAAGTTTTCATGTGAATATTCATTTATAACCCTTCCATCTTGTGAATGCCATGCCCACCAGCCCAGAAGTCATTCATCTTAGGCTTCTGGCAGACAGACAGGGGAAAATACCACATAGAAGTCCATTATTTTTGACATTAGTAAATGCTCTATAAATATTAGTTTTTGGTCTATCACATTTTATTATACATGTGATTGTATGCAATATAAATATATTTTATACACACATATTTTTATAGTCCTAGAGATTAATACTAAACTAATATTATTTATTTTATTTGTAAAGATGTTTTGGTTCAGACATGGCCATGACCAACACATATTGGAAGATATATGGTCCTGAAAAAGTATTTATTACTTATAAGATATTCAAATGTATAAAACAAAAAAAGATATGTCTTTTTTTTTTTTTAAAATATATTTTATTGATTTTGTACAGAGAGGAAGGGAGAGAGATAGCGAGTTAGAAACATCGATGAGAGAGAGTCATCGATCAGCTGCCTCTTGCACACCCCCTATTGGGGATGTGCCCGCAACCAAGGTACATGCCCTTGACCGGAATCGAACCCGGGACTCTTCAGTCCCCAAGCCGACGCTCTATCCATTGAGCCAAACCGGTTTTGGCGGGATATGTCTTAATTACCAATTCCCACTATGTTAGACTGCTGTAACATCTAATTTTTCACTGTTTGAGGAGCTGATAAAAGCCATAATATTTGGCCTTCCCTTTGCTACTTTAATTTAACATTAAAACTGACAATAAAGCTGTGAGATACTATCATAACAATCTTCTATACATATCCTGATTTCTCACATATCCTTTATCATTATTTTTTTTTGTTTCTATATTTTTAAACTGAAACAAGATGTGTTTTTATCTAATATGTGAAGTACCTGATTATTTTGCTACCATTGTAAATAACCTAGTTATTAATAACTGAAAAGGAGCAAAGGAAAGGCCAAATGTTATGGGCATGCCATTTTTGCAGCTTTGCCAGAAAGCTGCAATTTAGATGGGTGCCCAGTAGAGTCTGGGTGAAATAGGGAAGGTACCTTCCTGTCAGTCACACCTAGGAAAAAGTCAGTGGCCAGAGTAGGAGTGGCCACTGCAAGCATAGAAAGACTTAAGATACTTAAGCTTCTAAACAAAGGAGTTCTCTCTCTTACTCTCTTTGTTTGTACTCCTGGCTTGCAGGGCTATGTCCCCTATTTTCTGACATGGCCCACAGCCATGTTGACCACATGCACAATGAACCAAGAGACTGTAACTAGTCTGATACTGTTCTGGACCCAGCTCCATGCTGCAGTGGGAACTTTGGGTGCTGGCTTGCTTTTAGCTCTACTGAATCCCCAGCTGCACCTCTTCCAGAGCTGGATGAAGGGAAATGGCACATTAGAAACCAAGGATGTAATTCCATGCACAAAAAAAGCACTCATCTTTCAGCTCAAGTCTCAGAAAATTCTTTTTCTTGAGATATCATAAGGACTTGACTAACAGCACTACTTCCGCAAGTGGATAACTTATTTTCACTGATAAAATTTGAAAAAATGATAAAATAAATCTATATGAGAAAAATCACAATAAGGCCAAATGAGAACAAAATAAACTAATACTTAAAATTGTGCAAAATACATTCAAATATCAATTTAATAAAGGCCTGGTGCACAAAATTCGTACAGGGGTAGGTTTAGTAGGCCTGGCCGGCAGTCAGGGCCAATTGGGTCCTTCCTTCCCCTGGCTGTGGGCTGCTGGCTGGGGCCTTCCTTCGTTCCACACTGCCCCCTGGTGGTCAAGCGCACATCATAGCAAGAGGTTGAACTCTCAGTTGGTCAAACTCCCAAAGGAAAAATTTGCATATTAGCCTTTTATTATATAAGATTAGCCTTATTTCAAAGGTGAAGGAGGGAAGACTCAGAGACAGAGACTTCAGATAGTGCTTAAGCAGTGAAATCAGGACATAGATGCATTTTCTCCCTAATTTTACTTTAAAGCCTATGTATTTAGATATGCTGGCAAAAATTTGGGCTCTTAAACTTCACTTTATTATACAAGTTGCAGGTAACTGAATAATATTATTCCACTCTTATTTTTCAGAAGAACAAAATGAGGCCCAAAGATGTAAGCTGATGTGATTAATTCCTAACATATAGTCTTCAGTAAATTAATCCATTCATTTCTAAACCTGACTCTTGCCCTAATCATAACCCTATCTCTTAGTTAAAATTACATCTTTATACAACAAACTAAGAGTGGTTCCCTAAAAAATAAATTGGACATAATAGGAAAAGAAATGTTTCCCTAAAAAACCATTAAATTTTCTGCACTGAACCAATTTTGGGAAAAATTTAGAATATCTTCTCAGAGGAAATAATCAAAATTATTTAAGCACTGAAGATATTTAAGGTCTTTCAATATAAGATGAAAGATAATATAAAATATTTTACTATGTAAAATAAAATATTCAAATATCCAAATTAGAAATGAGTTGTACTTTTACTTATCCAGATTTCAGACAAATGGTATATAATACAATCTTAGCAAAAGACAATACAAAAAAGAGTAGTAAGTTATCAAATAGTATGTTTCTATAACTTAAAACTAATCAACTTCGTCTTTTTGTGAAAATTTAAAGTTGGAGGAAAATTTTCTTTGTAACTAGAAAATTTGCAATAAAATATAGGTCCTATAAAAATACAGAATTTGAGTAAATTGGTCTTCCTTAACCTTCAAAATATTTGCATAGGTTATAAAGAAATTTTTATAGCTCTCATTTTTATGCTAATGTGAAATAGTAATACTTTTAATTTTAGTGCTAGGAGAAAGTGGCACATGATCTTGCCATCTAATAAATAATTTGAAACTTAGTCCAAAAGCTTATTAATATAAATTTACCTTAGTTGTTGCTTTCATTTCCTTTCACAAATTTTCTAATTGTGTCCAGGCAATAATCAGTCTTTCACCAAATAAAGACTCATTTTGTTATAGGGATTAAGATTCAGCCTTTTTACTGTACATGGGCATCAGTATTTCTTAGATTGAAGTACTAATAATTTTTATTTTAGCCCTATTTTAATGCTGAAGAATATGCCAAAAAATGGAAAACCAGTTGTACTAATCTATCTAGGCTTTTTCACTTGATCATACATAGTTCAAATATAACCATAGACACAAATATTGAAAACAGTTTGTTTTTAATTATTAAAGGTTCAAAATGAAATATCACTCCTACCATATTGTTTAATTTCCTAATACTTAACAAGGTTGAAAAGAATAATGTGACTTAGCCATTCCCTTCTTCCGCCTAAAGGGAATCCCTTTGCTCCAAGACCAAAAGGCAACGGCTGAAACCATGTGAAGAAAGTGGGTGGATTATGGCCGAGTCAGCGCACACCTCTCACTGCTTGAAGAACTCTTTTCTGGCCTCCCAACTTCTGAATCTAACCATGGCTCTCGGGCACTAAATGCATCTCCTGAAATGTTAAAGATGAGAGCCACATATATAATTGAGAGTTTAGCAGCAAATGCAGGCCTCACAACCAGGTCCAACAGATGAAGTGAAATCCCTGAGATTCAGACAACAAGCAGTGTACTGCATTCCGATGACGCTGCTTGTTGGTGGGTTTCTGAAAACGCAGGAACTGTTTAGGATTCAAAATTTAATCTCTTTAAATTGTGAGACCAGAAGACAGAGGCGTAAAAATTCTCTGAGTTATTCAGTGAGACCTAAGAGTTATGTTCGGAAGACGACTATAGATATAATTAAACATAGTATTATAAAACCTTGCAGGCTTTAGATCAGCGTTTTTCAACCGCTGTTCCGCGGCACACTAGTGTGCTGCGAGATGTTGCCTGGTGTGCCGTAGGTGCAGACAAGACAAGAATTTTATAATTTTTCACTATTTTGTTTACTTAATATTTCATAATAAAGTAATTATAAAATACTTTCTTTGTGTTTATTTGATTCCTATTCAAGAGAATTACTTTATATATAGTCAATATAGGCACAGAGTTAAATTTTTTTAACATTTTCTAATGGTGGTGTGCCTCGTGATTTTTTTCATGAAACAAGTGTGCCTTTGTCCAAAAAAGGTTGAAAAACACTGCTTTAGATTATGTGAATTTTTCTCAAATAATTGACAAAAAGCTAGATAAATAGAAATATGCCCAAACTGAAACAGGAATTTTAGGGGGGGGTGAAAAAGAGAGGTTTTAGGAAATTTTAGAAATTAAGGAGACCATCGAAGCAGCCCAGGCCTGCAGAGCAGCAGAAGGTATATTTCCATAGAATAAGGCAGCTAAAAAGCTGAAACAGGTACATTTCCATAGAATGAGGGATCTAGGAACAGCAAAAGGTCTATATTTACAAAATAAAGAGAAGGAAGCCCTTCATCCAGAAGGAGAAGAAAAAAGCCCAATGGGAATAGGAAAACATAAGAAAGAAGAGGGTGGAGAACCTCACTTGTCCATGTGAGGTTTGACCTTTGAGCTCAGGAGTTACTATAGTAACCAGACTAAGGGAATAGTGACCAATCAGAGGGGATATCAAGGCACAAAGCTCTGCAGGTTTTATAAGCCATAGGGAAGAGGAATTCTGTGGGACCATTTCCCTTTCCCCATGTGGGAGTCCATTCTGTGGGACTCTTCTTTCTTCTTATATGGGAGTCTGTACTTGTTCTTTAATAAATTTCCACCTTTGCTATACCACCTTCTGTCCGTGGATTTATTATTTGACTCCAGCTGACAAAGAATCGAGGTTCCAGTCCATAAATTCTGTTTCAAAATCATGAGCTTGGAAACTTTTGCAGTTATCTCAACTAATAACAAAAGGCAATATGAAATCAAAATATGTTGAATTTGGGCAAATAAGAATGCTTTTTTGAAAAATGTATTTTTATTGATCTTTCACAGAAAGGAATGGATAAAGAGTTAGAAACATTGATGAGAGAGAAATATCATCAGCTGCCTCCTGTACGCTCCCTATTAGGGATGGAGCCTGTAGCAAGGCACATGCTCTTGACCAGACTCAAACCAGGGACCCTTCAGTCCATTGAGCCAAACTAGTTAGGGCTAGAATGCCTTTTATACATATAATTTCAACAGAAAAAAAGAAACAGAAAAGTTGAGCACTTGTAAAAAGTTATAAATATTCTCAAAGGGATATTTTTCCTTATGAAATGATAAAAATCAAAGTATTGTGCAAATGACTCAAAAAGAAAATAGTATTTTAACATTGCATAATGTTTTTGCACATGAATGCATATAATTCTTCTTTTAGTAAAGGTTTATTAAAATACTACTTATGTAGTGTATATCCCTGTTACATTAAATTTGAGCTTTATGGCTAGACAAGGCTACAGATAATTTCTAGTCTTTTTGCTCTTTCCAGAACAGTTCATTTTTATTATTGCATCTTAAGGTGAAGATAATACTGTTCTGAAATTCTATAATTGATTTATTACTTTCCAAATATATACTATGATGTTGATATTTTGTGGAAATAAAAATGCAAGGAAATGTTTAAGGTAATTAGAAAAACAACAACAATCGCCTGTTTATTTAAGATAGTAAAAACCAAGACCATTGTGAAACTTGGAATATATTGGGTATTTCCTAATATTGCTAGTTTGTCCTACTAATAAACCTCTTCTAACATTTAAACCAAGGTTACAACAAACATGTATTGGACATAATTTTCAAAAGCCAGAACAAAGAAGAGAATATGGGATTTGTAGCTAAGTACATTTTCCCACAAATGCATTTATAAACAGCCAGCCCTGTTTACAAAATTAAAGAAAGTGCTTCAGTACTTCAGTATGTTAGTTTTCTACAATATTTAAAGGTGAAAAGAAAGGTCAGAAGTATTGGCTCAGTGACATAAAGATACATCCATTGGTTAAAAAGTAAACCAAAACAATGTAGCTACTTTTTAGACCTTATTTTCTTTCAGATTCAACTAGAAATTTATGATATTTAGAGGCTATAGATAAATGCTCTCAAGCTATGAACATGCATGAGATCATGAAATGGAATGTATAGTAGCATAGAGGACTCGGTTGAAAAGTACAAATATTTTAGCTCAGAGATGGATGAACTGTCGGATCAATGACCTGCAGCCTTTAAAAAGGTAAGCAGCCTCTGGCAATGGTCAGTTATGCAAACATGCAGGTGGAGAGGTGTCTGGAAGCCTAGCTGATTACATTGGGCAGTGGTCAGCAAACTGCGGCTTATGAGCTACATGCGGCTCTTTTGCCCCTTGAGTGTGGCTCTTCCTCAAAATACCATGGAGTCTATTTTGAAGAAGTGGAGTTAGAAGAAGTTTAAGTTTAAAAAAATTGGCTGTCAAAAGCAATTTTAATCATTGTACTGTTGATACTTATCTCTGTCGACTAATGAGTTTGCCGACCTCTGACATTGGGAATTGGCTATCACATTTCTCTGACCATGTGATAGCAGTAGCCTCTAGAAGCAGCCCTGCACTGTCAGCGCAAGTGTGAATCCACCAAACATAGGTCAGAGCTCACCCAGTTGCAAAGGCACCAACAAAGATGGAAAGTAAGGACCAAGAGTCTCTGCAGTAAGGACATGTGCAAGGAGAGCAAACAGGGTGGGTGGATGAAATAGAAGCAAAAATCTTTGGACTGGGCCAGCAAGATCCTCTTCTTTTTTTACCCTCAAGATTCTATTACCTGGCAGAGTCTGAAGGCACTGGTTCCACCCTGTGGCTCAATGTTTTAAGTAGAGTCACAGTGCAGTTGAATTAATGGTTAATGTGACCAGAGGAGCTCTAGAGCATAAAAGCCTTCATGACATAAATGACCATATGTAAGTCGTACCAGTGCAGATGAGATAAAGTCATAACACTACAATATTCACTAAAAACGGAACACTTATGAAATTAACCACGTTTCCATCATTTCTCCTCTCACTTAACATTGAAGTATACTCACTTTCTAAATAATTTACATGTAGGTCATTTTTTCTATTTGATTTTAGATAAACTATAGAAGTGGGGTGGATGGAGGGAGAGAGTACATCAACAAAAGAAAACAGGGGCATAATGAAATTACAAATACCTAAAAAAAAAAAAAGTTTTGGGATATTTAGAAATTTGTTCAGATGGTTTCAGAGAACAGAGATTTTGGCAAATGAAGAGTTGATGATGGGACCAATTAAAGTTGAAGTAGAAAAAATGAATATAAAAGAGGATATATTTTCAAAAGTATACTAGAGGCCCAGTGCATGAATTCGTGCATGGGTGGGGTCCTGCAGCCTGGCCTGCACCGTCTCACAATCTGGGACCCGTTGGGGATGCAGTAGTGCATGAAGCAGCAGGTGGCTGGGTAGGAGCCTGAGCCTGGGCCAGGTGCCATGTGGGGAGGCTTGCACTGCCACAGCTGCAATTGCCAACCGTAAGCTTGACATCTGGCACCCATCAGTCAGGTGAGTGGCACTCCCACTGTGGGAGCACGCTGACCACCAGGGGACAGTTTCTGCATTGAGAATCTGCCCACTGGTGGTCATTGCGCATAATAGCGGCCAGTTGACTAATTGTTCGGTTGTTTGGTGGCTTGGGCTTCTATAATAATAAAAGTGTAATATATTAATCAGACCGAATGATCTTCTGGACAACCTTCCAGATGACCTTCCAGACAAAGCTGGGGCTGCAAGGCAAGTCCGGGTTCTGGGTGCTAGAGGAAAGCTGGTGCTGGCAGCCAGGGGGTGCGGGGAGCAAGGGGGAAAGAGGGGAGAAGGAAGGCTTACTCTTGCATGAATTTCATGCACCGGGCCTCTAGTTTATATATATAGATGGTTTGGCTATCAAAAAGTCTGATAGAATTGTGAAATAATTTTGCAGTATTGATCAAATTAATATGAAGCTATAAAAATTAACAATAGAAGTTTACCATTCTATCATTATACTATCATAAATTTTTTCAAAGAAATAATACCCAAAAAATCTATTCTTAGTTTAACGTTTGCATTTAAAGATAGGTGATTGCCTAGTTATAATTTTGACTTCATTTGTACCAAAGATAATTGTCAATTCAACTTGTTTTGTTTTTAGATAAAGTCCCAATATTTGAAAAATGTGTTTTACCTTCTACTTTCTTATTTTCAACTTTATTTTTCAGCCTTTTATTCTAATGTCAATTACCATTACTGTATAATAAAGAACTTCCTGTTTATAACTTTTAAATTTAATTGGTAAGGACCCAATTACATTTGATGTAGATTTCCTTGTATTTATTTGGAATGGGAGCCTGGGTTGATCATTTCTATGTATTTATATTCCTGACTCCTTGCCCCCCCCCCCCCGCCCGCCTTTTTTTAATTAGCATCCACTGAAAGTTTGTTAGAAATGAAGAAAATCAGGGGCCACCCCAGATCTACCAACTCAGATTTTCCAATTTAAACGTATCTTCAAGAGACTTGTGTGTACACTAAAGTTTAAGGCACTCTAGACCAGTAGTTCTCAATGCAGCTTTTGTGCACAAAAATCATTATTTCTGTTAATAGAGGGTCAGCAGTAATTTTTATAAGCCCCTCAGATGATTCCAGTAGTTAGCCAGGGTGTGAACCCACAGCAGGTAAACTCTTTGGGGGCTAACCCATGTGCTAGTTAATACTGAGACTTTCTCAGGAGCCCGATAAAATGCCTTGGCATACATTAATGTGCTTGGCAAACCAGAGTGGCATTTTTATACTCCAAAGATATGAACTGATACAGCCCCAATTACAAGTGGTTAACTGAATTTGGGGATTTCAGTTCTGTACTGCCTCCCTCAGTAATATTCTAAGACAGATGCAATAATGGAAACGTAAACCCCAGTGACCATGAATCAAGCACACTGACCTTGAGTTAAAGCTGACAGTGGCCTTTTCTTTATGAAAATAATAGTTTTTGTCACTCACCTTATGAGGTGAAATAAAAATTAAAAAAAAAACCTAAGAATTCTGTCCTTACATAAAATGTTTTTATGTAAGGACAGAACTACTATTGCATCACTATTATTCCACCCAACAATGTATATTCTGACCATAGACAATAGAAACTAAAATCTAAACAACTATAAATTAGCATGTGTCGAAAGCTGGGGTTTCTTTGTCCTTGATTCATATGTGTTCCTCATTCTTTAGATTAATTTTAAAATGCACAATACAAGTCACATGTAACTCTTTGTTTCCTTGCTTGGTAACCTTTTGGACTGAGGTAAATAAAATATTCATTTTAACCTAAGTTGAAATGAAATATTAATATGTGAGAATTAAAAACTCCACTTAATGAATAATGCATTGATTTTAGTAAGTATTCTTGGGGAAAAGTACTCAGGATAAAACTAGTTACAGTGGATTGTCACTAGGTTATATAACATATAAATGAATTCAAATAATCTTCATATTCTAAAGCTAGCTATTTCTAAGACACAGACACATAGAAAGCACGGATTTAGAGGATACTATTTTTAAAGATACCTTCTGCAAGTTTTCCCACAAGTCTCTCATCCCTAAAAATTTAGAAAATGGTTAATATAGTAATACCTGGGGCTTCCTCTCTGACATGATTTATGCTTCGCAATCAAAAAATATTGCATCCTGTCAACCGAATTTTAAGCAGCTGAATGCTCGTTGGAGAATTTTATCCCACCTAGGGATGAGTTCACAGTGACAGAATATATTTCCCTTAGGAGTTCAGACATTGTCAGTGAGAAAAGGCTCCCAGTCCGGACTTGAATCTCTGAAGAAAAAGGCACTTACTGAAACTATTATCTCAGTCACTTAAAATATATGGGCCTGACTACCGGTGCTTTCTCGATTTCTCACTTCAAATATGAATTAGAGCTATTCCTCTCCCAGAAAAATCTGAAAATGTTTCTTAAAGTTGGGAAAAGCTGAAAGAAAGGAAGTCAATGATCAGCTAATTTTTGTTGTGGGAGGGGATTATTTCCTCTGTTCTGATTTTTAAAAATCTGTTCTCACTTTAAATGCCCATTCTAACAAGTCTAAAAAAAATTATCTCCATACTGTTAATTTCATAAAGAAATTCTGAAATTGGATAGAAATCAGAAAATGAACATTATTTCATTTGCATTTCTTTCCAGATAAAATACTGCTCCAGTGTCTTGTGGAAGAAAACTGATCTTCCATTGAGTAGACCCAAGTGCCTTAAACAAAAATGGATATTTATGAATAAACCTCTTAGGACTACAGATTCATCATTTTGCTTTGTTTCTCTAAGAAACTCCGGAGAGTTCTGTGATTTACTGGCTGGGGAGTGATTCATTTATTGTTGACAGCTAGGCCCTGAAAGAGGAACTGGCACAAATAACAATGCAGAATGGCACTAAATAAAGATTACCAGAACATTATGTCTTCCCACAAGATATTTGAGGGATGATAGTAAAAAACTGATTTGAATTAATGTTTTATATCAGATTATCATGCCAATGACACAGCGGCTTCAAAGTATTCCTAAAGATTCTTATATCATTTGATTTTCAAAGAAGAAAAAGGGAAAAACAAAACAAAACACAGTATTAGATTACTTAGGTCAAAAGCTGTGATAGCTGTCAGGATGTAAATGACACTCTTAGAAGATTGGAAAATATTGAGAATATTGACACAATTACAGCACAATACACGTTTAGCCTAAATAAAACCTAAGCAAAGGCAAATAAAGGTATTATGATAAGAAGAAATACAAACATGCAATTACAGCTTTAGCCTTTACTGCTTGGGCCACACTCAGGCACAGCTTCCAAAACATTCTGCCTTTGTACACCTGTGAGCAAGTTCTATTTTAAAACTCATTTGTATAACAAGATCAAGTCTTGATTTCAGGTTTATCCTGAAATCATCTTGGCAGAAGTCCTGAATCAAGATATCCTGAATCAAGATATCAGGTGAGAGAATATTTTTGATAAAAAGATGCGATTTAAACATATCAATATTCATAGATTCAGATTACATTTAACACAAATCATATACAAATGCAGTTAGGGGGTTCAAAATTGATTTTCTGAGTGGTTTGATTCATCTCACAGAAGTAAGCATGCCATTTTGAAGAAGTCAAAGCAGGACTGAACTTCACACTCTGTTTTATAGAAATACCCTTTTCTGTCCGTTATTACAATGTCTTATTAATCATAAGGCTTTTTCTTTTCATCCCACATTTCTGAGCAATTGGTTTCATTATCAGTTTCCTGATTGACTGTCTTGAACTTCTGATAATCAACCTTACCAATAAGACTAATATTTCTATTGTTTTAGGTTGGTCTACCCTATTCAGACCTGTTGCTTGTCTAGTTCTATCTCCTGAAATTCAACCTAGAAATTTTATGAATTCTGATTCTTATTTTGCCATCAGCAGATTGATCATTTAGTCTTCATCACTCCATTGATGTTTGGCTTTTATTTCCTACCATATTTGGGCTCTCTTTATTTCCTTTTTACTTCATTTACAACTTGTATGCAAATACCAAATTATTCTATTTCAGCTACATTATATAATTACAGTTACATAAATGTAATGCATTATTTTCATAGTTCCTAATGCTATTTTATACATTAAAATGATTTTGTGAAAAGATTTACTCTGATGCTGATAGAGTTGACTCAAAAAAGAGGAAGAGAACAAATTAATGCAGAAAGCAAGAAGTAAGAAAACTTACAAAATTAAGATATTTTAAGGGAGGGAATTTTTCTAAAACCCAATACTTTAATATCTTTTAAAATATACAACTTTAAGGATATTAATTGTTGCTGAGAGTCTTTAAAGTTCCTAAGGAAAAAGAAGTAGAATATACACAGCCATTAACTTGTAAAAAGCATATTAAAAATGATGTTATAACATTTTTGAAATTTATATTTATTGTTGAAACTATTGCAGATGACCCCTTTGTTGTTTTTTGTTTTTCCCAATTGACACCTCTACCTCTCACCCAATGTTATATTTTTCGTTGTGACTATTTCTCTATTCCTACTCATCAAGAGAAGCTAAGTGACACCGACTTTATAAATTTCGTGTGAACCTGAACACCAGGACAGCCATCTCCCTAACCAATAAAAGGACCTGAGTGGCGGAGTGTGAGTCACTAGAAAACATGAAACCATTACCAGTCATGCTTTTTCTCTCTCCCTTCTTCTATGAGAACAAATTTTCGTTCTGTATAGAAGTCTTTCACCTAGATAAACTTCCATAGAGCTGGGCAGCACCTATAAACTTCAGATGGGAAATGTATGTACCAGACGTAACTTTGGAATATGTTCACACTAATTCTTTATACTATTTACAAAAGGAAAGACAAACATAGGGTCCAAGATAGTTCAAACTCATTTTATATCATGGAAAGAATACTTTTACTTTGGGTAAAACAGAAATTATATGAAATCAATGGAATATGATTGGAAAAATTTTGAACAAAATAATTATTTCCATATGTTGTCTCTATAAAAAGAAATATCTTGTGTAAGGGCCAGGGTTTAAAACTTTATTTTTCAAGTAACTGTTAATGCAGAGGACAGGTACCAGATTTTGGAAAACTGGGAGTGGCAGCATTGGTATTGAGACTTTCTGAATCTTCACATAAAATCATATCAGAGAAACTAAGTATAAAACCCAAAATTGAGTGGCAGCAAGATGCGGTGGTATCAGCCTTTGCAGGAAGAAGCAAGCGAGCTAACATCTGACACACCTGACAATAGGAGAACCCTAAAATAGGCAATGGGCATTAGTTAGTTTTAAACCTTGGCAGGTGGATTTGATCATTGCAGTTTCCACTGAGAGGGCTTCTCCCACCCTGTTAGAGGTTTCAGGTCATTATAACAGGGCTGGAGCAACCTAATCCTTAAAATTGCTTAATCTGAGCTTCTGGAACTCCCTTTAGGTTCTGACAATTGAAGAGAAACTTTTATTAGAATCAAAACTAATAAGGCACAGAAAAGCAGATATAAAAAGGGGACATAGAGAGAACCAAGGAGATGTTTAGAAATAAAGGGAAATTTATTTCATAAATGTAAATTGAAATAGAAGCAACAGAGGGAGAGATATATACACTGAGTGGCCAGATTATTATGACCAGCAGACATTTGTAGGCAAATTAGCCATACACTGCATTGTATGGGATATGGAGGCCAAAGGCCTTTAAGAACACCTTTGCTGTCTGCAGTTACCAAGATAAAAATGTCTCCAGTTCACACAGGAATACAAGGATTGGACAGCCAATCATTGGAAAAAAGTCATGTGGTCACATTCCCAGTTGCATCATGCAGATGGAAGAGTGAGAATTTCGCAGAAATAGCATGAAAGCATACACCCCACATGCATGAGTATAACCCTTCAAGCTGGTAGGGGCAGTGTTAAGGTTTGGGGCATGTTTTCCTGGCATGATTGGGCCCTTTAATTTGTGTGGAACAATGTCTGAATAGCACAACATACCTAAGTATCGTTGCTGATCAAGTTCATCCTATCATGTTGATGGCTTATCCCAATGGAGATGCCTTCTTCCAACAAGACAATGCACCATGCCACGGTGCTCGTCTTGTGCAGGAGTGGTTTCAAGAACATGAGGGAAACTTTACGTTGCTTAGGTGGCTCCTGCAATCACCAGATCTCAATCCAATTGAGCATTCGTGGGACGAAGTTAAAAGAGCTATCAGGCAGCTGGTTCCACAACCATCAAATCTCACAGAACTGGACAGTGCTATTCATCAGGCATGGTGTCAGATTCCTCCCATCACCTTTCAACATTTCTTGGAGTCAGTGCCAAGAAGAATCGCCACAGTATTGAAGGCAAAAGGTGGCCCAACAAAATACTGATGGGGTGGTCATAACAATGTGGCCACTCAGTGTATAATAGCAGTAAAAATACCAATGCCTTTAGAAAAAATAGAAGGTATAAAGAAAATATATATATTAAAAAAATCACGAATATGGAGATAAAAGCAATTAAAAAGTAAGATATTGAATAGATAGATAATATAGAATTAAAAGGGGCCTTAGAGAAGAAATCCAAAGCAGAGAGTTACTAGTAAGCTTAATAATTTAAAAAAAAAAAAAAAAAAAAACTTTCCTGAAATACTAAAGATTGAAAGCACGTATTGAAAGAGCACACCTGGGCCTGAAAATAACAATCCAGAATGAAGAAAAAATATATTTTAGCCAAACCCCTGAATATTAAAGGAAAATAAAATATATATATATATATCCTTTGTGTCACTAGGCAAAAAGAACAAGTGATATTTGAAAACTTGGAAACAATGGCCAACACATTGCAATAAGTATTTCTGATTTGAAGATTGTGGTTTTTATGCATCATTTCCCCCCCCCCCCCCACTAAATATAGATGGAACTGACGGAGAAATGATTTTAGCTTGCTCACTATAAGTCTAGAACTCTGACATCGTAAGGGACTAGCTTTCCAGTTTTTATTTCAGATTAGAACACTGCTGCCGAGCTAATTGAGCAGTGAAATATCCTGTTACATATGTTGCTCTCTTTTAGAAGTATTTATCATTTTTCATCCAGATCATCAAAGCAACAGATGTATCACATTTGTAAGTATTCAAGCCAGAGATCACCATATTTTAGTATATTTTCTTCACTTTCCAGTGTCTTTTTAATTCATTCTGAATATGCATACCATTTTTTAACTTGCATATCATGCAAATAATACATTTGGTTTTTATCTTTAACTATAAAAATGTAATGGTCACATTGGATTTCATTACAAGAATGCACTTTTTTATTTTTATTTTTTTAAAATATATTTTATTGATTTTTTACAGAGCGGTAGGGAAAGAGATAGAGAGCTGGAAATGTTGATGAGAAAGAAACATCGGCCAGCCGCCTCCTGCACACTCCCCACTGGGGATGTGCCCGCAACCAATGTACATGCCCCTGACCGGAATCGAACCTGGGACCTTTCAGTCTGCAGACCGATGCTCTACCACTGAGCCAAACCGGCTTCAGCATGAATGCACTTTTAAACCAATTTCTTATTGCATACTGTCCTATTGTAAATTAGGCTGAGAAGAGTATTATCTGTTGATTGTTCAAAATATTATCTTAAGAGCCTGGTCATGAACATAAGCCATTTTAAACTGAGACCACCAATCTATATATATATAAAAGCCAAAGTGACCAAACAACTGAACGACCAAATGACCAGTCGAAAGGTTGCTATGATGTGCACTGACCACCAGTGGGCAGAAGCTCAATGCAGGAGCTTCCCCCTGGTGGTCAGTGCACTCCCACAGCAGAGTGCTGCTCAGTGACTTACCAAGCAGCTGAAGCAGCAGGTCCAGAGACATCAGGTGCAGTGGAGCCAGGCTGAGCTGAGTGGCACGGGCTCCTCCTGCGCTCGGCTCGGCCCCCTGCCATTTTATGCACTACTATATCCCTTGAAGGGTCCCGGATTGCAAGAGGGCACAGGCCAGGCTGAGGGGCCCCACTGGTGCATAAATCAGTGCACTAGGCCTCTTGTATTTCAATAAGGTTAGAGAAAAAAAGGAAGGGTAGTGTGGTGGGATAGGGGAGGAGAAAGAAGGGAGAGAATCCCTACAAATAAAATTTTAAAAGTAACAGGTCAATGTTATATAACTAGGAGAAAATATAATTAGCAAGGGGCTAGGTGAGCCTAAACAGAGATAGGTCCAAGTTCCACAGGAAAATAAACATTCCTGATTTCGATGACACCCACTCCTTGAAGCCTTGTGAAATCCATTTTACTTGTTACCTTTCAATGAGCCAACAGTGGTCACTCATTTCTCACACACACACACACACACACACACACACACACACACACACACCCCGCCGTGGAGAGAGGGACTATGGCTCTATTATTTAGCAAGGACATATAGAGAAGTGGTGTATTCTCACAAGAATAACAACACTCACCAAACAGAGGGAAACGTCTGATCCTGGCCCCCATTAATTTTATAATCTACTAATGGGTTTATTTTATGATGTGTAGTAAAGCATCCTCAAATGTTTGGGTCTCAGGAACCTTTGTTGGAGGAGTTGCTCATCCAGAGGACATGTCTGCTGGTTGACCCCCAGGCTGGATCCCACAGTCTGAAGCTCCTTACCCTCCCTTATCCTTGGAGAGGACGGATCATCCCCACAGCTGGAGCAAGTTCAAGGGCGGGATCTCGAGAGAGGGAGGTGATACTGAGCCCACCTGGGCTGTATTCTGGACTGAAGCCTATGAATGCCTCTATGTAAGCCTTTAAGTTTCTGGCATGCGGCTGCTGCTGTGATTACTTGTCTTGCTGTACCGACAACAGGACTTTTAGGTAAGTTTCCTTGCTTGTTGACAACTGCCACCTACCAATCTGGGGTGGTTTCCCTTTTTCTTCTGTCTCTCCTGCCCTGCTTCCCAGCCAATTACATACAAATTTCACTCAAGAACCTCCTTCGGTGGTGAAACAATGCCACTGTAAACTGTTTAAAAATTGTATGCTATTCATGTGGGCTATATCTATTAATATGTATCATACTAGATATTAAAACTGAGAAAGGTATTTACTAATAAAAGTAATATTACATTCTAACATAAATAATTTTTAATAAAAAGAAAATTTCCCCCCCAAAAAAATTTAGTGAGAAGGGCACTCTATTAATTACAATGAAATCTCTGTAATGACTGGCTTAATAGAAGACAGTAGCTATCTCATATTTGCTTCTACATTCAATCTGTAGAAATATATTATCTTGGTTTGTGGTAAATAAAGAAAAATCTAGGCTCAAACAGATACTTATTTACAGATGTGATAATTATGGAAATGTCATAATTGTTTGATACAGCAAAAGTCAGCAATCTAAAACCATCAGTGCACTGATTTTACTCCTTAAAATTGATTGGTCTGTCTTGCATTTTGCATGTATCTTTTATTCAAACATGATTTTTATAACAGGCACTTGACAAATATTGGTTCACTGAGTTATGCAGATCTAAATGTTTGACACATTTCATTACACAACAACAAAAAGCCATATTTATAACATTGCAGCCAATCTTGTCAGTAAAGTATTTAAGTATCTGGAAGCTTTCAAGCCCTGAGGGACTAATACAAGTTTTTTAAATTCTAATTTTCACCTGAAGGCCCAGATTTCATCCTTGACAAGAATACTGTCAAATATTTTCCTTGAAGTTATGTGCTTTTGTTCATTGTTGAGAAAATATGTGTCAAATACTCAAGTCTGATTAACCATAGGTTGTCTGTTCCAAGTAAAATTTACTTTATTAAAAACAGCTATTCCAGCTGGTAGCACACACAGTCAGTTGCACAAGTGCTTTTCCTTGAATTAGTAATCATACTTCATTATATAGCAGAAATGATTTAAGCACATTTCTCATTTTGTCACACAAAATATTAAAAAAAAATGTACAATTTAATAAAACTAATTTCATTGCATCTTTAAGGATGATTTTTTTTACATCAAGTTTATAGTGATGAAGAGTAGGAGGATACTAGTATATATTAAGGCCATTGACTTTTTGGAGGGGAATTTACCAGCAAGTATTTCCACCCTTGCTATTACATCATCCTTGAAAATGTTACACAGTGAAAAAGGCATAGAGGAAAGGTAATATGATGTCGGTAAAAAGAATTTTGACCTTGCAGACAATCTGAAAGTATTATAGGAAACCTCACGGGTCTGCAAACCATCTTTTGAGGACTTACATTGCAGTGAAATAAAATCCTAAGAATATATTAGTCCCCATTGGATAGACATATATGAGATGCCCTCAGTTATCTTTAGGGAATGTCAATTTGATAAATATTTTTTCTATTGCTAACAAAATTCTAAGAAAATATATTTATCAGAATAGGACTGAGTTCAGAGCAACTATGACTTCACTTTGCCCTGCTGTGAAAGGTAATATAAGACTGTTTTTAAGAGTCTGTTGCTATGTTTCAATTTTTTTCTTCAAGAATGTATGTAATACATTCAGCCCATGTGTCTGATAATATGCATTTAATAAATATTTATTCACCAATACATATGAATTTATCAATAGCATTTGTTCATTATATATTAATATTTATGACTATCAATTAATGAAGACACATACACATGAATAAATATGAAGAATTTGAGTTTTGGTTATGTAATTTCCAAGTGTGTGACTTTGGGGAAATTGCCTAGCCTATTTATTTATCAGTATCAATATGTGTAAAATAAGCATTCTATGAGTATCACCATCTTAGAGAAAATAGTAAAGATCCTCATCTCGGTGTCTAATTCATGGGAAGGTCTCATAATATTATTTAACTCAATATATTCAATTTATTATCTATTCAACTATTCAATCATCTCATATTAATTTGATTTTTCTTTTTTCCTACATGTTATCACTGAGAAGAATTTAAAATCTGTGAGATATTTTATATAAATAATATGTATATCATAGTTCAGTAAAAAGGAAAAGAAATGGAAAGAAGGAAAGAAGGACAGACCTCTCTAAGGTCAAACAGCGGAGAGAATTTAAGACAAGGACTTAGGTAATATGATGACGTGGCTAAAGAAGTGAATAGGCTGAGACAGCCCAGGGGTGGGCATCCACAGAAGGCAGCTTTCAGGCTTTCTGATGGGAGGAAAACGAGAGAGCAGATGGTCTCAAGAGGGCCCACTCCCGTGACACTATTGAAGCTCTGCTGCTTGGTGGGAGTTATCATGTGACGTGAGCATTATGCAAAACCTTTGCTTCACCTCCCCCAGAAGGAAACCTGTTTTGACAGGTTGTTTTTGCTCAGCACTCTCAAATCGTAAACATGTTCTTATTAAGAAATGCTACCAATATATTTATGTGAAGCATATATTTGAACATCTTGTTTATGAGGATTATTTTCTGAAAAGGAAAAAAAGAAAGAAAGAAAATGTCTTTACCAAAAAAAAACCAAAAACAAAAAACGCACACACACACACACACACAAAAAAAAAAAAAAAAACAGGTAAGGTAAAAACATGCTGTTTGTATTTGGAAAAAAGTGTATTAAAGTAACCATAAAACTTTATTAATACCCTTGGTAGATAGATTCCAAATCCCCAAATAAGAATGTTAGCATGAAAGTCCAGGTTATGATATACATTTCTGAAAACTGGTCTCCCTGCCTGCCTATCTCTGGAAAACACTGAGTCATTTTGTTATGGAGAACTCAGTCTGTGTGAGGTAACACAGCTTCTCAGGGCAGACTGGGAGATGTCTTGCTGCCAAAGGTCGGGGCCATTCTAACTATTAGTAAGTGGTGGAGGAGATGGAGAGAGACTCGCTGACCCCAATTAGGTAGTATGCATTTGTCACTCCTCCTCAGATCCAAGAGGTCACTTCCCACTTAGCCTGTTGATGGAAATAAATGACAATATTGTACTAACCAAGTATGTGTGAGCCATTATTAATTTTTCTTGGCATTGACAACTTTTTGACATCCCAGATCGTAGGTTTCACTACAGACTAAATGTCCGTGTCCCCCGCTCCCAAATTCATATGTTGAAACCTAATCTCTAATATAGTATTTGGACTCGGGGCCTACTGAGAGGAGCCCGTGTAAATGGGATTAGTTGCCCTTAAAAAAGAGACAACAGAGAGCTCCATTGCCCTTTAGTCGTGTGAGGACTCACAAAAAGGACATCAGGAAACAGATTCTCACTGGCCACCAAATCTTCCAGAGCCTGGATCTTGAAATTCCTAGGCTCCAGAATTATAAGAAATAATTTTTTTTGTGTGTGTGTGTGTGTGTGTGTTTTAAATAATCCATCCAGTCTATAATATCTTGTTATAGCAACCCAAACTAAGATGGGTTTCTACATGGACAATGAGATAGTGTTCAAAAGAAATGCCATGTCACTGATGAAACTACCAGTGCTTCTGCCAGAATCATCATAAGCCAACGTAAACCCACAACTAGCTGTCACTACAAGCACAGCCCCATTACCGAAGCTGCTGAGTTCCTGCTGCTATGCTCAGTGGTCCAATCTTAGCAGAAATATCCCTAAAACACAAACATAATAGAAAAAATTTTTTTTAATTTAAATTTCTTGAGAGTGATTCCCAGTGGCAGAACATAAATGGAGTATGCAGAATGAGAAATAGGCAAATAAAGAAAAAACAAACAGAGTAAATCTATAATAATAAAAGCATAATATGCTTACTAATTAGACTGGATGACCTTCAGGACGAAACCAGGGCGGCTCCTGGGAAGCCCAGGTCCTGGGTACCAGAGGGAAGCGAGTGCCGGCAAAAATTATATAATATACTAAGGAAGGCCTACTCTTGTAGGAATTCCATGCATCAGGCCTCTAGCATAACACCTAGGTATGGTGCAGTGTGATTTAGCTATATCTGTGACAGGCTCTCATCTCCACAAATTCTAATCCTTTTATTGCAGTGGACTTACTGAGTTACCTAAAGACCTTAGAAAATGGAAATAAAAAATTTAAAAAAAGATAAGAAAATCCAAGATCCAGACAAAAGACTCAATTTAGTCAATAATTATTTATTTGTCACATATTTAACAAGCCCTTGCTAAATGCCAGTCACTGTGCTGTATGTTGCTAGGAGAGGCGTACTGAGGAATAGAAAAGGCTGCTTGTCTTCAAAGAAAGTGCGATGAAATATGTTCACAAATAGCTGTAAGCTAGAGCAGTATATGAAAAGTAGTGCCAAGTATTTCATGAGTATGATGGGTGCAATTTTGATAAGTAGATATGAGACGGAAGATACACAGTGCAGTTTGAGCCAAGAGCAGAGTGAAGAAAGTTCCAGGCTTTTTGGACAAATATCCTCTATATTAATTTATGTTTTGCTCCAGATACTTAAAGTAGGCTGCAGTGAGTCAGCTGCTGTACTTTGGGAAATATTAGTTTATTATATAATTTTTTTCCAGGAACACCAAAACAAGTTTTCAATAAATGTATTATAATTAGAAGATAATTCCCATTTTCTACATATTAACATTATTTTCCTTGAGTATAAAGTAATTATAACTGAAACTGAAAATATTAAAATATTATAATGCTTTTTTCTAATTATAAAAAATTACATATTTTC
This sequence comes from Pipistrellus hanaki, assembly GCF_964339955.1. Lineage (NCBI taxonomy): Eukaryota > Metazoa > Chordata > Mammalia > Chiroptera > Vespertilionidae > Pipistrellus > Pipistrellus hanaki. Next base: position 136,725,958 of record NC_140505.1, on the reverse strand, counting down.
TAATATATAATTTACCTAATTATTTGTAATGTTTCTAATCAAAATAGGCTCATCATACTCAATGTGGAAATTACCCTGCAGGATATCTTGATTATCTCCATTTTATTGCTAATGTATTGTAATTATTATAACTATATGATAAAATATTTTTATTTAATAATTGAAGGCATCTCTGATTTATTCCTTAGTCTAAAATTCAGGAGTGGAGTAATTATAGAGAAAAACATATTTATGTTATATATTCCAAATTAATGTGTACTCTACCACTGATGATTGAGTCTTTGTCCTGGTGTCTATTTTCCTGAAAATATTTACATATATACATGTATGCAATTGCATATATATATATATATGCAATTATATGCAATACTTTGTCTATAAGCTCTATCAGAACTTGGTATAGTTATGATATTTCTAAAGTGATATTGGAGACTTTTGTATTACTCTTTCCCTGGAACAATCTACAAGGCATAGAAATTAATGTTTTATAGAAATGGAGAGATTGGGAAAACTATTCAGTTCTACAGGTGTTTTGAAGAACTAATTTTCTCTTGTTTGGATTTGACTTTCATTTTGAAGGAAACTTTTCTGTATCTTTCTCCCCCTTCCTCTTCCTCTACTTATACTGAGGTATGATTGACAAATAAAAATTTTACATATTTAGGTTGTTCAACTTGATGTTTTGATATATGTTTACATCATGAAATAATTACCACAATCAAGTTAATTAACATATTCATTATTCACATAGTTACAATTTCTTTGCTAGACCACTTGATATCTATTCTCTTAGCAAATGTTAAATATAAATATATTATTCCACCATGTTGTATATTACTAGGTCTTCAGAATTTATTCATCTTACTAGAGGCTCAATGCACAAAATCTGTGCAAGGGGCTCGGTCCTTGAAGCTCTGACTTCATCTGGATGGTCGTTCTGCTGTTCGGCCATTTGGTTGATTTGCATATTATGCTTTTATTATTATAGTTAACTGAAAGTTTGCACCCTTTGACTAATAGCTCCTTTTCCCCCTCACCTTCCAGCCTCTGATAATCACTATTTTGCTCTCTGTTATTAAGAGTTTGAGGTTTTTTGTTTGTTTGTTTGGCTTAAACAATGAATATTTATTTCTCACAGTTCTAAAGACTGGAAAGTTCAAGATTAAGGCACTGGCAGTTGAGATTCCCCACTTGTTGAAGTTTTATTTTGATATGCTTCTTTGTATGTGGCTATGTCTCAGCCTAATGCACTACAGGTTCACCTGTGTTATGACAAATGGCAGGATTTCTTTCTTTGTCATGGCTGAATAATATTCCATTGTGTGTTTATGCACACACAATATATACAGCATCTTCTTTATCCACTCATCTGTTGATGGATTCTTAACTTGTTTCCATATTTTGACTACTGTGAATAATGCCACACTGAACATGGGAGGCAGCAATCTCTTTGAGACAGTGATTTTATTTTTTTAGATATTTACCCAGAAGTGAAATAGCTGGATTATATGGTGATTCTATTGTATTTTGAATTTTTTTTATGAACCTCTATGTTGTTTTACATAATGGCATTTATAACAATAATGTACAGAGTTCCCTTTTCTGTACATTATTGTCAACTCTAGGTATATTTTAACTTTTTGATGATAGCCATTCTAACAGGTGCAAGATTATATCTCATTGTGGTTTTGATTTGAAATTCCTTGATGATTAGTGATGTTAAGCATCTTTGCATGTACCTACTGGCCATTTGTAATTGGGTTATTTTGTACTTTTTGCTTGTTTTTGCTCTTGAGTTGTTCCTTTTATATCTTGGATATTAGCCCTTTATAGATATTTAAATTTAAAAATATTTTCTCCTATTTTATAGATTGCTTTTTCATTTGTTGTTCCCTTTGTTGTGTAGAAACTTTTTGGTTTGTGTAGTTCTACTTGTTTGTTTGATTCATTTGTTTTTCTTTTTAAAAATGAGAGAGAATAATTGAGATTTTATTTGGTATTTCATAGATGGATAAATAGGATTTAATGAATTTTTCTTTGAACCTGTGATGGCCTTAATGACTTTCTTGACTTCTCAGAAAATGGTAGAGTTAATGATGGGTGACTTCCAATACTACTTCAGAAAAAGCCTTACTGCTACTGCCTTAATCTGTTAGAACCGTGGTCGGCAAACTATGGCTCGCAAGCCACATGCGGCTCTTTGGCCTCTTGAGTGTGGCTCTTCCACAAAATACCATGGCCTGGGCAAGTCTATTTTGAAGAAGTGGCGTTAGAAGAAGTTTAAGTTTAAAAATTTGGCTCTCAAAAGAAATTTCAATCATCGTACTGTTGATAGTTTGAAGAAATTTCAATCATCGTACTGTTGATAATGAGTTTGCCGACCTCTGTTTTAGAGCATTCTTTCTCTGACAACTTATCTTGTGATATTCTCATTTCAAACTGATACCAAGTTGCTGGAAGTTAAGCCACATGATGAAGTCATGTGTAGCTTCTATGATTGACAGTCAGGTGAGCCCAGAGCTGACAGGAAGAATAAAATGCCAACCATGCCAGTGAACCATTGTAGACATCTATCTAAGACATCCCTTCAGATGACTATAGTACTGCTAAAGCTTGATTATAACCATATGAGTTAGGGCTCCATAACAGTGGAGCCCTTTCAGTCCATTACTTTACAACATAGAAAAGGATAACTACAACAGGTTGTATGTTTTGGTTTTGGTTTTCAGAAAAAATGTATGTGATACATATACATCTTAATTTTTGCTTCACAGCATCTTCATTAATTTGTTTAAGTATGTATTAATGCGTGTACTTTCTTTCTTCATTATGACCAAGAAAGAATAATGACAGATAGAGAGTTGATATGGAATTATTCTTGGCAATAATTGCCCTCAAAATTCTGTAGATATCACTATTTAATGTTCTTGAACATTAATCTCAACCTATTTTTTTGTACTTCTTTATGTGATTTTACTTAGCTTTTTAAAAAATTTGAATTCCTATGAGATTAATCTTTATCTCTGAGATTTTAAAATGTCAATTCATTATATTTCTTTTAATTATTTTTTCTGCTTTATTTTGGTTCATTATAATCTTTAACTATGGAATTTTATTTTAATAGAGTTCTGATTTGTTTTTTGTTCTGATTATTATGGTCACTTTAAAAATGGATTTTTCCTTTTATTTTCAATTAAAGTAACCTACTTTGGCATCATTTTTCTTTTTGCACCTTCACTTTGCAATCTGAGAAAATATTATGTTATTTTACATCTTACTAATTAACTATCCTGTATTATTTAGTTTGCTTTTTACTGCTTTTAATTATTTAAATTCTCACTTTTTTTTGTATTCTCTACATCTTACAAACACCTATAATATCAAAACAGGTGAATGAAAAATTATAATTCCTATATTATACCTGACTCAGGTTTTCTCAGGCCCACATTTACTGCTGGGTCATATTCACACACATGTAAATCACAATTTTTTATTCATTTCTGCAATTTACTACCAGGATCAGTGTATTCTATAAGTATTAGTGGGGAGATTTTGAGATTAAAATTCAAAACCTCTGATATAATATAGATGTAGGCATATTCATAGACTATAATATAATTTTTCAATTAACTCACCTTATGTTCCATTTTGAAATTATTGAAATAAGAAGTAATTGTAATTATTTCTTCATAGCAGCATTGATGTGTTGAAGGAGAAATAGCTATTTCATCTTCTGAGAAAGTTGCTGCTAACACAAAGATGATTTTTCATTCCATCCTAGATATATCCTTTAAATATTAAGTCTTAATGTCTTAAATGTGAGCCTGCAATGAGGTCACAACTGACTCCTTCAAGTCTTGTGGGGTCCTTATAGAGTCAACTTTCTCTAGCTAAACACCTTTGGCACCCATTTGCATTATCACTCTTAGAAGTTAACCTGCTTTAGAGAGATAATGTATTCCACCGCAGTAGGACACTAAACAATCAGAGCCAGAGGACATTAAAATCAGATCAAATGGAAACTCCTCCACCTAACTGATTTGGTTATAATTGTCTAATGAGTGAGATATATACTTTAACAATTAGTCTATTTAAAATTTGTTCTATATTTTCTATTACAGTTGACATTCACTATTATATTACTTTCAGGTATACAACATAGTGGTTAGACATTTATACACCTGACAGTGTATCCATCTGACAAGTCTAGTACCCGTCTGGCACCATATATAGTTAACGCACTATTATTGACTATACTCCCCCCTATGCTGTACTTTACATCCCTGTGACTGTTTTTATAACTGGCAATTTGTACATCTTTTTAAAAATATATATTTCTTTATTGATTTCAGAGAGGAAGAGAGAAGGACAGATATAGAAACATCAATGATGAGAGAGAATCATTGATAGGCTGCCTCCTGCATACCCCCTACTGGGAATTGAGCCCACAACCCAGGCATGTGCCCTTGGCCAGAATCGAACCTGGAACCCTTCAGTCCACAGGCCGATGCTCTATCCACTGAGCCAAGCCGGCTGGGACAATTTGTACATCTAATCCCTATTCTTTTTCACCAGCCTTTCATTCTCTAAATTGGCACTAAGAAAAGTGATCTCATGTGATCCTCTCACAACTGCCTTACCAACAGACTCTGCCACATGAAAGCCAACTAAACCAAACAACACCCAAACAGGTAACAGCAAACAACAATAGGCACCTCATGTAATTTTGCTTCAATGTCTTTTTTATTCTATGTAGAATATCACAAACACGTCATGAATCTCAATCTGTCCATGTTTCCCCACATTCATAAAGCATCAGACATCCTGTTGGGCACAGAATATAGATTTTTCTAGGGGCATGTCAAAAGTTAAAGAAGCAGAAAAACATTTTTTAACGACTGACTTCACTTATCAAACAGCAGAATCTGAAAAAGGTCTCTGGCACCCGAAATCATTTAATGTTTTTATGGCAGTGATAAAAATCACTTTAGGTGTTGCTGCAGCAACAGCTTTGAAAGCAATAGAGTTTCAATGTGGAGAAGATCCATCAAAAATAAATCAAACCTTGTTTCACTGGTGCCAAAGGAAGTGAGTGTAATGGAAAGTCATTAAGACCAGAGCCATGTGCAGGTGTTGGCCCCAGCACTGGGCCCTCTTGTGTGAGCATTCCCCAACCAATCACTACCGCTCCTTTTTTCTTCCTGGTATTGTCCAGAGACTCATAGGCTGTAAGTGCTTTAAGGCTTTGGAAGCTTTCCCAGCATGCCATTTTGCCACCATGTTAAACACACTCAAGGAGAGAAGGAGGGGAAGAGAAAGGGAGGGAGGGGCTGCAAATAGTTTTATAGGAATTATAAGATGTGCCCCCCCCCAATCATTTTTTACTATCAGGAAGCCATTAATGTTTATTGAGCATCTACTAATTTCTGGCCTCTTTAATGTAACTGATATCATTCAAGATCCACAAAATCCTAGGTATAATAATCCGGCAGGAAATGTATTCTTAATCTCATATTGTAGACCAAATACTCAGAGAAAGTGTGTTATAAAATTTTCAAAACTAACAAATGATGGAGCTCCAGTACTACTGAGTTTTTAGTATCATCTTATGTATCACTTCCATTCTCCTTGCCTAGCTCTACTGCAGTGGTTCTCAACCTTTTTAATGGTCTTAGGCTCTACAGCAATGTTTCTAAACCTGTGGGTCATGACCCACAGGCTGAGAACTGCTAGCAGGGTCGCCCAAGACCATCGGAAAGCAAATATTTATATTACAATTCATAACAGTAGCAAAATTACAGTTATGAAGTAGCAACAAAAGTAATTTTGTGGTTGGGGGTCATCATAAGATGAGGAACTGTATTAAAGGGTCTGGGCATTTAGAACCACTGTTCTAAAGTAATGTTTTAAAAGCCTGTTGTACATATTTAAAATTTTAAAAACATGTTATATATATTTAAATGAATTTATCTCCTGACAAGTGATTGTTGATATAATTGTTTTTAAACTACAATATTACATAAAATGAGGCATTCTGTGTGCCATAGCATTTAAATGCCACAAAATAGAGCAAATAAGGATATATGCAAAGAAAAATGCAAAATCAAAATGGAGTTCAAGTTACTATGACTGGTGTCACTCAGGTGTGATAGTCATTCCTCACAATGTGAACCTGCAGGTGACTTCTAGGAGCACCGGTTCTTTTGGGGTCTACATCCCTCTCCATGTTTGACTATGTGAGGTCTCAGTTTTCCACCTGTACTCTCTTTTGAATCACATAAAACCTGTTATGTGCTCTGATGTTGTGCTGTGCTATGCCACCACTTGGCCTTTAATTAGTTTTATTATGTCTGCCTCTTTTCCTTTCATATTAGCCCTTAATAATGGAAATAGTTCTACATGGTTCCAATGTGATGCTCAGTACAGATAATCATGTAATGTTTATTTATAGCATAGTTATCCAGATGTTAAAAATGTATCTATTTTTTGTAATTACAACTAAAATAAAAGCACTAAAGTAGAAAACAAGTCTCCAGGGATCTCAGACTCTGGAAAATGAACCAAGGAGCAAAATAGAGAGGGGGCAAAAGTAGGTTTACTGTAGTTCAGATGGGAAATAATGCAAAAATTAATTAATAGTAATACTAGAATAAACTCTGTGTTTTGCATATTGACAACTGTAAACCTATTTTTGCCCCATGCTGTGTATGCCAACAGAATCCATTTTAAGAAAATACTACCCTGAAGTAATGACACAAGTTAAATTTTTTGGCAACTGATTCTTACCAATTTTATTAAAATATTTTGCAGTTGAATTAAAATTTTAATACTAGAAATTGATTGGAATTTATTACTCAACACAAAGGATTATTTGCCCTTTATCCTCAATATAGCTTTCTACAATGACTTATAAAAGCAATCCAATTTATACTGTATTCTAATCAGTGATTCTCAATGCCAGGTTCACATTCAAATCACCTAGAGAGCTTTGAACAGTAACTACACTCAGTCCCCATCCTCAGAAATCTGATTTAGTTGGTTACAAGTAGGACTGGGCATACATTTCTTTTTAAACGATTCCCTAGAAATTCTAATCCACATTGAGAATTTAGAACTATTCTAGTTAATCAGAAAAAAAAACACTTTGTTTTTAAAATGCATTATGCAATTTTTAGAATTCCTGTATTTTTTTTTTATTTGTGTTATACTCAGTTCTATAGACTAACTTGCATATCCTGAGCTGCTCAGGTAAAAATCCATGCTTTGAGGTATCTTACTGAAGCAATACAGGCTATGCTGATTTTTCTCTCTTTTTTTCCTCATGGCACTATACACTTACCAAATAATATAGTACATCTATAACAGGACAGTTGGGTTTCTCAAGAGTTATCTGAGAGAGAGATAGAAAAAGAATGTGCAACTAAGACAGAAGACAGTATTGTTGTTTTTAAGTATATATATATATATATATATATATATATATATATATATATATTCTTATAAGTGGCATACCATCTCTATTCTCTTGGTATAATGTGGATGGGAATATATACGTGTGTGTGAATCCCATGAAATGGGGATCTCTGGAAGCCATCTTGGAGACTGGCTACCACAGACATTATCTGCATTTGGGGCAGGGCAATTACTTACTGAGCAAGAGTATGCTGTGTATTCAAGGATCTTTAGCATTTCTACCCACCCCATCTCTGTGCCCCTTCCCATGGAAGTAAATGATAGCCACTGTGAAAATAAAAAAAATGCCCTCCAACATTTTTAAAATCCCTCCATTGCAAAGCAATGTCTGAAATAAGGTCATATCTTATTTTCAGAGTCTGTTTGTTAAAAGGGAGTATCTCTGAACCTATTAGAAATGCAAGAGCAGTTTATGTGAATTAGTCAGCAGATTCTTATTTAGAGGCAAGCCAGCCAGCTTGAGCTCTCCATGTCAAGGTGCATCAGAGTGTTCATAAAGGTGATTCATTGTGACAGCAGGGATGTCTAATTATGTGCATAGCTCACTGAATTTTTAATAGAATACTTATACATGAAGGGCTGAAAGATATACTACTATATAGCAATATTTATGTCTATTTTTCCATTGTTCTTCATCAAACAGCATTAGTGCGGAGACCTTCAATTCCACCTACTGAAACAATGCGGTAATTATTAAATCAATAAGAACTTAGCCTGCCTAAATTCTATTTACAAATGTCTTTACCACTGCAGTGTCTACAAACTTCAAGTTATTCTTTACTTTAAAACAAGTAGAAAATCAGAGATTAAGTTTGTTTTTCTATGTCAAAATAATGTAACAAAAAATCATATATTTCATATGTATTGTACAAGTAATATACTCTTATTCCTTATCATATCTTTGCTTGTTAGAATGCCAATAGCACAATCAATTTTTAGTAATTCCTCCTTTCTTTATTCATTTATTCAAAATTGAATGAATTGATTGAATGAACTATTTTTAAAACCATGTTAAATACCAACTAGATTACAAAGATGAATTGGATCTGGATACTACTCTCAAAAGGTAGGCCTATACTCATAAAGAAAGTCCATAATTTGTAGTGATTACAGGGAAATTTATTATTTATTTTTATTAAAAGTTTTACTCATGTAAAATATAGGTAAAAGTCTATTTGAAAGTCCAAATGGACATAAATTGTACATTTTCTTATTGATTTAAAAATCATTTATGGGAAATGAAGAAACATGATTTATTAATGTTGGTTAATATTAATACTGAATCAAATTAAATGTTGTCTCGCTATCAGCAGATATTCTTTAGGGCATCAGGTTGACTTAAATTTATGTTATTGAAAACAAACTGTTGCATGCCATCTTAAAGGATGGCAATACAATAACATGCTAGACCCAGCATGTACTTGGTCACAAGAGCTAATTGCTGAATATTTTTAAATGTGGCATTATTTCACTTTGGTTTGGTAGCTTGAAATCAACAATGGTGGGGATATTTAAACTATGAAAATTGGCAAGTGCTACAAATCAGGAATTTAAAAATTCCCATAGAGAGCTGGTTGTTAAACAGTTGCCAGAACACCATGGCAGCAATGCTTCTAGTCTTGAATTTGTGATAGGGTATTACAAATAAGATAGGGTATCACAGTTAGTACCGTGTCACTTTTTTAAGTTGCTGGATAAGGCTGTTATTATCCTGGCCAGCCAAAAAGATAATAACTTTCACTTCAGGAGAACAAAGCACCTCAACACAATCCAGATTATATATCTGTGGTGTATTACACTCTAGAAAATCAATTTGGTTTTCAAGGAATAGAATTCTCAAGAAAATTATCTCTCTTGTCCTCCTTGAATCTGATAAATACTCTACTTCATATCATGAATATTTAAAAAATAATAGACAAATTTGGACATGGATATTTGTGTAAATCAAATTTTACCACTATTAGCTAGAGAGTAAGGATTATAATAACTCTTGAAATTTGAACTCAAAATATTAGAGAACAAGATATTATTGTCATAAAGAATGTAGTTTTACTACCATTATATTAAAACAACAAGTTACTGGGCCCCTAACTGAACCTATATTCTTATGTCAGACAGTTATAAAATACAAGTTTATGAACCTACACTTATTAAAAACTATTGCATACGTTTATTTCTCTGAGAACCCACACCACTATTTTCTACATGTTCTTTGAGAGTAGAGCAAGAAAAAGGAAGCTTTTGCCAAACACTATATTACTCTGATTTTCAGACTTTGATTATTAATACACATAGTTCAGGAAATTTTGTTCATGGTTCCCAGAGTGAAACTATCTCTCTGGAAGGCTACATATAGTGTATATAAAAAGACATCCACGTTACAGTGCATATGCACTGCCAAAATGTTCCATCTGTGCTCCGAGGCTGAGCTATGGTTGCCGGGGGAGATATAACTTTCCAATTTACTTCCTTTCTTGTCTTTCAGAATTGTACTATACCGAAGACTTTTGTGTCTTGTGTTTAATTTTTTAAAAAATATTGGACATTTTATATGTGATAGAAATATACTCAATCCAATAAACTCTTGAACATAATTAACTCCTAAATTCTGACTTTAGAGTGGATGACCACAGACAAGATATATATCTAGAAAACCAAGACTTTGAACATTTATTCCATAGTTTACCCCCAAAATTACGTCCATTTGGTCTAATGTGTCATTTAAGGCCAATATTTCTTTATTGATTTTCTGTTTGGATGATCTATTTAGAGCTGTCAGTGGAGTGTTAAGGTCCTCAGCTGTGATTGTGCTTTTGTCAGTTTCTCCTTTTAGTCCTGTTAGTAGTTCCTTTCCATATTCCAGTGCTGCCTGATTGGGTGCATACATATTAGGAAATGTTATATCTTCTTGATGTAGTGTCCTCTTCATCATTATAAAGTATCTGTCATTGACTTTTGTTACTTTTGTTATCTTGAAATCTATTTTGTCAGATCTAAGTATGGCTATATCGCTTTTTCTGTGGATGCTATTTACTTGGAGAATCATTTCCACTCTTTCACTTTAACTCTGAGTTTGTTTTTGCAGCTTAGATGTGTCTCCTGAAAGCAGCATATGGTTGTTTTATCGATTTTGCTACTCTGTGTCTTTTAGTTGGTGAATTCAGTCCACCAACTATATTTAGGATAATTATTGATGTATGAGGATTTATATTTACATTTAGGATAATTATTGATGTATGAGGATTTCCTATAGCCATTTTATCCTTTATTTTTTGGTAGCTCTGTGCCTCCATTGTATCTTTTCCTTTGTGTTTCTGTCTGTTGTGTTTGTTTACTGATATTCCATGCTTCTTTCTTGTTTCTTCTTTTGTTAAGCTATGTTTCTTAGTTTTGTTTTTTTGTCTGTAGTTACAATTAGTTTTATGAAAAAGTTTTATTTACATAGTAGTTTTATCTTTTTTAATGCATCTGATCTCCATCTTCTTTTGCAAATTCAGACCTTTATCCTCTCCCTTTTTTTGTTTATTTGTTGTCACAAATTATCCCTGTTTATGCTATAAATTTGTTGGTAATCTTATTCATAGTTTTGTTATTTGTTTCAGGTAAAATAACCCCCTTGAGTACTTTCTGTAATGGATGACTTCTGTATGTCTAAAAATATCTTTATTTCTTCTTCATATTTAAAGGGTAACTTTGCTGGATATATTATTTTTGGCTGATAATTTCTCCTTTTTAGTCATTTGAATTTGGTTCCACTATCTTCTGGCTTGTATAGTTTCTCCTGAGATGTCCAATGATAACCTAACGGGATTTCTCTTATAGATCACTTACTTTTTTTCCCTAGCTGCCTTGAGAATTCTTGCTTTGTTATTAATTTTTGGCAGTTTTAATACACAGTGTCTTAGAGAAATCCTCTTTGGATTGAAGTAACTAGATGTTCTATTAGCCTCTTGAATATGCGGATCTAGTTCTTTCACCATAGGTTTTTAAAGTTCTCATCAACTATTTGTTTAAGTAGGATCTTCATTCCCTTCTCCCTTTCTTCTTTTTCCTGTATGCTTATTATTTTTATATTGCTCTTTCTAATGAGTCAGATAGTACTCATAGAGTTTTTAATTTTTATTTTTTGTGTTCAAGTATCTCCTCTTCCCTCTGCACCATTTCTAATTTTCTAATTTCAGTATCACTAATTGTTTTTCCCATCTTGTCCTCTGCATTTCCTATGCTCGCTAGTTCATTCTGATCTTTTTATTGAATTCTTCATCTCTAGAATTTCTCTTTTGTTCTTTCTTAAAATTCAAGGAATGAATTAACTATTTTTTCCCAGTACCTTTTATTCCCTATATGCCCTCTTCCGCCTCCACGAGTTCCCCTTCACTCCCACAATCACCACACTGTTGTCCATGTCCATGAGTTATCTCTCTCATTTTTCTCTTTTTTTGTTCAGTACCTCTACCCCACCTCCACAGAGTTGTCTGCCTGATCTCTATCCATTATTCTGCCTCTATTTTGCTTGGTATTTAAGTTTGTGCATTAAATTCCACATATAAGTGAAATCGTATGGCACTTGTCTTTCTCTGACTGGTTTAGTTCACTTACTATGATTCTCCAGGTCCACCCATGCTGTCACAAAGGGTAACAGTTTCTTCCTTTTTACAACAGAGTAGTACTCCATTGTGTAAATGTACCACAACTTTTTTTTTTTTATCCACTCATCTACTGATGGACAGTTGGGCTGCTTCCTCTTTGGTTCTTTTTTTAAAGTTTCAATTTCTTATGTAAAGTACTTGTTTTCTTTGTTAATTTATTTTCTGATTACATAAATTGCCTGTCTGTATTTTCTCACATCTTGTTGAGTATTTTCACCTCTGAGATCTTGAAATCTCTGTCATTTATGTCACATATTTCCATGTGTCCCAATTTGCTTTCCGGAGATTTTTCATTTTCTTTCTAAGCTGACTCACCATCTTGGTTATTCATTATATTTATTGAATTTCTTCTCTGTCTGGGTGTCTATGTATGAGTGGCACTTCTCTCTTAGATTAACAAAGAGGTCTTTCTATAATTTTCCAGTATGTGGTGTTGAATCTGCAATGTCTCTGGCTGCAGTCAGTGTAACTGTGATGCTTGGGGTGGAGTCAGCTGGGGAAACTTAACCACTTTCTTTGTTTTGCTCTCCTGGTAATGGCAACCTTGAATCTCTAAGGAGTCCCCCATGTGTCCCAACCCAGGACTGTCACACAGTACATCCTCTGTTCAGTTAAAATAGTGATTCTGTAGTATTGGTTCTCGGTATGCAGATAATGTGCTTTGTAACTTCAACCCCAAGGGCAAAGGGAGGCAAGCTCTAGGAGGCTACTGGATAGCAGGGATTGGCAGCTTTGTTCCTCTGTCTGGAATGCCAACTACCCAACAACTGTGGAAGCACCCCAGTGCTGAGTCCTTTCCCGAGTGCCTACTGAATCCCTCTGTTCTGCGCAGCTGAAGGGAGCATCAGCCACAACCAGATTCCTCCCCTCTCTGTGCTGAGCCCCACTGAGAGTTCCTGGCTGTAGGGCTGCATAGCTCATCTCAGCCCTTCTCCCTCTTTGCCCCTCCCAACCCCCGCTTGTTCCTACTTGCCCACCTTTACCAGTTCTACTGGTTATTAATGCATTTTATTTCAATAGATGGAGTTACACATATGTTGATATATATACAATTTGATATGTATGCTATTTTGTTGTATTGACAGCAATCTTCAAAACTTCATATGCCAAATTTGCTGAAGGTGTTAACATCATAGATATTTTTGTGCTTAAAAATGTAGAATTTCATGCCAAAAAAGAGCATTTGTGGGAAGTTTTAATTCATTATTTGTTTTGAAGAAAAGTGCTGCTGAAAGTTATTGTATACTTTGAGAAGCTTATGGTGAACATGTTCCATTTCAAGATACTTGTGAATGCTGGTTTAAATGCTTTAAAGTGATGACTTTGATGTGAAAGACAAAGAACATCCAAGTCAACCAAAAAAATTTGAAGACCAAGAAAAACAAAATGAAAGAACAAATGGAAAACTGAAAAGTCATCAGTAAAATGTTCCTTCAAAAGCAACGAAAGTCTTTTTTTGCATCGAATTGTGACTGGTGATGAAAAGTGGATTTATTTTGAGAATCCCAAATGCACAAAATCATGGGTTGATCCAGGTCAACCATCAACATGGACTGGAAGGCCAAATTGCTTTGGAAAGAAGACAATGCTCTGTGTTTGGACGGATCAGGAAGATGTGGTGTACTATGAGCTTCTAAAACCAATTAATACTGATTGCCACCAACAACAAATAATCAATTCAAACCATGCTTTGATCATTAAACAATCAGAATGGGCCAGAAGAGATGGCAAAGTAATTTTGCTTCATGATAACTTACCATCACACACTTCAAAACCAGTTAAAGACACATTATAAGATCTTGCCTGGGAAATATTAGCCCACCCGATGTATCCACTAGACCTTGCTCCTTCAAATTACCACTTGTTCCAATTGATGGGACACACACTTTTTGAGCAGCACTTCAAAACATAGGAAGAAGTGGAAAACGGGGTCTTTGAATGGTTTGCCTCAAAACAAGAAAAGTTCTATTGGAATGGTATCCACAGATTACCTGAAAGATAGAGGAAATGTGTAGCTAGCAATGGACATTACTTTGAATAAAGCACTTCTGATGTTTCTCTTGAAATTACTGTGTTTCCTTTAATTACAAAATTCGCATTAGTAACTGGTACACCTGATAGATGCTAAATGCATGGATCTCTCAGGCATGCCTGTACTTTAAGCAGCAGATTCTTTGTTCAGTTATAGCTATTCAAACTGTTGAAACTTCTAGGGGTGAGATCAAGGGGGTTTCTCATACCACCATTCTTCTATCATAATGTTTTAAAGGATGATCTAAATAATATGGAGAAGCAATTGCTACCAGTTACAGTGATGGCATTAACATATAATATTGCTTTCTTATATAAATGGTTATATTTCATTAAAGCTATAATATATTACATTGAAATTCACTGACAAATCTCAGAGAAAAGGTTGCAGTGGGGTGTTAAGAGAGATTAAGCAAAGAACTTATGTGCACATGTGCATAACTCATGGACACAGACAATAGTGTGCTGAAGACTTAAGGGGGCATATGGGAAGGAAAGTGTCAATGAGAGGCTGGGGGGGGTGACATCTGTAATACTTTCAACAATAAAGATAAATTTTTTAAAAGTGTTTGTTTTTTCATGTAATTATTATTTCCCACTAGATTTTGGTTCTCCTAAACAGAGAAGTTTTTATAGTTTGTATATTCAACCTCTAACAGCCTCTGATATATTATATTTTAAGTGTTTTGATAAAAAAGTATTTGAGGAAAATGAGTAATCCTATCATATATTTGTAGATGTTTCAATTTTGAATTTTGTATTTGTATACGGTAATTATTTATCTTCTCAAAAGCAATCTTGTGAGACAAGTCATGTCCCTTTTTGAGCAATAATACAAGGTCCAAAGGACTTCCCTTAGGCCTGTGGTTGACAAACTGTGGCTTGAGAGCCACGTGTGCCTCTTTCGCCCCTTAAGTGTGGCTCTTACACAAAGTACCACAGCCTAGGCGAGTCTATTTTGAAGAAGTGGTGTTAGAAGAAGTTCAAGTTTAAAAAATTTGGCTCTCAAAAGAAATTTCAGTCGTTGTACTGTTGACTAATGAGTTTGTCGACTACTGCTGTAGGCAATATGAGTCAATAGAAGACAATACTATCAACATTGTGTATAAACATCCAGAGTTCAGTTACTTTTTGAGTCTTACACATCACTTTCAGTGCTCATTATGTTCTTAGAGAAATCAAAGGTGTTGGGCTTGGTAAGTTCAGGAAAACAAGAAGGAAAAGAAAAAGGGAGGAATGGAACATTAAAAAGTGAGGGCAATATGAGAATAAAGGATGGAAGAATAGAAAGAAAAAGGAGAGGAGATGCGAAAGTCCTCTACACTCACTGGTCTTGATGCCCACTTTTAAATTATCATTATTTCAAAGAAATGTGCCATTTCTTTTCATCTAAAAATGTCTAATGAGTTTGTATGGAAAAAGGTAACTGCAGAGAAATGCACCTATGAATTATATCAAACCCACTGAAGAGTATGTGCTTTATATTTCCATTTAATAAGGCATGCCATTAATTGGGCAAGTGCTTATGCTATCTATATTGAAAGCAGAAAAACAAAATAATTAAGGTATGGCTTTTATAAAATTTAATGAGGTAGTAAACAAGAAAATGAGTTTCAAACATCCTTAGTGATTTCTTGTCTTGCTAGCTTCTGTTGTGAGGTAATAACTACATTCACACAATAAAAAATCCATGTAAATACATTTTACTGAACAATGAATAGAATTACAGGAGCCATCAGAGTTAACATAATGCTCCAAATTTTCAATGTAAAATGTTATTATATCTTAATATAATCTCATTACTGTTTACTTCCCTTCACTGAAATAAAAATCTCTGGGTGGTCTCTATGTTGTTTCTTTTCAATACCCTGACCAGGACAAGTTTGGTTTTATATTTGGATTTAGCAAATAATCTTTCATGTTTTGTTTGTGCTATGAACTTAGATATAATGTCAAGTAGATTAAGTGGTGAATTTAGAAAGAACACATGTTAAGGTTGAAAGGGACATTTACCTCCTCTGGGGCAATGGTGAAATGCATGGAGCCTAATTTCAAAAGTTTAGAATTCCCAGTTTTGTCAACTGTGTAGCCATGTACAAATTACTTAATTTCTGCCTTTATTTCTTCTCTGAAAATTGGGAATGATAACATTAGTTGCTTCTTATGCTTATAAAGATAAAGCATTTAGATTAGTGGCTGGTATGTAATAATGATTTAAAATATCTCTTTTATCTTTATTATTATTATCTAATATGGAGGCACCAACTTATTGTTGAGGATCTTAAGACCAAGCAAAGATAGGTAATTTCTATAAGGTCATATAATTCATTAGTGGGATTATCAGGACTAGAAACTAAAATATCTATTACACAGTATTTTTAAAATACAGAAAAGGAAGGAAGAAGATGGGGAAAATGTCTAACTTTATATTGTTGGTAGTGGTTTTATAAAGTACTATTTAACCTCATAATGTGAAAACCCTTTGGATGTACACATGGTATTCTTGACCTGGATGCATGAAGTAATACTAATACAATAATAAATAAGTTAATGGACAACCCTTTAATTTAAATCTGGAATTTTTATACTTCAGAGATTGTTTGAGTGAAGAGGATTGAAATAGAAGTCTTTCAGGAACATTGTTGACTTTTCTGTTGTTGCTATCATACGAAATTAAGTAATACTGGTCTCTCTTTGAATTGGCCAAAGCATCTAAAATGTTTCTCAAAACCTCTAAGAAAATTTTGTGTTGGGAAAAATCTATTTTCAAAATTAAAGACATATTTCATAATGCACTATTTAAAGGTACATCAGTAATGTTCATATTAGAATAAAACTCTTAAGATAAATGACTTCAATTACTTGAAAACAGATAATAGTCAAGAAAATAAAACCATAGCTAAGAAAACATGTAGGCTCTAATTCCATTATATTCCAGTAAGAGGCATGTGGAGTGCATAATTATTAATATAACTAGAGGCCCTTTGCATGATATTCATGCAATAAGCCCACACCATTCTGCACATGCATATGCAAATTAACCTCCATCATTTTTGGGGTTACCGTAATTTAAGGTGACCAGATTGTCCCACTTTTGGTGGGACAGTCCTGATTTTCAACAATTTTTCCCACATCCCTTTGAAGTTTTTAAAAAGTTCCAATTTTGCCGAAACTGGTTTGGCTCAGTGGTAGAGCGTCGGTCTGCGGACTGGAAGGTCCCAGGTTCGATTCTGGTCAAGGGCATGTACCTTGGTTGCGGGCACATCCCAGGTAGGGGGTGTGCAAGAGGCAGCTGGTCGATGTTTCTCTCTCATCGACATTTGTAGCTCTCTATCTCCCTTCCTCTGTAAAAAATCAATAAAATATATATTTAAAAAAAAAAAAAAAGGCCCGATTTTTGGAAAGATTGGAAAGATTCGGGATTATTTTAAAACGCCGTGGGATGCGGGGAAAAATTGTTAAAAATTGGGAATGTCCCACCAAAAGCAGGACCATATGGTCACCTTAGGTTAATTTGCATACTCACTCTGATTGGCTGTGGGTGTAGCAGAGTGATGGTTAATTTGCATGTTTCTCTTTTATTAGGTAAGATAGTTCCAAATATATTCCTAGGTGAGTTTCTAGTGGAGAGATGCCTACCTACAGTTTCTGCTTAAAGCAGTTACACATTTATTAATTAACAAATCCCAGAATATTTTATAGAAACTTTTTAAAACAGAGAAATACACAACACACATATTTATATGGGTAAACATTGTTTATATATATATATATATATATATATGCATTAAATATATATACACACACATATGTATGCATTAAATATACACACACACACACACACACACATATATAAGTATACACACACTCTTAAGAAAGATATAGGAACTACATTCAATCTGTAGATAACTTTGGGTAGTATGAACATTTTAATTATGTTAATTCTTCTATCAATGAACACAGTATATGCTTTCACTTATTTGCAACATCTTTTAAAAAATATTTTTATTGCTATTTAGAGAGAGAGAGGACAAGAGAGGGAGAGAGAAAAAAAACATTGATGCCATAGTGAACAATTCATCAGCTGCTTTCTGCACACCCCGTATAGGGAATCCAGCCCACATCCAGGCATAAGCCCTGACCAGGAACCAAACTGGCAATCTTTTGGTGCACAGGATTTTGTCCAACCAACTGACCCACATTGACCAGACAAGAGCTATTTGTATCATCTTCAGTTCTTTTTTCATTGTTTTATAATGATCTGAGTACATGTCTTTTACATCCTTGGGTAAATTTTTCCTTAGGTATTTTATTATTTTTAATGCAATTGTAAATGGGATTGTTTTCTTAGTTTCTCTTTCTGATAGTTCATTATAGTTGTATAACAATGCAATTGATTTCTGGATATATGTTTTGTATCCTGCTACTTTACTGGATTCATTAAGCAGGTCTAGTAATTTTTTGGTGGAATCTTTATGGTTCTCTATACACAATGTGATGTCATCTGCAAATAATGACAATTTTACTTCTTTCTTTCCAATTTGGATAACTGTTATTTCTTCTTCTTGTGTGACTGTTGTGGCTAGAACTTACAGTGCTATGATGAATAAGAGTAGTGAAAGTGGACATCCTGTCTTATTCCCATTCTTAAGGAAAACACTTGTAGCTTTTGTTCACTTATAGCTTTTGCTCTTTGAGTATGATACTGGTGGTGGGTTTGTCATATATGGCCTTTATTATGTTGAGGTATATTCCTTTTATCCCCACTTTGCTGAGAGTTTTTATCATAAACTAGAGGCTTGGTGCACGAAATGAGTGCAAGAGTAGGCCCTTGCAGCCTCGCAGCCCCTCACCCCACCCACTGGTCATTCCAGAAGGTCATTCTGGAAGGTTATTTTGCCATCTGGTCTAATTAGCATATTAGCTCTTTATTATATAGGATATGTACTGGATTTTATCAAATGCTTTTCTTTTGGATCTATTGATTCAATCAT
Organism: Pipistrellus hanaki; assembly: GCF_964339955.1. Classification (NCBI taxonomy): domain Eukaryota; kingdom Metazoa; phylum Chordata; class Mammalia; order Chiroptera; family Vespertilionidae; genus Pipistrellus; species Pipistrellus hanaki. The sequence continues at coordinate 136,706,811 of NC_140505.1, read as the reverse complement.
GTAATTTTTATTCTTTATTTTGTTTATGTGGTGTATCATATTTATTGATTTGCAGATATTTTACCAATCTTGCATCCCCAGAAGAAATCCCACTTGATCCTGGAGAACAGGGAAGTTGGAGGGCTGGGTGAAAAAGGTCAAGGAATTAGGCAAAACAAGACAAAAAAAAAAAACCCATAAAACTCATATATACAGACAATAGTATAGTGATTACTAGAATGAAAGGAGGTTTGGGGGCATTAAAAGAGAGTAAAGGAGAGATAAATGGTGATCAAATGAGATTTGAATTTGGGTGGTGAACACAAAATACAATGTACCGATGATATATTATGGAATTTTACAGTTAAAACCTATATCATTTTATTAACTAATGTCACCCCAATAAATTTAATACAATTTTTAAAAAAAGATAAATGAAATGAGCAATATATACTTCTAAATTTTATATTTATTTTTTAAAGAGTGCATAATTTGGGTAAAGCTTAAAACAGTTTCATACTTTCAAGTCAACAGAGGGAATCAAACAAATGGGTGATCCAATGGCTTTTTAGATTTTTATCAGTAGGTTTATTTATATAATGATATATTTGATATTAATATTGATTAGCATTACCATTGCCTTAATATACATTGTCTGGAAGGAAGCAAGCAGCTGGAAAATCTATGGAATAACGCGTGAATTAAATTTTTACTACTTTTACATCTCCACATGGATGAAGCAAGTCTTCTACTCCATGCAGGGTTACTTCTATATCCAATCACCCCTAGGATTTTTCAGTATCTGGAAGAGTGATCATTTTTCTATTCAGTCAACATTCTTTTATTGAAATATTTCAGATATAGGCTTCAGAGGTTCACAGTTAAATAAGGCACTTCACTTAAGAGATTATATATCTCTTATACGATGAACATATACAGGCAAAAATTATAACACAATAAGCCAAATATTATAAAGAAAAGAAACAAGTGTGTTTATAGTTCACATAAAGTAGCATCTGATAGGATATACTTGGGAACATGCTTTACAAAGTTAGTTTTGTGACAGACTTAAAAAATAAGTGGGTTGTTGGTCCCAAGACCAAAAATAAGAATAACATAAACACATAATTATAGTAATCACAGGAATGGCTTTATTCAACAAAGTCTGGAAGACTGAGAAATAGGTCAATGATAGGACTGGGATATGGGGAGAGGCTGGATTGAGAAGAGGCTCCATCAGATTGTATGGCTCACTAATATCCGGTAGTCTATGAATAAGTATTTAAAAAGGCTAACCAATAGTTGAATTCTGCAGCAAAGTGTTATCTTCTTGAAGTTCAGGTAAATCTTTATAGTCTCAGCTCAGCTCTCGATGTACAATTTCTGTTAATCTTCCATTTGTTACAGCAGTTTTAAGGGAGTACTTAGCAATGTGATTATTGTTCATCTAGGATGTTGGAGGAAAAGAAAAATGAAGGGAAGAACTGTAAATGAATAGTGAACATTAGTTGGTGAGACAGATCAATAAGATCCATAATGCTGCCATCATCCCCACAGTGCACTCTTTACACATACTGTGGGTTACCTATTTAAGGAAATATTGTATATCTACTCCATGTTGCTCTCCAATTTCATCAGGCAAGAGCAACTACAACTTTATCATTGGTCTATAAACAGATTGCTTTCCACTAACCATTTTCCAAGAGTCAATAGGTAAGTGATCTTCCAAATATCTGTAGAACTTGGGGTCAGTGGGAAATTAGAATCATATTAGACATATTATTCTCTGTAAGGGGAATAAAGCCACCAATGTAGTGGGAAGCTAAGTTTAAATGAAACCCATCCTGGGGAAGCAGAATTTTAGTGCCACGTAGCTTATCACTGACCTAAATCAGAGTGAAATTCTAAGGTCACTGCCAATCTACTTGTTGCATCACAATTCAGTCTCTGGGGCTCAACACTTACCAAATACAATCAATTTAATCAGAGGAATTATTCTGTTCACACATGAAACAATAAAGAGAGGGTGATTATTAAATAATCATTATTTGTACCCCTTTCTTTTTTTTCAATTGTTGACAGTATTACAGAGATCCCTGTTCCTCTCCCCCCTACAAACACGCACACACACACACACACACACACACACACACTTTACCCTCCTCTACCCAGCCACTGCCCCATCCCAGGCCTTCACCACATTGTTGTCTGTTCCATGGACTATGCATATACGCATACATGTTACTTGGTTAATCTCTTTCCTACTCCCCTCAATGTCTGTCAGTATGTTCCATGCATCTATACATCTGAACCTATTTTATTTCTTCAGTTTATTTTGTTCATCAGATTTCGCGTATAAGTGAGATCATGTGATATTTGTCTTTCTCTGTCTCATTTTGTTTAAGATAATAATCTCCAGGTCCCTCCATGCTGTCTCAAAGGGTAAGAGATCCTTCTTTTTTACATTATTCCATGGCACATTTATACCAGCTTTTTTATCCACTAGTCTACTGATGGGCTGTTTTTAGATATTAGCTATCATAAATAATGCTGCTATGAACATAGGGTCCACCCTACTCTTTCTTGGGGTTCTGACATGGTGTCTATTAATAATCATCAGAAAATATCTATTCCTTATCAAAGGGAGATCTAAATGAGTTGTCTCTGTTTTAGAATTGTAATCAACCCTCTAAAGCTGTCAGTCTTCATGGAAAAAGCACAAGGATGCTTATAATTTGAACTCTTAACTTCTCCTTATGAATCCTCAGGTTTTTCTATGCCCTAATGACTAAAACTACAAAGGACATTGATGAACACCCCATGGGATAGATACCACATAGAAACTTTAAAAAGATCAGGGTATACAATATTACGCTCCCTAGAAAGGGAATAAATATATCTTGATCTACTGATGCTTCCTTGTTTGGAGAACTTGCAAGAGGCTTAGCTTTTGTTTGTTTGTTTGTTTGCCTCCATATAGCCATGTGAGCCCTAAAATAATGCAATAGGAGAAGGTAGTGTGAAATAAGGCCTCTTATCTATCAATAAAAGGCTAATATGCGAAGTGTCCCCTCAGGAGTTCGACTGGGGGACCGGGATTTTGATCGCTCACTATGATGTATGCTGACCATGGGGGGTAGGGGATGTGGACTGAAGGAAGGCTCTGCCCAGAAGCCAGAAAGCCCCAATTGGCCCTGATTGCCAGCCAGGCCTAGGGACCCTTCTCATGCACAAACTTTGTGCACTGTGCCTCTAGTTTCACAATAAAGTACCATATTGGTTAATCTGGAGAGGGAAGACATGTCTACCACATTCATAACACAGGTGTGTGAATAATGGCTAAATTCAAAATGCAACATTCCAATGGAGGCTACAGCCTGCTCTAATAGGAAATCCCTCTTTTCAACACAGGGTTTTTCAGAGAGATTAATAGACTATATTTCTAGGGACTTTGCCAGCATCTACAGAAGGTTAATAAATTAACGCAAAAACACAGACACACCTGAGAAAATATCCAGAAAGATAATTTGTGGGATGTGACAAAGAGGGATTGATGATGGAGAAAAAAAGTTGAACAATTATGTGGGGAAAATATGAAGAGGGGAAGAGGTAGCATCTGGAAGATAATGAGGAAAGATTGTGTTCTCCTGCAGAGTGCATAATTTTCCTTAGAGAACAGGCTCCTTCAGTTACCACTATACTCAGGTGCTGAGAAGCTTTATTTCCCAAGCAAACACAGTGTGCAGTCAGAATATACACCAAATCTTGGCAGCTGAGCACTAAGTAGTCTATTTATTTCTTTAGTCACAGATATCCCAACTTGGAAGTGTGGCACGTGTGGGTGATACAGTCTCATCACTTGAAGACAAAACCACAACAAATGCAATTAGCTTCTCTGTAAGGATGGTGAGAATTTAGAAAAATTGAATCTTCCTACTTCACTTGCTGATCTTTTATTTCTAAAAATTCCCATCAACTGTGTTTCCTGAAAATAAAACATCCTTTGAAAATAAGACCTACTTACAGGTTTCCTTCTGAGTGAAATATAAGGCATCCCCCTGAAAATAAGGCCCCCCCAGGCTCTGTCTCAGAATGAAAATTAATTTACCATAAACTGGTCACTAGGGCTGCCCAAACTAGCGTCTAACAACCAGTGACATTACGCAGAGTCCTGACGTCACTGCTGTGTGGAGGCAGAGCGGAGGTCAGAGTGAGCGGTGAGCGCGGGGTGGGATAGAGGAGGAGACTTTCGCAGATGCTTGTAGAAGAGCAGGAGGATTAGAGCGGATAGAACACGACGAAGGTGGTGAGTGCTGGTCTGTCTCTGGTGACACTACCTGATGCTCGTGGCCACCCTCATGATAACTGAAGGTTCTCAGTCAGTGGCAGACCCTGCTCCAGCCAGATCCAGGCCCCAGCAAGCCCAGTGACAGTCCCCAGGCAGGCCCCAGGGGGTAAATGTCTGATAAAGGGGTAGGGGGGATGTCTGGTGAAGGTGTTCAGTGGCACAGGGGTGGGGGTAAGGGGATCACTTAAAATGACACAGGGGGGATCAGAGGGGGCAATCAAAATGATACAGGAGGATCAAAAGGGGTTACTAAAAATGGTAATCCCCCCTCTGATTCTCCTGTGCCATTTTGATTCCCCCCTCTGATCCCCCCTGTGTCATTTTAAGTGATCCCCCTCCCCCACCTTGATACTCCAATTCCTTTTTTTACCCCTAGAAATGAGCGCAAAAAGAAAAAGCTACTCCGTGGAGTACAAGAAATGAATCGTGGAAGATTCTTGGAGCCCAAATCTTACTTTCTGCAAAGAGAAGATGTTGATATCCGATTGGTTTGAAAATGGCGAGCAGAGTATGGTAACCTCATTGAACAAGTGGACAAGGGAAATGCTAAAAAGCGCAAGTGTGGATCAGGTCGACAACCATTATTTTTTGAGCTGGAAGACCTGATCTGTGAATGGGTTGTTGACAGGAGAGCAGAGACTTTGGTTGTGAATAGGGCTCAGATTCAAGAATTTGCCCTTGCAATGGCACCACAGTTTGACATAGCCCCCGAAGACTTCAAAGCATCACAACACTGGCTGGATAATTTCCTTCAGTGAAGTGAACTGTCTTTAAGAAGATGTACAACATTATTTAGGTTGGCAGATACTCAAGTTATTAAGCGAGCACTTGCATTCAAGTCCTTTATTGATGATGCTGACTTCTCTAAATACAATCTTTCCAACATGATTGCTACGGATGAAACTGCAGTGTTTATGGGCCAATCATTTCAAACAACAATTGAACAGCAGGGTGCCTCCTTAGTGTACATTCCCTCCACTGTTTACGAAAGTGCATGTGCTTCCTGTATTTTGGCAATTCGTCTGGATGGCACTAAAATCCCACCTTTAATCATTTCTAAGGGCAAGAAGGAAAAGATTGAACGTGTTTTGGGTGTTTTTATTCTTGAAACTGAAAAAGCCTGGGCCACACAAGCAGTTATAAGGAAGCGGGTCGATTTAATGCTGCTGCTTGTTATGCGAGGGAGCCAAAGAGGTCTGCTAGGCTAGTCTGGGATGCAGCCAGCACTCACCGTGCTAAAGACATGAAGACATTTCTTCAGGAAAGAAAAATAGATCAGATAATGATTCCGGCAGGAATGGCAGCCTATCTCTAGACTCTTGATATTGCAATAAGCAAGCCATTCAAAGACAATTTGCACATGGAAATTAATGACCACATTGAAAATAGAATGGAGAGAAATCAGTGTGGAAACTTTGTGAAACCTAAACTGTAAGAAGTTTTGACTTGGGTGAAGAATTCATGGGAGAAAATCACTAACAGTTGCATTGCAAATGCACTGCGAGCAGGCTACCTTGACAAGAAGTACTCATTTAAAGACTGCTATTGCTAAACATGAGAGATTTGGTCCACTGATTCTGAAAGAAATGGAGTCATAAGAAATTCACCAGGAAATTCAGGAATTGGATTGTTATGATGATGTTCCAGAAGATGATGACATGATTGTCATTAAATAAATGAGTAAATTCTTGATAGTGTAGGATTCACAGTTTGTCTGGTTTGTGTTGAAAACTACCGTACTACCATACTGTATACAGGTAACAATAAATTTCCTTTATTTTCATTTAACAATAAATGTGTACCGTATTCTTCTTCATGGAAAAATAAGACATCCCCTGAAAATAACACCTAGCGCATGTTTGGGAGCAAAAATTAATATAAGACACTGTCTTATTTTCAGGGAAGCAGGGTAATAGCATTTCCAACACTTTTCTGGGCAGAAGTGTTTTAGTTTATGTAGTCCCGTTTGTTTATTTTTGCTTTTGTTGCTGTTTTTGGTGTCAAATGCAACATATAATTGCCAAGACCAATGCAAGGAGCTTATCTCTATTTTTACTTCTAGGAGGTTTATAATTTCAAGTTTTATGAACAAGTCTAATCCATCTTGAGTTGGTTTTTCTGTATGGTGTAAAATAAAGGTCCAGTTTTAGTTTCACACTTTTGCATATGGCTGTTGTTTTCCCAGCACCACTTTCTAAGGAGACTAACCTTCCTCACTGAATATTCATGGTTTCTTTATAAAAAATTAATTGGCCATTCATTAATGGCCCCCCCCCCCCGGGGGGGGGCTCTGTATTCTATTTCATTTATTAAGGTGCCTGTTTTTGTGACAATACCATACTGTTTTGATCACTATACCTTTGCAATGTAGTATAGAATCAGGAAGATTTTGTCTCCATCTTTGTTCTTTTTCAAGAATGCTTTGGCTATTCAGGGTTGTTCTACACAAATTTTAGGATTTTTTTCTGTTTCTATAAAAACTGCCCTGATAATTTTTATAAGGATTGTACTGAATCTAGATCACTTTGTTAAAGATGATTTAATATTAATATCTTAACAGTATTATTTTTTCTAATCCATGAGCACAAATATCTTTCAATTTTTCTGTCTCCAATTTTTCTATCATTGCCTTATAATTTTTAGTATACAGGTCTTTCACCTCTTTGGTTAGATATATTCCTGGGTATTTATTATTTTTGATGCAATTGTAAATGGATGGTTTTGTTATTTTATTCTTTCCATTGTTCATTATTAATATATGGAAAAATAACTAATTTTAATATATTGATTTTGTATCCTGTAACTTTCCATTTTTTAGTTCTAACAGTTTGTTGGTAGAGTCTTTAGAGTTTTCTCTACATAAGATCATGTCATTTGCAAATAGAGACAGTTTTGTTTTCTTCCTTTCCAATTTGAATGCCTTTTTTTTCTTGTCTAATAGCTGTGACTATTTCTTTTAGTATTGTGGTGAATAAAAGTGGTGAAAATGGACATATTTTTTCTTGTTTCTGATCCTAGGATTAAAGGTTTTCACCTGTTAGGTATGATGGTAACCTGGGGTAGTCATATATAGCTTTTATTATGTTTAGGTATATTTCTTTATATCCAATTTATTGATAATTTTTATAATGAATCAATGTTGAATTTTGTTGAATATTTTTCTACATTTATTGAGATAATTATATGATTATATCCTTTATTTCATGCATGTGATGTATCATGTTGATTAATTTGTGGATGTTAAACCATTCTTGAATCTCTGGAATAATTCTCACTTGCTCATGTGTATGATTTTTAAAAATATATTATCAAATTTAGTTTGCTAATATTTTTTGATGATTTTTGCATCTATGTTCATCAAGATTATGGACTGGTAATTTCCTTTTTCTATGTTGTTCTTGTCCACTTTTATTATCAGTATAATGCTGACCTTGTAAAATGTGTTTGGAAGTTTTTAATTTATTGGAGGAATATAAGAAGGATTGGCATTAATTATTCAGTTAATGTTTGATAAAGTTCATCTATGAAGCTTCTGGTCCTGAACTTTTATTTGTTGAGGGAAAAGATTCTGCAGAGCAAAAGACATTATTAAGAAAATGAAAATGTAACTTACAGAATGGGAGAAAATATTTTCAAATCATAGATATAGTTCGGGATTAGAGTCCAATCCTATCTAATAAAAGAGAAACATGCAAATTGACCATACTCCCACTATACCCCCAAGCCACACACACAAGCCAATCAGGACTGAGTATGCAAATTAACCCAACAAATATGACAGGGACCACAGAGCTGGAGAGAACAGGAGGCTTTCGTTGCCCCCAGCAAAGGAGGAAGCCAAGCTTTCTGCCTGTCCTGGCTTCCCCTCAAGGCTACAAAGTTTCAATTATAGAAGATAAATAAATCCCAACAAAAATGGTGGCAGCCATGGAGCTAGAGCCAGCCAGAGGCTTCGGTTGCCCTGGTGATGGAGGAAGCCAAGTTTTTTGCCCGCCCTGGCCTCCACTTAATGCTACAAAGTTTTAATTATAGAAGAAATAAATCCCAGATATCAGGGCCTCCACTTGGGTCGCTGGAGGGTGTGGCCCTCCTGCAAAACACCACAGACCCCTCACCCAGGCAACCCCATGCCCCAAGGGAACCCCACCCTGATCCAGGACACCCTTCAGGGCAAACCAGCCACCCCAAACCCATGCACCAAGGCTCTATCCTATCAAATAAAAGAGGAATATTCAAATTGACTATCACTCCAACACAAAAAATGGCTGCCCTCATGTGGTCAAAGATGGCTACCCCCATGTGGACACAAGATGCTGCCACAAGATGGCCAGCAGGTGAGGTCAGTTGGGAGGGACCAGGCCTGCAAGGGAAGGCAGTTGGAGATGATCTAGCCTGGAGGGGAGGGCAGTTAGGGGTGACCAGGTCAACAGGAGAGGACAGTTATGGGTAATTAGGCTGGCAGGAGAGCAGTTAGGCATCAATCAGACTGGCAAGGGAGTGGTTAGGGGCAATCAGGAAGGCAGGAAGGAGAGCAGTTGGGAGCTAGCAGTCCTTGATTGTGAGAGGGAGTCCAACTGCCCATTTAGGATCGGATATAAATGGGCAGTTGGACATCTCTTAAGGAGTCCCAGATTGGAGAGGGTGCAGGCTGAGCTGAGGGACACCCCCACCCTGTGCATGACTTTCATCACCGGGCCTCTAGTATATATATAGAACTCATATACTATAGTAATTCAGTAGCAATTAAAACATACAATCTCATTAAAAATAGGCAGAAGAACTAAATAGATATTTTTTTCCCAAAGAACACAGTAGCCTACAGACGAATGAAAAGTTGTTTAATATCATTAATGTTCAAGGAAATATGCAAATTAACACCCACACTAGTGGCTTTATCTGAACACCAGAGGCCTGGTGCATGAAATTCCTACATTGGGGGGGAGGGTTCCCTCATCCCAGCCTGCACCCTCTCTAATCCAGGACTCCTGAGGGGATGTCCAACAGCAGGTTTAGGCCCAATCACCTACCCGCCTTCCTGATTGCCCCTAACCACTCTGCCTGCCTTCCTGTTCACCCCTAACTGTTCTCCCCTGCCATCATAATCACCCCTAAGTGCTCTTCCCTGCTGGCCTGATTGCTCCTAACTGCTTTCCCTTGCAATCCTGATCACCCCTAACCACTTCTGCCTTGGCCCCTGCCACCGTGGCTTTGTCTGGAAGGACGTAGGGAAGACCCCTGGTCTAATTAGCATGTAACTCTTTTACTAGTATAAATTATTGTTGTTAGGGCACATTATCATAATGGTATACCTAACAGTAAGTTGTCAATAAAGCAGAATTATTTTCTCTTGTATGCTCAATTAAAAGTTGACTATAGTAAATGTGTGCTTTGAAAAATTATTGACACATTCTTTGATTTAAGAAAACCTCACTCTGCCAGAGAAAAGGTAGTAGCTGATGAAGTAAGAGTCAATTAATCAATGTTATCCTAGCAATATGAATATGAACTCAAAATAAAAGAGGAGATAGGAAATCTTTGAATTGGGTGTTAATAGGATCCAGTTAAATTCTTTTAACTGGATCATGCAGAAATACTGATACCATTCTCCATAAATGAAAGTACTGTAAACTATTTCAGACATCTGTTCCAATATTTAACAATACCCAAATGGTATTGGCTTTAGGATACTTCAGCTATCCTATAAGGTTTAGTCTTTATTTAAATTTTCATTAAAACTAAATTATTTTAGTATTTTTTATGCATGCTCACTAGTATTACCATTTATTCTTTAAGTTCCTCTAATCAATTTAAAATTGTCAGCTTTTTAATTTTTTTAATTAATTAATTTATTTATTTTTTTACTTTTCATATTCAAGATAAGTAATTTGCAGAGAACTTGTAGCTTCAAAGCCCTTATCCTTGTTCATGCTTGAGGATGTTTCTGTGGTATCTGGAAGTAATTAATTATGAAATGGTTCAGAGGGTCAACTAGAGCAAGATGGTTTAGACTTGAAACATATTCCTCACTTATTAACTTTGTGACATTAGTACTTAACAGATCTGGGTTTCAGTTTCCTCACCCATAAAATTTGAATAATTATTGTAACCTAACTCATAAAGTTGTGGTAAAGTGAATTAAAACAAGCAAAACTTTTGGAATAGTGCTGAAAGAGCGTAACATAGAAAATGTTCAATGATTAAGAGCTCTTAATGTTGTTTTGTTTTTAAATTGTTTTTCTTTTTCTATGTGGTTTTGATCTAGTTAGCATTGTCCAAATATCATAGGGATGTTGAAACTCAAAGATATGGTCAGATTTATTCACCACTTGGCTTGATCAGTTTTTAAAGGTATTAAAGACTAATGTATTTCTAAAATTCTCCATTTATGATTTCTTATTCTTAACACTATTATGATTTTTATTGATATATAATTGACATGTAGTATTATATGTTAACATATTATTCTCCTGGTGATTTAAGTTTAAGGTGTACAATATGTAGATTCAAAAGATTTACATATCCTCCTAGTTAATAAAGCCTAATATGTGCCTTCTGGTGGTCCTTCAACCAGGAGTTCAACTGCTTGCTATGATGTATGCTGACCACCAGGGGGCTGCATGAAATATGTTGGGTGTTGGCAATGTGGGACTGGCAGCTAGTGGCAGTGCAGGTGCTGCCAGCCCCGATGGGCCCAGACGAGAGTGGGACCACAGCGGGATTGTGGAGCAGGTGAGTGGGCAGTGCCAGGTGGGTGTGAGCTGGGGCCTGATTGTCCAGCAGAGGACGACCAGTGGCAGCAGCTGGGGGTGAGGCCATCTCCCGGCTTCCAGGCACTGAGGGAGATAGGCAGGGGGCTTGGCCCCAACTGATTGCCCCCCAGATGGGATGGTGGGACCAGGTGAGGGAGTGGCACCAGGGCAAGGTAGGGCTGTGAATCTGCAAAGCTGGGGGCATAATCTGAGTCTGCAAGGCTGGGGGTGTGAGCTGGAGCCCAATCTCCACAGGTCACCGAAAGGGACCCCACTGGTGCATGAAATTGCACACCTACTTCTAGTTTCTATATAATAGACACCATAATATTGGTTAGTAACTCCATTACATTACATAATTATTCTTTTTTTTTATGGTAAGGACATTTAAGATCTAGTCTCTTAGCAATTTTGAAATTTATAGTAGTGTTCTTGATTATAATCACTACTAAAGGTGTCCCTTAGCCCAGCCTGCACCCTCTCCAATCTGGGACCCCTTGGGGGAATGTCCGACTGCAGGTTTGGGCCTGATCCCAGAGTAAGATATCCTCTTATAATCTGGTATTGCTGGCTCCTGATAACTCACCTCCCTGCCTGCATGATTGCACCTAACCACTTATGCCTGCCACCCTGATAGCCCCCTAACCTCTCACCTGCTGGCCTGATTGATGTCTAACCACTCCCCTGCTGGCATGATTGATACCTAACTGCTCCCCTGCTGGCCCAATCATCCCCTACTGCCCTCCCCTGCTAGGCCAATCACTCCCAACTGCCCTCTATGGTCCCCCCAAACTGCCCTCCCCTGCAGGCCTGGTCATCCCTAATTGCCCTCCCCTGTCAGCCATCTTGTAACAACATGGGGGCAACCATCTTGTGACGAAGTGGGGGTGGCCATCTTGTGATGTGAGGGTGGGAGGGTCAATTTGCATATTATTTCTTTATTATATAGGATGCTGTGCATTAAAGCTCCAGAACTTATTCATCTTTTACTTGAAAGTTTTTACCCTTAACATCTCCCCAACTCCCCCAGCTCTATTATTATGACATCAAATTACTAATAGTTTTACTAAAGTAAGAACCTAAGCTTTAAAGTGAATAAACAAGCAAGCAAATTAAAAAGAACCATTCATTTCTGGCTCTTACAATCGCTCTCTATATAATCCAGGTCAAATTATTTCATCTTTCTGAGCCTCATTTATTAAATTCGTGTATAATGTGCCATTATCAAAAACCATGGATTACTCACTACAAATCCAGACATCTGTTATTTGATATTCTTTTTAAGACCAACATTCATCATATTCATAATCGCTTTACAGGAAATTTTTATTCTAAATTTACAAGTGAGGAAATGTAGGCTAATGTTAGATAAATTTTGGAAGATTCAACAAATTGTAAAGGTGGAGCTGAACAGAAGGTCTTTTTTTCTATGATGATAGACAAATATGCACAATTATATTTCAAGATTTGAAAACTATAGCTCTTACAGTTTTTTTTAAAATATATGGAACAGTAAAGAATACTTGCCAAATTATTATTGTATATTACTCAGAATGAAAATAATGTCAGATATTATATTGAAATTGTAAATATCCTTTCTGCTCTGAGAATATGTTGTGAGGAAGCTCAAACCAAACCAACCTCAAAAATCTCCAGAGATGCCCCTGTACTACATAAGGACAGAGATCGATGTCTACTTAGCCACTGAGTACTTCAGCTCTCAGTTTTAGATGACATCTGACTGCAGCCACACACACACAAAAAAACCCAAGCTAGAACTATCTAGTGAAATTCCCTATATTCCTGAGTCACAGAAACCATGAAAGATGATAAAATGACTATCGTTTTAAGCTACCAAGTTGGGGGTTATGAGTTACAATGCAATAGATAATTGGAGTATTATGTTTGCCAAGAAATAATGTAATTTATGATCTATTTAGATTTACCCATTTTATTGTACCATTTGCCCAGAAGAGTGGGCCAAAAGTAATGTTTTAAAAGGGAGGTTGTCTTTGTGGAGGCAATTTTAAGCTACATGTCAATGTTTCGTGCAGAAGAAAAGGTTATCTCTACCAGTCCATTTTGGGGGAAATTAATCAAGTTAATATCCAAAGTGTTAAACAAGTCTTTTATTTCAGTTTGTTGATAAGGGTCACTTAATAATAGCATAAGTATATTTACAAGTGCATACAACTGTTTCAAAATTAGTATATCTAATGAGGATTCCTGCCCCAGGATGGTAAACATATGGATTTGACAAAATAAAGACAAAACAGAAATTGATTGAATATCCCTTTGAAATTCTTCCTATATTCCTGACTCACAGAAACTAGGTAAACTGGACTTTATTAACTATATTAATCGAGTACTTACACTTTTTATGTTTCTGTTTTCCACTATTTTCAGCATAATATGACATCACAACACAGATGCATGGTAAACAGAGAGTTCTAAAATTATTTAAAGGGCAGAGACATCAGCGCTAAAATGGGTGAAGCTGAGAAAGCGGAAAAAATTCAAAAGCAACAACAAACATAGGCAACAACATTATCTAATTATGTAAATATTTTACTATATTTATATCTGGTTCTCTTTTCTGGCTATCAGTTCTTTGTTCCTCCATTTTCCCCCTTTCCTTTCCTTCCTTCTCAGAAAATAAATACACATATTTCTCAGGAATAAATATAAGTTCTCATGTTCTCATGAAGACAATTTCAGGAAGGGAGCTAGGCTTAGATTCCTATCCTCAACATCTCATCTCCAACCTCAAAATGTTTGTTTAATCTTTTTCCCAAAGGCCATTTTTTTTTCCTTAAGAGTCTTTCTGATTCCCTAATTGTGTTCTCTGCATTTCTTACAACCTTAGGAAGTTGCTTTTATTATGTTATTTATTAGAAGAGAGCATAAAATAAAGTAGTGTCAATTTTCTAAGTTTTCACAGCTGACTACATTATAAAAACAAAACTATATAATGTGTTTCTAATATTTCACATAATTCTGAGTTTTCCTTTGTCTTAACTTATTAGTCTTCGTTTGAGAACAGTGCTCCTTTTTACAAAGAAGAGCAAAAGATTAAGTATGTGCTTGACATAATATAAAAATAATAACTAGCATTTATCAAATACTTAGTGCATTTCAAATGCTGTGTAAAGCACTTTACGTCTCTTCCCTCATTTAATTTTGACAACAACTATTTAAGATATATTATTATTAGTCTCCTTTGACATTTGCCTTTATTCTCCATTTACAAGAGTCTGAGTCACAGAGATGAAACAACTTGCCAGAGATTGTGCCTAACACATTTCCAACCTAGGCTTGTTCAGACCTCTTTTTTTCTGCATGCAAAACAGTGATCACAAACACTATACCCTATTGCCATAGTTTGACCTTGGTTCAAGGACATAAAAATCTGGGTTGTTTTTCAAACTCCTGGATGGTAAGAAACATTCTTACGTTTATTTTGAATTTTATTTACTTAACTCATACAGTAGGTTTGCAATAAATATTCATTTAATGAATGAAAAAGAATAAATGTGTTGAAAAGTGTTTCAGGCATCTACATGTTTTCATATATTCAAGCCATGGCATTGCATAAAATACCAGGTTTTTCTTTTGTAACTAGACAACCAGAGAAGAAATGGAGGCCGAGAGGGGAGGGCAGTTGTGGGTGATCAGGCTGGTGGGGGGCCGGGCCATTGGGGGTAAGCAAACCAGCAGGGGGGCAGTTGGGGGTGAGCAGGCCATCAGAGGGTATCCATTAGAGGAGATCAGGACAGCAGAGGGGGGGTGCAGTTGGGGATGAGCAGGCTGGCAGGGGAGGCAGTTGGGGGCGAGCAGGCCAGCATGCAAAGTGGTTAGGGGCAATCAGGCAGGCAGGCAAGTGAACGATTAGGATCCAGCAGTCCCGGATTGCGAGAGGGATGTCCAACTGCCAATTTAGGCCCAATCTCTGTAAACCAGCAGTAGGACATCCTTCGAGGGGTCCCAGATTGGAGAGGGTACAGGCTGGGCTGAGAGACACCCTCCCCCCACCAATGCACGAATTTCATGCACCGAGCCACTAGTCAAATAATAATAATAAAGCTGTACATAAGTAAAGTGTATTCTTACTGCAATGTGGGCTAATATTTTTTATAAGTTCAGTCATTCCTCTTTTCAACTATATATTTGTATATGTATAAAATAAATTTCAATATACATCTCGATTGTATTAACCATTCCTAAAACTGTTCTGGGAAGGAACTCATCGTGTTATTTTCTTTGTGTGTGCATAGGATGTGCCACTGCCCTAGGACCTGTCTGTAGGCGAAAGTTTTAAATAGTTGAGAGAAGGGTAGTAGTAGAGGAGCAGGGCACCATGTGTCCTCCAATGATTGAGGTTTGCTTTAAACTGCCTAATATGCTCTTTTCTTAGAGCCTCTCTGCCAGTTTTCAGCAATATAAGTTTCCAGATGACAAAATCTGTAAATGCTATAAAAAAACAAACAAAGCGATAAATGGTCCTGAGGTTGTCCGAAATAAACATTTTTCTTTTAAACTGCACACGTGGTGTGCCTTCTCATAATTCAGCATGGACAGCATGAGTTCTGCTACACTGAAATGGTTCAGAAAACTGAGAAGCAGTCTCTTGGGTCTAGCTGTCAAAGAATAATCAACCCAAGCTCACACCATTAAGTGTTTCTGAAAGTGTGTGGAGGTGATTTTTAGTAATATAATTTAACCGCTGCAACACACACTTTTTATGTTCAGTTTTGGAAATATTGAGCTTTTTTTTTTTCCTTCCTCTTTAAAACAAGTATAGTGGTGATTCTATAATTAAACTCTAAATAGGTCAGAATAAGTTACTTGCTTTATGGTGCCCCAGAAGCATATGAGTTCTTGAACATGTTTTTCTGTTCTAAGCTGCTTCAGAGAATAAGCTCCAGTAATAACTCTGAATTCCCTCACTCGAGATCCATAAAACTTTCAAGGCACCCTCTTCCCAAAAGAGTCAGTGGTATCTGTAGTAATATTCACAGCTATTTTTACCCTAAAATTCACCATATTCTAATTACATATGAGCAGATTGTTGTTCAGTACAATGATAACAATAGGTTTCAAAAGACTGTAGTTATATATAAGTGCTTAAAATATTCATATTTTAAAAAAATGATTTATACTAAGATATAATAAATATGTTAATAAAAAATGACTAGTTGGTCAAATTTTTTCAATTTATTCTAGTCTTTGGACAAGAACATTTTTTTTGCCAAAAATATACTGACTCTATACTTTGTGACATGAAAATCTGCTTAAGATTATATATATGAATGAATATATATGTGTGTGTGTGTGTGTGTGTGTATGTATGTATGTATGTGAATTTTGTGCACCAAGTTATATATATATATATATATATATATATATATATATATATATATATATATATATATAACTTGGTGCACAAAATTTGTGCATGGGGGAGGGGGTGTTCCTCAACCCAGCCTGCACCCTCTCCAATCTGGGACATCCCTCTCACAATCCAGGACTGCTGGCTCCCAAGTGCTTACCTGCCTGCCTTATTTCCCCTAATTGCTTCTTCCTGCCAGCCTGATTGACTCCTAACTGCTGTCCTGCCGACATGGTTGCTCCTAACTGCACTCCACTGAAGGCTGGTCACCCCCAACTGCCCTCCCCTGCAGACCTGGTCAACCCTAACTGCCTTCCCTGCAGGCCTTATTCCCCCCAATTGCCCTCCCCTGCAGGCCTGGTCTCCCCTAACTGCCCTCCCCTGCCGTCCTGGGACCCCTTCAACTGTCCTCCTGCTGGCCTGGTTGCCCCCAACTGTCTTCCTTTGTAGTCCTGGCTCCTCCCAACTGTCCTCTCCTGTTGGCCCACAACTACCCTCCCCTGCCAGCCATCTTGTGGTGGCCATCTTGTGTCCACATGGAGGCACCTATCTTTAAACACGTGGGGGCTGCCATCTTGTGTGTTGGAGTGGTGATCAATTTGCATATTACTCTTTTATTAGATAGGATATATATACACATACACATACACACACATATAAATGTTCTTTGGAAAAGAACATTTCTTGAAAACCATCCTATAGACATCTTTATGAATATCTTTAGCAACTGCCAGCTAGGTACTTCCTCCTTTCACCTGGCTGCCTGCTGTCACTGCCAGCTGGTGCATACCTACATTTCCTTGGCTGGCCCCACCCTCTGGTTGAACTCCTTGGCTAACTCCCAGTCAAGGGGATAACTTGCATATTATGCTTTTATTAATGTAAAAGCCTAAACAACTGAATGAACAATCGGTCGACCAGTTACTACAACTCACACTAACCAGCAGGGGGCAGACCATCAACACAGGAGCTTCCCCCCCGTTGGTCAGGGCACTCCCAGAGCTAACCTCACACAGCCCCTCTCCCTGGCCAGCCAACCTCCCATTGTCTCTCCCCCACCTAGCTGGGCCCTGATGGCCCTGATCTAAACCTCCGTGGCCCTTTCCTCCACCAGCCAACCTCCTGTAGCTCCACCTTGACCAGCCTGATCACCAGCCAGGCCAAGGGACCCCACCTGTGCACAAATTCCTGCCCTAGGCCTCGCTTGTGTGTGTGTGTGTGTGTGTGTGTGTGTGTGTTAATCTTTACCTGAGGACATGCTTTCTGTTGATTTTTTTAGAGAGAGACACATCAATTGGTTGCCTATTGCCTTCTGCTCATGCCCCGATAAGGACATGGTAGAACCTGCAACTCAGGTTTGTGCCCTTGACTGGAAATTGAACCTGTTACCTTTGGTGTGCAGGCCATCACTCTAACCCACATGTGTCAAACACAAGGCCCGCGGGCCAAATCCAGCCCGCCAGGCCTTGCAATGTGGCCCGCACCGCGCTGTCATCACTGCACTCCTCTGTCAGTTTATGACATTGTCAGTTTATGACTGTTCAGTAAACCATTCGGCCCACGATTTAGGCTGGATTTTAGATTTTGGCCCCTTCTCTGATTGAGTTCGACACCCCTACTCTAACCACTGAGAAACACCAACCAGGGTCCTTGATATTTTTAATTAAACTAAATTTTAATTTCTTCTGTAAAAATTTCATTGACCTTACATTGGAATGGAGAGCATAGATTTGCCCCAATGTAGCATGATAAATTTATTACTGGCAAATGTATAATTCAATCAATCATTTTTTCTTTTGACCTCTAATTAAATTAGTGCTCATAAAAGAAAGCTACCCTCTACTTGTCAAATTAAGACAAGGTTCTATCATGCAATTCGGATTATATTGCTGAAAATGAGCATTTTTAGAAGTTAGTACGAAATAGAGATTTAAAATGATGATCTTCTATATTAAGTACCCTATTATTGCTGGGGGTTAGAAAGAAGCTATTACTGGACAATGCAATAAAATTATTTGAGAAGGAGCACCTCTTTATGTTGGAATAATTCTGAACATATAGCAGAGGATCCAAGCAGCATTGAAATATTCTCTGAGCTAGTTAAGAGTTCTCTTTGGTGCTGCATATGTAGAGATTGATAAAAATGCCCATTTATATAATTATGTGTATATATATATATATATATATATATATATATATATTCAAAGATTCACACATACATAAAGACATGCATAAAGATGTCTATAGGGTGATTTTCAAAGTACACATATAGTACCTACCATAATGAAATATCATTAAAGAATGGGAACGATGTTATTCTTAGCAACCCTTTACATCTTCATAAAAACTATGGTTTAAAAAACCACCACAGACATTGGTATATGTAGAGGAATAAAAGTAAAACTGCAGTAATAATAACTAAGATTGATTGAGTAGTTACTAGCTTTTAGACATTACATTAAGTGCTATGAATGTTACATATTTATATATGTAATGCATAACTTAATCCTGCATTACATAGCATACTTCGTTGGTATTTAACAAGGCTTCAGAATTTTTTTTACTTAAAGCAATAATTACACACCCATTCAGTTTTCTGTGGTTCAGCACTATGGACCAGGTTCAGCTTGGGGCCTCCTCTGACGGTCCCACTTGGGCTCTCTAATGCAGCAGCAGTCAGCTTGTGGGTCAGCTGAGGGCTGGTGGGCTCAGTGTTTCACTCACATTCTGTTGTTGGTGCTATTAGTGGCTACCGGCTATCCTCTGAGTTGACAGAGGTTATTGGGCTAGATATCTCCAATAAGACAGTCTGGACTTATTAATATAAGGACAGGTGCATTGTTTCCAGGAACAGGAAGAGGACAAACCCCAAAGCATGTATACTTTTCAAGTCTCTCTCTCTTTTTAATTTCTTTATTGATTAAGGTATCACATATTTGTCTTCATCCCCCCATTCAAAACCTAAACCTCTCCCCACGTATGCTCCCACCCCACTGTTGTCATGCATACAAGTCCTTTGGTTGAACTCTCCCCTTACCCCCACCCTCCCCTACCTTACCTCTCAGGTTTGACAGTCTGATCAATGCTTCCCTGTCTCTGGGTCTGTTTTTGTTCATCAGTTTATATTGTTCATTATTTCCCCTAGATCAGTGAGATTATGAGATACTAAAAATACAATTATAAGAACTGAAAATGAGACAGGCAATAATGATTATGCTGAGAGGCAATTGAATCAGTCTGTATTGAGTTTCTTTCTGGGCCAACAGTTCTCCTGAGTCCCAATTTCAGTGTCAAACAGTTCCTTATGTGTATATGTCAGCAATGATATTTCAGTTCTAGATGGTGGACAAATGATGGTAATGCAAGCCTGACACTCCCTGGTTTAGTCCTGGGAAACCTGCAGAGACAAACAGCTGCTGAATGCAAGTATGGCAAGGTGTCGTCAGCATCTTCCATTTCCAGACTGTTTCTCTTCTGTCTTCATGGCTGGAACAGTCCTGTGAATTCCTCTCTGTTGCAGGAATCTGAACCTCACATCACCCTGCTTGGCCCCAGAGGATGGCTGGTTAGCTAGAGATGGGTAAGATTCCTCAGGGAATGATCAACCTAAGACAGGCACAGTAGCAGAGGGGCCATCAGGAGAGAACTTGGGGTCAACAGAAGTGGGACACAGAACCTCACTCCCCCAACTTTGAAGAGGCCTGAACCCTCACTCCTTCTGCCCCCATGGCTACTTCACTTCCCATGCCCAGCTCAAATCAGGCCCCAGGTAACAGACAGAGACTTGGCTGACAACAGCTGCCTTCTCACTGCAAAAAGACTTGTTTGAGTTGTCTTGTACCCATGGTGTGGGGAAGTGGGTTTTTGATATCTAAATCCAGCCTAGCACCAGGAATACTCAGGGCCTACTCAAGAAGGCAAATAATCCTCCCACTAATATTTACAGGGTAAAATAAGATGGTTGTTAGAGTATTAAATTTGACTGTAAAATAGTAGTCAAGTTTTCAGACTGATTTAAATTGGCTAATTGAAATAAGTTAATATTCTAGAAAAATTAACTGTGCTGGACAAAAAGCTGTTCCTAAAGTGTTTACTAAAGTTTTTTTTTTTTGGTAGTTCATCTCATGGTAAAATTGCATAACATGTAATGAACCTAAAGCAGTCATATTTTAGTGCAAAAAATTAAAACTTAAAAGCTATCAAGACTACATTATAAAATTTCCAAAAGCCTCCTAATATTTAAATAAAAAAGGCGGGGATAGTAGTAGAATATCATGTAAGGAAAAATATCCTGTAAGTAAATTACATCTAGAAAATTTTTACTTTAGAAAATGAACTTTCATTTGTAATGCTAACAGCAAGACACCCATGAAAAACACATATGGTGTCAAAACGAGCCAAAGGAAAATCGTTTGGGCAAAAAATGAAAAAGGATACCAACTCAAATTTATAGAAAAGATTTCTTTATTAACTTTTGGTCAAGAATAAGTTTGTATATTTTCAGAAAACAACTTCAAGTCTCTTCTTACGTGTTTTCTAATAGCGTATGGTCCAACTAAATCTTTGGAAATTTAAAGAGTCAATATAAACTTAGGATATATGTCTATTCAAATAGTTTACTATTTTAAAAATCAGATTAAGGTGCAAAATTTTCTTATATATTTTGTATACTAACCCTTAATAGATATTTGCAAATATTTTCTCCAATTCTGTAGGTTGCCTTTTCATTCTATTGATTTCTTTGCTGTGCAGTAGCTTTTTTGTTTTTTATACCATTTTGCATGCCTTAGTGGGCTTGGCACATATGACCTTTATTATCTTTAGGTGCATTCCTTCTACACCCAATTTGTTTAGTTTTTATTATGAAATTGTTTTGATTTTTGTCAAATGCATTTTTTTTGCATCTATTGAGATGATCACATGATTGTTACCTTTCATTCTGTTAATACGTTGTATCACAGTAATGGATTTGCATATGTTGAACCATCCTTGCATCCTAGAGATAAATCTCAGTGGATCATAGCATATAATCCTTTAAATGTGTTGTTGAATATGTTTGCTAATATTTTATTGAGGATTTTTGGCATTTTTATTTATCAGAGATATTGGCCTTTAGTTTTCCTTTCTTGTAATTTTTTTTCTGGCTTTGATACCAGATTAATGTTGGTCTTATAAAATGAGTTTGGAAGTATTTTTTCCTTTTAAATTTTTTGAATAGTTTGAGAATATTGGCAATATTTTAAAAATGTTTGGTATAATTCATCAGTGAAGCCATCTGGTCCTGGGCTTGTCTTTGTTGGGAGGTTTTATGAAAAGATGCTTAACATCATTAATCATCAAGGAAATTTAAATCAAAACTACAATGACATATCATCTCACATCTGTTAGAATGACTATTATAAAAAAGAACACAACAAGATAATCAAGTATTCATGAGGATCTGGAGAAATTGGAATCCTTG
Source organism: Pipistrellus hanaki (assembly GCF_964339955.1). Taxonomy (NCBI): domain Eukaryota; kingdom Metazoa; phylum Chordata; class Mammalia; order Chiroptera; family Vespertilionidae; genus Pipistrellus; species Pipistrellus hanaki. The sequence continues at coordinate 136,684,885 of NC_140505.1, read as the reverse complement.
TTCACTGTTGGTGAGATGGAAAATGGTACAGCTGATATTGAAAACAGTATGGAGATCCCACAAAAAAAATTAAAAATATAACTATTATAGGACCCAGTAATCCCACTTCTGTGTATATATCCAAAGGAAAAATACACACACACACACACACACACACACAACAACAACAACAACGATCCCAAAGAGATATCTGACTCTCATTTTCATAACAGCATTAGTTGCAGTAGACAATATATAGAAGCATCCCAAATGCCCATGGACAGATAAAACAATAAATAACATGTGATATATACATAAAATCAAATATTATTCAGCCTTTAAAAGAAGGTAAATCTGCCACTCATGACAACATGGATAAATTTATTTATGCATTTAGTCATTCATCCACCAGTTATTTCTCCAGATACTTTTCTATGTTCTGGAAATTTTAAGATAAGACAAATTATATATAAGATATATACATAATTCCCTTGAAGAGTTTATCTGCTAGTTGAGAATCAGACAAGAAAATAAATATGTTATTCATCAATCATAGTAACCTATTTCACATTGGTAATTTATATAATAGAGTCTCAAGTCATATATAAATTGCCCAGATATTTTTACCATCAAGATGACACTTGTATTTGGGCTTAAAATGTTTTGGAGTTTACCAGAGAGAGATTAGTTTTCTAGGTGGAACATAGCCCTATACTTCTATGAAGATCCTATACTTCTATGATTTAGGAATATTGAAGCCTATTACAATCTATTCATCCTCTCACTATTTCATCCTATACATGATTTTATGTGTGTGTTTTTTTTTTTAATATCTCTGCTCTTAATTTGTTGACTCACCCAAAGACTAGTAGTAGAAACCAAAATTAGATCATATAATTATATCAAGAATATACTAAATTAGTATAAAATTTATTCTTAATAATTCAGTTTAAGATTCACTAAAGCTCTTTATTTGGCAGATTTTTCAAAACACTTGAAGTATGTGGATATTCATGTTTCCTTAGTTATATGTATGTTTTGCCAAAAATATTTAATTTTAAATTGTCTTCATATAATAAAGGTACCTTTTCAAAAGTTGTTAGTAGTAACTCTTTATTTGCAAATATTTTTTTAAAGAAATATTTGAATAGTATCTTAATATCAATACAGTTTTTAATAGTTTCCCATGAGGTATATAGTTAAATGAAAGTTGGTGTAAAATTTTTAATGCTCATTTTGTATAATACCCTTTTATATATTGAAGATTACATTTCTTATTTTTTATTAATAAATATATCATGGAACCTGTCCTTGGAGACAGAGGATGGAGACCTGTTTCACCTCTACCCTTCAGCAAATAGGGATCAAGTCTTTCCCTCAACCAGTAGTGTGGAAGGTGACAGAGAGGAGCAAATAGGAGAAAAGAATTTATAAATTTGTACTCTAAGTCCTGGGCAGAACCATAACTCAACTATGTATGAACTAACCATAATTAGCTATGTGAAAAGTTTAAAAATTGAACTACAGTGCGAAATGCTGCCCAAGATTCAGATTGACCCTAGGTAATATATAATCAGGGAAGACCAGAATAGCACAGTAAAAGCTTTGAAAATTGAATTACCATTTGAAATATAATATAAAGGAGGATCAGGACATGATTTCTAAACCTAAACAGATTCACTGCTTGCTAAAATAGAAGATTTAAACAGAACAAAGGTCTTGTAAATTAACACCTGAAATTTAAGCATACAATAGAAAATTATTTATCATACCAAGAACCAGAACATCACAACTCAGATGAGAAAAGACAATTAACAGATGCCAAGAGCAGGGTGGCACAGATGTTAGAATTTTTTTAACATGGATTTTAAGGCAGCTAAGATAAACATACACCCAGAACAATTACAAAACTCTTGAAAATGAAGGGGAAAAAAAGGAAATTATCAACCAAGAAATAGGAGATATAAAAAAATAAAGAAAGACTTCAGAACTGTAAAACACAATAAATTAAATAAGGAAACACTGATAGCCCGGCAGGCATGGCTCAGTGGGTGAGTATTGACCTATAAACCAGGAGGTCACGGTTTGATTCCCAGTCAGGACACATGCCCAGATTGCGGGCTCCATCCTCAGTGTGGGTTGTACATGAGGCAGCCTATCAGTGATTCCTTCTCATTGTTGATGTTTCTAGCTCTCTCCCTCTCACTTACTCTCTGAAATCAATAAAAATATATTTTAAAAATAAATAAAACAGTGGATAGGTTGACTCACCACTGTTTTATCTATCAATATTAGAATGTAGACAATAGAAAAAAAATTAATCAAGGGTACTTGATGGTAAATAATTAGAAATTACCCAGTTTAAAAACGAAGATAAAATATATTAAAAATACACAAATTCATAAATCTCTGGAACACTAATAAAGGATTTATCTTTTGTGCCATTTTTGTCCTATGGATAGAGAAAAAGTGGTTCTGAAAAAGCACTTAAAGAAATAATAGCTGAAAAGTCCCCAAATTTGGTAGAAGACATGAGTTTACATATTCAAGAAGGTGAATACAACTAACAGGATCAATCTGAAGAAAAACACATTAAGAAACATCATAGCAAAATTTCTAAAGACTAAATTTGAGGGAAACTTATTGAAAGCATCCAGAGAAAAATGATTATTGAAAGCATCCAAAGAAAAATGATTATTAGGGGCAAGGGAGTCATTAGAATGACAGTAAATTTCTACTCAGAAATCACAGAGTACAGAAGAAAGGGACATTAACATTTTTCAAGTGCTGAAATAAATGAATACTTGAAATTTTGTTTCTGGTGAAAATATTCTTCAGGAACAATGATGATCTAAAGACATTTTCAGACAAAAGAAAACTAGAAGAATTTTTTGCTAGCATACATGCCTTAATTTAATTAATAAAGGAAATTCTTTGAACAGAAAATATAAAAAGAGGAAGCTAAAGACAGGATGAAGAAAGAGATAAAAGTGTAAATGCATAGGTAATAGACTATTCTACTTTTGAGCTTTGAAATAATATTTTTTATTAAACAGTGCTGATAGAATTTATTAGCACTAAATAATAAACTTGTTTATATGAAAAACAAGAATGTATTTCATAAATATAATGTTCAGTTAAAGAAACCAGCCATAAATGTTGCTTACTGTGTATTTCTAAGTATATAAACTATGAAAGGTATAACCAATGTATGTTATTACAAGCAAGGATAATGATCACCCTTGGGTGAAGATTTGAAGGAAACATAATGTAAACTATCTATATAATAAAGAGCTAATGTGCTAATTAGACAAGACAGCAGAATGATCTTCCAGAAGAACCTTCCAGAACAACCTTCCGCACAGCCTTCTGGATGACCTAATTAGTGGGCAGGGCCACGGGGCCACAAGGCAACTGGGGCTGCAGTGGCCCAAGGCAGTCAGGGTTACAGTGGCCTGAGGCAGCTGGGGCTGCGATGGCCCGAGGAAGCCTGAGCTATGAGGGCCAAGCCCCTCGCATGAATTTTGTGCATCAGGCCTCTAGTCATGGGATAATGTTCTAGTTGCTTGTACATGTATTTGTTTAGTTTTTATGCATTCATCATCATCTGTTACAAGTTTGATATATGCATTTTATGTATGCATATTGTTTTATTTACTTTTTTAATTTTGTAAAAATTTTTTTTCTTTTATAATTCACTAGAAGCCCAGTGCACAAAATTGATGCATGAAGGTGGGGTCCCTCAGCCCAGCATGCACCCTCTCCAAACCAGGACCCCCTAAGGAGATGTCCAACAGTAGTCAGACATCCCTCTTGCAATCCGGGACCTCTGGCTCCTAACCGCTCACCTGCCTGCCTACCTGATCACCCTTAACCCCTCTGCCTGCCTACTTGATCACCCCTAACCCCTCTGCCTGCCTGCCTTATCTCCCCTAACCACCTCTGTCTACTGGCCTGATTGCCCCTAACTGCCCTCCCCTGCTGGCAGATCGCCCCTAACATCCTGTGCCTCAGCTCCTGACAACATGGCTTTGCTCCACTCTGAAAGTGGAACTTATTTCATGAGGAATAAATAATAAAGAATGGTGTTTAATGTAAAAGATAACTAAACTTGTTTTTTGAGTCCCCCGATTAAGTAGACTTAGCCAACAAGTTTGAGAGAGTACCAGATTGGGGCACACTTTCCAAAAGTTGTAGCTCTTGACAACATAAAACCCTGAAGAAACAGAGGAGAATTGTTGTTCTCCATGAATAAGTCACTTCCAAGAGTCATCCACCCACCCCCTAAAAAAAGACAATGAACTGAGAATGCCACTATTTTTTTAAATTACATTTGACATAAAATATTATATTATTTTCAGGTACATAATCCCATGATTAGACATGTATGTAACTTACAAAGTGAGCACTCTGATAAATCTAGTACCCAACTGACACCATGTATAGTTATTACAATAGTTTGTCTCTATTCTCAATGCTATACTTTATATCCCCATGACTATTCTATAACTACCAGTTTATATTTCTTAATCCCTTCACCTTTTTCATCATTCCCCCAACGCCTCTCCCATCTGGGAACCATCAAAATATTCTCCATATGTATGAGTCTGTTTCTGTTCTGGTTGTTCCCCAGGGGCTCCAGAAAAAGGGAAGCTACAAGTTACCCAGACATCTCACAGATTTGTTAACTTAGAGGCCAAAAGGCAAATGGGCACAGTAAAGATCTAAGGTGATCTTTGTCAGGGAAAATATCTGCCTAGGACATGACTGCCCACCATAACCTATTTGTAGTTAAATATTTAATTTTCAGAACCATCTTTTGTGGTTATTTTAGGTCTCTGAGTTTTCAAGACTGCCAATGCAGGCCTCCCGTGAACTTGTCAGGTTAGCATGTGGCTCCTCCCGTCCACAGCTTGGAGGTGCCAAGCTGTGAACCAAGGCTGGCCACCCGTAGTACTGGGTCTAGGGCCACTTAGAGGTACAAGGAATGCAAAGACCATATGCTGCTTGTTTTAGAGATTTTAAGAAAATCTGAAGCATGAGCCAAGACAGACTATATATGGAAAAGTCACTGGAAATGGTTTGGGTGAGCCTGCAAGTTGGGTGTGGCAGGGTCTCAGGGAATCACCAGGACTGGGTGAAGTGAGTGAGCCATGTTTATGGAGACTCAGATATGGTACCTCACTGCTGGTTCTGTGGCCAGGAGGGCTTAGAAAAGGAACAAAGGTCTCTGCCAGCACTTCTTTCTGAGAGAAAGCTGCCCTTGCAGCCCTTGTCCTGTTATCAGATAATTCAGTTCTTACCCGTATGTCCCTGGCATTTTTCAAGCTGGAGCTTAGACTGAGTGTGTCCAAATAGGTTCCAGTGCCTGTAATTCCTATAGCACGCCCCCTCCCTCAGCCACAATCCCCACTTTTTGCCCCCTCCCTCAGCCACAATCCCCACTTTTTTTTTTCTTTTCTTTTCTTTCTTTCTTTCTTTTTTTTTTTTTTTTTTTACTGCCAGAATATATGGGAACATCTCTTCTCACACTGGAACCCTGGGCTGGAAAGACTAGTGTGGAGCTGGGACCCTCCTTGCTCCTCAGGGGGGACCTTTGCAGCTGAGATATCATTCTCAATTTTTATTCACGACACGTGAATGTGAGATCAGCCTTTCCTTTTCTTCGCCTCTTGATCAGTCCTAATCTGGCTTCTTTATATCCTCAGATATAGCACTTGTTTTTAGCTATATTTCAGGCATTCTGAATGATGGTTGTTCTATAATTTAATTGTAATTTTTTGTGGTTATGGAAGGTTCAGAGTACTGAATTTACCTGTATAGTACTGCATTTATCTTGGCACAGTTATTTTTATTTCATTTACACATAAATGATGAGAATATTAGGAAACCTGTGAGAAAGAGGCCCAGAAGGACATGTTATTTTTCCTTTATAGAAAGGATCAGCATTATAAGAAATGCTTACAATGTAAAATTAAGTGGAGTAAATTGAAGGTAAATTTAGACATTATAATAAGAATATAAAATATATGTCATAGCTATGTGCAAATAATTTGAAAAATTAAGTTTTCTTATTATGTTAGTACAGGGTACCTTGCTTGATACCAATGATGCATTCAGTAAAGAATCGTTGCGTAAGGGATTAATAAAGAGGATTTATTACAGGACAGATAACAAGAATCTAGAATCTTTTTAGAATGTCATTTCAAATTGCCCAATACCTTCTACATATTTATATTTTAAGATTACATTTTCACACCTTTAATAGCTCCCTCAAAGGCAATTACAAAATTTGAGGAAATGAGTTCACATTTGCACAGTGTCCTTAGCAATTCCTCATCAAGTGCTAGGAAATTGGGAAAGTAGGGGGCAGTGTATTCAAGTGAAATTCAATTAAGTTGAATGAATAATCATCTAGATCACTTTTAAGCTAATTTAAAAGTGGCAGGGGAAGTAAAATAACACAAAATAAGTTGAAGGGAGAAAAGATGTCGAAATGTCAAAAGCAAACCAAAATATTCAGAATATGTTTCTACTAGACTTTTTGTCTTTTCATTTTCCTTTAAATTTTGAAATTTAATGATAATTTTCTAATTAAATAGTTGAGAGATTATAGTAATCAGTTGAAGCATAACTGATTTTTTTTTTGTACTTTGGGAATATTTATCTTTCAGTGACTCATTGTCATGTATACTTAGTAAGCTACTACTCCAAGTTCATTCAACAAATATTTATGGATGGCTTTTTTGTCTGATGCCCCAGGCTATTTGTGGATACTAAAACAAACTCTTTTTGTGGCCTGAATAAAGAAATTGTTTTATTTTTTTAAAAAATAGAAGCATACAGTACTAAATATGTAAGTACCCATACTTTCTTTGACCACATGATTTTTATTAACATTCTCGTGCAAATAACACAGTTTCTTTTATAAATTCAAAGCACCACGGAATAACAAATATTATAATAACTTCTGAAATATATATTTATGAATATATATGTAACATTATTTATGTTATTAGAATATATACTGGTTAGTTTGTATATATTTCCCATTCTAAAAATTGACTTGGAATAAAGCAATAATAACATTTTTTAAAAAAATTCTTATGCACTGTGCATAGCGAAATATGGTCCATAATAAATGTTCAATAAGCGATTACTACATTTTGGGCAAATCAATATACTATTCATGACATTAAAATATAAGGGAAGCAGGTATAAAAGATGAAAGGAAATGATATCTCATTGCTGGACTAGTGATGTTGTACATCTTTTCATATGCCTGTTGGCCATCTGTATGTCTCCTTTGGGAATATGATGATCTGTTCAGCTTTTGACATTTTTATTTAAAATTTGTTTGTTGGAGAAATACTTATTGAGACCCAATTAACACTGAAGGAATGTGAATACAATAGTAGTAAGTGAGGCTACAAATAAATAGTCAAGAAGATAGAAAACATTGTATGATGTTAAAGGAGTCAATAGAGAACCTTAATTTAGATAAAAATGGAATATGTAAAGACATATAATTCCAGTAAGTTGGAATCTAACATTTAGGTGAGCAAGGAATTGCCAATACCTGTTTTAATAAAAATCTCTTGCTATTGTTATTTTTGTTCTTAACAATTATTCACATTTCAAAATTAAAAACAGCTACTTAGGGAATTTGTTTATTTCCAGTTGAAGAGTCAGAAGTAATTGAAAATAAGTAGAATAAAACTGGCAGGGGACTGAGTGTATTTGAAAATCACAATAAAAGTTTTAGTACACTACATTAGTTTTCCAATTATCCTGATAAAGAAATGTATTTTCCTTAAATATATATATAAAATAATGTGCCTGCTATCTTTTCTTTTCTCATTTTAAATTATAATTGTTTCTCTTACAAAGATTATTTTAGTCTGAGTATTTTTCATATACATATATATATATATATATATATATATATATACACAAACACATATTATATATATATATATGATGTTGCTCTGAATTTCATGGATTCTACTCTGAGTTGGTTCTTGAGATACTTCAAACCCATTTTGAATCATGTTTGCACAATATAAAAAGTACATGCTATGTAAAATCAGTGTACTGTATATGTATAATTTAACAGTCGCAACCTGGAGAATTTATGATTTGGTGAGCTTCAGTATCACAAAGTGAGTATATAAATAGATTTAATTGAATTTAAACTTACATAAATATTTATAGATTTCATTTAAATGTTATAAGCTAGCAAAACCTAAATTTTGAATACAATGAAAAGTGTATAAAATATTTAAATAAACCACATAGTTTAAGTCAAACAAATGGCTGATATTAAATCTATCTCAAATAAAAATAAGGGTAACATAGACATATAGATATAGGAATAAGTATAGGTAAAGATTTATTGGTATGGTATAAATATAGATAAAAAGAAATTTCTAATAGTAGAAATAATTTTCAGGTGATACACAAAGTGATTTAAGCACCCTAATATTAATAAAATTGCAATAAATTTAACCATATTATAATTTTTACAAATGACTATCTCCTTCTAATCACATATAAACCATACAAAAACTGCATGAGGTAAGACCCTTTTAGTTATTTTATAGATAAGAAAAGTGAACTATACTAATTTTAAAACATTTTTATATGTTTACCTAATTTTGAAGCAGACAACTCATTTTCTGATTTATCCATGTTATATCCTAGCTTCAGATTTGTTTGTATTGCAATCTGAATCAACCTTTTTATACATTTCACCATAAAATATAATTTAGATTTTACATTGGGTCTCTATCTTTACACAATCAATTTATCTCAACTAGAAGTTCTATATTCCTATTCAATTTTGTTTCCTAATTGTGGTTTTTTGTTTTTTAGTGAAATGGGAATAGAGAATAATATGAGACTCTCATGTTCTCAGAATCCAGCTCTATCAAATCCTAACATGATTCTATATATGTTTAAGAAAACTCTCTTTCTTTCTAAAAGCAAAAGCTTCCTAGAAATGGTTGAGGTATACTATCTTTTTTTTCTTAATGTATTTTTATTGACTTCAGAGAGGAAGAGAGAGAAAGAGAGAAATAGAAACATCAATGATGAGAGGGAATCGTTGATTGGCTGCCTCCTGTATGCTCTGGACTGGGAATCGAGCTTGCAACCTGGGCTTGTGCCCTGACCAGGAATCAAACCATGACTTCCTGATTCATAGATCAATGCTCAAACATTTAGCCATGATAGCCAGGGGATGTCCACTATCTTTTGTGATCTGTTTTTTCTCTCTTTTTTTAAAGGTACCTGGCATATTATATCTGTGTTTATCATTCTTTCATGTATTTTCATGAATTTACCAAATATGCATGAATCTATAAGTGTATTTTTTATGCAAAGTTGACAGTTTATTTGAATATAATCAAGATGCTCATACTACCCTGTATTGTTTTAGAAATCTATAATTTTTGAATATGTAGCTATCATTCACTTGTGACAATACCATAATTTATCTATTCTTCTGTTGAAGGCCACATAATGTTTTTTCTAATTCTTTGCTTTAAAATCAACAGTGTTGTAATGAATATAGTTATATATATTTCCTTGTGCACATATGCAAAATTTTCTACAGATCATTAGTCTTAGTACTGTATATTTAGAGACAAATAAATTTTTCTCAGGACCATTTAAGGAAGTTACTATCCAGATAAACAAACTTTGCTAGACATTGCAATTGTCTTAAGTCATTATGCCAGGGTTTCTTTTTCATTTTTCTAGTCAAACTTGTCCTTTTTTCATTTTGTAGAAAATGATGTATTTATGTTAATTTGATGAGTTTTTTTAATTGAATAGAGATTGACATTTTAATGAATTTATATATATTTAAATCTTTATTGTTGAAAGTATTACATATGCCCCTTTTATTTCCCCATTGACATTTTATAGTCCAACCTGCTCCCCACCCCACACCTTCACCACCCTATTGTCTGTGTCCTTGAGTTATGCATATCTGCATACAAGAGGCCTGGTGCACGAAATTCAAGTATGTGGGGAGGGGTGTCCCTCAGCCAGGCCTTTACCCTTTCTAATCTGGGACCCCTCAAAGGATGTCCGACTGCTGGTTTATAGGGATCGGGGCCTAAACCAGCAGTCAGACATCCCTCTCACAATCTGGGACTGCTGGCTCCTAACTGCTCAACTGCCTGCCTGATTGTCCCTAACCACTCTGCCCGCCTGCACGCCTCCCCAAACCCTCCCCACCAGCCTGATCATCCCCAACTGTCCTTCATACCAGTGTGCTCGCCCCCAACTGCCTCCCCTGCCAGCCTGCTCAGGCCCAACTGCCCCCCTGCTGGCCTGTTCACTCCAAACTCTGCCCTCCCCCACTGTCCTGGTCACCTCCAACTGAACCCCCCTGATGGGGTAAGGAACTGAGGGCCATTTTCAGGCTGGCCACACACACCCAGAGATCCAGACTCCCAGTCCCTCCTTTTTATCTTTTCTTTCTTTTCTTTTCTTTTTTTTTTTTTTTTTCAGTGCCTCCTTGAGTGGAGGCCAGGGCTGGCTGGAAGCAGGTATATGAGATTTATTTATCTTTTATAATTGAAACTTTGTAGCCTTGAGCAGAGACCAGGGCTGGCCAGAGTGGAGGGGTGGGGCAGGAAGCTTGGCTTTCTCCATTGCCAGGGGCAACACAAGCCTCCTGCTCACTCCAGCTCTGTGGCTACCTCCATCTTTGTTGGGCTAATTTTCATGCTCACTCCTCATTGGCTTTGGGTATAGTGGAGTGATAGTCAATTTGCATTTTTCTCTTTTATTAGTGTAGACAATAAAAGATTAGTGTAAACAATAAAAGATTGATCTCTTCCCACCTACCCACCCACCCTCCCCTGCCTTCCCTTTGAGCCCTTTGAGGTTCAAAAGTCTGTTCCATGCTTCTAGTCTCTGGATCTATTTGTTCATCAATTTATTTTGTTCATTAGATTACACATATGAGTGAGATCATGTGATATTTATATTTTTCTGACTGGCTTATTTCACTTAGTATAATACTCTCCAGGTCCATCCATGCTGTTACAAATGATAAGCATTCTTTATTTTTTTACAGCTGTGTAGTATTTCATTGCATAAATGTACTACACCTGCTGATGGACACTTGGACTGTTGACAGATCTTAGCTACTGTAACTTGTGCTTCTATGAACATAGGGGTGCATATATTCTTTCTAATTGGTGCTTCTGATTTCTTAAGGTTATACTGTATTCCTAGAAGTGGGATCACTGGGCCAAATGGGAGTTCCATTTTAAATTTTTTGAGGAGACTCCATACTCTTTTCCACAGTGTCTGCACCAGTCTGCATTCCACCCACAGTGCACTAGGGTTCCCTTTCCTCCCTGAGTGTAATTTTTATATGTATTATGTTTGCATGTGTTTAATTGGTAGAAAGTTATCTAATCATCTTCACTCAGTTTTGATAATATTTTCTAATATATGTACTTAATTTTCATCATTTATTGAATTATTTTATAGGTTCTATCTATGGTTTTTGCTACCTTATTTTTGCTGGTAAATTTTATGAAACTTGTAAATATATAAAGAAATTAATTTTCTTTTAATTGTCAGGCTTACACAGTTTATGGATTATATGTTGAAGGCACTATTTTGTAATTCTGCAGAACTTAAGTCTAATTTGTAGATTTCTATCTGGTAGAGATATAAAGAATTTCTGTCTGGTGAGAGAGATAACTTCAACGTTTATAATTTATGCTCCTATGAAACAATAACTGGAATCTTATCTTAAAATTCCTGCATTACATTTTCTGTACATACACAGCTCCTCAAATTCACTTTGGAAAGTTTCAACATCCCAGTGATTCTCTTATTAATTAGTGAGTTGTATAAAACCTTTTACATGTATTTATTTTATACTTGCATTTGAGTAATGGTTTTAGTTTCTAAAAATTATACTGTAATATCTCCAGTTTCAGGGAAAAACTTTTCTATATTACTGAGCAAGCTTCTGCAAATAGCCATCCATTACTTTAGTTGAACATTACTACATTATATTTTTCTTTTTTTATTGATATTATTGTCTCCTATCTCCTCACTTGAGTTTATCTTTCTGTTTGTCTTTAAACTTCTTGTATTGGCCAGATCAGTATTTCTCATTATTTCACAAACTTCATTATTTCTAAATTAAGTTTTTAAGTATATAAATTTATGTCCTATATGTTTTGATTTGTATTATTTTTTAAAATATATTTTATTGATTTTTTACAGAGAGGAAGGGAGAGGGATAGAGAGCTAGAAACATCGATGAGATCGATGAGAGAGAAACATCGACTAGCTGCCTCTTGCACACCCCCTACCGGGAATGTACCAGCAGCCAATGTACACGCCCTTGACCAGAACCGAACCTGGGACCTTTAAGTTCTCAGACTGACGCTCTATCCTCTGAGCCAAACTGGTTTCGGCTTTTATTATTCTTAATGTTTTTCAGTTTTATTTATTTTAGTCAGTTTTGATATCTTATAATCATTAATTACTTAGTATAGTAGTGTATTTAAAAATTTTTCAAATCTAAAGAATTTCCAAGAGACTGACAGCTTTTTTAGTTCTTTGTTATTTTTAACCATTATGTTGATAGATGAGTTCTGCCTCCCTCCTTTTCATGCATTCTTTTTTTCCTAATGTAATTGTTCTAATGACTGAACTTGACTGTGCTCCCAAGAGATGATCTTTAAGCATTTTAAAAAACTTGTTGCTACAGGAACCAACAGAGAATAGCCTAACCCCTAAGGAACAAGCAGTTGCTCTCTTGAAAACTCTTTACCTCCTTCCGGTTGCCAGATGCTTCTGTTCTCTGAAAATAACAATATCTGAAACATAACCACATTATGTTTAAGAAAGGAATGCAATATCTATATGTTGAGTATGTCTAAAAATAATTATAGCACTGACTAATTGTGTGCTATCTAAAACTGAATTAATTTAACATTTGGTTCTTCTAAGCTTAATTAAATAAAATAAAATAATAGGTCCCATTACAACAGATTAACTGTTTCTTCTATAGCTTTAACAGAATAGGTTGCTAAACTCATTTTTTTAAATAGTTATAATCACTTTATAAGCTTAGTGATTTATGCCAGTGGGTTGGAGAGGGATTGGATTAATTTATTCCACCATCGTTGAGGAGTCTGGGAGACTGGGAGGAGTTCAGAAAGTTCAAACATTAATAACAAAACCATCTCCACTGCCCATGCATTTTAAAGACTGTAATATAATTGGATCAGCAAGGAGACCCATGAAACCTCAGTGAAATGAACTAATATAAAAACAGGAAAAAGTGAAAACATTTCAAAAAACAAAAATTAAAAAAATAATAATAATACCATATGAACTCACTTTTATGTGGAATCTAATAAACAAAATAAACTGATGAGCAACATAGAACCAGAGGCATGGATACATGGAACAGCCTGACGGAGGTCAAAGGGGAGGAGGTGGGGGGACTGGATGAAAGAAGGTGAAAAGATTAGCCAAAGAACACATATGCATAATCCATGGACACAGACAACAGTGTGGTGATGGCTAGGGGAGGGGCAATGGGGGATGGGTCAAAGTAGGCAAATGATCTGGGGGGAGGCAGATTGGGGACATCTGTAATAGTGTCAATAAAAAAAAAGATAATTAAAAGTCTTTATAAAAGAATCAATTAAGCATTTAATGTTTACATTTAATCCTTATGTAGAAGATTCAATGGTAGAATCTAAATTTTGACAAGTATATGTATCTGAAACAGATAATTATCCTATATAATAAAAGGCTGATATGCAAATTGACTGAATGGTGGAAGAACCAGCTGCTATGATGCTCACTGACCACCAGGGGGCTGACGCTCAATGCAGGAGCTGCCCCCTCATGGTCAGTGTGCTCCCACAGGGGGAATGCCACACAGAAGCCATGCTCAAGGCTGGCAAGGCCTAAGACATCCCTTGAGGGCTTCCAGACTGTGAGAGTACACAGGCCAGGCTGAGGGACCCTTCCATACACACACAATGAGTGCATGAATTTCATGCACCAGGCTTCTAATAATATTATCAAGTCCCACTATTAGAAATATATAAATGAAAAAGTATTTAGCTTCTGATTGAAATGCTAGTCTCTTAACCAGTTTCCTTTAAAATTTATTTTTTTATTTTTACTAATTCTTCTTTTTTTATTGTTTCTATTCTATGTTTCTATTATATTATTTTTACCAAAGATTGATACTCTTGGGACAAGATATTGTTGGAGAATGGGAGATTTCTGCCCTCTACCCTTCTCTAAATTATTTTGTCTAGACTAATACTAAAATTGTCAGAAAAACAGACTAATAGGAAAAAATAATTTAATATGTGCACATGGGAAAATCATAAATGATGCTAAGAGAAATAATAAGCAGACAGCACTTTATACTTGTTAGAAAGATAAAAAATAAATTGGAGAAGAAATTGACATGACAAAGGCAGTTAGTGCTCCTTAGAAAAAAATCCAAACAAGGCTAAAGCATTCATTAGTGTAGAATCTAAACAAAGTTTGGGTTTGGGTAGTAAATTAATAAGAGGCACCAAGAGCTGCCCATACAGACGTTTCAACTCTGATTCTAGATAAGAGGTGTATGCAGGTACAGGGAGAATGCCTTTCACGAAGCATATTTATCTTCTGCTCTTAGGTGGGCAAAGAAGTCAGAGTATTCTTTTTTCACTGGCAGTTTCTTAAGTGACTCTATTCAAAATAATAAGTATTCTATTGAGGGATATCGAGGTAAACTGTTCTGGGACAGTTCCCTTTTCTGGAACTTCCCTGGACATTTTACATATTACAAGCAGGGCTGGCAGCTGCAAAGAGGTGGGGGTGGGGAGGATGAGTTAGAAGCTGAGTGATATGATAGCTGTAAAAAGAAAAGAGAACACAGAATTAGGACAAACAAACAAAAGCCAAATCAGAGCACATTTCCCCATACTCCCTTATACCAATCTCTCATCTCTTTGGCATAGATTAGTCCATTGATGTCTTTGTTTCATTTATTTGATGGAAAATATGAATCCTTTCTTTTAATAGGTTTAATTTAAATTCTACTTGTCCCATTTGGTTTACATAAAAGCAATGTTTTGTGTGTATTTTTTTATAGATGATTGCATGAGCTCCTCCTTGCTGGGCAGTCAGTGTGGCTAAGGCATACTAATCCTATATAATAAAAGCCTAATATGCACTCACTTATCTTTTCCGCCTCAACCACAAGGTGGAACAACCAGTCACTGTGTTGTGCACTGACCACCAGAGGATAAATGCTCAAAGCAGGAGCTTCCCCTACTCCAGGCCAAGGCAGGTGCCAGCGATGGCCCCCAATTGCCCAGCTGGATGCCTCAGAGAGGGAGGCAACTAGTGGTAGCAGCAGGGCCAGCAAGTGGGTGGTGCCAGGTTAGCCAAGGTGGGTGCCCCCAATCACCCCGCTGGTCAAACCATAGATTGGTCTTGATTGCTGGCCAGCCCTTATACCCTACCCATGCATGCATTTCATGCACCAGGCCTCTAGTTTTGAATAATAACACAAGTTTAGCTATTAACTTCTGTCTGGTATATTCCTAAAGTTTGCATAGTGGTGTTGACCTCTTGTTCTATTACCACAAAGAGATTTAAGATCGCCTTTTCCAATTCATAGTCTCTGGTGCCTGGGAATAAGACCCTCAATGTTGAAAAGAACTTGGAGTTTTTATACATACAAGGATTCTGTAAGTTCTTGACTGGCATGTTTACGTAGCACAACTTCATGAACAAAGAGCCCAAATTTGTACTATGACTGGCATTTAGTTGGAGTGTTTGGCAATAGAAGGAGACAGGTATCCACATCCATACCATACTGACCATCCAGGGGGAACCCTTTATATACTTATTTTTTAATCATATAAAATGAAACACCATTGTGATTTACAGACAAAGTTAAAGTAGAATCTTTAATTCCAAGGATATGAAGCATTTCATGATTTATGTTAGTATCTGTAATTCTCCAATTTCTATATGCTCCCATCAGTCAGTGAGAGCAAAACAGACTGCAAAATATCTGGTAGAGAAGGCCTGTTTCCTGGTTGGTTTTGGCAGCTATGAAGCTTGTTTCTATAACCTGGCTAAGTAAGTCATATCCATATATAGTCTATGATACGGGGCAGCTTAATCAGGGGAGCAGCGGCAATACCCCACGTTGCATAAGGATGGCTTTTAATCCATCCAAAATGTTTGGTGATTTGGCAGATGTTTGTGCCAAAAAATAAAAATTAAAAAATAGGTTGTTCTAGAATACATTTTAATCTCCTTCAGAGATCTGAAGATGTTATCTGGGGAATCAAACTACAGGATCTTATTGGAATATTGTCCTGGTAAAATCCTGTGTCATATCTGTTTTTTAATACAAAGAGAGAAAATCTTTACCTGTCATTATCTGGACAAAGGGCAGTTCTACAGTCTGTATAGAGTTTTCCGCAGGCCCAGGTGACTCACTGGAAGAGGCCTAGAGTCTGCATAGAGTTTTACGCAGGCCCAGATGACTCATTGGAAGAGGCGACAGTGACATTTGTCTTGCTGTGAATGCCATACACCAAGCATGTCAAACTTATGGCCTGTGGGCCGTGTGCCTTGTTTATTTGGCCCACGTTAGCCTTTGAGTTTGACGTGATTGCAGTACACTGTCACTCACTTATCTTTTCCACCTTGTCCAACAAGTGTTCACATTATCAGGAATGATGACTAGTTTAGGTTCTTTTGCATTAATAACTGACGACCAGCTTGATTCGTTAATGTGGCCAAGGTTTAGCAAATTGAAATAAAAAGCTATTTGGTCTGTACCAAACCTGTTGAAAAAGAGGGTTAATTAGAATGAGAATTGGGTTGAAAAAGAAACCATAGTAGAAACTTACAGAGGGAAGGTAGGATAGAAAGAGACAACACTTGCCAGTCACCCTCCTAATAACTAATTAATAAACTAGGGAAAAGGTCTTCATATAAAGTTAATATACTCCAGGAAGTCCTCCCCAGCCCACACTATCCTTTGTGGCACTCCACATGGATTTCATAGACTTGCCCCCAGTGTTAGGCTATTCTCACTGTTTGGTTATTGTCTGCATGTTTAATGGGCGGACTTAATGCTATCTGACTAGATGTGTTTATGCGACAACTGTGGCAAAGAAATTAATAATTGAGTTTATTGCACATTCTTGATCCGTGATCTTGTGGGTGAAAAAAAGTCTATATTGTGGTACTGCTTGCTTCTTGGTCCTGAAGATCAGCACTGGAAATCCTTAGTTAAAGGTCACTTGCGAAGACCACCTCCCAGTTATCTTTAGAGTGATAGTCTGTGTCCAAGGCTTGCTTGGATCCAAGGGGATTTCTTTTGATTTTTATTGTTGAAAGTATTACATATGTCCTGGTGATGGCAATATGCTTCAGGTTAGTTCTTGTATATGGTTAGTCATCATACCAAATTGCTCTCTTAAGTTCCCATAATTAAAACCAACCAACCAACAAACAAAAAACAGGAATGGAAGGTGTAGAGATGCCAGACGGCAATGGGTGTCCAAATGTTTAGAGTATTCCCTTTATAAGAGCCAATGTCAAGGCTTTAGGCCATTGAAGTCCAGTTTCTTGACAGATCTTTTTTTAAAATGCCATCCTCAATAATCATTTGCCCTGATTATTGAGGATGGTGTGGGGTATGAAATTTTATTTATTTATTTATTTTTAAAATATATTTTATTGATTTTTTTTTACAGAAAGGAAGAGAGAGGGATAGAGAGTTAGAAACATCGATGAGAGAGAATCATCGATCAGCTGCCTCTTGCACATCCCCTACTGGGGATGTGCTCGCAACCAAGGTACATGCCCTTGACCGGAATTGAACCCAGGACCTTTCAGTCCGCAGGCTGACACTCTATCCACTGAGCCAAAATGGTTTCGGCATGGGGTATGAAATTTTAATGAGTATCTTATAGTTTTGCAAGCAGGTTGTTTATCTCTTCTATAAAAATGAATTCCTTAATTCATAAAGCAATATAAAAATGTAGAATAATGTCCACTATTAATTTTTTACCATAGTTGTGGCATTGGCACCTCTAGTTGGGTAGCATTCAGTCCACCCACTACATATGCAGACAGTAACCAAACAGTGAGATTAGCCTACAGCTGGGGGCAATCTGTGAAATACATTTGGAGAGCCACAGGGGTAGTGTGGGGCTACAAGGACTTCCTGGGCTCTATTTATTTCTTCCAGAAGTTGGAGAGATTACAGGTAGTACACTGGGCACAAAGTAGAGGGGGTGGCAGGGGGGAAGGAGGTGAAGAAGAAATGGTCAGGTATTTTGTTGATGCCAAGGGAAAACCAACAGTTTTTTAGTTTCTTAACTGTCTCCAATCCTATATGTACCACTTAGTTGGATGTAAGTACAAGCCAAAAATTCAAAGAATAGGAGCTACAAGAAGTCCATTTAACCAAATGTATATAATCCTTCTGAAGATTATTTGTCACCATTTTGTATCTTTTCCTTTTTTGCAGATTATGGGGCATTTTTCTGGTAATTAATAATATTGGTCAGGAATAAAAGCAGGTTTAAAAATTGGGTAGAAAAATGATAAGGGGGTTCGTTCTGGGCTGCATGTTTAACAGCTTTGTTAGCCCTGTAGTTTCCTAAAGATATAGTATCAATCTCCTTGGTATGAATAATAAGGCTGAACAGTGAATAATAGGAATTTCAGAAGGGAAGTGAATAGCCTGGAACAGGGCAGCAATTATATGGCCATTAGCAACAGTACACACCTGCAAAAGTTAGAATTCTATGGGAGTTTTAAACTGTGCCAACAGCATGACAGACTCCAAAGGCATATTTAGAGTCTATGAAAATACTTTTACAAATTCAGTTTTCCCTTAGTTTTGTAAATTTTTACACAGTTTAGTTTTGTAGCCTTAAAGTTATATGTATTCAGGTTTTTTTCTATGAATCATTGAAAATGAATCATTTTATGTAAAAAGCATCAGAGTAAAGAATAACTAAATAAGAAAACACTGCCAAAACCGGTTGGCTCAAAAGATAGAGCATCGACTTGGGGACTGAAAGGTCCCGGGTTCGATTCCAGTCAAGGACATGTACCTTGGTTGTGGGCATATCCCCAGTAGGGGGTGTGCAAGAGACAGCTGATCTATGACTCTCTCTCATCGATGTTTTCTAACTCTCTATCTCTCACCCTTCCTCTCTGTACAAAATCAATAAAATATATTTAAAAAATAAATAAATAAAAAATTTTAAATATAGTGAAAGGTCTGATTATATGTTATATGTAATGAATAAGGTTATTTCTATAATACACATTTTAAGATAGTGGCCAGTTATTACTGATAAGCTTATATTAGCATATATCAGAATTTTAGGATTTAATATCATTTTAGAAAATTTATTTCTCAATATAGACATAACATGAAGATTTAGTATTACTTTTATTTGACAAGTTTTCTCATATATAATAAAGAGGTAATATGCAAATTGACCCTCATGCCCTTACACAAGATGGCCACACCCATATGGTCAAAGATAGCCACCACAAGATGGATAGTGAATCCTTCTGTTGGCTCACCAAAGCTGTTGGAGAGGAGGACAATTCTACCCTTTCCGCCCTGAACTTCTTTTGGCTGAATGAATAACAAAATAGACACAAAACCAGACTGACAGTAGGAAAGAAAATCAATTTAATGTTTGTGCATCAGAGAATCACAAATGAGGCTCAGAAAAATGATAAGCCAGATGCATTTTTTAAAAACTTTTTAGACAATGAAACAAGACATTTGTGAAGAAATTTGCAGAACAAAGAAAAAGGTAGTGATCATTAGAAAGGTATTGGGTTTGGGTGTTCATTAGTGAAGAATCTAAACAAAGACTTGGCTTGAGTAATAAATTCGAAAGAGGCAAAAAAAAAAAAAAAGTATTGTCTATAAGCCTCTTTGGTCTGGGTTCTTCAACTCTACTGATCAGGGGTGTCTGCAGGTACAGGAAGAACACCTTTGATTGTATATGGGGGATTTATCTCCTACCTTTAGGCAGACAAAGAGGTCAGAGTATTCTTTCTGCACTGGCAGTTTCTTAAGTAACTTAAATTCGAAATAGTCAAAATGCTATTGTGGGATATCCTGGCATATAAGTAGAATTCTGAGAAAATAATACTTCACATTATCAGGGTGGAGCCCTGACAATGTGAAGTATTGTTTTCCACAGTTCTACTTACATTTTACTCTGTAGTATGTTAAGCCAATTGATCCAACACTAACTGTCGACTACTTTCTTTTCCTTTCTAAAACATATAACCTTTGCGTCACTGAAGGCATCGTGTATAATTGTGAAAGGAAGCTGGGATAGTTTCCTATTTGTTGCTATATGAATTTGCTGAGGCTATGGTAACAAAGTACCATCGACTGGGCCGCTTAAATAACGAAGTCTGTTTCTTAAATTTGAGGGATCCAAGTCCAAGATCAAGGAAGATGTCAGCGTGGTTTTGTTTCTTCCCAGGCCTCTCTCCTTGGCTTGCAGATGGCTGCTGCTCCCTGTGTTTTCACAGGGTCTTTCACAAGCATCTCCACATGTTTATTTTTTTCAGACTTTTCATCAATATCTTCTAGTTTTCAGTGTACAAGACTGTCGCCATCTTGATTGAATTTACTGCTATTATATTGTTCTTGGTGCTATTGTAAATGGGTTGTTTTGTTCATTTATATTTCCAATAGTTTATTGTAGTGCATAGCAATGCACTAACGATGTGTTCCAAGAGGGTGACTTCTGTATATCAATTTGAAACTTTACTGAATTTGTTGATTTGTTCCAATAGATTTATACTTGTTTTTGGGAGTGTTTGTTTTGTTGTTGTTGTTGTTGTTTTGTTTTGTTTGTTTTGTTTTTGTTTGTCTTTTTAGTGTTTAGATTTTCTATATGTAGATCTGCAGAGACAATTTCACTTCTTCATTTCTAATCAATGTGGATACAGTTTTCCCCCTTGCCTCATTGCTTTGGCTAGATTTTAGCTAGAATGTACTATGTGAAAAGAAATGACAGTGGCCATCCTATTCTGTTTGGGATCTTAAAGAAAATACTTACATTTTCACCATTGAGTATGATGTTAGCTGTAGGCTTATAATATAGTTTATATATATTAAGGTACTTTTCTTCTATATCCACTTTATTGATAGTCTTAATAATGAAAGGATGTTGAATTCTGTGAAATGTGTGTGTGTGTGTGTGTGTGTGTGTGTGTGTGTGTGTTTCTGCATCTGTCAAGATGATTAGGATTTTTATGTTGATGTGGTATATCCCATTTATTGATTTACATATGTAGAATCATTTTTTTCCTGAGGGATAAAAACATTTGGTAATAGTATATGATCCTTTTAATGTGCTGTTTAATTTTGTTTGCTAGTATTTTTCTAGTATTTTTACGTGATATTGGCTTATACTAGTGATGTTCTTTTCTTGTAGTGTTCTTGTTCAGGTTTGGTATCAGAGTAATGCTGGCCTTCTAAAACCAATTTGGAAGTATTCCTTCCTCTTTGAATATACGGTAGATTTTGAGATGATATGGTAGATTTTGAGATGAATTGATAATAATTCTCCAAATATTTTGTTTCAGCTACAAGGGCCTGGGATTTACTTTATTTGAAAGTTTTCAATTATAGATTGAATCTCCTTTCTCATGATTAATATGTTCATATTTTCTAGTTTTTCAAGATTCAGTCTTGGTAGCTCATGAGCACGCTTCCTGAAGGAGTCCACAAAATACTTAGTAGGATCTGCATCCTTTTGATGCCCTACAAGAGCCCTGGGGACTGTCCTTCCTGCCTCTCCCACCTCTCAATCATGAAGCACATCTCTGTATTCTACCCTGTCTCCCCGAAAATAAGACAGTGTCTTATATTAATTTTTTCTCCCAAAGTTGCGCTAGGTCTTATTTTCAGGGGATGTTTTATCTTTCCATGTGCTAGGTCTTATTTTCGGAGGATGTCTTACTTTCGGGGCAAGAAAGAAGTGGGCCCATTCCCAGTGTCCCACATGGCACTCATTCTCTTTCTTTCTAGAAAATCAGGGGATGAGACATAAGTGGAACACAATTGTTTCTCTTAGGTGCTGAAATTTACCCAATCTCAAATATGATTTCCCCCCCCCCTCTCTGATGGTGAGCTGGGACTTCTCTGCTGGATCCCACAAAGGCACTCTCATCTGTGAGCAACTGTCAACATTCTTTGAGGTGAAGATAGTAGGAAACTATTCTACTACTTGGTAATATTACTCCATAAATTGTGACTTTTAGATTTCTAAACATATGAGTGTGTGTGGCTCTTTTTATTATTGCTTCCTAACAATGTTGTATTCCAGAAGGGAGGCTGAGTGTTATTGATTCTCTGAAATTTCTTGAAACTTCTTTGGTATTCAATATTGTCACTTAATAAAACGGTCCCACATGTAGTTAAATAAATATCCATGGGCTTTGGGGGATGGGGTGAAAAGTGTGAGTGTGTCTATCTATTGACATATTAAATCAACTCTTGCCTTTTCTCAGTCTTTGCTTGGAGGTGCCTCTGTACCTAGTTTACTACTTTACTTTTTTTTTTTAACTTTTCAAACATTCATTTTATTTTTATTTTTTAAAATCTTTATTGTTGAAAGTATTATATATGTCCTCCTTCCCCCGCATTGGCCTCTCCTAGCCTGCCCCCAGCAGCCAGCCCAGGCCTTCACCCCCTTTTTCTGTGTCCATTGGTTATGCATATATGCATACAAGTTCATTGGTTGATCTCTTGCCACTGGCCCACTTGCCTCTGCCTTCCCTCTCAGGTTTGACATCTTTCTGATGTTTCTGTGTCTTTGTATCTATTTTTGTTCATCAGTTTATCTTGTTCATTATATTCCACATATGAGTGAGGTCATGTAATACTTTTCTCTAATTGACTTATTTTTCTTAGCATAATGGTAATAATCTGAGAGCTGCAAATCAAAACGACAATGAGGTACCACTCACACCTGTCAGAATGGCTATCATCTACAAATCAACAAACCAACAAGGTCTGGCTAGGATGTGGAGAAAATGGAACTGTAGTACATTGCTGATGGGAATGCAGACTAAAATAACAATGGATTCTGGAAACAAACTCTTCTTGAGTTCAGAACACAACTCTGGTTTTCACTAGCAAGCTCACAGAAAGCCAAGAGTACATGGAAGGTAAGTATTTATCACAGTCCATGTGAGGGAAGAAAAGCTCAAAAGAATTTTGCATTGAATAAGGAAAGACAAATAATACTGTGCTCTAAGGCATCTGAAAGGTGAGATGGGAGAGAATTCTATCTAATGAGAGTATGAAAATTATTTATGAACTGAAGGGCATGAAGATATTGGGAAACACATTTCTGTTCAACAACAGAACATGTGTTTATGGAAATGGGCATAACATAAAATTGTAGCTAGATTATGAGGAGTAATATAAGCCAAGCTAAGGTGGTGGACTCTATATTCTAAGATAGGGGGTCAGCAAACTTGTTTTGTATAAGGCCAGAGAGTTCATGTTTAAGCTCTGAGGGACAACTGAGATTTGTTAGATTTACTCATCTCTGCTCTTGTTCGTAAATAAATAGATGTGATCAGATTCCAACAAAGCTATTAAGGCTGATTTTTATTTGAGTATTATATTTGCTGTGACCTGCTTTAAAATTTAAAAATAGAACTACCATACAATCCAATAACTCCACTTCTGGGTATGTATCCAAAGTAAATGAACACAGGATATCAAAAGATATCTTATACTCCCTGTTCAGTGCAGCATTATTCACAATGGCATGATATGAAAATAATCTGAGTGTCCAAAGAAGATGCAGATGTGATATGTTGATAAATAGATATAATGGTCTATTATTTAGCCACAAAAAAGAAAAATCCTGCCATATGATAATATGAATGAATCTTGAGGGCATTATGCTAAATTAAAAACATCAAAAATATACAATAAAAATCATATATAAGTACATCATTTGCTTCTAGTATGTCTATTATTTTATTTTATGATTTTTCAAAATCTATAATACATATAATTTTCTTAGAGAAAAAACATACATACTAGTATTCCATCTATACGTTTTTCTAGTGATCATCTTTGGAATGATTATATTGAAAAATAATATTGCTATCTTAGGTGAACTTTAGGGTAAATATTTAATAAAAACTAAAGGGCTGACTAAAATGTGGTGTCAGAGTCTCCTGTCTGTTGTGCCCAGATTGGAGGCTACCTTTGCCATTTGAATAGCCCCTTAATGACATGATAGCAAAACACAATCCAGACAAAATACAGCCCCAGAAAAATACAAGACAAAACTAGTAAATCTTTGAGTCTAGCAAAAAAAATTATGATGTATCTTCATTAAAATGTTATGTATTAACAATAATATGTAGTATGACAAGAATTTGGCTTTGCTCATAAAAACAACTCAGCGTAGGCTCTTATTATGGCTTAAGAAAGATATATGAATAGTTTGAAATAAATTACAGGAATAAATCTTTCTTGGCTGCCTCTAAAGCTCTGCAGATAGTTAAAAATGAGAACATGTGAGAAAGGAGAAGGTTTAAATTGCATTGATTACTTAATCCTTCCAGTGACAAGTCCTGTGAATTTCACTGATATCATATCACTGTCATTAACAATTTTTTCTGTTTTTGCTACTATATTGGCATTCTTTAGAACACAGGGTTATGTTTTAAAATGTTGGTAAACCGAGCACATATTTCAATTTTAGTAGTCATTTCTCTATGGTGAATAAATGGAAGGTCTGAAGAAAGGGCATATGAACCAAACCAGTGTTTTTGGAAAATTTCTATAGGGCAAGTCATGGAATTGTTTGCTGTAGAAAATTATTTCCTTAAATCTCTCATGATCTCTGTCCTGTCAATTTCTAGGAAATGGAAGTACTGAAATTTTATTTTATACTATTTTCTTACCCTGTTGTTAGTTTAAATAAAGAACAGATGGAATATTTAACTAAATATAGTTAAAACATATAACTTATCCGATATCTGGCTTCTGGGTCTAACCTCATTTCTTCCTCAAATCTGAACTTCACCTACTAGCTTTAAACTTGAGTGAGTTCTAAAAATCTACTTATTTTTTCTCATACTTTTTCTCACCTTATTTCTCATGTTGAGTCTGGCTAATGTGATTTAACCTGCATGTTAAACTCTGACCCAATATCAGCTAATTCTGTAATCACCTCTATAAAGCTCTATCCTTTCTTATAATTTCAAAAGAAAAGTTGATGAAGGAATATAAAACTAATAAAGGAATACATATTTCTGAATTTGTCTTGGTATTTTCAGATTAATGATATAGAGTTAAATCTCACTCCAAATCAAATTATATCTTATATGTTGTTTAATGCCAACTCAAGGTAGATAACAATCCTTCCACCATGCAATAATAGGTGACAGTGGTGATTACAGGAATAACTGAAAACCAAATCTGTCTTATCCTGAAATACTTTTAAAACTCATAAGAATACTATTTGACTTCACTACTACAAGGCACAGTTTTAAAGTAGGAACAGATCTTAGATTGGAGTCACAGGTATTGAATGATGGTGTCTTAACATGACATACAAAATTTGAGGCATGTTATGAGATTTATTAAGGGTCACACATGCCAGAATATTCACTGTTTGATTTATAAGACGAAGTAAAGAAAAGGGCATCAAATTAAAAGCCCCAAAAAATGTTATCATGGACTAATCAGGGAAATTTTTTGAGTCTCAGTTGATTCTTCTG